>NC_051862.1:33734229-34347979 GCF_015732765.1 Culex quinquefasciatus
TGACGGAACACTAGCCGGTGCCGAGTACGGATACGGCACGTAGTAGTACACTTTAGGGGATGGACACTGATTCGTTGAAGTTGTTGGTTTAGTCGTTGTGGTCGGAGGCTTCCGGGTCGTCGTCGGTTTGGTGTTGATGTTGATGATGGCGTTGCGTCGGATCGGTTTCAATCCGTACTGGGAGGCAAGTTCGTTCGGGATGTAGATAACGGGAGCTAGTCCGAGGTAGCCTCGGTTGGAGGTGCAGTTGCCACAAGGGAAGGACGGAACTCCGGGTGGGGCTGGATGTTGGTACGGGACGAAGTAGTACACCGGTGGTGATGGGCAGCGAGGGGGAGTTTCCGGTTGAGTTGGGATGGGAGTTGGTGATGGTCCCATTCCGGGTCGATTGGTTGGCTTGGGAATTGTCAGGTTGAGATGTAGTCCAGTGGAATCTTCTGAAATGATGTTGGCATTTAGCAGGGGACTTGTTGGAATGTCTTCATTACTTACCCGTTGTCGTTGGAGGTAGCGGAGAAGAAGCTGTTACTGGTCGCTTGGTGGTAGTCCTAGTCGACGAAGGTCTCGGTGGAGCAGTTGAGGTAACGAATACTGGAGGTTTCATGGTTTGACTTGTTGTATGCGTTGGTTTTGAGGAAGATGTCGCTGGACGTCTTGTTGTTGAGGAAGGATAATGTGTCGTGTGAGATGGCTTTTTCGTTTTCGTTGTCGGAAGCCTTGTTGTGGATCTGGTTGTAGTTGATGTTGGATAGTTCGTAACAGGATGTCTTGTAGTACTAGCTGGGTACCTGGTCGTAGACGGAGGCCTTTTACTTGTACTTGTTGGATATCTAGTTGTAGTAGCAGGATGCCCAGTTGTTGTCGTCGGTCTTCGAGTTGTAGTGGTAGAATATGTTGGAGGTCTGCTAGGTCTTGTTGTACTGAACAATGGAGGTTCAGGCGTCAGAATAACTGGTGTTGTGTCAGGGGGTACCGTTGTTCCGGGTCGTCGCGTCGTTGTACTGCTTGTTCTGTACGTCGTTGTAGCCCTCCGGGTTGTAGAAGTCCACGCAGGTTGTACCGTTGTGGTCACTGGATAGCTCGTAGAAGTGATGGGATTCACCGTAGGCTTAGGACGATGGGTAGAAGTCATTGGATATCCTGTCGTTGTAGAACGTCTAGTTGTAGTAGATGGATACCTAGTGGTGGTGGGATATTTTGTAGTTGAAAGACTACTAGTAGGACTTCGAGTCGTTGACGCTTGAGTTGGTGGTCTACTAGGTCTTGAAGTACTCTGCACTGGAGGATCTGGTGTCAAAATAACCGGTGTCGAGTTTGGAGGTCTCGTTGTCCAAGGTGGTCTGCTCGTCATCGTGGTAGTTCTTCTCGTCGTACTCGATGCAGGTCTCACGGTGGTACTCACGACCCCCGGAGGACGATAAATAAGCTCCGGTGGATCAGTACTCTCTCCAGAACCGTATCTACCACAACCCCTCGGCAAGAATATCGCCGTCCAAGGTCGTACCGTCTCGCGCTGCCCAGAGCCATAACCATCCCAATCCGGTTCATCCTCCAGATAAATCTGCACCGGTTTGTTCGGCTCAACCACCCGGTATCCACGGGAATCGGCTACGTAGTGCGTCACGTGGAGCTTTCCGTTGGGATCAACGTGCCCGTAGCATCCGTACGTAACTCCGTCCTGGCCGCGACGCTCGTGGTGGAAGTGACCGTCGGGGCCCACCTCGTAGCCATAGTGGTAGCTGTCTAATAAAACAATTTTTAGATTCGAGTCTTGTAAAAATGTTCTACAAACCTCACTTTGAAAAGGATTTAGCTGATAGTAGGATTGCTCTGTTGTGCTGCGTTCCGAAACATCTTTTCCAAGTATGATATCAAATTGGGCGTTGAATATCTGCAAAGTTCGTGTTTACACAATAATTGAGCACTTTAATTATTTCACGATAATTACCGTAACTATAGCTACTATTCGTAACATTGAACATTTATAAATTTTATTCCTGAGATCACTTAAACTCACACAATGATCACTATTAGTCACAAATATAGCGATCCAACTGCATTGGATGTTGCCATTAAACTGAAACATTTCCAAGCATAATAAGCTTCTTTTAAATCAAAACTATGCTGAAGTCTAGAATGGTCGCAAAAAGCAACGAATCACATGTTATAGTTTTAATTGCTTTTAATTCCCCTCTGTAGCCAGCAAGTACAGTGGAGTTGAAGAGAGAAATGATAATCTTGAAGTCACGCGCATAAGATGAACAAGGATCAACGTCTGTTCGGATGACGATAGAACTTGGCTGCTGACAGGTGTAAATGATTGCTAGCTCTTCTGAATTTATTCCATTGTTTTCCATAGAATTGAAACAGTGGTAATATTTTACAAATATTTCCAAAAAAACTAATTGATATTTTTACATGAATCAATATTATAACAGGTACGGTGACTATGATAGCCGGGGTGTTTTTGATAGGTTAGAAATTTTTCCGCAAAATGAAGAGTACACATTAATGCTATGGAATCATACTGATCATGGTAGAGAAGCGTTTAAAGTACTTCAAGAAGAAGTTATCATAAAATTTTAATAGTTTAAAATGTAAGTTAACTATAATCAAGAAGATGTTGATGAATAGCATTAATTTAATATTCTCAAAATGTCATGATTTTCTCAATGAACATGATTTTGAATCGGAAAACGGAAGAGGAGAAGGTAGAATGAGTTTGTAAATAATAAATAATCTGTGTTTTCGAAATATAATTTAAAAAAAATCTTCAAATTTATAGACATTTTTAGTAGAACAATTTTCATATATAAAGTGAAAACTTTTGATTCGTGCTTTGAATTCGGTTTAAAATACATTATTTATCGATAATGTATTTAACAAAACTAATGTTAACGAATCTCAGGCCAAATTGTGAAAGGAAGAGAAGAATTTTGTAAAAAGCTTATAAGCTTAGTTAACTAAACATAAAAAAAAATCTAACAAACTTTATTATATAACATCTTAAATTTGATTAAGAAGGCAAACTATATTCAATATAAAAAACTATATTATTGATAGTCATCGTCACCCCGGAATTCAAACTTAGAATTATGAATGCAACAATTTTTTAAGCACTATTGCTATTCTAATATTGTCACCCTGGTTTACGGTAACTCAAAATTTATAGTATCATTTCAAAAAGAGTTGGAATGAATTCTTAAATTATTTCAAATCATATAGTTTATTTTAAAGATCGAATAAGCAAAAACTTCTTTTTTAGGAGATTTCAGCCTCATGTCAAGTAAAACGTTCAAAAAACGTTTCAACAAATAAATAAATAAATAACACAGAAAAAATTATGGTAATATTCATCAGCAAATGGTGACAGATTGTGTTCAAAAAAAAAATGATTAATTTTACATCAGAAAATGATGAATTCTCATCAGTTTTTGATAAATATTCATCAGATTCACATTTTTACACATTTTTTTTGTAATATTACTCAAAAAAGAGGTAATATTCAACCTACCGTCCGTGGGGGTGACATTGGGTCTGGGGGTGAGATTAAGTCAAAGTGATTTTACCATTTCTCAGTATCTTCTTAATGAAACTGAATTCTGTTAAAAGGGTAGGGAACATCTTAAGATGACTTCGCTGAAAAAATCTCGTTCCTAGTATAAATCCTGTTATTTTGGCAGCCGTCAAAAGTTGAGGTAGTTTTTGGCCGAAAATGACCTCTCGAAAAATCATTTTTCTGATATTTTTGTTGGAATTGCTCGAAATCTACCCAAATGTTTGAAAATCTCCACTTCAAACAGTGTAGCATGTCAATACGATTCCCTCGAACATGAAATACTGTCGGATAACTTGTTTTACCATATCGTTGAATTTGAGCATCATTTTAGTTTCATTTGACCTAATGTCACCCCCTCTAAGAGGTGAGATTGGGTCAATTTTCAAACTATTGGCATTTAAGGTAGTATTCATCAAAATCCACCGTTTTTTGGGAAAATGTTAGCAAACTATCTAAGAACAAATCTCCGTTGAATAATTTTCGATCCTATTTAAATTGTTTTTTTTTATTAAGAAATTCCGAGAGGTGAATCGTTTTTTGACCCATAGTCACCCTCACTGACGGTACCAAATTTTCAACATTCCAAAATTCAACTTTTTTTTTTCTGTGAAATTAATAAAGATATTCCGATAAAAACGAATCCTTTTCTATGACCAAGTTTTAATGTTCTGAACGGTTTACTTGAGATGAAGTTGAGATCTTTTGCATATTAAAGTGCAATTTTGTGGAATTTGGTCTGTTTTGGGTATAATATTCTGTTGTTTTTGTCAAAACTGGAATCGTCAATTTTTTAAAATTATTTATTGGTTTATACATAACTTATGTAAAAGTTAAACACAAACAAATGAAAAATAACCGAAATAAAATACGATTTTTTTAAAGGTTTATCATAACGCAGATAGTTTAAGTAAGATTAGGCTGGTTGAATGAACAAAAAAATCTGTTGAAACAACTTGGAAGCTAAATAAGCTAAAAATAGCCAAAAAAATAAATAAAAAAGAGATGTTAAAAAAATCTTAGATAACGTTTATTAAGGTCGCAAGAGAAATTTGTAAACAAATTATTTATTATTAAAATCCAACTTTTAAAACCAAATTTCCTCTGACGTTGATCTGATTTCATTGCAATTAACATTTCAATTTAATCACCTAAAAAGGATTAATGCAGCAGTACTAAAGTTAAAGTAGCTCAGAATGTCTTGCACTCGACACAATTACATGAGTTTTCATCGAAAATTATCGTTCAAATTAGTTTTGACATTAATCAAAAGTAAAGGTTAGTTTTTATACCAACATGATTTATTTAAATAGTGGAATCCAGTATGATTTATTAGCAGTGATTCAATCGATTTCGAGTTGTTGAGACTGTTTCTCAACTAGCGGTAATCATAAAAGAAGGAAAACAAAATTTTATAAATTATGAGGAGTTATACATTTGTTGTACCGGTTTTCATTTTATGGATCGCTTCAATTGAAGCTGACCAGACAAACCTCAACGAAACATATCTTGAGATGAGTCCCATTGAAGGTTAGTTCGTAATAATTTCTTTCCGCAGATATCATAACCCCTAATTTTACAGGAACTTACTCCTTCGGCTACGACGTCGGTCCGAACGGGCACTTCCACCACGAAAACCGCGCCCTGGACGGTGTAACCTACGGATGTTACGGCTACGTGGATGCCCAAGGAAAGCTTCACGCGACCCACTATCTGGCCGATTCCCGCGGCTATCGTGTGGTTCAACCCTCGAGACCAGCGGTCATCTTCATCAGGCTTCCAAATTCGCGGAGATTTCGCAAGGAAGTTCGCGATTGGGAGGAGCTTTCGATGCCTGCCGGGTGTGGCGCGCGGAAGACAACTCAAAGCGATATTCTTGGGGGGTTGCTGGGAAGTATCACGCCGGTGGTGGGTGCCATTACGGACACCGTTACGGGGCTGGTTAACGGGACATTGGGAGGGTTGACCGGGAGTGTTGGGAGTGCTTCCGGTGCGGCTGCAGGAGTTGCCACCACCCCAGCTGTTATGCTTACGGTTGCGCCAATAAGCGTTACAACTCCGGTTAGTACTGGGGCGAGCGCTGCCGTTACTGATAATTCAACAAGTGTTGCGAGCACTGTAAGTTCCGGATGAAACGAGCAATTAATAAACTGTACAATATGAGTTCGAGAAGTGGTTTCTTTACTGACTATCACACAAGGTCAACGAATGGCCTTTAACTGAACTACTTATTCCATATCAGCAAAGGGAATTAACATCTATCAACACGATTTGCATGGTAGCAGATATCAACGACCTGTTGAGATCCGTTTCTTCATGCTTGTACGTCAGAGCTTTAATACGACAATGCGCGTTTGTCCAGTTCGGCGTCGTCATGCGTAAGGGATTTAGCCGGCAATTTAATTGCATGATGATTGGTTTCAGCGTACAGAACCGGACGGGATTAGAAGTTGACTAAACCCTGGGAGGGCGTGAACGATGAGGTCGTTTGAGATATCAGGACATGGATTGAATCTTCTTTAAATAGATTTTTTCTGAGGGAAAATTTTGCAGTTTGTCAAGAGTCCCAGAACTAGTTGCAGGTCTTCTAGTTTGTCAGCAATGTCATCTAAATTGAATGTAATCAAATTGGTAAGCTTTGAGCGATTTAATATTAGAGAAATCGAATAAATTTACCATTTCTTCATAGCTAGTGATATTCTGCATATCTAATGTCAACGCCAATGTTAAAGATCAAAAGCATCAGGGAGCCAAAGTACAGTTCTTCAATTTCAACCCATTAGCTGGTAAATGTACAAAACTACGTTTGAAGCCTACATTATTCTAAAAACATGCACATTTCAGGAACCTACGACCACGGCTACGTAACGAATGAAACCGGCCAGTTTCACCACGAGAACCGCGGCTCGGACGGTGTAACCGTCGGATGTTACGGCTACGTCGAGAACTCCGGCCGGCTTAGAGTCACGCACTACGTCTCAGATATTCGCGGCTACCGGGTAGTCCGACCCAGCCGTCCCGTCAAGCTGTATGTGTCTACCAGGAATTCAGATCCCGAAACATACGACGACGATCGGGACAGCATCATTCGGACTGAGTACCGACCCTGGAGTAGTTTGTTTTCGGCACGAGGATGTGAACACTCGATATCTCGACCAACGAGACCTGTTACGACAACTACGAGGAGAACGACGCGACCGCAGATCACGGCACGACCTCCGATCACGATCATCCTGAACGGAACCATAACTGGTCTTGACGAAGAAAGTCCTCCTCCCAGCGGGAAACCAGAGCAAGATGGTGCCGCTGGAAGTCTCGTGGAGGGATTGCTGGGAGGAACCGATCTTGATCTGGATTTGAACCTCGATCAACCTAGTGAAAGCGATCAATCAAGCGATGGAAATCAACCAGAACAAGATCTACCTTTGGTTGGTGGAGTGCTAGGAGGATTACTCGGTGGTGGATCATCGGAACAGTCTGGGAATCCCGATGAAGGTGTTCAACCTGATCAGCAAGGTGCCCTCACTCCCGTGGTGGGAGGGCTTGTAGATGGACTGCTAGGAGGAACGGATCTCGAGCTAGATTTGAACCTTGATCAACCGCAGGAAGGCAGTCAGGATGGACAATCCGACAATACAGATGGTCAAATTGATCAACAAGGAGCACTAACCCCTGTTGTTGGAGGTCTTGTTGATGGCCTGCTTGGAGGAACGGATCTGGATTTGGATCTGAACCTTGATCAACCCGGAGAAAGTGTTCAACCGAATCAGGATGAAACCGAACCTCAAGATGATGGATTATTGGGAGGACTATTAGATGGAGGATCGTCAGAACAATCAGAGAATCCCAGTCAACCAGATCCACCAGGAGTTCTCACTCCGGTCGTTGGCGGTTTAGTTGAAGTTTTGCTAGGGGGAACTGATTTGGGTCTTGACACCAACATTGGACGAGGTTAGTATGATTCGTTCCATGAGAAGTCTATATTCTAAACCAATTTCATTAGTTCCCAGCTACTATCTACCTTATTTGTATGATATTCCCGAGAATGTCCCTCGAATCCCCTGCGGGGCTGTAGATTGTTCTAAGGATACCTTTGGATATCTAGGGCTAGCACCAACGGTTTACGTATCAAAATCACTAGCGGAGATGTTGGGACTGACAAACTTTAAAAACGACTCCAAAAACGGCCAGAAAATTATCCCGATGCATGTGCTCAGTACGAACGAAGATGGCAGTTGGATTGCGGAGATTGTTGAAAGAACTCACGATTCTCAAGAAGAGTATGATGCTGTAGATCAATGATTTCCGTATCAAATTGTAGAATGTAAATAAATGCATGATCTTAGAAGGCCTAATCAGTAACAACAATTATGTCAGACGTCACATCCTCCAGTGAATCTCTTTCTCCGAAACCACAATCCCCAGTTAGTGGATCCGAAATCGATCTTGAACCATGCAACCTTATTGCATCCTTAGCAGCTAAGGAGTCCCAGCTACCCTCACCCATCGATCTCAATATCATCCACGCGGAAAGAATCGAACTTCCGAAGCTGCACTGGCATCACTACGAAGATGTCCCTTCCAAAATAAAGATAACCAACACCGGTGAAACTGTGATCCTCAGCGCCAAGTGGCCCAACGATGTCCGTCCCTATCTCACCGGCGGTTCCCTCGAGGGTCGTTACGTGTTCTCCCAGCTGCACTTCCACTGGGGCAACTCAGCCGTCGACGGAAGCGAACACACCATCGACGGAGCGTTCCTTCCCCTAGAGTTACATGTGATTCACTTCAGCGACGAGTACGAAACCCAAGAAGAAGCGCTTCAGAACATCGGTGGAGTCCTCTCCCTGGTCTACTTCTTCAACCTAAAGTCCTCCCCGAACAAGTTCCTCGATCCAGTCCTCACAAACTTGAAAGAAATCACCTTCCCGGACACCCGCTTCAAACCAACCCCCTTCCCGATCGTCGACCTGTTCCACACCTTCACCGACGACTACTTCCTGTACTGGGGATCAACCAAGGCCGAGTCCCGCAGTCATCCAATCCTGTGGCTCATCTCCCGCACCCAGGAGTGCATCGACTTTGACCAGCTGGTGCAGTTCCGAGTGCTGCTGGACCAACGACTACGCGTCATTCAGCGGGAGGCACCGCCCGAGGTGGCCCCACTTGGGGAGCGCCACCTGTTCCACGTGAATCCACCGACTCCGTACTGCAACTCGACGCTGTCGGTGCTGCCCCATCCCAAGTATCGTCCCGATCAACGCTGGCTGGTCGACCGGATGCAGATCGAGGTTGGAGCGCCCGGAGGATGTCAAGAGTTTGTGAGGCTGCTGAGGGAAGAGATGGAGAAGAGGAGGGAGAGTGAGGGGAGCGAGGATTTCGAGGGGCAGATATAGGTGGCAAAATTACAGAGTTCAAATAAAACATGCTTGATCACTATTCTATGCCATTCTTTTAGTTTCAATACCTAAGGATTCAACTCTTGCTTCAACTTCTTATAGCGTTCTGAGAATATGAAATACAAATATGGGATTTGTAAATTCGAATTATTTTCTTGGTGATTTTTAAGATCTCGTACACATCCTGCTCATCAACAAATGTTGATCACAAAATGTAATGAAAATCAACGAGTGTAAAGAACTTTAAACTAAATCCTCAATCTTCTAAACATATGGTCCCCTACATCCCCTACGTTGAATTATCTCATTTGGACAAGTGCCAAAAACCATTCAGAAAGCAACGCACACTCACACACCCACACTTGTACTAACATCTGATTCACTATTTCATTCTTCACTTACCCCTTTGCGTTCTCATTCGTGAAGGTCAAGTGCAAGAATAATCTCTTCTCTCAGTGCATATTGGCGCGAATGGTTAGCAAACAAACCTCGTCGCACTTCTCTCGCTAGCCTACTACTACCGTACCAACAAGTGGTGTTGGTCACTCTCTCACTTTTACTCTTCTTTCCTACTAGAGAAATGCCGGCAGTAGGCGTTGACGCAACACAAATTTCCGAGAATTAAACGTGGAAAAACCGAAACGATTCGCGTGCGACTCCGTTTCAACATGATTTTGAAAGCAATTACTGAATTGTTGTAATATTATTTAACTTTTTTTATGCAATATGTTTATAGGACCACTTAAAAAAACTCTAGATATAATGTTGTGAAATTATTCGTAAACATCAAAATTAATTTAAACTCTTAAACAATCAAATCGAAATTTGATGCAAAAAAACTAATTTTCATATTTTAATAAGACTTACAGCTGAACTCATTAATATTTTGAGCCAATTTAAAAAAACTTAAATGTTTACAACGGTAGTTAAAACAAATTAACTCAATTTTCCGAAATCCTAACCAAATTTCACTGAGGATTTTCGATTTTTTAGCAACTCTAATCACGAGACACCCGTGGTGTAGTGTTTTTTAAATTAAAATACTCGCATTTTCACAAAATATGCACCATGTTTTAGGAATTAGGAACGAGCAAGATAGACTCTTTGTTTACACTTCGGCTTCGGCCCTATTACAATGTTTTGCTAGATATGTATATGTTGATTACTAAAATTTCATAAAATACTCACATTTTATTATTTGCAAAATGGACCACCAAACTAAAGCCAAACTAAGCGAAATTTTGTATGCATTTTCACTACATTAGAGTTTCTTGTAAAATACTAAAATTTTCACAAAATACCGTATTTTCGAATATACTACAATTTTTATAATTTTTCATACGTGTATCCGAACGAAGCGAAATTTTGCATGTATTTTTACTTAATTATACCTTTTTTTGTTGCCTTATTTTTGATTGTTGAGCTTTAGTACGAACCGCCAAGATGGCGGTCAAAATGACGGTGACGAAATACTGAAAAAAATGCATTTTCCAATTTAATACGCAACCAATCATTAAAATTTGACTAAAATGGGGTCGCAGATTTGATGTTAAAAGTACCGAATCAGGACACATGGGGCGAATTGGGACAACTGTTTTAGGCTTGTTACTGCACAATAATTAAATATTTTTGATTGGTTTCGGATAGAACAGATACAGATTTACAAAAAATAGTGCTTTTTTTTTTGAAATTAAATATGTCTTTATTGAACTCTCTTATAATAATTACATTTCATTTACATTCTAAGTGGTATGACTAAATGCTCTTCATCTTTGTTGTATTTTTCGTTTTATTATTAACTGTTCACATTCATTCATTTATTTCAAATTGTTTTACATTTTTGCATTTAATCGAATACATTTGGGTAAAAAAGAAAAAAAATCACTTTAACAACTAATCCTAACTTAAAACTAAAATAAAAATTCTTTGAATTATTCAAAATCATTAGAACGAGTAAACTACGAACTGTGTTTTAAGATGAATGCTCCAAGGGTTCTTACTTGTTCTTGGCGAGTTTTGCACCCACGCAGTGTTGTTGTCATCTCGATGAAAATGTTCAGAAGTTCTTGTGGTGAAAACAGGTCACTGCTGCCTTCATCCGTTGATGCTGTTTGGTTTCCCCTCGGTTGCGGACTGAAACCTGGAGGTGTTGTATTCTCTGCAACTTTTGGCCGCTGATTCAACGGCAATGGCTGCAGATTTGGAACCACTCGAGCAGATCCCGCTCCTGGTGACGCCAAAGCAGGAAAATCCACGTCCGTGAATGCTGGCGGTGTTTTGCGACGATTTGGTTGGTGCCTCGTCGTCGCTTGCTGCCGACTTTATACAAACTCAGCTCGTTTTGGGCAGTTTCGATTCTTGGTAGAATGGTCGCCGCCGCAATTAAAGCATTTTTCTTCGATGTTCTCGTTGATTGTGTTGCAAGCTTGTGTTTTGTGCTCACCTCCGCAGGTTGCACAACGACTCTTGATGAAACAGTTCCTTCCACCATGTCCAAACTGCAAGCAATTCGAACATTGTGTCACGTCACGGTGCACTGGGCGATAACGTTCCCAAGTCACGATGATGTTGAAAATTGCCCGAACTGCTTTCAGCTCAGACGGCGCTGTCGATCCTTTCTCGAGATGAACCAGGTACAGTTGATCACGATACTTGATGTCCTTGTTGTGTCTCGTCATCTTGAAGACTTCGATTACGTTCAACTTCAGAGTTTTGAGCTCTTCTTTCAGCACACTCACATCCATGTCATACAGGCCTCGGAGGACCTGTTTCATGGGGCGTTTACCTGGATCGTCATGGCTGTAGTATTCAATCTTTGTGTTGTTCAGGAAATCCCGAACGTAGTTGTAATCCTTTCTGGTAGGTAGCAGAATTTTGAGTCCATCAGCACACAAGCGAATGGAAGCTCGTAAAGCACCAGATTTCATAAACCCGGTCAGCCACTTTCGCACCGAATCCGATGACGATGTTTTCACAAAAATGGGTGGCAACTTTTCCCGTCGTTCAAATTCTTCCTTCTCGCTCACGTCCACAGGGAGGGTAGCGAACTGGTTTCCAGACGAATTTTGAGCGTCCTTGCCCAAACTGCCTGGCTTTGCAGGTAGCGCTTCGGCATTCTTTAGCTTCTTCAAATCTGCCGATCCTGCTGGTGAGGACCGCCTCTTTTTCTTGCCCTGAGGCATTTTTTGCACTTTTTAGCACTTTTACAGGAGCTAATATCGAGGAGTACCTCACTGTTTGGTGGTCCACAAGGGAATGACCTAAAAATAGTGCTTTGATTTCCAAATTTCAAGCTTTTAAGTACTCTAAAACCTACTGTCCCTATCCAGACTGAAGTCCCGATTCGCCCCAGATAACGGTATGAAAAAAAAAAAAATAAAAACGAATAAATGTTTTGTTCGTGATTCGATTAATAATTTGTATTTTCGTAAAATGAAGCTCTGACAAATTTGTAAGTAGATTTTGCAGCTAATTTTTGGGTGTAGTTTTAACTTGGAGTGCTGCTAGTAAGAACAAAAATCTTTAAATGAAGCCAGTTATCTTCGCTCGCGCCACGCCTTGCAGCTAACGGAAGAGTACTGTGTGTGGGTGTGAAACTGGGACCGTTTTGGTTTAACGAAAGTTGTTGACAAATAACCGTGATAAAGACAGGCGTCATTGAGAGACAAAATTTGGTTATTTCGAAAGGGCACACACAAATTTCAAATTCACTTCAAAGCATTTTATCAGCGCTGAATTCTAAGAACTGCTCTGCAATAAGTTTTTTTTTCGTAATACTTGGTACGTTGGTAGGTTGAACGTTTGAATAAACAGAGATAAGTTACTTTGTATTGGTACCGATAAATACGGTGAGCCATTTGGCATCGAGGCGCCAGTGTGGATTGAGTGACGAACCCCTTTATGTGATGCAGTAGACTGCCGCTCTAATCTGGTCCGTCCCATATGTAAAAAGTGAGTGCTGAGATAACGCTGTGAGAAACCCAAAAAAAGTTTCACCATTTTTCCCGTTCTAATCTAAATATTTCTAAATAATTATTTATACTGTTATTTCAATATCAGTCTTAAAAACGCAAGTACCATAAATTTGATTAAAAAAATTGATAATTTGGAGGTAAATTTGAGAAATTTACAGGAAGAGACCAACTTGACTTTATTTGTCCATAAATAAAGGCAAGTCAGTTATGACATCAAGGTAGGCTTGAACATTTACAGCACAGTTTCAACCTGGTTCAACTGTCATTTCCAGGTTTGTTTTGGTAGTTTTCTAAGTAAATAATTATAAAAAAATGTTTATTTCAGATTTATTTGCTTTAAATAATGTATTTAATAAAGTTCCTGGATATAAAAATGTGATCTGCAACGACACCAGGAAATTGGAAATATATTACAGAGGCAAATACTCAACTGCTAAGCTCTTGAAAATAATTTTAAAAACTACGCTTATCGTTGGTGGAGTCTCTCCCAGAACCAGGATCAAACTTATTCATTCAAGAAAAAATATAACTAATTTTATGGTTAATAACGGTATGTATTTTATATTTTCTTTCCGTAGTTGTACATTTCAAAAGAAAAAAGTCACTAAAGGTTTGGAGTATCTTGCTTTAAGTCTTCAACTATTTCTTCAGAAATGAACAATAAATGATATTTTCAAGTTATACGTTCTATTAAAAACATACTCTGTAGATTTCAAATAATTTCGCAGCCATTTAAACGATTTGCGAGACATTTCGATATGAGGAACTGACTTGCCTTTATTTTGCATATGGGACAGCACCAAAGTCATATTTATTTTGGATTTTTTAGAACAAACACTACTTTTTTATTCAATAGCCTAAAAGTACATGTAAAATTAATACTTTTGTCAAGTTTATCTCAATTTTGACAAAAATACATATGGGACGGACTAGATAAGAGCGGCAGTAGAGACTACAACTAAAATGGAAATAGCCACTGGAAAGGTAATGAAATAATCCTAATTTAGATAATTTTACTGCAATAACCAATAAATCCATTTTAGACATTATCTGTGTTATGCTGTGGATGTAGTCCCTTATGCTTCGGAATAGCTGTGATAGTAAGTGTAGGAGTAGGTGGTTACGTTGCTTATAAAACTATCACCGAAAGCAGTGGCAAAAAATCTGAAAGCCCCAAAGGAAAATCAGAACCTACTAAAAACAATACTAAAGATACCGGTCCAAAGAAAATAATTAAACCGTCCGACAAAGATGGTGAGGAAAACCAAAACCCAAAAAGGGCACCAACTCCAGTTGCCCCGGACGAATCATCGGAAACCACTGACATGCTAAAAGTTCGCAGCTTGATGTACCACTTTAAAAAACGTCTCACCCGATTTGTTCGACTCTCGGCCATGGCTCAGTACATTTCAGAGCAAACGTCGATCGCTCGGGATAAATTGTTGTGCACTGGAAAAAGCCAATACCAGGATCAAAACAGCGGAATGGGTCACGCTATTCATGCATCCCACGTGGTCAGAGTTCGGATTAACAACGCAGATCAACTTGAAAGTCGCAATGCTGAGTTGTTTAAAATGCTGAAGAACTTTTTAGGGCACACCCATTTGATGCCTAGATATGCCAACGAATGGAATGGTGTTGGAGGAAGAATTGATCGGATCCAGGAAGATTTCCTAGAAGAAATAAACACAATAGACTTTTCTAAGCCGTTGAATACTCAAGTACGGGTCATGTTGCAACGGCTGAAAGATGAATTCTTAAAAGTGTTTAAATGATTAGGCGTGCCAAAAAATATTCAATTGATGGAAATAGTTGAGGTTATAGAAACCATCAATAAAATCAGCATTGAAGAATTGTTTATGAAGGGCAAATCATGGTATGATAATAAGATTAAGAACGAGCAACATAATTCAGACTCTGACGCATCAATTTAAAAATGTTAGTCATACTTGTTAAATTTACAAATGGTTAAAGATTTCGATTAAACTCAAAATAAAATTCTCGGAAATGCTAGAGTTGTTTGATTCCTTGCCGTTGATCAACAATCCATCAACACATGAATGGCGCTATTTTTATAACCCACACTCTTCAAGCAAAGCTGCTGCTCCCGTACGAATCTCTCCGTGCTCAGAGAGGCTACAGTCTCAGTGCTTAGCTACTATACGACCATCAGTTGCATTACTTATAGTTCCATTCTCTACTGAACCATCATCGACGGTGGGTGTTCAACCGGCATATACGCGATAAGCAAGTAGTGACCGGCTGTGATAGTGCAGATACAATTAGAGGTGAGGTCATTTTCGAAGAAGTGAACAATTTGAACAATTGTTTCTTTCTTTTTCGTAGAACCCATCTTCGCTGATAAAGAAATGGGTGCTGGACCAAGTAAAGGTTGTGGCGGAGGTGGTGGAGGTGCCGGATTAGCCATTGGTGCTGCCATTGCAAACGCTGCAATGCGGGAAGCAAATCGACCAGACCCGGAGGAAATGCGGCGCAATCCGGAGAGAGCATTCTTTCAGCATATGGCGTTTGGCGGAGACCCGGTAGACCTGATGATGAATCTAGCCCAAGCCGCGAGGGCAAACCAGGGCGAGCAATCTTCTAGTGGTAGCACTACCGGGGGCGGTACTTCCGGCAACTCCGGTCAATCAAACACCGGCAGTTCCAACAACCGAACAGCGGCTCGCTCCCGCCAGAACAGTCCAGCTGTCCAGCGCAGAACTCGTCGCCGATCGCGTCACGAGCCGGATCCCTCGTCGGAAACCAACGAAGACGTGCAGGACATCCGGGACGTTGCGTATCACTTTGTGCGGCGTCTGACGAGGTTCGTCCGGCTCGGCGGTATCGGCCAGTACGTCACCGATCAAACGGGCATCCAGCGGGCCAACGTGTTCTACGAAGGGTGCAGCGAGCATCAGGACCGCCGCTGTAGCGTTCCGGGACACCATGCGGCGCACGTGGTTCGAGTGAGAATCAACGGGGACGTGGAGATTGAGTTTCCGGAGATTTTCGAACCGCTGCGTACCTTCGTTGGTCACACGCACTTTGTGCCGCAGTACGCGAACGTGTGGCGGGGACTTGGCGGAGAAATCGACCGAATTCAGGAGAGGTTTTTGCAAGAAATTAGCACCGTCGATTTTAGGGGTGAACTTACGTCACGCGTCGAAGACATTCTGCGTCGGTTGAAACAGGCGTTTTTGGATGCGCTGGGAAGTGCTGTTAGGAGCGGGCGTTACAATGCGCAACAAGTGCGCGATCTGAACGAGGTTATTGAGGCGATTCGGGAGATCACCATTCGCGAGTTGTTTGAAAAGGGACGCGACGGGTTGAACTACATACTGTTGAACATGTAATCGTGCAAACTGGTCCAGAAAATGGATATTATTTCAACATCCAATTTGTTTTTAAAAGTCATTTTTGGCTATTTAAATTAGATTTCATTTGGATTGTAAGATAAAATTTATTGGGGTAATTCTCCGCCAACTCACACGAAATCAGAAAAAGTTGCCCAGACCCTTCTTAGATTTGCGTGAAACTTTGTCTTAAGGTGTAACTTTAGTCCCTGATCACGAATCCTAGCTCCATTTTTCGATATCTCGTGACGGAGGGGGGGTACGACGTGTTTTTCAATAATTTACAGCCTGAACCGGTGATGAGATAGAAATTTGGTGTAAAAGGGACTTTTTATGTAAAATTGGACGCCCGATTTGATGGCGTATTCGAAATTTCGAAAAAAAATGTATTTTTCATCGAGAAAACACTAAAAAAGTTAAAAAAAAACTCTGCCATTTTCCGTTACTCATCTGTATTTTTTTTTGGACATGTTATTTTTAGGGAAATTTAATGTAGGTACTTTTCGAATCTACATTAACCCAGAAGGATTATTTTTTCATTTTGAACAAAAATTTTCATTTTAAAATTATGTGTTTTTTGTAACTTTGTAGGGTTATGTTTTAGAGTGTAACAATGTTCTACAAAGTTGTAGAACAGACAATTACAAAAATGTTGATATGTAAAAATGTTTTGAAAATGATACTTTTTGCGTTTCTCTTTGTTTTATCGTACGTGTCTGTCGCGGGTGACCGTGAACGACCATGAACAACGACGGCCAACTTTTTCCAAAAAAAATCGTAAAATCGCGATAACTCGTGATGGCTACAAGCAAACCCCTTGTGTTTATATATCAAAATTTTTGTAATTGTCGGTTCTACAACTTTGTGGAACATTGTTACGCTCTAGAAAATAACTCTGCAATGTTAGAAAAAAAACACCTAATTTTAAAATGAAAAATTTTGTTCTAAATGCAAAGATGACCCTTCGGGGTAATATAGATTCGAATATAGTAAATTAAATTTCCCATAAAATGACATGCTCCAAAAAATTACAGTCGAGTAACGAAAAATGGCAGAATTTTTATTTTGGAATTCTGAGTACGAAATCAAATCGGGCGTACAATTTTACATAAAAGTCACTTTGACACCTAATTTCCAAACCATCACCATTTCAGGCTGCAAATTATTGAAAAACACGTATTTTTTTTGAATAATCAAAAATTAAAGGGGTTGTACCGCCCCTCCGTCACGAGATATCGAAAAAATGGAGCTCGGATCGTGATCAGGAACAAAAGTCAACCCTTAAGACAAAGTTTCACGCAAATCTAAGAGGGGGTCGGGGCAACTTTTTCCGATTTCGTGTGAGTTGGCGGAGAATTACCCAATATTCAATAATCTGTATCTTGAGAATGGATGTTCAAAACTTTGTTCTAAATCCTAGAAATGAAACAGCTTGTCCTGGTTCGCAAAGCAAAACACATGATAGGTATGACAATGTGTTTATAAATAAACAGTTTAATCCAGACAGTTTTAAATTCAAAATTAAACTTTTTTTTGTGTTTTGATCTTATTCCGATATTATAAAATAAAATGAACCCAACAGGTTTTTTTTTTCAGCATAATATATTTTGTTTATTTGTTTTCATGACGTTAACAAAACAAAAGGGTACAGTTTGACTTAAGATGAAGTCATTCCGAATCAGTGTCGGAGTCAGAACAATAATTAAGCTCTAAATATTTTCCTTCATACCAAGTTTTTCCTTTCATGAACATATCGTAGATACTTATTTCCTGCAGCGTTTCCACGACATCTGTTAAATCATTTAATTGTTCTTCATTTAATTCCTCCGAGAAAATTGCGTTCAAAAATACCGTCAAAAAGGCTGCCTTCATTCGTTCCAGTATGTCTTGCACTTGCAAAGTTAATGATACCTGGAAGTTTATTTCGTTAAGTTCTCTTATAAAACCACTCTGGATCCTATCTATCTTTCCACCAACACCATGCCAAACATTGGCATACCTTTCCACAAGGTGTGTATGGCCAAGAAAATTTTTCAACATTGTAAAGTAATCAGATTGCTCATTGAGCCTGTCGATTTTTACTCTCACCACGTGAGCTGCATGATATCCTGAAATATGGCTTGATCGATCTTGGAACTGGCTACGGCCACCGATCAGCAGCTCTTGCCTGAAAACACTAGTTTGCTCGGATACAAATTGTCCCATGGCGGCAAGACGCACAATACGAGTCATGCGTTTCTTAAAATGGTAACTCAAACTGCGTATGGTGTACATATCACTCGTATCGGAGGACTCATCTGGTGCACACTCGGATTTTTTACGTCCTTCTTTGCTGGCCTGATCTCCCGTTCCAGATCCTTGAGTTTTCTTTTCTGATTTGGTGCCTTTTGACTGCTTTCCAGTGGCTTTTTCGTTTGATTTTCCTTTACTAGTTTTGTTCTTACCCGGGCCAGTGGCCAACGTTTGGGCAAGTTTCTTTACAATGGACTCGGAATCAGTTTTCAACATTCCCGCGTTTAAGCTTTGCAGCTCACCACGGATCGATGGATTAGATGAAGATGCGGCCCATGCCACCATGGCAGCCAAAACCGTCTCCGCTCCAGCTTCGCACGCCTTACTAGATCCGGACCCCATTTTCAGCTAATTAAATAAAATTCGTCCGCTATTAAGTCCGTAACAATTCTCTCGATTGTTAAATTACAGTGGAAATTTAAGAGGTGCAAAACGTAAAAAATCTGATTTTTTAATATTACCTGTCTTGCTTCCTTCTTCAAACTTTTTTAAGCAACTTGTTATCTGAACAACTTGAAACCGAATGAGAATAAATGCCACACTAACGCTGCTTAAATTCTACTCACGCAGCTAAACTTAAGCATACAATACTGCGCTTGCGCATGCTTTAATATCAATAATAACACGAGTTTGATGGGGTGGACCATTTTTTATATTGGACTTCATCAAAAATTACAACAATTAACAATAGTGTTTTGTTGTTGAGGAATTTCCATACATACATTTTCACCAACCACACCACTGGATTGTTTTTACAAAAAATAGCCAAACCACCCTCAACTTGATAAGTGTTTCCGAGAAGGAAAAAAATTATCACAGATAGTATTCTAGGAAATTTTTCGACTTTTTTGTGATTTCGATTAAATCGCTGAGATTAACTGAGAGCCCTATCTTATCGTCTCGCTACGAAATCGGAATAAAAAATAAAAAAAATATATTCCTCATCCACTGTTTCAACTGGTTGAAACAGGTTTTCACATGTTTGAAATGTTTTGTAACAGCGTCCCAAAAGTGCATTTACGTTTAGATTTTTTTTTTGGTTTTTGACGAGTACTATTATCGTATCCAAAATATTTTGATCATTGAAAAAAATTCCAATAATTCCAACATTTGAATACGCCAGCAACGGAACAAAAGAAGTTGTTTCAAATTTTCACCCAAGCTTTGATGTCGTTTTCGTTATCGCGTTCGATAAAAAAAGAGCTATAAAAATTACAAAACCGGCTTCGAAATTGCCATTGTATATCTAACCAGCAAACTGAGCACACCAACGTGAAGAAGCATTGTAGGTAAGTAAAAAATCATTTAAAAATAATGTGTTGATGTGTACCGTTGATTATATTGACTAGTTGACAAGAAATGGCAATAATTGGCATAAAATTGACTGTAAAATTTATTAAATAAGTGCGCGTGTGCGTTGTGTATGTGTGTGTGAGAGTGTGTTTTTACAAAGTTGGAATATGTTACCAGACACCTGAGAAAACACTTCTTGACCCACTAAACCTTTCCTTGATCGATAATATTTACCGACAAGTTTGTGTGGGAAAGTTTCATACGGGTTGCCTTCTTCCATCCCAATATTTCCAAAAGTGTGATTCTCATTTATGTTCTACAACTTTGAAGAAGAAATCAAATCTATAAAACTCGATCCTGCAAAGTTATTAGCAATTTAAAGAAGTCATCTAACCCTAACCTAGCGCAGTTATTCTTTCGGAGACATTCTTCTAAATGGCCAGGCCAATTGCATAAAGTTTACCGCAAAGTTGAATCATTGGGAGCCACCATGCTAAGAAGTTTTGGTACTCCGGAACCCTCTTTGGGATGAGACATTGTATTTCCACAAATGCCCTGGAACAATCCGTATTATTTTTTGTATTATGATCGTTTTTGATTTTATTTCCAGCCCTTCAAATCTTTTTATTTCATTTTTATGAACATACTGGAAAAGACAAGTATTTATGTTAGGAAATTGAATTTCAACACTCTTTTTTTTCATATTTGATGATCTTGCTTCAAATTGTCGTCATGTGGTTTTTGTTTTTTTTTTTAATTTTTTTCTTTTCATTTTTTCAGCTCAATATGAAACATTCGACACAATTAAAAAGACGAAGGGTATATCATATTCGATATGGTTAGTTACTAGAACGTTAAAAATATTTTTTGTGAGCGTTTCAAGGCATGATCTCCTAGGTGTGCTGAGCCCGAATCCCAAATATGAGCTTGATTGGTTGCGACAGGACCTGGTGCATTGACTTTGAATTTTAAATGGAATATTTAGCATGTGTTGAGACCCTTAATAATTTTAGCATTTTTTTTAAACCTTATGAACTCATAGTTTTTGTTCCTGGGAATAACCGAAGAGTGCGAAAAGATTCGTCAACTATTAAGAATGATGCAGAATTTATAGCACCGCCGCTGAAAAATTAAACTTTATCTCACTCCATTCTGGCAGCACTTGTTGCTACTGCAGAAATGATTGAGGTAGGCGTCGCGACGCTATTGCAACCAAGCAAGCAGAGGGTTGCCAGAAGAGCAAACCCTAACCGCACCGATTTAACGGGTTAACTCCCATTTAAAATTCAAACCCAAACGCCAAGTCCTGTCGTAACCAATCAAGTTCACATTGGAGATTCGGGCTCAGTATACCTAGGGGATGCCCTGAAATGCCCGCGAAATAAACACATTTTATTACATCCTAATAGTTACACGCTTGAAGGATTTCTGATTACAGTACTTACTTTGAATGCATGTTTTTCAGACTCAGGGGATTCAGATTCAGAGCATCCATCGAACATCAATTATCACCGTTGGATTCATTGTTTATTCTGCAGAAAAATCATTAAAGGTGTTTCATGAAGTTCAACACTTGGTTTTTGATCTTCTACGGATGCAAATCAGGTCAACATTCGAAACAGTTCATGGACCTGAGTTGAAATTTGATGAACCAGAGTTAAAAGTGGATCCAGGAAGCGTTGTCAACCATTTGATTGATCGCGTCAGTGAATTTATCAAACTGGGTGCTCAATTGCAGTACATCTCGAGCGTAACAAAGGTCCCACGAGATATGATCGTTTCACCTGGATGTACGTCACCAGGGGAAGGAATGGTCCATTTAGTTTGTGTGCACCTAAACAAAGAACTGGAACAGGATATCAGAGGAATGTTTGACAATTTCTTAAACGTTTTTTTGAGCCAAGTAAAAAATATTCCTAGCTTCGTAATTCTTGAAATCAGTCAAAAGTTTAATGAGGTTCAATGGGGACTTCTCAAGGCACTTGCATCAATCGATTTTTCCAAAGAAAAAGTGAATGATAATGATATTTCCAAAATAAAATCAATAAAAAGTAGTTTTTTGAAAGCCATCGATAATCAAATGCAAGCTTGTCGCAAACATATTGAAAAGATATCCGGCGATAGATATAATAAGCACTACAAAGCGGTACTAGAAACAGAGCTGCAGGTGCTTACAACAACATTTCATGAAATGACCAAACTAAGTGAAAGTGATTTGTTTAGCAAAGCTCGCGAAGGAGTTCCTTTCGAAACTGGAATGACAGTTTTTACGGAAATTTTAATTGCGATTGGTCTTACAACAGTCACCGCCCTCGTATTTTTATTCTTAAAAAAAACTCTTTTTTGATGACTATTGGGAATATACTATAGGGAATAAGTACGGCAGAGTGAAGAGAGAGAGAAAATGAAACGAGAGAGTACGTGTAGCGAAATGAGAGTGAGATTAGCCGAGAGAGGAGTTCATGTTGTATGCATGAATGAGCGAAAATAAATCAGTCGTGTGTTTTGTTTGAGCGTGAACAGACGTGTTTTGTATTCATCCGAAATCTTGGCAAAGTCTCGGGCAGGGATGCCAGATGAAATTTTGAGTTATCTGCAATTTTTTTTTTCAAAAATCTGCAAAAATCTGCAAACTCAAATACACGCAAAACTAGGTTTATGAATTCGTATTCTACAATTCTGTTTAACAAAATTATGGTGTTTAACCCAAAAAAACGTTCACATATATGTTTTATGTACTTAAATCTGTGTGAAATCAAACTATTTTGCTAAAATTATTTACAGTATTTTCAAGTAATTTGAAAAAGTCTTAATAAAATGTACTGTAGCTTTAATTAAATCTTATTTACCTGCATGATCAAAAGTCTGGATCGAATTGCATTGTGTTTTACTTTTCAAGGTTAGGCTAATATAAATATACTTTTTAAGTTTTCAATGTTTTTCGAGAACAAAAATTTAGAAAAAAAACTCATCTAAAATAATTTTAATTAAATAATTTCGGCACGGTTTTAGTTCTGCCTATTTTGTGATACTTTTGAATAACTTAACAAAAAGTAAAAATAAAATTTGCGACAGTTTTATTTCGTGCAGTATTATTTACCCTTTAGGCATTTTACACTATATGTTCTGAAACATAAAAAAACTTGAAACCTAGCTCTACATTTTGTAAAGTAACTCATGCTGAAAATGTGTGGAACAATAAGTTAGTAAAAATATGAATTCTTAAAAAACTTCCAGAGCAACAACTTAAGAAAAAGAAAATAAAATGTTTTTTTTTAATATTGTGTTTATTTGTTTGATTATCACAAGTAAATCTGTAGAACTTCATAAAAGTAAAACTTTGATCAGTCAAGTCTGGGTTGTATGTAGAGCGTCCAATTTCCCGGGGTTACAAAATTCTCGGGAAAAGGTGAATTCTCTGAAAATTTTAAATTTTACAAAAATTGATCTGACTTTGCAACAAAATTGTATAGAATAGCAATAGCAATGGTTAAAATAAGTGTGAGAATCAACTAATGCCTTGACTGCCTGTAAAAAACATACGACTTCAAGATAATATATTTTTTAAATTTATAATCATACAAAATATTAAAAAATAAGTTTTTTTTCCAGGGTTTTTTTTTCTTAAAATTTACTTTCCCTAAAAGAGCACTCAGCTAGCAAAATCTTAACTAAGAAATATGTACCCTCGCTGTAAAGGCTTATGAATTGATCTCAGTTGAAAGGTACTTCAAATCTCTAAATTACAAATGTTACATCCTGGAGTATAACTGTTGAATTTTAATTAACACTGATTGGAATTTGTATTTTTCTAAAAGTAGGTATGATTTTTTTAATCACAGTATTTGGACAGTGAGTAAAACTAATTCATGCCCAAAAACAATAAAATGCTTTTAAATTTGTCTCTGTGACCAGCTCGAGAGAAAATAATAAAGAAAAATATTGATAATTAAGTTGCAATAAAAATATTTTTTCCAGAACAAATTTCACTGGTTTGAGCTCAGGAATAAATAGATAGGCATTTAAATTGCCTTAAAAATAATCTTTTTCACTTGAAATACAATTTTTATGCAATCACATCTCAAAGTTTTCAAATATTTGGAGCGAGTTTTTTGAAGGAATGTTTGCATTTTTTTTGGCGCTTTTGTGTAATACGAAGAAATTTTTCAATGGTTTTTAAATGATGCAACCTTCGGTTAAAATCATTTTAATAGCAAAAAAGTAGTTCATTAGTTTCACATTTAAAACTCTTACTACAAGGGCGTAGGCGTTCTTAGTGCCATATAAATTTTCAACTTTAAACTAAAATTTCTCGAACAATTTTAAACTAATTAACCTAATTCTTCTAGCACAACCCTCTTTGAGACATTTCATGATATGAATTCAATTTGCATCTAATTTGGTCATGGTAAACAAAAACGTAGAAGAATCTTAATTTTGACCTTGGCGGGAAGGGGTACTTTATTTTCAAATGGTAAATGGTATTTCATTATTTTTTATTTAAAAAAATGTTCCAAAAAGTTCAAAAAAATAATACTTTTGATAGAATTTCGGGAATTTCGGGAAAAGGGAAATATTCTTTTTTCGGGAAATCTCTCGAATTTTTTTTCCCAGGACGGGAAATTGGACGCTCTAGTTGTATGTGTTCTCTTAAAAAAATTACATGACAGTCAACACTTTATTGTCGATATTCCTCCTCGATAAACTTGGCTCTTGAATAAAACAAAAAATGAAAAATAAATAAATATTTAACTGTCGTTTTGATCTGTTTTTGCTTTTGGTCCGAAAACATAATTATCAATTTCGTACAAAATTGAAATATATCAAAAATAAAAAAAACTCGGATTATTGAACAGAATGACTATAATATTGAATTTCTAACAGTTTTGAATGTGTTTATTTGAAACATAAATTTTGAATTGAAATTTCTTTCTTGAGGAATTTGTTTAAAATTGATTTACATATAAATGAGTAAGCAAATAATGATGTAGTTTTCAATAAAACATTTTAGCAATGTATTTTGTTAGGAAAAAGCTTTAAAAAGCCAATATTTTTAAAATATTGAAAAATGTTTGAAAATGTGTCAAGAAATCACCTTAAAATATATTGTTTAATTGAAATTATATTGTTTGAAGAAATTAAAAGAATAGCTTTTTAACAATAACGCAAAAAGTGCATTTAATTTTTTTTTATAAATGTTGTTGTGCTGAGGAAATTAAACTTTATAAACTTTCTACGACCATTTGTATTCAAATGCAATCGACAAAACAATTGCAATACAATTTTAAACAAAATAAAAGTAAATTAAATAAACACAATTTGTAATTTATCTCTGTTTTTCTTTCTTATAATCCAAATAAATTAATCTTATTTGCGACACTAGTTATTTTATTTGTTTATTTTAACAGGATCGGTTGAAAATATGAAAAAAAAATAGTTTGCATTATCAATATAAAAAATAATCAAAACTTATGCTTTGTGCTCTATCTGAAAACTAGAAATGCTTTGATTTATTTTATTTTTATAAGTTTTTAAGTTTATCTTCATTAAATCCTTCTGTGAGCCAAAATTACTTTTTAAATATCGATTGCAATAGTTTTTAAAATGATATTTATTTAAAAAAATCATATTGTGTGCACTGCTACCGAATTTTCAATGGGAAAACAATTTAAAACTAAAATAATAATTTAAATAGTCTTCCAAAATTTAGAATCATAATTATTTCAATCAATCCAATTAAATAAAAAAAATAAGGCATAAAAAAGAAGTATGCAACTGACGTTTTTGTGCAATTAAAGAAATATTTTGAAATGATTCGAAACACAAACCTAAAATTAAAAACAGGACAACAATATATGTTGAAATGTTTTTAAAATGTTTGAACATTTGACTTGAAAATACAACTAATCATTCTTTATATGTGAATGCCTTAGGTTCTCTATACATCAGACAAAATTATACAAGATTTTTTTCTTTTATATCTAGAGTCCTATAAGCTATTGTCTTTCATATGTTTATAGGACCTTTTCGAAAAAAATCTGTAGATATGTACTGTAATACAAACAGTAATGCAGAAAGTGCTAAAAATATCATTAGAAAAAGTGAGCAGCTTTCTTTGGTATCATATTCATGTATGATTCGTTTGTAATTAGTCGTTTAACATTCCATATTCATGTTTATACGTTATAAAAGAAAAAAAAGAAAAGCGGAGACAAAAACTAAAAAAAAAACATTTGCAACATCATTGTTGATTGAATTGGGATAATGTTTGTTATAACTGATTAGGGTTTTTTTTTTGACAAATTGAAACTAGCTGTTTGTCATAAGTTTTTTTGGCTAACAAAAAAGAATATGTTATCAAAAACAAAACTCACTGAACAAAATCATATACAAATTTTGGCGGTACCGGCTCAATGGAAAAAAGAAACTCCGGAATATTTTCTCACACATAAGTGTCATGTAGATTGAACAATGTTGTACCTGTGCTTCCCGCGAAAAGAAAACTGAACTTTTTAAAACTTTTAATCGCTACAGTTAAGCATGTTTAAGAAAAAACTCGTTATTTTTTTGGTCAATATTTTTGGCGACTTAGGTAAAAACGCATGTAAATCATATTTGAATCATAGAATCTTAATTAAATTGAATGTTTTATTTAGAAATTGCCATTGAACATTTACCTTTTATTCTTATATCTTATAATAACAATATACCAGGAGGACGACTCTTACGGAATGACTTAACGGCCAACTGAGACCGGGACCAACGTTTTACTTCTCCATCCGATGGAAGGCAATTTAAAAAAAATATTTTAAAAACCACATTGAAAATCTTATGTAACTTCGCATTTCATTTTTTTTTTAAATTAACAGAGGTAGAAAATCTAATTCACCGTTAATTCTTAATTATTACAAAACATGAAGAAATTTATTTAAAAAATGCTAAAACTCAAATTGAACTTACACAAGTATCATTTTTTTCCAGGAGTTCTACAAGAGCTCTTCAAGATAGCTACAGCATAGCAGTTTGGACCGCGGTAGGATAAAACTCTCTTCAAGTACTCTTCCAAACTCCTGAAGAAGTTTTGAAGAAAATTTTATCCTACCGCGGTCCAAACTGCTATGCTGTAGCTATCTTGAAGAGCTCTTATAGAACTCCTGGAAAAAAATGTTACTTGGGTATTTATGTCTCCATTATGTTTTCAAAATTGTTCCATATAAGAATCTGGAAATACAATGAAGTAAACAACAATATTTGCTTCAAATAACTTAGGACAGCATTTTTTCAACAATAGCCAAAACCTTGGAAAACATTTACTGAAACAGAAATTAATTAATTACAATTGAATTTTCTTGAAGCCAAGCAACTTCAACTTTTGAATACCAAGATTTGCAGTAGAGTACACCAAAGCTTGCAGTAGAGTACACCAAAGCCATGTTGTAGAGCGCGCAATCTGATTTGTATTTTTTTCCGACAATCACTTGGGAACAGTGATTAAAAAAATAGTTGGGAAAATTCGGAATACTTGCATATTTTGACAGTAATCAAACTTGACGTAAGTCTAAGAAGATTGATTCTAAATTTGTAAATGCTATGTACTGTTGGGTTACTCAACTTATTCAAAGAAATTGTCACATAAGGATTATTATTTTTTTTTTTGCAAACCTCATCGGTAAAATATCTGCAAAAATCTGCAACGAAAAAGTTGTTTGCAACAAATTTCGGAAATCTGCAAATTTGCAGAGAAATCTGCAAATCTGGCATCCCTGGTCTCGGGAAAATAATGGTGAAAGTCACGACAACGGCGCAGTGCTCCCGCCGCGATTTTAAACAACAAAAAAAAAGGAAAAGTTTCATGAGTGCGTTTTATTTCGAGTGATTTTCTGTTTCTGTTGCTGTGGTTCTTGGCTACTGTGATGGCGTCGGCGTCCTGGCTGCTGTGTAGTGACAGGCAAGATGGCGTCAGCGTCCCTTGTCGGTGGTAAAAAAAAAGTTCTTTTGCCGTTACCGGCTGCTAGAGATCCTGAATTGGTTTGTAAATGTTTTTATCGGCAGCTAATCGTGTTAAAGGAAGAAAAAAAAACAAACATGACGCCATCATTTCTGGAGCAACATTTGAAAGGGGCGGTACGACATTGCTCTTACGGCCTTTCATTACACGCGTTTAAATGGGACGAAAGGCCGTAAAAGCAATATCGTACCGCCCCTTTCAAATGTTGCACTGGATTTTCAGTTTCATTTTCCCTGCTAAGGTAAGACAGTAGAATGTTTGGTCGATGTAGGACCGACTCGTGTGACGATCTCCATATGATGAATGCTAAACTGTCGGACCGATGTTGGGCTGATGTCAGACGTAATTTTATAGTTTTTGTAGAACCATCGCAGAAAGGAAAGGTTAAGTTTGAAAATTTATTCGTTGAATTTTGTTGTTGTTTAACAACAGAGGTGTGTGATTTTTTAAGAGAAATTCGTTCTATTCAGAGATGTTTTTATGTCATGGTTAGGGTGCCCAGAAAAAATGACCCCCTGCTCCACAAGCAAAAATTGGTTTTTTGGGTTATTTTTGGTCTGTGCAAATTTTGAGCGAAATTGGTTGAGATTAACCCATTGATATTCGAGCCTAAAGTTGGTGAAAAAAATGTTTTTCATATAAAAATGACTTTTTTAAATCGCTAATAACTTCTCAGGATCGAGTTTTACAGCTTTGGGGTGTTCTACGAAGTTGTAAAGCATTAAATTTTCAATAAGAATCTCACGTTTGGGAATATTTGGATGGAAGTAGCGCACCGTGCAGACCAAACTGTAGGAAAATTGTGTTTTCCATACATTTTTTCGATTTTTCCCATACAAACTTCACCTTCGAGTATCAATGGGTAAATGTTGACCGATTTTGCTCATATTTGGCCCAGAGTCCTAAAAAAATCAACCGGCTCCGTGGCTTAATGGTTACGGCTTCTGTCTCCCAAGCAGAAGGTTCAGGGATCAACTCCCGGTAGGTACCTTTGAAATTTGGAATCAGGAACTTGAATATGAATAAAAACTAAAATGAAATCAGGTGGGATTCGAACTCACACCCTTGAATTGGTGGTTTGGGACGCTAAGCAGTCGGCCATCAGAAGGTTTACACTCTAGCAGCGAAATGATCCGTAGTGTTGAAACATGTTATCTTCTCATATTAAATACGCGCTGATCCCTGATTTGCCTGACGGGATTGGAAGTCTAAATATAGATCGAGTTTCCTTCAGATGCTTGCTTCTATGTTTAGGCGGGGCCGAACAATGCCCAACGACCTCGGAATTGGACCGCAAGGAGCTCTGTCATTCTGAAATGGGTCGTTGGAAGCAGCGCGAGGGCTGTCACCACCTAATACCCGGGACTGAGATAAGCTGTATCAGCATTCGGCATATACACAGTCTGATACAAATTATACTTTCCCATAATTTCGCTGCCGGTTAGCGGGTATTGGATTGGACCACACACACACACATTTGGCCCAGAGTCCTAAAATAGCCCAAGGAACAATATTCAGCTTGTGGAGCGAGGTTTTGAGGAAAAGTCCCATATTCTGGGCACCCTAGTCATGGTACATACACACTAAAAAAATATGAAAATTACACTTGAAGTAATTGAAATATTGACAGAAAATCGAAGCACGTATAAACAAAATCGACTTAATTTTACATCTTACCAGACGTAATCACCAATCAAAATTGCAAAACTCACATCCGTGATAATATAATCAAAGTTACAGAAAATTACCATTTATCAAATGTAATTTTATGTCTCATATGATGCACATGACTGGAGCGTAGAGTTTAACTGAATATTCAATCACGTTACTTAATTTTACATCAGTTTGAATAGAATTTTACCCATTTCTGCTGCTTTGCATCGGTGCGTGTAAGATTGTCAAAGTCAGCCATCTTGCACCGTGCGAGCACAACAGTCGTGTAAACAATTTGTTTTGCTGCTAAGATGTTTTGAAATTGAGAACGCAATCGCAATTTTTTGGCAGTTTTGTGTGCCATAGAACCGTGCAAAATTGGCTGAAAGAGGAGACTTTGGAAGTCCGGTTCCTGAGAGATATTTTCCAGTTCCGGCACTCTAGCAGATTCTGGAGTGGTTCGCTTATTTCAAGGTGAGTGAAGTAGTTCTGAGTTGCGAACATATGTCAGCATAGTAATATTTTCTTGTCCTCAGAATGTTGCAATACAATGCGGAGTTCCTTTGGCAGCTTGGTCCGGAACCGCTCTCTGAAACTTCGTCACCAAGAACGACAAACTTCCATGCACAAGTGGCACCCGTTGCATTCAAGCAAACACTCCAGCGGAAAAGGCTCCGGCGAAGTTGTTTCGGTGACCGTTGTAGTGATGGAGCGTGGCATGTAGAAATGTGAGCACCCCTAGCATAATATCTTGTAGCGAACAGTAGTATTGGTGTGTTGGCATGTGCGAGAATTTATATGGTAGTGTGAGTGACAGAGAGAAAAATAAATCAGTCTTCTGCTTTGCTTTGGCCATGAAACACGCGTTTTGAATTGGCATCCGAAATCTGCGAGAAAACGACGGATAGAACTGAAATATGTCCGTCTGGTCACGACAATGGCGCAAACAGCGCTCCCGACGCGAATTGTAGTGAAAATTTGTTTACAGAGAAGAAATTGTGTGGTGAAAAAAAGTTCATTTGCTGTGGTGTTCGACTGCTTAGGAAGCCTTAATGGCGCGTGTGTCCCTCGCAGCAGGGGCCAGTGAAAAATTCTAAATTGTAATCGTGTGAAACCATCGAGCAATGATTTTGATTGCTATCGGACGAAAAGAACACGGAGTGTATTACCAGAGGAAATGTTTTATTGGTAAGTCAGTAGCGGCGAGATTGGCAAAAGCTAACAAATAAAAAGAACAGCAAGACGGCTGCGTTGTTTGTTTTGATTATTTTCCCTGTTCAGTTCAACGGTGCTAGTCATGGTTGAAGTGGGACCGACACTTGTGAAGCCTTCTTATTATAGACGCTCTACTATCAGACCGATGTCAGGCCGATGTTTGACCAAAAAAGTTATTTTTTGTAGGATGAATGCTGAAAGTCGCATATGTGCAATAAAAGTACGCGGCAAGGCAACCTCGAACTGCATGCCGCACTTTCGACTAAATACGTGCTGTCAAATCCCATACTTTGTTTCATTTTTGCTGTTGTTCTTCTACCAATTGTTGGCAATGTTGTTAGTTTTATTTTCGACTGCTCTACACTTGCTGATAATAACTGGAAAAAATGTTAACGGCACATTCTTAAATGTCGTGCGGCGTTTAAATTGTATAAAACAGTCAGTATTTCGTGGATGGCGCCGAACAAGATCATATTCGTGGTTTTAAAAATAAATGCTTAAGTAGTTTCTGTCAAGTTTCTTACAAATAACGACTTCGCGAAGGCGAATGGTTCAATTAGAGCCGAAATGATGGGTGTACAATACCTTTTATGTTGAATTTCTGGTAACTTAAGTGTACATATTTTTTGTGGATGTGCCCTTTAGGTTGCGGGTGCTGTGTTCAAAAGGAAATCAAATTCGTTCGTCATAACTTGCATGCGTTTCAACTCTGTTGGTAAACAAAGTTGTATTGAGATTCCTTAGACGATTGGGCGGTTGATTGTGATTTTTTTGAGTATGAGAACCAATTTTCGAGAGAGTAGAGCGTGGAAATGGACTAATAAGCTTGAGTCCCCTGGGATGGTAAAGCATGAATGAAGGATCAGCGCGGAAGTTGGATCAAAAAGCTCGAGTCCCCTGAGAGGGTAGAGCATGAATGAAGGATCAATAAGCTTGAGTCCCCTGAGAGGGTAGAGCGTGGAAGTTGGATCGAAAAGCTCGAGTCCCCTGAGAGGGTAGAGCATGATTGAATGTTCAATAAGCTTGAGTCCCCTGAGAGGGTAGAGCATGAATGAAGGATCAGTAAGCTTGAGTCCCCTGGGAGGGTAGAGCGTGGTTGTTGGATCAAAAAGCTCGAGTCCCCTGAGAGGGTAGAGCATGAATGAATGATCAATAAGCTTGAGTTCCCTGAGAGGGTAGAGCATGAATGAAGGATCAGTAAGCTTGAGTCCCCTGGGAGGGTAGAGCGTGGTTGTTGGATCAAAAAGCTCGAGTCCCCTGAGAGGGTAGAGCATGAATGAATGATCAATAAGCTTGAGTCCCCTGAGAGGGTAGAGCATGAATGAAGGATCAGTAAGCTTGAGTCCCCTGGGAGGGTAGAGCGTGGTTGTTGGATCAAAAAGCTCGAGTCCCCTGAGAGGGTAGAGCATGAATGAATGATCAATAAGCTTGAGTTCCCTGAGAGGGTAGAGCATGAATGAAGGATCAGTAAGCTTGAGTCCCCTGGGAGGGTAGAGCGTGGTTGTTGGATCAAAAAGCTCGAGTCCCCTGAGAGGGTAGAGCATGAATGAATGATCAATAAGCTTGAGTTCCCTGAGAGGGTAGAGCATGAATGAAGGATCAGTAAGCTTGAGTCCCCTGGGAGGGTAGAGCGTGGTTGTTGGATCAAAAAGCTCGAGTCCCCTGAGAGGGTAGAGCATGAATGAATGATCAATAAGCTTGAGTCCCCTGAGAGGGTAGAGCATGAATGAAGGATCAGTAAGCTTGAGTTCCCTGAGAGGGTAGAGCGCGTCCCCTGTTAGAGTAGAAGGAAAATGATGGATATGCTCAGCTTGAGTTCTCTGTAAGGGTAGAACGTGCCAACCTCCTGTGGCCGAATGGTTACGGGTTTCGCCTCATAAGCGGAAAGTCATGGGTTCTTCTCAGGGTGGCAGCATTAGGTTTAAGTTCAGAGGTAGCAGCAACCGTATGAGTATAAAACGGTTGCTTCACGTGCTCTTCAAGCATGTGATCGATCTTGGGATATTCCTTTGCGCCTCTTTCCCAAAATACTTTCCTCGTGTCTTCGCATGTAAATAATGCCCAGCCGATCGGTATTGCACTGCAGTCCAGTCGCATTGTCCAGATCAGAGCAAAGGGAACACCGCAAAAATAGCACCGCAAAAAGACAATTGTCTTTACAAGACCCCGCGCGGCAAATAATAGCTGCTGGGAAGAGCTTGAAAAATGACACGAAAAAATTGTCACCGCGGTTCTAGCGATACATAGCGCACAAGGCACAAGGAATGGAGTTTACAGCATCTGGATGGAACAGCACTTTCCCTCTCAATAGGGACTGTGTTATAGATCTGGAAATGCTTAATAACAGTAAAAATGGGTAACACGATACAATAGTCCTCGTAATAAGGATTCCGTGTCTTAATACTCAAACAGAAAAAAAAGGGTAGAACGTAAATTACGTCAAAAAAAAAAATACGTATCATTAGCTAAATTTACTTACTTCATTTGATGTAAACAGATGAAAATTATTCATTGTTGGAAACGTTGGCAAAAGAATAATATAATTTCTATTTTGATGAGTTGACATCGTCAAATGTCATCCTGTTGATTTTGTTTGCATTAAAATAAAAAAAGTGTTCAGAAATTTCTTCTAATCGTGTTTTTTACCGTACATAAAAATTGGCATAGGGCTATGGGACCCTATTTATGAGAAGACGTGAAATCAGATCTCGGATTAGTTCTCAAAAAGACCTAAGAGCCTTTGGTAAACAAAGCGCTTTTTACATCGGTATTCGACCTACTTACGAACAACCAATTTAAAAAATGCTTGAGATTGTTAATCTACACGTCCTTCAATTGCCTTAAACATTATTCATTTATTAGGTATTATTATGGGCAAGAGAATTTTAGATTTTCTTTTCGAAGTGATGATTTAAGAAGTGATAGGTTTGTAGCCTACACGACTTAAATTGAAGCTCATGATTGGATTTCAGGGAAGATGGGATGAAATGATGATGTTGTTGGAATATTCGGAAAAGGAATTTCTGAAAAAATGTGAAAACAGATGAAAATTATTCAACTGGTTAAGAAAATTTTCGATTTTCAATCTTTTCGAAGTGATGATTTAAGAAACGATAGGTTTGTAGCCTACACGACTTAAATTGAAGCTCATGATTGGATTTCAGGGAAGATGGGATGAAATGATGATGTTGTTGGAATATTCGGAAAAGGAATTTCCGAAAAATGTGATAACAGATGAAAATTATTCAACTGGTTAAAACAAATTTTCGATTTTCAATCTTTTCGAAGTGATTATTTAAGAAACGATAGGTTTGTAGCCTACACGACTTAAATTGGAGCTCATGATTGAATTTCAGGAAAGATGGGATGAAATGATGATATTGTTGGAATATTCGGAAAAGGAATTTCTGAAAAATGTGAAAACAGATGAAAATTATTCAACTGGTTAAGAAAATTTTCGATTTTCAATCTTTTCGAAGTGATTATTTAAGAAACGATAGGTTTGTAGCCTACACGACTTAAATTGAAGCTCATGATTGGATTTCAGGGAAGATGGGATAAAATGATGAAAGCGATCGATTGTTGGAATATTTTGAAATGGAATTTTGGAGAAAATGTGAAAACAGAAGGAAATTATTCAAGTGGACAAGACAAATTTATATTTTCAATCTTTTGAATTGATGATTTAAGAAACTTGTACTTGTTTGTAACCTATACGACTTAAATTGGAGCTCATGATTGGATTTCAGGAAAGATGGGATGAAATGATGATGTTGTTGGAATATTCGGGAAAGGAATTTCTGAAAAAATGTGAAAACAGATGAAAATTATTCAACTGGTTAAGAAAATTTTCGATTTTCAATCTTTTCGAAGTGATGATTTATGAAACGATAGGTTTGTAGCCTACACGACTTAAATTGAAGCTCATGATTGGATTTCAGGGAAGATGGGATGAAATGATGATGTTGTTGGAATATTCGGGAAAGGAATTTTCGAAAAATGTGATAACAGATGGAAATTATTCAACTGGTTAAGAAAATTTTCGATTTTCAATCTTTTCGAAGTGCTGATTTATGAAACGATAGGTTTGTAGCCTACACGACTTAAATTGAAGCTCATGATTGGATTTCAGGGAAGATAGGATGAAATGATGATGTTGTTGAAATATTCGGAAAAGGAATTTCCCAAAAAATGTGATAACAGATGGAAATCATTCAATTGTAGCTACACGACTTAAATTGGAGATCATGATGGATTTCAGGGAAGATGTAATAAAATGATGAAAGCGATCGATTGTTGGAATATTTGGAAATGGAATTTTGGAGAAAATGTGAAAACAGAAGGAAATTATTGAAGTGGACAAGAAAAATTTATATTTTCAATCTTTTGAATTGATGATTTAAGAAACTTGTACTTGTTTGTAACCTATACGACTTAAATTGGAGCTCATGATGGGATTTCAAGGAAGATATGATAGGACGAATGACGAATTGGTATCGGAATTATAGAAAGATGTGATAATAGGTGAAAATTATTCTTTGGTTGAAGCTCATGATTGGATTTCAAGAATGATGCTATACAATGATGAGAATGATCCAATTTTAGATTTTCAATCTTTTGAAGCGATTTAGGAAACAATAGTTTTGTAACCTGGACTGGAAATTAAGCTTTTAGGAAGATTCGACAAAATGGCGAAAGTGATCGTTTCTGGGGCAATTTTCAAAATAAATTTTAGAGAAAATGTGAAATGGGATGTGAAGTGTGTGGGAATTTTTGATGAATGTTATTTAAGTTGGCAAAGAAATTTAAGATTCTCAATCTTTTGAAATGATGATTTATTGTTGGTTTGAACAAATTCATCATAGAATTTAAAATAATGTCAGTATATTTAAACTTACAGATTAACAGTTTGTTTCTAAGATAACTATAAATTATATCACGCATTGTCTGATATGAGCCAAACTAGAAGTTTGGATTTTTTTTTCTTGTATATTTTCAGATTATCGAACCATTCAACAGAGACCAGAAGCCTGTGGGTTGCGGCGTGGATGGTTTCCTAGATCAACATCGTTTGGAAATCGAGGACAGGACGAGATTTGACGAGCATTCAGCTATAGAAGTGAACCGTAATCGTACGCAACGGAGGCAGCGACGAAATTACGACAGCTATGTGTAGTAAATTATTGTTTATGAAAAGATTCAGGTTTTTGCGGCCAGGTTAAAATTGGCTTTTCCTGACATAAGAAAATAACAAAAATAATAATGGCAAAAAAAAGCAAAAAAAAAAGCAAATAGAATGATAATGTATAGCAATGATGTTTTTACTGTAACAAAGCTATAGTTTTCTTTACAATTGTTCAAATAAAAAAAAAAGGAAAAAGAGGAGTGTAGGGGAGAACGAGGATGTAGTGATGGAGCGTGGCATGTAGAAATGTGAGCACCCCTAGCATAATATCTTGTAGCGAACAGTAGTATTGGTGTGTTGGCATGTGCGAGAATTTATATGGTAGTGTGAGTGACAGAGAGAAAAATAAATCAGTCTTCTGCTTTGCTTTGGCCATGAAACACGCGTTTTGAATTGGCATCCGAAATCTGCGAGAAAACGACGGATAGAACTGAAATATGTCCGTCTGGTCACGACAACCGTATCTGGAGCAAAAATGTCACGGGTAGTTGTAGATGTGTGTGCTACTCGTAGTGTGGTGAATTTAAAATTTGTTCAAGCAGGAAAGTGAGTGCTATCGGAATCCGCCAAAAGATCGCTCCCCGGATCAGGTTAATGAAATGTGATTTCGGAACGAAAGATCCCGATAAACCGAACCTGCACAATCCCACAGCGGCTGTTCTAGCGTATTTCTAGCGCATTCTAGTTCGTGTCCAAAGTGGAACTTGTTCTACGCGATTCGAGTCACATGATGTCGGAGTATAATCTGGTATTAAGCGCAAAAACCTAAAAACATGTGCAAGTGATTTTTTTAATCTATATTTTGAAATTTTATGGAACTGTTGGAATAAATGTATTGATTTAAACGTCGAAAAATGGTTTATTTTCCAGTCCTAACCTAGAAATATCAGCCAAAGCATTCCTGAACCCACGAGCATCCAAGTAAAATTAAGTGAATTTGAATATTACATCAACGTATATTCGTTTCGTGTAATATTCAATGCTCTAGAAATGCCTGGGAAGGATCGTGTAATTTTCAAATCTTATGTAATTTTGCGTCAAAGATGACGCTCCAGTTATGTGCATCTATTTGACAGAAAATTACACGATTATTTTTTGGTGTGTATAAACTGAGTCCTGGCTTAACAAGTTTAAGATGTTTTTGAATAACAAAAAAAATGTATAAGGTTTATAAGGTTGAAAGAAATTGCACAGACTTGTTTATGATAATATTAATACTTGATTGTATACTCTTAATATAAAATTGTCTTTGGAAAATTTAGAGTAGTTTTGTAGACCTTTTGCTTAATACGTTTTGAAAGGCGCTTAACATTCGAGTTGAGTCAATATCAAGAGTAATGTTCAAATGAAACAAAAAAAAAACTTGTTGATTTATTTAAATAAGAGGATGAAGCGTGATTGTTTAATTGTTGAAGCCTTGAAAGGGTAAAGCGTGATTGTTGGTGTTTTAGGCTTGAGTCCCGTGAGAGGGGAAAGCGTGATTGTTGGAACTTGGAGCTTGAGTCCCTTGAGAGGGTAGAGCGTAGTGGTCAATATACTGTACACCCTTACCAAAAATCATGATTTTTTGAGTTTCAAATCCCACTTTTCATACGAATTTTTCAGTTTTTTTTTTTTCGGTTTAAAGAGGTTTTATTTAACATAGTTCCGGTAGTTTACAATTTGTTTTTTCTAGTTTCGGGATCCTGTGCTTTTTCGATGTTTATAATCGTCTAGATATACAATCATTGGATGATCTTTAATTTCTTTATGTGTGGGGTTTGTTCAAATTTTAAAAGATGTTCAAAACATTTTTAAAGTACTTTGCAAAAACTGCTTTGTTATTCCATCGAGCGTTGCGTATTTCTTTTTTGAATTTCTCTAGGCAGCCCATGCCATCTAATCCGTAATTCATTAGATTAAATCTAATTGCTTCACAGACCAGCCACAGACCCGCATTCTTTTTGTAGCTTTTTGAATTAAACTGTAATGCTATCAATTCTTCAGGATCCCTGGTGTTTATTATAATCCGAACGATTACAAGGTTTTTTATCCAGTTCCAAATCACAGTAGATTTATCGCATGATTTAATTCGTTGAGTTATTGTGTCAAGATTACCACATAATATACAGTTTGGAGAATCTATTCCAGCTATTCCATGACGAAACATTTTACTTCTGGTTGGAATAAGTTCATTTAAAAGTGAGAAAAGGTATGTTTTTGTATCAGATGATATAAATTTTTATCAAGATTTTCAAAAATTAAGTCCCATTGAAGATTTTGCATTTCTGTTTGCATACGTGGCTTGATACTCATTTGATCAATAAAATAATTATAAAATAATTTACTCGTGTTCAGCACTGTTCGAGGTTTTAATTCAATAGCAAGATTAATCCATTCTCGCGCATTTCTCGTTATAGCACGGTTGTTACTTTGCGCAATCATAAACTCATCAACCGAGGAACCAGAATTCGTTTTGAAAAATAAGATATTTTTAATAAATAAACTTTTACATTTTGCTTCTACGTCTTCCAATGCAAGACCTCCTTTATAAATCGGAAGGTACAATTCATTCTTTGCAACGCTATAAAAGTAACCTTGCCAAAGAAACTTAAAACATATTCTTCTTATCTCAGCTATATGTTTGTTATTTGGAGGAAAAATTTGAGCGATGTACCATAGTTTAGAAAGGACGTATGTATTTAAAATAAATGCTTTTTGAAAAAGGTTTAATTTACGACGATGATGTAGTGAAATTGTATATTTAAGTTTGTTGATTAGGTCTTTATAATTTTCTGAAATTGTTGTATCAAAATTACGATGGAATATTATGCCTAGAATTTTCAAATTATCAACTTCTTTTATCTGGTGTGGCCCTGAACTACAGTTGTTAAATCTCAGAAACTGAGATTTAACGGTGTTGATTTTGATTTTAGCATAAATGCTAAAGTAGTTAATCAGTTCTAGGGCCTTATCAAACTCATGATCGTTTCTAATGAGTAAGCTAATGTCATCTGCGTAAGCTATTACTCTTACAAAGCAATCGCCTATCAAACAACCTTTAACCGACTCAAAAAGCATACGAATCAAGGGTTCAATGTATAAACAGAAAAGAGCCATACTCAATGGGCATCCTTGCCGGACTGAGCATTCAATTTTGAAAGAATCTGTAAAAAAACCGTTGAATAAAACTTTAGACGTTGCATTTTGGTAGAGACGACTAATGCAGCGAATAAAACTATCAGGAAGTCCAAACTTTTTCAATATTTTCCACAGAACTTCATGATCCACGCTGTCAAAAGCTTTTTCCAGATCGATACTAAGTAAAAGATTTTTAAAATGTTTGGTCTGTTTTGATTTGATCAATACATTTCGCAATGTTCTGAGAACGTTAACACAGGATGTCTCTGAGATACAAGCTGACTGTCCAGGGCCAATCAGTTTCTTCATCATGGGTTGTAATCTATTCCAAAGAATTTTAGTAAAGATTTTATAGTCAGTATTAAGCATGCTTATGGGTCTCCTATTGTTAAGGTCATGAGGATCACCTTTTTTAGGGATGAGTGAAATTATTCCGGCTGAGAATTGTCCTGGTGGGTATTCGTTATTTACAAGATAACCATTAAATAAGTTCAACAGGTCTGTATTTAAAACATCAAAGAAAGTCTTATAAAAATCATAGTTTAATCCATCGGGTCCTGGTGAAGAATTGTTAGAAGCATTGAAAATAGCATCTTTAAGTTCTTGTAATTCTATTGGTTTGGAAAGGGCATCCCGTTCGGCATCGTTCAGCATCTTTGTGATATGCTCCAAAATATCATCATTATCTGATCCACTTTCAGCTCGTTTACAAAAAATGTTCTTAAAATGGTCAAAGATCATTGATTTTAGTTCTGATGTTTTTGAAGTAACTTTGTTATTTATACGTAGACTGATAAGCTTTGATGGCGTTGAATTTTTTATTCTAGATGTTATTTGATAAATACTTAGTTTCTCATTTTCAATTAAATTACTAGTTCGAAAAGTATAGCGATAAAATTGTAATTTATTTTGCTCTATTTCCATTAATTTTGATTTAACAATTTTCATTTCAGAACAAACATTCTCTCCTTCTTTTTGCTTTTCAAAAAAGTTCATTGAGACAACGATAGTAAAAGCTTTTCTCTCGAATTGTTTGTTGATTACTTTCAAAGCTAATTTTTTTGAAGAAACTTTTTGATTTTGTTTTCATTACTTCATTCCACCAATAGCATAAGTTTATAAAAGAATTCCGATTTCTTAGTCCATTGTACATTGCCGTGAATTGCGTCAAAATATCATTGTCATTGAGAAAAAAAGGAATTTAGTTTCCAGAAACCACGACCTATAAAAATATTAGGAGCATTGTCTTTTAAATTGAGTTTAACAAGTACGCCATGGTGATCAGAAAAGCTTAATGGTAACGTTTTAATACAAGATATTTGATTAATAAATTCATTCGATGCATAAAATCTGTCTAAGCGTGATTTGGATGTACCTCTAATAAATGTAAAGTTAACTCGTGATTTCAATATGGTTTGTTCAACGTCTTTCAATTCTAGTCCAGAGATTAAATTTTGCAGTCCTTTGCAATAATTCTTAACTACTCCATTCATGTCTTCAGCCAAAAGTATACAATTAAAATCACCAACTATGACATTTTCCTTGCCATGCGCAAGATGAATCAAAATGTCTTCATTAAATAACGTGTCTCTTTCCTTTTTCTGGTTGCTTCCACTATGTGCATAAATATTTATATAGTTAATAGAGTCAACGCAAAACGGATGATATTCTTCCGTTTTCATTTAAAATTATATCAGAATATTGTAAGTTATTTCGTAAAAGAATTCCAGTTCCCTTATTATTAGCGCTAATATTTACAATTGCTGTATGCGAATTCAGGAATGCAAAATTTTCAAATGATAGTTCTTGAATAAAAATAATGTCTAAGTCGTTGTTCCATATAAAATCTTTAAGTAGTGATTTCTTCACATCGGAATTGATAGCATTTAGATTAGCGGTAGCAATATTACGAACTAGTGGCATAAGTGGCTATTGAAATTCGAAAAAGTTTGATAAAATTGAAAGCAAATCATCGGAACCGGATTGTACGCACAATATTTTGAACATCTTTACCTCCTCTTTGTTTTTTTACGTTTTTTTACCCACACACACACACATACATTCGTCTTCTCTTACACAGTTGCAGATCATACCAACTACCATTCTCCTCCTTTTTCGCACGAACTATCCTCCTTCTCCATCATCACTTAATCTACTTGCGTGGTCGACCCCTTCCCTTCCCCCCCTTTCCCCCCTTTCCACCCTTCCCCTCTTTCCCATTCTTCCCCCCGTTTCCCCCAGTACCTTCAGGCCGGATCAGGCTGCGAGAGCGAGAACGGTTCTCCAACTGCTCGAGTACGTTGCGTGAACTACTTCGGGGCTTACGATGCTTGTCGCCGCCGAGATCGGGCGATTCGTCAGCGCCGGATTCCTCCTCTCGCTCATCTTCATCGTCGTCGTCCATCTCGCTGTCGTCGCCTGCTTCTTCCGGCGTTGGCGAAATTCCGCGATCGGGATCGCGCGGTTGTATTGGTGGCTTGTTTTGTGGTGTCAGCGTGGTCATGTCGGTTGGTAGTGTGAGATCAGTTGCGTTGGCTGCGATCGCCCCTGCGACGATGGCACTGAACGATCCGGCTGGTGTCGAAGACTTCAAGCTCGCTATCTTCGGGCAGTTGACCTTGATGTGTCCTTCCAGTTTGCAATAGAAACATCTATTCTTCAAACCTTCATAGTACAAGCGTGCTTTGAAGTGACCGATGTAGAGGTTAGGCGGTATCTCCTTGGCGATCTCCATGTGGACGCCACGCACACCACTGTATACCGTGTAGCCGTATTCCGTTGGGTAGCGTTCCCGGACATGTTGCCGAATGGTTCCAAATTGGGACAGAACGGCCGAAATGTCTTTCTCTTCGATTTCTGGCGGCAAGTTAAAAATCCTCACGTACCTGAACAGCCGGCTGGCCACTTCCAGTTTCACCACGGCCACTTGGCCATCGCTATGCACGAAACGGTACTGCTCCTCTATTCTTCCGGTAAATTCCACGAAGGTCGGCTCATCCAAGAACTTTACGTAAAAACAGCGATCATTCTCGTCGCGGTAGATCGAGTGTACATCCGTGGCCGGAATCTTCAAAACGTTCGCTGTGAACCGTAGCACATCCACGTGGGCTGGAACTTTCGCTGCGTTTCCGAAAACCATTTTCAGCGTATTCTTACGGGTTTTGTCCATCTTTGCTTTTCAGTAAATTCCTTTAGTTGAGGTTAAGGACACACGGCGTGTGCCGAACACAAAAGACTATTGTGTTGAAGAGTGCTCGTAGAAACGTGTGTTGTCGTATCAACGTCCGAGCGATAACTGATATAACCATTTTTATGGTTGTAGTACCTGAACTCAAAAAATCGTATGAAAAGTGGGATTTGGAACTCAAAAAATCATGATTTTTGGTAAGTGTGTATAAAGAGGTACGGATGAGCGTGAGCTCCATCAGAATCATTGAGTATCTTTAAGAAAGTGAGAACTTCAAAATGCGAGTTACCCAGAAATCACTCAAATCCGATTGGAACTGAGAACTTGCGTTCTGTTAGATTATGGAATGGTTTTGTTGGCGTTGTGCCAAATTTGCGACTTTTTTGCTAGCTTTGTGCCAGAATGGTGTATATTTTTTTAAAAGCATTACAACATTGAAAGCCCGAGTGTAAAAATACATTGTGCTGCATGTGGTTTGCTGAAATGCCTCACATGAACAATTGTTTATTTTAAAAAATTTATTCGAGGGTTAAAATTATGAATATTTAAGCTAACTAGTAGCTAGTAGTAACCAAGCAATGATTCTTCTTTTTTAAGTCTTTCGACAACACTCAGAAAATAAAAAATAATAAATAAAATTAATTTGCATTGGTTAAGCAATTTTATTAATTTCAAATAAGGTGCACCGTTTTAGTGTTGCTTGATTTTTTTCTATATTTTTGCCTTTCTTACAATTTTTTTTGTTTATATGTTGTAAAAAATAATTATTTTTTTAAAGAATTAAACGATTTTTTCTATATTTTTATTTCTAAAAAAAAAGTAACAACAACCATTTTTTAAAAGAATTGAAAGTTTTTTTTTCTATTTTTTTAATTTTTTTTTTGTTTAAATGGTGTAAAAAGTAACAACAATATTTTTTTTAAAGAATTCAAAAGGTTGTTAGAAGTTTCTATAGATTCATATTTTGAACATTGTTAATACGATCTGTCCGACATTTAGATGGATTAGCAAAAAAATAAAATAAAAAAATGTTTTATTTGATGTTCCAGAATTAGGTACATAGGTAATTGATGATATCTTGAAAATTAGGCCGATGCTAATAAGTTTTTGTCCCTCGGCGCTGGCCATCAAAACATCAAAAAAAATCATTAAAACTTAAATTATTTTTAAAACGAACTTAATCATGTTAAAAATGGTTTCAAAGGCAAGCTAATGCATTAAAAATTATTTTCAGCTGATTGAACTAAAAATTTCGTTGGATTAGATTTTTTTTAAATCTGAAATCAAAAAAGATATTGAAAATTGTTTCTATGTATTTTTGGCAGTTTAAAAAATTCATAGCAATGTTAAAAACAATTCGTGCGTCAAAAATCAATCAACATCAACCATCCGTAAAACACTATTGATAATTTGTTTTTTTTTATTGATAATATCAAAAAATAACTCCAAATTAAATAATTTGTTTTTCAGAAGACCACATTGCTTATTAAATAATGTTTTTGACTGCATTTATTCACTATATGAATGTGAGGAAGGCACTAATCACTTAAAGGGGGATTAAATAGCCTTTTCTATTTACTGTAATTCACTTATTTTAATTCCTCATTAAGTAAAGTTTTACGTTTTACTAGCAAAATAAGAATTCGGAGCACTCTTTAAAAAATCCAATTGGATCTCAAATCGCATCATGATGGTACCAATGACTGATGACGACAAATTTTCCGTCATCAGCGCTGGAACTCACGCTCATCCGTACCTCTTTATACAGTATACTAGCTTGGAGTTTTGCGCTTGAGTCCCCTGAGAGACGATAGACGATAGACGATAACACACAACTGTGCATTTATTCTAGAGTCAGATCCATACAGCGTCAGTGTTTATTTGGTCGAAGTGTACTAATTCATCGGCAGATCTGATTCTAGTTGTAATGTGCGACAAGACTACTGACGGACGTGACAGGACGAGGGCCCAGTTTAGAGGTTTCGACATCAACAATGTGCGGCTGGATCACCCTCCCAAAAAAAAAAAAAAAAAAAATAGGATCAATTGTTTGAAGTTGTAAAAGAATTTAAGATTCTCATTCGTTCTGAAGTGACTATTTAGCCAACGATAGGTTCGTAACCAACAGGACTTTAAATTGACTTCATGATTCAATATCAGGGAAGATGTAATAGAATATGAATATTATCAATTGATTGGAAAGTTATTTAGAAAAAAAAATGTAATTGACTATTACCCTTTTTTCGAGGTGATTTTATCTCATCGTGTGTGAAATAAGTGTAAGTACTCATTGAATGATGTGAATTTACAGGTGTACGAGCAAAAAAAAAATGTCCGGATTTCTATTTGTAAAATTATAATGTTTTTTACAGTGAAATTCCAATTTCTGGTATATATTATTAATACATTACACGAGGGCTGTCGAAGCTGTCGTTTTCTTTTTATTTCTTTAAATGCAGGTATTCATGTTGACGTTTGGGCCTGTGCGTGTTATGATCAAGGAGACTGAAGAAGCATCTGCTGAAGCTGGATCTTGCGATGCGTAGGGTTTCAAGATATCACAGATCATCAAGGAGAGTTTTGGATGGTTGCTGAATATGTGTTTATGTTTTAATACACCGATTATAAGTTTTCCGGTAAAAAAAAAATAAAAAAAAATAGAATAGCAAATTAAAAATTAAGAGTAGGAAAGGACGAGGATGTAGTGAATGAGTACGGCAAGGAGAAGAGAGAGAGAGAATGAAACGAGAGAGTACGTGTAGTGAAATCAGAGAGAGATTAGCCGAGAGAGGAGTTGATGTTGTATGCGTGAATGAGCGAAAATAAATCAGTCGTGTGTTTTGTTTGAGCGTGAACAGACGTGTTTTGTATTCATCCGAAATCTTGGCAAATCTCGGGAAAATAGAGTTGAAAGTCACGACATATTGATTGGAATTTCGTTGGAATATTGAAACTATTGCAAGTAATCTAAATTATTCATTTTTTGATTCTCTTTTGCAACTGAAAGAACGAAAAATATAAACAATCTAATTATAAGCCATTGTTTCAACACTCCCTTTCCACCCTTTGTCCATTCGATCTTTTGTCTTTCGACCTTTTGGGCCTGAATTCAATTAACCACCTTTTTTACCCGCGTTGTCATGGTCACTATCTCTAAAAATCAAAAAACTGCCATTATTTCGCTAAAATCAAACTTTCGGTGGCTATATCTTAAAAACGGAGCCCTTTATCAAAAAATCTGTAAAGTGGTTTTCGATTGCAAATTCAATTTTGCATTAAAAAATAACGTCAAATTTGTTTTTGCATTAAATTTCAATTTTTCCCAAAAATCACTTTTTTTTTCAAAAAATTATAACTGGGCGGCAGAATTTTTGACCATGTTTTTCTATGGCTCAAAAGTTGCGGATTTTTGTCCCCTAAAACATATCAAAAAAGCTCAAAAATCAAAAAATACTTGTTTTGGGAAATTGAGTTTAAGTGAAAAAAACCGGTGCAGGTGGTTATGTTACACATGACCAGTATGACAAAGAACTTTGCAAGATGGTTGTTGAAATTTTCGATTACATTGTCTGGTCCAAATTTCCCAAGATTCACAAGATTTATAATTACCATAAAGTTTGATACCCATATTGCCCCTACTCGGAAACATCGGAACATCCCCGGGGCCTCCGGTCACTTCGGATTGTGGCCACTGCTGCTGAAATGTCAAATTTCAAAAAATCAAACCATCCACATTAACGACCCCCGGGTCTTTTGTGGTCTCTATTGCAAGTTTCTGCTTGAACCTAGGAGTCCGAAGGCTTGAATGGGGAGAGCACCCAAACCTCTTTTTACTCCAAGGAACCTTCCACCCCAGTGTTTGAACTGACGACCTTTGGTTTGCGAGTCCAACCGCCGCCAGCGATTCCACCGGAGTAGGCTTGGTTTGGTGTCTTGTTTGTACTTATGGCATGGAGACGAATCCTACACCTGGAATGACTTAACGGCCTAACAACCAAGACCGGGACCGACATTTTACTTCCTCATCCGATAGAAGGTTGCCGCAGATGGGAATCGAACCCAGTATCATCCGCTTACAAAGCGGACAGCCTAACCATTCGGCCACGCACTGCCACTTGTCAAATTTCATATCCAGTATCAAAAATCATAAAGTTTGATACCCATATTGCCCCTACTCTTATGGTTCGGCAAATTTCCCCCCATCGGAACATCCCCGGGGCCTCCGGCCACTCCGGATTGTGGCCACTACTGCAGAAATGTTAAATTTCATATCCAGTATCAAAAACCATTAAGTTTGATACCCATATTGCCCCAACTCTTACGGTCCGGCAAATGTCCCCCCATCGGAACATCCGCGGGGCCTCCGGCCACTTCGGATTGTGGCCACTACTGCCGAAATGTCAAATTTCTTATCCAGTATCAAAAACCATAAAGTTTGATACTCATATTGCCCCTACTCTTACGGTTCGGCAAATGTCCCCCCATCGGAACATCCGCGGGGCCTCCGGCCACTCCGGATTGTGGCCACTACTGCCAAAATGTCAAATTTCATATCCAGTATCAAAAACCCTAAAGTTTGATACCCATATTGCCCCTACTCTTATGGTTCGGCAAATGTCCCCCCATCGGAACATCCCCGGGGCCTCCGGCCACTCCGGATTGTGGCCACTACTGCCAAAATGTCAAATTTCATATCCAGTATCAAAAACCCTAATGTTTGATACCCATATTGCCCCTACTCTTACGGTTCGGCATATTTCCCCCATAGGAACATCCGCGGGGCCTCCGGCCACTTCGGATTGTGGCCACTACTGCCGAAATGTCAAATTTCTTATCCATTATCAAAAACCATTAAGTTTGATACCCATATTGCCACTACTCTTACGGTTCGGCAAATGTCCCCCCATCGGAACATCCGCGGAGCCTCCGGCCACTCCGGATTGTGGCCACTACTGCCGAAATGTCAAATTTCATATCCAGTATCAAAAACCATAAAGTTTGATACCCATATTGCCCCTACTCTTATGGTTCGGCAAATGTCCCCCCATCGGAACATCCCCGGGGCCTTCGGCCACTCCGGATTGTGGCCACTACTGCCAAAATGTCAAATTTCATATCCAGTATCAAAAACCCTAAAGTTTGATACCCATATTGCCCCTACTCTTATGGTTCGGCAAATGTCCCCCCATCGGAACATCCCCGGGGCCTCCGGCCACTCCGGATTGTGGCCACTACTGCCGAAATGTCAAATTTCATATCCAGTATCAAAAACCATAAAGTTTGATACCCATATTGCCCCTACTCTTATGGTTCGGCAAATGTCCCCCCATCGGAACATCCCTGGGGCCTTCGGCCACTCCGGATTGTGGCCACTACTGCCAAAATGTCAAATTTCATGTCCAGTATCAAAAACCATAAAGTTTGATACCCATATTGCCCCTATTCTTACGGTTCGGCAAATGTCCCCCCATCGGAACATCCGCGGGGCCTCCGGCCACTCCAGTCCAGGTGGTGGCCAGTTCCAATGATCGACTCCCGCGACTGCCATGTCTTAGCTGGTCCTTGCCTCCAAGCCATCTGCTCCCAGACCTCCATGCCGTCTGCTACCGGGCCACCAGGCCATCTGCTTCTGATGTGTTCTCGTCGACGTCCAGCAATAGAATGAATTTTCGGGACCGACCGAGCCGAGTTTTGTTGGCTCGTCGACGATCCGAAAATGATGAGGTGGAGTGGGGGTGATTTTAGATACATCAATCTCACGGCTCTCTATTGACTGATTGGGAAACGTTCGTTCATCCAACCGGCGTGCACCAAAAAGAGGGGAAATTTGCCGAGAGGGGAATTCGTCACGTAACGTTTTCGCTTTGCGAAAATTTTGGATTGACACCACGTATAGAAACCTTAGGACAAAGTTCTTTGTCAAAAAAGTTGATTAAAAATCTGCAATTTTTTTTCCGTGTACCTATTTTTTTCTCAATAGTCCTCAACAATACCTACAACTTTGCCGAAGACACCAAATTGATCAGAAAATTCACTCAAAAGTTACAGCTGTTTGAATATTTACATACCATTTTTGTATGGACAGTATCCAAAATTGTATGGAGACTTGTATGGGTGAACCAATGACACAAAATAGCTTCTTTTGTCATAGGGAAGGCCCCCACAAAGTTTGAGCCAAATAAAAAATACAAAAAATAAAAATGGTCGAAATCGGCCGATTTCGTAGAGAGTTGCCAATATGTTTTGTTACAAGAGTGAGTGTTGTTTTCAAACAGAAGAAACTACGATGAAACTAGTGTACTGTACTTGGGTTAGTGCAATTAGGTTTTTTTATTCAAAACCCTAAAATTCATCAAAATATTGACAAAATTAGAAAGCAAAAATTCCAACTAAATGTCGACGTGGGTTTTGGTAAATTACTAATTAAAGCTTCTGAGCACGGCATCAAAATCCTTTTTTTGAACTTAGCAATTCAAGGTCCAGTTTTAGTGCAAGGGGATGTTCACGGCACTTTTAGAGCGCTAAAACTCAAACATTTTTATTATTTGACAAGTCGATTTTTGGTCCTATTTTGGGTTTCTATGTAAAATTATCATATAAACCCAAAATATGATCAGAAGTTTTTTCTACATTTGTCATTACTCCTAAATGGTTTTTATGTATTTTTACTATGAAAAATTGGTTTTTGGCCTTCAAATCGGGCGTCCAATTTTAAATAAAAGTCCTTTCGACTCCAAATTTCTAAACCATCACCATTTAATGTTGCAAATTATTGAAAAACACGTTTTTTTTTCAAATGTTCCGCTTCTCCTCCTGCTCCTTCACGAGATATCAAAAAATGGAGCTCGGATTCGTGATCATTGACAAAAATTACTCCACAAACTAAATATGACCTGAAACACAGCTTAAAAAAGTAGAACTCTATGTCTATCAAATAAACTAATTATAACATGATTGATAACTAATAAAATTAAACTTTCACTGTATTTAAACGGTTTTTATTTTTCTTTCCTCTGAGGCATGGTTAAATACTACATATATACTCGATATAAAACATAAACTATCTCCTCTGACGTACCAAATTTTGGCAATGATACTGATTCCAAAACCACAAATATAATTAGACCGTTCCGCCTATTTATGAATGAATCTATTTATGAAATTTTTAATCTTGAATGAGCTGACAGAAAACCTTTACTGACGGTTTGCGATGGTAGAATAAGATTCAAGTTATAATAAAGACACTAAACTTTTGTTTTTGTTTACAGTAAAAAGTGATTTATTCAAAAATAAATTAAAACATCTCGCCACCTTCCACGTCATTCGGAAGCTCTTGCCGTTTTTTCTCCAAACCACGTCTTCTCCCCTTCGCACGTCAACTTAATTTAAACATCAATATCACGAATCTCACAGACACAGGAAATCTTACTAATTGCAGCGTCTCAGCACACTAACCTACGCAATTAATCCAACAATTTCTTTCGAATGTACTTGACCAAGCTGAAATCTTGTGTCATCGACGTCATTGATAAGCCAGAGGAATCCTGCTCGCTCATGAAGGTGTAATACTTGGACCGCACGCTGGCATCCTCCGGACCCCAATCGAAGGTGGGACTCAGCGTGGCCTTGATGCGTTTCAGCCAATCCTGTTGATTGCTGTTCCTGAACCAGGCGTAGACGGCCCAAGCTGGGAGTTGTAGGACGGCTGCCGCGTACAGACACCAGCCAAAAGCTGCGGGGAAAAGAATTGAATTTGAGGAGTTGATGTTGAGTTGAGGGATTTAATGCTTACCGTTGTAGCCGGACGGCATATCTTTGGGAACGTAGTTGATGATGCTGAAGAGAAGGATGATCAGCACGACCAGCGGAGTAACGATTCCCCAGCAGATCCTCCAGAAGAGTCCGGTTTTGACCCCCAGCATAAACTCAATGTCCTTGCAGACCCGGTTGACGCCGTAGATCCAAGCGAACGTAAGCAGTTCGAACACGGCCAAGGTTAGCGTGACGAAGGTCGCCCCGTAGTAGTCCATAAGATCCAGGATGAACAGTCCTCCCGGCGTGACGTATACCAAACCAACGCAGAATCCGACCGCGGACACCACCAGTACGACTTTCCAGCGCTTCCAGTGCGGGTTCTGATCGTGGATGGCAGTGATCACCGAGGTCACGATCCCAATCAGGGTCCCGATTCCCAGCAGGAACAGCATAAAGAAGAACAGAACGGAAAACAGCTGCGGAACCCAGTCGAACTTGGCGATCGCATCCGGATACGTCTCGAACGTCAACCCGGGCCCACTCTTGACCACCTTCGTGATGTCTGCTTCGCCGGTGACGTGCGCCAGGTTACCGATCACCCCGAACACGATGCAGCCGGCGATCATCGAAGTGAAAGTGTCCAGCCAGGTGATAATCACGGCGTGACTGGGGAATAAAGAATGAGGTTAGGTTTTGATGGTCGTGCGGTAAACAGCACCAGACTTACCGGTAGATGTTGTTGTGGAAGTCGTTGAAGGACGAGTACACAATCAGTCCGCCGAAGCAGATCGTCAGCGAGAAGAAGCACTGCGTGACGGCCTCGTACCACACCTGGACGGTGAGCAGTTTGTCCCACTGCGGGGTGAAGAAGTACTTGATGCCGTTCCATGCGCCCGGCAGGGTTACCGATCGGATCAGCAGGATGAAGATGATGATGTATGGGAAAATGGCGAGGAAGTAGGAGAACTTGCCGGAGCTTTTGATGCCTACAAGATATGCGATGTGAGTACGATGTAGTCTTGTTAGAGAGAGATCGGCATACCTCGGATCAGGATAGCGGTAATGCAAGTCCACGCAACAACTAAACACAGAACAAGCTTCCAATCGGGAGTTCCGATGCCATCATCCAGGGATGCTGCCTTCTTCAGCACTGTATTCCTACAAGAAACAAAAACGATCAGTATCGACCACTTCCAAGTGAATCTAAAAAAGTACCTGAAGTAAAGCTCCGCCGAAGATTGCACCTTACTGACGTTCTCCATGCTAATATTCCCAACCAAGTTTGAGTCCACACAATTCACCCAACTGGGGTCGCACGTGCTCCACGGCAGCTCCACGCTGAACGACGCCACCAGGTACCGGAAGGTAATCGCCAGAATCGCTGCGTAATACGTAATCACCGTGAAGATCGCGATCGTCTGACCCACTCCGATCCCGCGCATCGCCGGAGCAAGATCGTACACCTTCACGCAACCCCGGTTGGAGAACTGCCCGAGGACCATCTCCAGGTAGTACACCGGCCGTCCAATGATGAACAGCACGATCAGGTACGGTATCACGAACGCTCCGCCGCCGTTGTTGAAGGCCGTGTACGGAAAGCGCCACACGTTGCCGAACCCGACGGACAGGGCCACGCAGGACAGCAGGAACTCGATGTTTTTGCCCCATTTTTCGCGAACTGGGGAGGCTGGTGGTGGTGCGGACACGTTGATGACGGTGCCGTTCTGTTGAAGAAGAATGCGGTTAGTACTTGACTGAATCTTCGAGTATAATACAGCATGACATGGAATCCGGTAGATCAAGGCTACGACCTCATTATGGTTCAGTACAAAACGTGGCTTGCAAATCGCACTAATTGCTAGAAGCTTCCATCAGCTGATCGCTATGTCAAGTGTGGGAACCACACCGTTGGACACATGGGGAACGTGGGGTCAACTAAGCTTAACTTGGTATCTCAAACAGTTCACAATTTCTAAAATTCAAGAATCTACTTCCAATAGTTCAGTGAACGATTCTTGAAGCATCAAGTTTACCCCCAAGCCCATAACAAACGACCTGTAGATTGCATAACTCGGTCGGTAATGCTTCACTGGCTAGACAAGCTGACACCGCCGACGGCTGATCTGTTGCAGCAGAGTTCAAAAACCAACACTGAGACTAGACTCAATACAAGGTATGCTCTGGGGTCAACATCCAACAACTTTTCGTGCAAATGTCGAATTTTTCAGAATCTCCCAACACACCAAGTTGGGAATTCCCAACCCAAGTCGTTCAACCATTAGCGAATTACCCCCACGAGAAACGAGTTTCACGTGCGCGGGAAATCCCTTCACCGAACGGCCTACTGCGCTTAACACGTTGTTGTTGGTTCAACATATCAAGCATTACTCATCGCGCAGCGCCGCCGTTTGTTTTGGTTCGGGAAAGGCCACGATTATTTGAGTTTGATGGGGGGGAGGGATTGGGTGGAGGAACGGCACGATTTATGCTGTGGATCTTGCAGAGCATTTAAAGCATTTAATGGTGCAGATTGGCATGTTTTTTTCATTATTTTGTTAAAACTGTAATTTTTTTTTCAAGAAATAATAATTTTATTTATTGTTCTGAGGATCAATCAGGTAAATTTATTATCAAATTTTAAATACCATCGCTCTACAAGCGTTTGAATTGCAAACCCGCATCAATATTGCATATTGCTGATTGCGTTGCATTAGAATCTGGTTCAAACTGGGTTCGCAGAAGACGACACTCGAGACGTGAGCGGTCCTTCAATTGTCGGAACAATAAAGTGGCGCCGGATGATATAAGTACCCTCAGCATGGTTGTAAAGTTGTTGGAACTACGCCGTGAATTGTATAACAAAACACAACACATTTTTATTTCAGTTTATTTTTTTCATAAAAAATAACCTCAGAATTTAGTTATTTATTATCGATTCAGCATATTCGGTTTTTCATCGAAAGTCATTTCCAACTTTTGGCCCTACATCCCTAAAGAGTTATTTATTAATGGTTAATTAATCTCCATATTTTCACTAAAAAAACCGCTGTTTTTTATATTTTCGTTTTTTTCTTTATATTCTCAACTAGAAAACTTTTGGATACAAAATAATGTAGATTCCAAATTGAGGAAGATCAAAAATATCTCAATGAATTTTTAAACCGTTTGCAATTCGGTAGAAGAGCAAATGAACCAAATACTTTTTTTCAATTCACTAACTTAAATTAGGGTCATTGGGAGTCAAAAAACGAAACCTTTCTCATAATTTTTCATCCACAAAAATAATTTAATAATGTCCAGGATTTTTTAAGTTGAAATTTGGCGAAAATGTATATAAAACGTTCACTAACATTTTCCCAAAATTTAGCGAAGTTTCAAGAAATCTTCCCTCAATTTGAATCGTTTGAAAATGTAGCCAATCTCACCCCTTTAGTGGGGGTGACATTGGGTCAAATGAAACTAAAATGATGCTCAAATACAAAGAGTGAGTCAAAACAAGTCATCCATCATTGTAACAAGTTCGAGGGAATCGTAATTAACTGCGATTTTGGAAGTCGAGTTATGTACTTTTAAATCTATTAGTTTCTTTTGCAAAAACATGTTGAATTTCCGGAGAACACAGTTTTAAACAGCTGAATTTTGCTAGGATGCTTGAAAAAGCATCCAGTGTAAATATTCAGAAACAAGGCAATAACGCCGATTATCTCTTTTGTTGGGCTACATTAAAAATATGCAAAATATCAATAAATTTGCGAAAAAATATTTTCGTTTGACGTCTTTTTACGATTTGTTGTACGTTTACGTTCAAAAATTCTAATAAGCTTGAAAATGTTCTTAAATACTTCAAAATCAAATCAAATTATAAGCATATTCAATTATAGTTTACAATCCATTAAACAGGTTACAACAGTACAACTGTATTTTACAACACTTGCTAATGCAATAACAACTCTCTTGCTCTCACAAAATCCGGTCCAAATATTTGCACTCCCAGTCATAACCACTAACAAGCGTCTCTGAACTCACACCAAAAGATCACCAACCACGTGCCAACCGCTCATTTCGGTTGGATGGAATTCGTCACCGTTCCGCGGACACTTCTTGCCTTCACTTCCCTGGTCCATGCACTAAACTGCACCGCAGGCAGACTGCAGCATGCAAGCGTCGTTCGTCGGCCCACTCATCTGGGAAGGCCCCAAAAGCTGCCCCGATGAAATAATCCATCATACATAGACTAAGCCGCCACACCGTAGTCACACACTGTAGCGTTAAGTCGAAACGAAAATGAAAATATTTTCACGATCTCTTCCAACAACGCGTTCGCGCGGTGGGCTGCTCCTACTAATCCACACCACTAACGCTCCTTTTCAGCAGCTTAAAACAAACCTGTTGAGCAGCCTGCGGCTGCAGATCGTGACTCGCGGTGATCCCTAGAACCTTCACCGCTCTGCCGTTGACATCATCCCCGATGTAGGCTTTGTTCTCCATGGTGCATCCGGTGACCAGCTTTCTGGGCGGGAATTTCCGCGCGGCCAAAATGGGGCTTTTCCGACCCGTAACCGACGCAAACCGTCGTCAACGGCAACGACTTTCTCGCGCGATCAGCTACTAAACAGAGTGCTTTCGCGCCAGAGAAGAAAAAAAAATCCAAAATATTTACACCTTCGTAAAACCGAAAAGCTCGACCTGTCGAACCGACAGCTGGAATGGGACTGAACGATCTACCTGATGTTGGATCAGCGTCAACGCCACCCAACAGCACAGTCAACTCGCGCAAAGTCGCAGATGTTCAGGCGGGCTTGAGCTTACGGTCGGCGTCGTTTTACGACCTGCTGGAAGATCTCTCGTGCAGCATGGGTTGACCATCGGTGGTGAGGCTTTGCGGTAGCGTACTAGATCCGATGTTTGGTGGACCTGACTGTCCAAATATCGACGCAAAATTTTCTGACTGCGCCGTTTGTTTACCTACTAGGGTGATTAGGCAATTGTTGCACTACCGAATATTTTGACTTGAGTCGTTAGGGTGTAATATGGTTGTATGGAAAAAATAAATAAAATCGTTCACATTTAGTGGGCACAGCTATTTTTCAGATCCTTTTAGAGTGCTAAACAAATCCCTAAAGTTTGGTAACGATTGGTTAAATCCCCCACTTTGCGCAAAGCGTTTCAATTTTCTGCAATGATTTCTATCGAAATGCATCAATTATCTTTTTGGACACAACATCCAAAGTGTCAACATCGGCTAATTGATGAAGTTCACTGGTGCTGAACCAGGGAGGAAGTTTCATATTCATTTTCAGAATTTGGTTCTGAATCCTCTGAAGTTTTTTATCTTCCTTGTTAAGCAACAGCTTGTCCAGATCGGCACAGCATATAGCATGGCAGGTCTGAAAATTTATTTATAAATTAACAGTTTATTCTTGAGACAAAGTCAAGAATTCCTGTTTATAAGTGGATACAAAAATTTAATATATTTGTTACATTCAACCTGTAGAGCAGTTCTCTCAGATTTCGGTCATTCGATTTTTTTGTTGTATTTTTTAATCCGACTGAAACTTTTTTGGTGCTTTTGGTATGCCCAAAGAAACCATTTTTCATCATTAGTTTGTCCATATAATTTTCCAAACAAATTTGGCAGCATGAAAATTCAAAAATCTGTATCTTTTGAAGAAATTTTTTGATCGATTTGGTGTCTTCAGCAAAATTGTAGGTATGGATATGGACTACACTGGAAAAAAATGATACAAGGTAAAAAAACATTTTGGTGATTTTTTATTTAACTTTTTGTCACTAAAACTTGATTTGTTAAAAAAACACTATTTTTTTTTTTTGCTATGTTTTAGAGGACATCAAATGCCAACTTTTCAGAAATTTCCCGGTTGTCTTTGAGCGAGTTATGAATTTTTGAATCAATACTGATATTTTCAAAAATCGAAAAATTGGTCGCACAAATTTTTCAACTTCATTTTTCGATGTAAAATCAAATTTGCAATCAAAAAGTACTTCAGTGAAATTTTGATTAAGTGCACCGTTTTCAAGTTAAATCCATTTTTGGGTGACTTTTTTTCATTTTTTTAAATTAGTGCACATGTTTGCCCACTTTTGAAAAAAATATTTTTGAAAAGCTGAGAAAATTCTCTATATTTTGCACTTTTAAACTATGTTGATAAGACCCTTAGTTGCTGAGATATTGCCATGCAGAGGTTTAAAAACAGGAAAATTGATGTTTTCTAAGTCCCACCCAAACAACGCACCATTTTATAATGTCGATATATCAGCAACTAATGGTCCGATTTACAATGTAAAAATAGGAAACATTCGTGAAATTTTCCGATCTATTCGAAAAAAAATATTTTCAATTTTTTTAAACCAAGACTACCATTTCAAAAGGGACAAACATTCAATATTACACCCTTTTAAAATGTTTTTTTTTTGGGATTTTTTTTGCAAATCAAGTTTTAGTGACAAAAAGTTAAATAAAAAATCACCAAAATTTGGCTTCTGGCTTCTTTGGGCATACCGAAGGCACCAAAAAAGTTGCAGTCGGATTAAAAAATACAAAAATTAAAATTGAGCATGAGCATGAGCATGGTTGACTGCCAATGAGCTACTACTCCGTTATTGACAGATCAGCTGAAGTTAAACAATGAATCAAAAATGATCAGTGGGAGCCAACCATCCGTTCACTGTTTAACCTCTGAAGATCTCTACTTTATTAGTCAATACCGGCGCCCTCCCAAGAAGCCTGCAGTTCAACGAAAGGGAGGAATGTTAGTCCGATAGTTGAAGTTGCAGACTTATCAAGCACATAGTTTTTTGCTATATACTTGTTGATACCGCTTGAGACCGTTGAATCCACAGCATCTTCTTCAAGCATCACGTGAATATTTTTTTTTTTTTTGGATCACTCACACAAAGTTTTTTTGCTCCACTATTAACTCAAAGATCCAAATTGTCAGTGCGTCTTTCGTTCATTATATAGAAATGGCTTTTTCACCGCAAAAAATAAAACCTTATTCGAAAAATTTAAACACAATCCACCCGACGCCTTGCCTTCCGATCAACGATGATATAGGAAGAACTTTGAAAATCACAAAAGAAATCAGTTTTCACTCGGAATATTTTTTGCGACCACGCGCTCCCTTTGTCAATTATGCACTCAAATAAAAATGTTTGTTTTTTAGAGTTCTAAAAGTGCCCCGAATACCACTTTCCTCTAAAACTCAATCCTGAATTCAAAAAAAAAATACAAAAAATAAAATTTAAGATAAAAGACCGATTTCGTAGAAATTGCTCTGTATACTTTCAATGTGATCATAGTAAGTAAGGTTTTTGTCAAAAGCAAGTCACAGATATTTCACTTGATCCTACCACTTTAAAATTACCTTGTGAGTGAAATGTTATTAGGGTGCAAAGTTAGAAAATACACGAAGTTTAAAAATGTAAAATGTTGTTCTAAATGAAAAAATACCCTTCTTATTGCAGATTCGAAAAGAACATTAAATTTCTCATAAAATGACATGTTCCAAAATTTGTATAGTCGAGTAACAGAAAATGGGAGAATTTTTAAACTATTTCAATGTTTTATTTTTTCGATGAAAAATACGTTTTTTTTCGGAATTCTGAGTCAAATCGAGAGTCCAATTTAACATAAAAGTCACTTTGACTCCAAGATTCTATCTCATCACCATTTCAGGCTGTAAATTATTGAAAAACATGTCTTTTTCACATGTTCAAAAATTGAAGAGGTCGTACCGCCACTCCGTCACGAGATATAAAAAAACATACCTTGGTAGTAAGGACAAAGTTTCACGCGAATCAAAGAGGGGTCGGGGCAACATTTTTCCGATTTCGTGTGAGTTGGTAGGGAATAACCATTTTTTTGTTTATTTATTTTACAGCTGATCTTTAGCTATTTAGCTATATTATGGCACATTTGACAAACTTTGGAAAACGGAGTAGAAAACATTCTGGAAAAGGTTAGTTACATGTTTAAACGTTTTTCTTGATGCTAATTTTAAATACATGTTTTTTAGGAATCCATCGCCCTATTCTAAAGTATGATTCAAACTCAGAGGAATCAGATTATGAACAAAAACGTCGGTTGTATAGAAATCATGCTTCGAACAACAATTGTTCCCATACCATTCTTCTGGTTGTCGCAGTCATCGCTATTGGATTTGCTTTTTATTTTGTAGGGAATTCATTACTAGCGGTTCTTCATAATCAACCGATGCAAGTGATGTCAACTTTCGAAACAGTTGATAAACCTGAGATAATAGTGGATCCACGCACCGTTGTCAACCATTTGTTTGATCGCGTCAGTGAATATATCAAGCTAGGAGCTCAATTGCAATATATCTCGATCATGACAAAGGCTCCACGTGACAAAATTGTTTCCCCTGGATGTACGTCACCAGGGGAAGGAATGGTCCAATTAGTTTGTGTGCATCTGAACGAAGAAGTGGAACAGGATATCACAGAAATGTTTGACAATTTTTTAAATGTTTTCTTGAGCCAAGCTCAAAAAATTCCCAGCTTCGTAAAATTTGAAATCGGTCAAAAGTTTAACGAGGTTCAATCAGGGCTACTCCAGACACTTGCAGCTATTGATTTTACAAGAGAAAACATTGACTTTGAAGATATTTCCCGAATAAAATCAATAAAAAATGCATTTTTGGAAGCTATCGATAGTGAAATGCAAGCTTGTCGCAACCGTCTTGAAAAGATGTCCGGTGATAGTTACAATAAGCGCAGCAAAGCCATACTAGAAACGGAGCTGCAGGTGCTTGCAACAACATTTCATGAGATGACCAAGCTAAGTGAAAGTGATTTGTTTAGTAAAGCTCGTGAAGCAGTTCCTTTTGCACCTGGATTGACAGTTTTTGGAATAGTTTTAATTGTCATAAAATGGATTTTCATTTTATTCGGCGTTGCATGTGCCATTAGCCTGTCCCATTTTGAGGTCATGTCGAGGAATTTCAGGTGCTCACTTCTTAAATGATAGATTGTGATGTTAGGAACAATGTTTTCTTAGACAAGAAAAAATAATAAAATACTTTCTCGCACCCCCTAGTCGATTTACTGAAAAAAGTCACTTTTTTGAACAAATTTTCTAAAATCGCTTGGAATCAATGCAAAAACTGTTTCGATCAGGTGTGTATTATCTTCAAACGATAGGTTTTTGTCCATAGATTAAGATGCACTATCAATATTGGACCAAAATTTAAGTTTTTGGACTCTCCCAGGCGGATTTGTGTCGAAAAAATCGCATTTTTTCCAAACTTTTTTCAGAAATGTTCATTTAATTTAGGGTAGCCTATTTTTCCCAGGTAAACCAATACATGCAGCTTATAGGAAATTTCATGGCGAACATTTTTCCCTCTGAGAAAATCCAATTTCGACACTCCAGAGCCGAGATATTTGAGTTTTAGTGAGGAAAAAAGTGCCAATTTTCAAAATTTCTCAGAATTCAGAAGCAAGGCCTACTAATTACACGATGTAGCAAGCATATGTCTCAAAGGTCAGGGTATGCTTTTTTATAGTAATTTTGGCCGCTGAATCCGAATCTGAAATCAAATTTCGTGTAAACAGTGATGTTTTGGAGCTACACCCTTTTGGATTGTTATTTGCGTGTTTAAGAGGCAGTTTTTGTAAATATTGCTCGGTTTGTTCTAGAGGTCGTATCGAGGTGCTCCGATTTGGATGAAACTTTCAGCGTTTGTTTGTCTATACATGAGATGAACTCATGCCAAATATGAGCCCTCTACGACAAAGGGAAGTGGGGTAAAACGGGCTTTGAAGGTTGAGGTCCAAAATACATAAAAAATCTTAAAATTTCTCGCATTTTAGTAAAACTTCATGAATTTCAACTCTCTTAGATGCATTCGAAAAGTCTTTTGAAGCACTTCAAAATGAGCCATAGACATCCAGGATTGGTTTAAATTTTTCTCATAGTTTTTGCAAATTACTGTTAAAAATTGTTTTTTTTAAACCTCAATATCTTTTTGCAACAGCCATACTCTTTTAGTTCATGGACTATAAGCCTACGGAAATAACTTTTTGGCCAGTCGCAGTTTTTCTCATAGTTTTTCGATTTTTCTATAACAAACATTTTACAACGTTAGTTATTGTCCTGTAGGCATCCATAGCGGCACTTTTTAGTCTCACTTTTGTCATATTCCAAATCATCGGAAAATTCAAACTTCAATGCCCGTTTTACCCCACTTCCCTTTGTCGTAGAGGGCTCATATTTGGTATGAGTTCATCTCATGTATAGACAAACAAACGCTGAAAGTTTCATCCAAATCGGAGCACCTCGATACGACCTCTAGAACAAACCGAGCAATATTTACAAAAACTGCCTCTTAAACACGCAACTAACATTCCAAAAGGGTGTAGCTCCAAAACATCACTGTTTACACGAAATTTGATTTCAGATTCGGATTCAGCGGCCAAAATTACTATAAAAAAGCATACCCTGACCTTTGAGACATTTGCTTGCTACATCGTGTAATTAGTAGGCCTTGCTTCTGAATTCTGAGAAATTTTGAAAATTGGCACTTTTTTCCTCACTAAAACTCAAATATCTCGGCTCTGGAGTGTCGAAATTGGATTTTCTCAGAGGGAAAAATGTTCGCCATGAAATTTCCTATAAGCTGCATGTATTGGTTTCACTGGGAAAAATAGGCTACCCTAAATTAAATGAACATTTCTGAAAAAAGTTTGGAAAAAATGCGATTTTTTCGACACAAATCCGCCTGGGAGAGTCCAAAAACTTAAATTTTGGTCCAATATTGATAGTGCATCTTAATCTATGGACAAAAACCTATCGTTTGAAGATAATACACACCTGATCGAAACAGTTTTTGTATTGATTCCAAGCGATTTTAGAAAATTTGTTCAAAAAGTGACTTTTTTCAGTAAATCGACTAGGGGGTGCGAGAAAGTATTTTATTATTTTTTCTTATCTAAGAAAACATTGTTCCTAACATCATAATCTATCATTTAAGAAGTGAGCACCTGAAATTCCTCGACATGACCTCAAAATGGGACAGGCTAATGTGCCATCTTGCTTGTGATTGTAGTGATTAAAGAAAACTGAAAAAGGAAATGGTCAAATTTGTTGATTTGTAGGATAGGGTTGTTCAAGCCAGACTTTTTAAGTGAAATTGTCAAAATACGTGCACTGTAAAAACACACATTATTGTAAAATTTGTGAAAATTATTTTAAACAAAGTAAAAAATAAAATGTTTTCTATCGAGATAAGAAATCACTGATTGTAACGCCATGCTTCTAATTCACATCATCTTGGTTTATCAAGAATATGGACTAAATTTGGCATAACAATTGTCAAAACATAAAAGTTTAATTGAAATATACCGTAACCTGAATTAATCCGATCCATTTTCTTCATTTTATTTAACAATTGATAGAAAACCAGGTATAGAAATCGTCAAATCACCCCAACAAATAGTACCCCACCAGTGCAGTCTAGCGGACCATAAAAAATTGCATTTCCACTTGCAAGTAGTGGCCGGCTGCAGCAATGACGTCCGTGGACGCCGAATCTAACACCAACGCCGCCGCTTCACGCAAACGGGTGTGAATTTTATAGTATTTGGACGACGCCACCACCCGCCTTCACGTTTGTATTTGTAAGTTTGTAGTGCCAATTAAGGGCTAATGTAGAGCCGCGGTGCTGTTTTGTTTGTTTGCGCGCTTGTATACGAGATCTAAGTGAATGTGTGGGGGCATTTTTTGAAAAATAGAAAAAAAAAATACGAAAAAATAAAACCGACAACACAAACTGGTTTAGCCGGCGCGACACGACTCAGGTGTGTGCAGAACCTGCTGCCAAAGTGGGGACTTAGATCCGTTGACAGGCCGACGCTGATGATGGTGGCGACGAAATGTTTCGGAACTGATTTTGACCGGGCACTAGGGGAGGTGCAAAAGCTTGTTATTTTTTTTGTTTATTTATTTTTAACTTATTCCGAATATATATAATGCGAACTGTGCCATTAATAAAAAAAACTAACTTAATCCACCTATGTGGTTGATGCCTTCCTCACTTTTCACCAAAAATGGGTATATCATTTTTCATGGGTTTCATCATATTTTTAGATCCAGAAAAAAGAACACAATGTATAACTTATGTGGTAATAACTCGAGACAGCGTTGTCAGTTCTTCAATGCTTTGGACTCATTGGAAAGTTCTTTCAATTACCTAACCAACGATGGGTCGGATGATGGATCCGGACATAGTTTACATACATTTCAGTGAGATCCGGCTTCAAAAATGTACATAAATATCACTTAAGTGGTCATAACTCGAGACAGGGTTGCCAGATCTTCAATGTTTTGTACTCATTGGAAAGGCCTTTCAATTACCTAACCAACGATGGGTCGGATGATGGATCCGGACATCGTTAACATGCATATAAATGAGATCCGGATATATGTGAAAACACATTTTTATACATAACTTTTGAACTAGTTATCGAAACTTCAAACAATTCAATAGCGATGTATGGGATCCTAAACCAAGTCGAATGCAACTGGTTCGATCAAAATCGGTTCAGCCAGTGCTGAGAAAACTCAGTGAGAATTTTGGTCACATACATACATACACACACACATACACACACACAGACATTTGTTCAGTTTTCGATTCTGAGTCGATATGTATACATGAAGGTGGGTCTAGGAGCTTTTAATAGAAAGTTCATTTTTAGAGCAGGATTATAGCCTTACCTCAGTGAGGAAGGCAAAACTATGAACACAAATTAATTGAATCATTTATCAAATCCAAGAAATTTCTAAGTTCTCCATCGTATTTTTTTCAACTCAAAACCTGTTAGGACCATCGTATGTCACGCAACTGGGAAACCGGCTTCTAATAACAGTGTTTAGGACAAATCCTCAAATTATCAAGCAAATCAGGGTGTTGATCTACCGAGAACTAATGGCAACATCTGATAAACGCAGATTTATTACTCGAATAAACATATTGAATTTCAGTTTGCCAGCTGATCTTTATTTTTTAGTTGAGCTTCAGTACCCTTAAGCCATTCTAAAGTGATTTAGAATATTTGAATCCAAGATAGCGGCCAAAATGGCGATGATTATATATTGAAAAAATGCATTTTTAATTTTTACAGGCAATCAACCATTAAAATTTGACTAAAATTGGTTCGCAGAACTCAAATTTGATGTATAAACAGTAAAAAAATGAAAAAATACGAAAAACATTTTTTTTTTCTTGGTTCGATTATCCGAAGTTCCATACAATCCTTTGGATAATCGAACTTCGGATAATCGAAACTTCGGATAATCGAGTCTGGACTGCATAAGATTTTTTTGATTTATTTACAATTTGTTAAGTTTTTCAATGATTTTTTTATGTATAGTTAATTTTGTTTGCCTTCAAATTTGTTGAAAAATCAATTAAGAATGGTGAGTTTGAAAAACATAAAACATTTAATTGCTTTTTTTGAAAAAAAGAAAATTAATGTTTACAAATCACAAATTTTAGAAAAAAAAAAACCTAAGTGACAACCGCTGGCTTGATTCCTTAGGCAAAAATAAATATTTTTGAAATATTTGAGCCAAATCGCTTAAGGTTTAAGGTTCACTTTTTCGCGTTCAAATTTGTGATATTTTGATTATTTGGTATAAAGCTATTTCTTGATGACTAATTACAAATTACTTTTGATTTTCAAATATGTTTGTTGTATTCTACTTCGACCGAGCCACGTAGCCCAGTGGTAACGCTTCCGCCTCGTAAGCGGTAGATCGGGGTTCAAATCCCGGCTCGGACCAACACAACTGGTGATCTTTTCCCCTTCTGGAATCGATTGCTTAGTAAAGGGAAGGTAGTGTATCGTCACAAACTGGACCTTAACATGTTAACATTAAGTTGATTAATAAACTGTCACTGAATCCGCTTTGTAAATGCCGGCCCCGATACTCGTCAAGGGTGTTCCCCTCAGGAACTGGGAAAGATTTACTTTTTTTACTATTCTACTTCTGAACAAAATGTTCAAAATTCTGAGATTCCAGAATCGGAGTCGCAAAATTTGCGGAATTGCTTAAAAGATACTAAAACTGATCGAAAAATGTTTCTTTGCTTTTTTGGACATAAATAATCGATGGAAAAAGAAGAAGCAATCGAATTGCTCATTTTTATATTGTTATTTCAAGATTTCGCACAAAATCAAAATAAAAACATGCGACAACTAAACCTTCAGCAATCTATTACTATTCTATAAAACCAGCCCGAACGCAGTGTTTACCCTTGTCAAATAGCAGATAAATACCATCAAGTGCTAGGAGACGTGACAGAAAGTAAGTTTTTATGGCATGCAAAAGGCACTTTGATGAGCTCATTTATCTACCACAATGTCTGGAGGACTTCTCCGGCTTGTTGTGAGGGTCGTGATTTGAGGAATTCATGGTAGAAGAACATGTTGCTATGCGATAAATGTGAATACATTTACTCTTCATGAAATTCTTCAAAAAGATTTTTTACAAATAATCCAAAACTTTCTAGCAAGACACTACTACTTTGAAAAATAACCGACCACTTGACACAAAAACGGCAATCGAAAGTTACGAGTACTAGGAAATAAAACAAAATAGCATACTCAGCCAAGCTAGACTTTGAGTAACAGTTGTAAAGAATGGTCACGTGTCAATATGGAACGTTGCCTCAATCTTGTATTCAACTTAAAAACTTTTCAAATTATTGTATGTAAAAATTACATTTTGTGAGATTTTTTTTCATGCATTTAAAAAAAACTTCAAAAAATATTCAAGATTGCCTTATCAAAATCGGCAATAGAAAATAAATCATTGATTTCTCACGAATGAACGTAAACGTGCTGCTTTAGTCATTCGCGCGAGACTAACTGATTGGCGGAACTTTTGAGCGATTGATTGATTACTGCGGAATGTTTCACCCTCAAGTTGATTAAGCAATCAATCGGTCATTTCAACTTCAAAGTTTCTAAGATTGCGTCATGGATTACTTTGAAGTATTTCTTGTGTTTGGTAAATAAATTCAATTGAATAACAAAAAACTTGAAAGTTTAAAAACCCCAAATCACTTAAAACGCCTACAGGTATGCAAACCGTACTTGTTTTAAATCCTTGCCGATGAACTTATCTAGATATTCTTTGCATGTACAGTCGTGTTTTAATTATGAATCGCATAACATTAATTTTCTTTTTTATATCTCAGGGAATGAAACTAAGTTATTAACTCAAAGTTGAGTCATTTAAATCAATTTTTTGTACGAAAAACCTTTAAAAAATGGGTTTTCTGTACTTTAGTATTTTAAAACTACTTATCTTGTTAAGGTACCTTTTTCCATCTTAACTTTTTGTGTTTATCGTAACTTTAAAAAAATATCTTTCAAATTGTTTGCTTGTCTTTGAACTTTTATGCTTAGAAATACAAGAATTTACTTATAAGTAACATCATCAAGCAAGAAGATTTCAAACATTGAACACAGTCCAGACTCGATTATCCGAAGCCTCGGTTAGGGACCATCCATAAACCACGTGGACCCTTTGGAGGGGGTATGGCGATTGTCCACGGTCCATAAAAAAAGATTTTTTTGTATGGACAATTGTCCACGAAGGGGGGGGGGGGTTGAGATTCCCTAAAAAGTGTCCACGTGGTTTATGGATGGTCCCTTATCAGAAGTTTCGATAATCCGATGTTCGGTTATCCGAAGGTTTGTATGGGACTTCGGATAATCAAACTATGAACAAAAACAAATTTAGTATTTTTTTAATTTTCTTATTTTACCATGAAATTCAAGTTATGCGACCCAATTTTAGTCAAATTTGGATATTTGATTGCCTTTTAAACTAAAAATTGCATATTTTTTGTATTTCAGCATCACCATTTTGATCGTCATCTTGGTTCTGAAAAATTCTAAATCACTTAACAGTAGCTTAGGGGCTCTTGAGCTTGATCAACATAAGACAACGACAACGACAAAAAATAAGACAACAAAAATAAAATTTGAAGTGAAAGTTTAACAAGGCCTTCGGATAATCGAGCCTGGACTGTAATGCTTTCTACAAAATAAAATTCTCAATGTAATCTATATATTTTTAGGAATAAAAGTGACGAATGACCTCTCTAGGTTAAAGTCACTTTAATAAAATAAACAACAACTTTTGATAGGATTAAAAAATCATTGGAAGTTCTCATGAAATATTGTTACACAAAAAAATCGGCTCGATCAAAATTCAACGATCATCATTAATTGAATTCAGTGAAAAACATTGTCGAAAATCTTCCTAAACAAATTTCGCTTCAGCGTAAGCGTCTGCGCGTGGCTCAACACCGACTCGCGGTACTTGGCGTTCAGCTCGGAGTCTTCTGGTCCCCAATCGTAGGTTGGCCTAAAACAGCTCGAAATCCGTTCCTTCCAGTTGGTCTCCTTCCGTTTCAGCACCGCATACACGGCCCAAGCCGGAAGTTGCAGAACACCCGCAGCGAACACGCACCAACCGAAGGCTGTTTGAAAATGAAGGTTGTCTTAAGAATCTTGAAGGGTTGTTTTTTTAAAAGATCTTACCATACATCCCATTGCTGAAAACGTACCCGTTGGAGGTAAACGCTTCATAAGTTACAATATGATAAATCAAGATTGCAATGAGCATAATTGAAGTAACAAAGCCCCAACAGATCCTCCAGTACAGCCCGGTACGGATTCCCAGCATAAACTCAATGTCTCGGCAAAGCCGCCCAACTCCGTAGATCCACGAGAATGTAACGATCTCAAAAACGGCCAGCACCAACGCCACAAACGATGCGCCGTAAAAGTCCAAAAAGTCCAACAGAAACTGACCTCCCGGAGTAGTGTAGATGATCCCGATGCCAAATCCGGCGATTGCAATTCCGATCGCTATCAGCGATGGTTTCAGGTGAGGGAATCGATCCCGAATGACAGTCATGATCGTCGTAGCCATTCCAACGATGCTTCCGATTCCCAGCACGAACAGCATCAGGAAGAACGCTACCGCGAAGAACTGCGGCCAAAACGTGAACTTGGCTATCGCGTCCGGATAGGTGATGAACGCTAGGCCACCTCCTCCGCGGACCACTTTACTAAGATCTGGTGAATTCGTCACGTGCGCTAGGTGACCTATGACGCCGAACACGATCAGCCCGGCTAGCATGGAGGTTAGCGTGTCCAGTATGGTGACTACTGTTACGTCTCTAAAAACGTTTGGATATTAGTGCTTTTGAAGTTTTTGGAGGTCACTGCCCCAACCTGTAGACGTTGTTGGTGAATCGATTGTACGACGAGTACATCATTACGTTGCCGAAGCAAACCGTCAACGAGAAGAACATCTGCGTTACGGCAGCGTACCACACCTTAGCCTCAAAGATTCGATCCCATTGAGGTTTGATGAAGTAAAGCATTCCAGTGCCAGCACCCTCAAGTGTGCAAGATCGAATCAAGAGGACCAGCATCACCACGTACGGGAAGATCGCCAGGAAGTACGATGCTTTGCCGGAACTCTTGATTCCTTTTATCAAAACCAAGCAGACACAGGTCCAGGGTACCAATAGGCAAAGAACCAAACGCCAATCTGGAGTTCCGATGCCGTCGTCTAGGGAATCGGCAGCGTTCAGAACTTCCTTGCTGAAAGAACGAGATCTTCAGAAAATAATCTAACATTTTATCTGTATCACCAACACAAAGTACAGTTCAGCCGAAACCACCATCGTAGCGTTCGCTCCAGCTCCCTCAAATACCGTAAGTCCAGAATCGATACAATTGGCATCCCAGCTGTCCTGACACTCGCTCCACGGCAGTGGATTCCCAAAAGAAGCTACCAGGTATCTCGTTGTGAGTCCCAAAAGCGACGCATAGAACGCCATCACGACACCCGTGGAGTACACTTGCCCATAGCCAATCCCGCGCATAGCTGGAACCGCATCGTACACGTTGATGCAACCCCGGCTGGAGAACTGACAGATGAGCATCTCCAAGTAGTAGATGGGCCTCCCCACAACACGATCAGGTACGGTATCACAAACGCTCCACCACCGTTCTCCAGCGCCGTAAAGGGGAACCTCCAGACGTTACCAAGTCCCACCGAAAGGGCGATACAGGACAGCAGAAACTCGATGTCCTTGCCCCACTTATCACGAAGAGGTTTCTTCGCTGGATTGAATTCAGGAAGCTTATAAGCTTGGTTGATTGGCGAAGGTTTCTCTGGATCACCATCCGCGACAAATGCAGGGTTTGAGGAGGCCATTTTGACTTCAAGAACTTTAGGTTGCTCAACCTCCCAGTACGCGCACGTCCTCCGTGCCGAAACTCAGCTCCCGAAGACGAATCTCCATGTAGTAACTCAGGCGCGGGGATTTCGCACTGTACAAGCGATTCAACGCAACTGGATCGCGCGGTTTGGGCATCAAGGCTTAAAACCAGCACCCAAAAGCCCCGGAACACCTGATAACACAGGAAATCGGCTAATTTGAAAGCCCTTCAATGCGGCAGAGTGTGATAATCGTCACGTTATATTGGTTTAGTGCTATAAAAAAGATAAGAATCGTAAGATTCCACAGACAAATGGAGAAAACTATGTTTGGAATAAATCTGATATCCAATATTGAGAATGGTACACCCGATTGTCCAGCGACGATGAAGTGCCAAATCTGCAGGTTGGAAACCGACCTGTAAGCACAGTGATTTGCACAGTCAATTTTCCCAGTGTGATAAGATACGATTGTGGCTTGCGACTGGGTAAGAACCAGTTTCGGTTCCCGCAGTTCCAGATTGTGAAGCAGGAGGGACGTTACTTATTTGCTCCAAATATGATTGATAACCGGAAAAGCTATTTTTTGTTTTAATAAGCTCTTATCTAAATACATTATCTATAAATCTCTTAAAAATATTTCGATTTGTTTGAACAGTCTGCTCGTACTTTGACACCGACTCGTGGTATCTGGCGTTCAGTTCAGAATCCTCAGGACCCCAGTCGTGTGTCGGCTTGAAGCAGTTCAATATTCGGCCCCACCAGGTTGCCTCTTTTCGTTTCATTACCGCGTAGATGCCCCAAGCTGGAAGTTGCAGGACTCCCGCGGCGAAGACGCACCATCCGAATGCTGTTGAATAAAAAGGATTCTTGAAGTTCACGTCTACATTTAAATGAAATCAGTAACTTACCGTACATCCCACTGCTGAAGACGTACCCACCTGAGGTGAATGCTTCGTACGTTATAATGTGGTATAACAGAATAGCTATCAACAAGATTGGAGTAACGATACCCCAGCATATTCTCCAGTACAGCCCAGTCTTACGACCCAGCATGAACTCGATGTCCCGACAGAGTCGTCCAACTCCGTATATCCAAGCAAAGGTCACAACTTCAAACACAGCGAGAACCAGCACCACAAACGAAGCTCCGTAAAAGTCGAAAAAGTCCAACAGGAACTGACCTCCTGGAGTAGTGTACATGATCCCAATACTGAATCCAACGACCGAGATTCCAATCGCCACCAGGGAAGGCTTCAAATGCGTAAACCGATCCCGGATCATGGTCATAACGGTCGTGGCCAGTCCCAACATGCTTCCGATGCCCAGCACGAACAGCATCATGAAGAAGGCCACTGCGAAGAACTGCGGCCAAAACGTAAACTTCGCGATCACATCCGGATAGGTGATGAACGCTAGTCCGGCTCCTCCGCGGACGACCGTGTTCAGTTCGGTCGCTCCGGTAAGATGTGCCAGGTGACCAATGACGCCGAACACGATCAGTCCGGCTAGCATGGAGGTGCATGTATCCAAAATCGATACGATCGTGACGTCCCTAGAAGATTTCATAGGTTACAGAACGACTCTTTTGGTACTAACAAGCTTCCGTACCTGTACACGTTGTTCGAGAACCGATTGTACGAGGAGTACATCATTACGTTGCCGAAGCAAACCGCCAGCGAGAAGAACATCTGCGTTACGGCGTTGTACCACACCCTGGCTTCGAAGATTCGATCCCACTGGGGCGTGATAAAATACAACATTCCGTCGGCAGCACCTTCCAAGGTACAAGATCGGATCAGTAGCACCAACATCACCACGTACGGGAAGATCGCCAGGAAGTAGGACACCTTTCCGGAGCTTTTGATTCCTTTGATCATCACCAGGCAGATGAATGTCCAAGGAACGAGCAAGCATAGCACTAGTCGCCAGTCTGGTAATCCGATTCCATCGTCGAGATTTTCAGCAGCGTTGAGAACGTCTTTACTGAAGGAGTCAATATTGAGCTAGTATGATGTGATGAAGGAACTATTGATACCTACACAAAGTACAGCTCCGCAGATACCGTCATCGTAACGTTGCTCCCAATACCCTTCGATACCGTCAGACTGGAGTCGATGCAATTCGTCTCCCAACTGTCCTGACACTCACTCCACGGAAGTGGATTCCAAAACGATGCAATCAGATACCTCGTGGTAAGTCCCAACAAGGAAGCGTAGAATCCCAACACAACTCCACTAGAGTACACCTGGCCATAGCCGATCCCTCGCATAGCCGGCACAGCATCGTACACTTTGATGCAACCTCGGCTGGAGAACTGCCCGATCAGCATCTCCAGGTAGTAGATTGGTCGTCCCACTAGAACCAGCACGATCAGGTACGGTATCACAAAGGCTCCTCCGCCGTTCTCCAACGCCATGAAGGGGAACCTCCAGACGTTTCCCAGCCCAACCGAAAGGGCGATACAGGACAGCAGGAACTCAATGTCCTTACCCCACTTGTCACGCTGAGGTTGCTTATCATCCGTGCTGGAATCATCATTAATAGCTGGTTTCTCCACATCACCATCTGCTACGAAAGCCGGATTTGTTGAGGCCATTCTGGCACTCCAAGCCACCTCAAGTTTCAACCACCCAAAACGCGTTCGTCCTCGGTTCCAAAGCTTGGCACGCGTAGCCGATTCTCCATAAAGCTACAACGAGCAGACCGTACCATTCAATGTCCCAACGCTACCAACCGATCAACCCTACTGGGTCCTTCAAGCAAACTGGCAAGCGCTTTAAAGCTGTTCCCAAAAATGTGTCCACCAACCCCGGAAAGCCTGATAATGAAGGAAATTGACTAATTCGGGATCCAGTTTATCAAAAGCGCGTCAAAATCGTCTGGTAATTTTATCCCCCGCTATAAAAAGATTAGAAATGGGAGCGTGGTCACAGACAAGCGGAGGCAGCTGTTGGGAAAGCTTTGAAAAGTTGGTTGAGAAAGCTGGGGAAAGCTGAATTGTCTGTGGGATGAAGTGACCAAGCAAATCAATCCCGGATTGACGACAATAGCTTACCTGAAACGATTGCAATCGATGGAGGGAAGTTAATTATTCCCTGAATTTGGGCCGGTATGGGGTTTGAAGTTCGCAATAAAAACCGCCTCGTATTGATAAGTACTTTATTTGGGAATCTTCGTTGAGAACTAATGTAGTCTTGCTTGTTACAGCGGTAGACTCACAGGTATTAACTCCAAAGAGTCATTCAATACTTTTCCTAACACACTGAAATTCTAAGGATGTGATCCTAGGCTAGTGTCTAGTTATTTGTAAAAACTTTTAAGCAAATTTCAAATGACCAAAAATCTAATTTTCGGATGACCTAGAAACGATATGTTGGATAACCTAGAACATCCCAGAGCTGTCAAAACTGTGTTTTGTATCCTTCAGGATTACGTCAAAGCTTTTATTAAATTTATTTTTAAAACAACACACCTGAACTTTAAAAGTCAAAGAGCAGTGACGATGAGTGATAAAAACCGGTTCAATCCTGCCCAATACTGAGTTCGAAATGACCTGCAATTAAAGCTGTACGTTTCACAACCGTAAAAATGTGAACTTATCTTGAAACATTCGACATTTTATGGCCGTGGTCGCTGAATGGAGGTACCGTGCCAAATGATGATCTACATTGATGAGGAAAAGTTTTAAAACGCTATAGATTTTGAATGTTTATTTAGAGTTACAATTCAGTTAGAGTTAATTTAATGGTTTTTCATTCTTAAAATAACTATATCTTACGAAAATCTCTTCAATACTGTGGTTTAGCTAACCAAAAGGCACAAAGATTCATCTTCTTGTCTAGTCATAATCAGAAATTGTTTTAAAGTCATTGGCAAGTCTCCCAAACTCAAGGCAACGCCCGTTAATGAAACACATTATCGATCATTTTCCGTCCCAAGCTCCGCCCCGCCGGCAGCGTCTGCTCGTACTTGTACACCGACTCGTGATACTTGGCGTTCAGCTCGGGATCCTCGGGCCCCCAGTCGTGGGTTGGCTTGAAGCAGCTCGCTATCCGATCCTGCCAGGTGGCTTCCTTTCGCTTCAGCACGGCATAAAGCGCCCACGCCGGTAGTTGCAGGACTCCCGCGGCGAACACGCACCATCCGAAGGCTGTTTGAAAATGTTAGTTGTTGAAAGAGCTTTGAGGATTGATGTAATTGTTGAACTAACCGTACATCCCGTTCGTGTAGACGTAACCGTTGAAGGTCAGTGCTTTGTACGTTGCCACGTGGTATATTAGGATGGCTGCAAGCATGACTGGAGTCACGAAGCCCCAGCAGATCCTCCAGTACAATCCCGTCTGAATACCCAGCATGAACTCGATATCCCGACAGATTCGTCCTACCCCGTAGATCCACGCGAATGTAATCATCTCGAAAACGGCCAGCACCAACGCCACGAACGATGCGCCGTAAAAGTCCAAAAAGTCCAACAGGTACTGACCGCCAGGAGTCGTGTAGATGATCCCGATGCCAAATCCGATGATCGCGATCACAAACGCCACCAACGATGGCTTCAAATGAGGGAATCGATCCCGAACAACGGTCATGATAGTCGTGGCCATTCCGACGTTGCTTCCAATCCCAAGCACAAACAGCATCAAGAAGAAAGCTACCGCGAAGAACTGCGGCCAGAACTGGAACTTGGCGATCGCGTCCGGATAGGTGATGAACGCGAGTCCGGCACCTCCGCGAACCACCTTGCTCAGATCTGGAGCATCCGTGACGTGCGCTAGATGACCAATGACGCCGAACACGATCAACCCGGCTAGCATTGAGGTGCAGGTATCCATGATCGATACGATGGTGACGTCCCTGGAAGCAATCACACGTTATAAGAAGGATCTTCTAATAAAGCCATCTCACAAACCTGTACACATTGTTCGAAAACCGGTTGTACGACGAGTACATGATCACGTTGCCGAAGCACACAGTCAACGAGAAGAACACCTGCGTTACGGCAGCGTACCACACCTTGGCCTCGAAGATCCGATCCCACTGGGGCTTGATGAAGTACAGCATACCAGCGCCGGCACCTTCGAGGGTACACGCTCGAATCAGCAGCACCAGCATCACCACGTACGGAAAGATCGCCAGGAAGTAAGCGACCTTCCCCGAGCTCTTGATCCCTTTGACCAGCGTTAGGCAGATACATGTCCAGGGAATCAGAAGACACAAAACTAGACGCCAATCCGGGCTGCCGATACCGTCATCGATTGAATCAGCTTCTTTGAGAACATCATTGCTAAAAAAACAAACTCCTTAGTGTTTCAAAAGGATCGATCCTCAAACTACCCACACAAAGTACAGCTCCGCTGAGGACACCTTCGTAGCATTATCCCCTTCAACCATGTTCACCGCCAACCTCGAATCGATACAAGTGGCATTCCAGCTATCCTTGCACTCGCTCCACGGCAGCGGATCCCCGAACGACGCCACCAGGTACCGCATCGTAACACCCATCAACGAGGCGTAATACGTCATCACGATGAACGTCGAGTACGTCTGCCCATACCCGATCCCGCGCATTGCCGGTGAAGCATCGTACACATCAATACAACCCCTGCTCGAGAACTGCCCAATCAGCATCTCCAGGTAGTAAATCGGCCTTCCAACCAACAGCAGCACGATCAGGTACGGAATCACGAACGCTCCACCCCCGTTTTCCAGCGCCGTAAACGGAAACCTCCACACGTTCCCCAGCCCCACCGACAGGGCGATACACGACAACAGGAACTCAATATCCTTGCCCCACTTGTCCCGCGGGGGTTGCTTCTTCTCCGTGGTCATCGTTGCAGTCGGGCTGTAATCGGGTGGCTTTGGCGGGAAACCCACGCCGGTTAGTGGAAGCTTCTTGGGGCAGGTTTCCGGGTCGAAGTCGTCCGGAGTTCCATCCGGGATGAAAGCGGGGTTTGAGGTGGCCATTCTGGGTTTGCGAACTGGCAAAGCAAGCTAAAGCTACCGAGCACTACAATGTCTGGGAGTACACTACGGGGAAGCAGCAGGGTTCGCTAATTACAATTTTATGATGTCGGGTGCGCGATAGCTAATAAATTGGGGAAATATTTTGCTAATACGGGAAAGTTATACTATGGCAAAACGGCAGTTTCACCGAATGTGATAAGCGGGACTTGCTGGAAAAGTTCACTTCAATAAGCAATATAATCAATCATGATGGTCTCGCATTCAGGAAAGCGTAATCAATTAGGCTAGAAATTTGGAAGGACAGCTTGTGGTGATGTACAAGTTAATTCACACATATTTTCATCAATTTTCTGTGAATGTGTGTAATTTTACCTCCGAAAATGTGTAATTTTACTACTCTTCTTGTGTAATGTCACTTTTCAGTCTAAATTAAGGTAATATTACATAATAAGATAGGTAATATTCAACCTTCCAAAATTACACTATCTAAATTCACACAGTTTTTTTATTGTGTACTATTTTCACTTAAAAGTTCAAATAGTAATAATTCATTTGTATTCAAAAGAAGTTAAATCGGTTAAAATGCACGGATAGAAATCCGGTCCGCAATACCGAAACCAAATTGTGTTGAAATCGATAACATCGTTTGTTTTCGATTTCGTTTCAAATGTTTTCAAAAACGACAACATTTTCATCACTTTCGAAACATTTTGTTTTCGAAAGCGCCCCTCGCTTTCCTCAATTTTTTTCGATCGTAACAACTGTCAAACGCAACCAAAACCGCAACCGAATTCCCAACCTGCGACAGTTTGTTTATGTTTTGTTTTTTCGAGTGTTGGCCAAAACGAGGTGCGCTTTGGAACCGGTGGTGAAGGTACCTGCACTGCCCGGGCAATGTCGGTGCCGAAGCTAGCGGCGGAGTTCCGCGGAGCCCGGCCCCTAGTAAGCTCACTCTTAAGGCAAAGTGGACACGGACTGCGGAATCAAAAGAGGACGGATTCGGACCTCGCACCACGAGGAGCGTCCAATACCGTTAAATCGTGTTTCCAAAAAGTGTGGTAAGTTTGAAGATTCTAGCTTCCTAAAATCTCACAATTTAATCATCCTTTTCCCTCAATAGCGACGCTGCCTTTTTCCAGATGCCTTCGACCACGAATCTGACCATTGCCCAGGGGCATCCTTGAGAAGGCGTACCACGGAATGATTTTTCGAAGTGACAAAGAACAGACTGCCACCGTCGAAAGCAACGAGATTTGAACAGGCGACGGGGACAAAACAAACCAAGCTGCGAGCGCCTCCTCCTCCTCCTCCTCCTCCTCCTCCTCCTCCTCCTCCTCCTCCTCCTCCTCCTCCTCCTCCTCCTCCTCCTCCTCCTCCTCCTCCTCCTCCTCCTAAAAATTCTAAAATTCTAAAATTCTAAAATTCTAAAATTCTAAAATTCTAAAATTATAAAATTATAAAATTATAAAATTATAAAATTATAAAATTATAAAATTATAAAATTATAAAATTATAAAATTATAAAATTATAAAATTATAAAATTATAAAATTATAAAATTATAAAATTATAAATTATAAAATTATAAAATTATAAAATTATAAAATTATAAAATTATAAAATTATAAAATTATAAAATTATAAAATTATAAAATTATAAAATTATAAAATTATAAAATTATAAAATTATAAAATTATAAAATTATAAAATTCTAAAATTCTAAAATTTAAAATTTAAAATTCTAAAATTCTAAAATTCTAAAATTCTAAAATTCTAAAATTCTAAAATTCTAAAATTTAAAATTTAAAATTCTAAAATTCTAAAATTTAAAATTCTAAAATTTAAAATTTAAAATTCTAAAATTTAAAATTCTAAAATTCTAAAATTTAAAATTCTAAAATCTAAAATTCTAAAATTCTAAAATTTAAAATTCTAAAATTCTAAAATTTAAAATTCTAAAATTCTAAAATTCTAAAATTCTAAAATTTAAAAATTCTAAAATTCTAAAATTCTAAAATTCTAAAATTCTAAAATTCTAAAATTCTAAAATTCTAAAATTCTAAAATTCTAAAATTCTAAAATTCTAAAATTCTAAATTTAAAATTCTAAAATTCTAAAATTTAAAATTTAAAATTCTAAAATTCTAAAATTCTAAAATTCTAAAATTTAAAATTCTAAAATTTAAAATTCTAAAATTTAAAATTCTAAAATTCTAAAATTTAAAATTTAAAATTTAAAATTCTAAAATTCTAAAATTTAAAATCTAAAATTTAAAATTCTAAAATTCTAAAATTTAAAATTCTAAAATTCTAAAATCTAAAATTTAAAATTTAAAATTTAAAATTTAAAATTCTAAAATTCTAAAATTCTAAAATTCTAAAATTCTAAAATTTAAAATTTAAAATTTAAAATTCTAAAATTTAAAATTCTAAAATTTAAAATTCTAAAATTTAAAATTCTAAAATTCTAAAATTCTAAAATTCTAAAATTCTAAAATTCTAAAATTCTAAAATTTAAAATTCTGAAATTCTAAAATTCTAAAATTCTAAAATTCTAAAGATCTAAAATTCTAAAATTCTAAAATCTAAAATTTAAAATTTTTAAATTCAAAATTCTAAAATTTTAAATTCTTAAATTCTAAAATTCTAAAATTTAATATTCTAAAATTTAAAATTCTAAAATCTAAAATTTAAAATAATTTTATTAAAATTCTAAAATTCTAAAATTCTAAAATTTAAAATTTAAAATTCTAAAATTCTAAAATTTAAAATTCTAAAATTTAAAATTTAAAATTCTAAAATTCTAAAATTCTAAAATTCTAAAATCTAAAATTCTAAAATTTAAAATTTAAAATTCTAAAATTCTAAGATTCTAAAATTTAAAATTCTAAAATTTAAAATTTAAAATTCTAAAATTTAAAATTCTAAAATCTAAAATTTAAAATTTAAAATTCTAAAATTCTAAAATTTAAAATTCTAAAATTTAAAATTCTAAAATTTAAAATTCTAAAATTCTAAAATTTAAAATTCTAAAATTCTAAAATTCTAAAATTTAAAATTTAAAATTTAAAATTTAAAATTCTAAATTTCTAAAATTCTAAATTTCTAAAATTCTTAATTTCTAAAATTCTAAATTTCTAAAATTTAAAATTCTAAAATTTAAAATTTAAAATTTAAAATTCTAAAATTCTAAAATTTAAAATTCTAAAATTCTAAAATTTAAAATTCTAAAATTCTAAAATTCTAAAATTTAAAATTTAAAATTTAAAATTTAAAATTCTAAAATTTAAAATTCTAAAATTCTAAAATTCTAAAATTTAAAATTCTAAAATTTAAAATTCTAAAATTCTAAAATTTAAAATTTAAAATTTAAAATTCTAAAATTTAAAATTCTAAAATTCTAAAATTCTAAAATTTAAAATTCTAAAATTCTAAAATTTAAAATTTAAAATTTAAAATTTAAAATTTAAAATTTAAAATTTAAAATTTAAAATTCTAAAATTTAAAATTCTAAAATTTAAAATTTAAAATTTAAAATTCTAAAATTTAAAATTTAAAATTTAAAATTTAAAATTTAAAATTCTAAAATTTAAAATTTAAAATTCTAAAATTTAAAATTCTAAAATTCTAAAATTCTAAAATTTAAAATTTAAAATTTAAATTTCTAAATTTCTAAATTTCTAAATTTCTAAATTCTAAATTTCTAAAATTCTATTTTAAAATTTAAAATTCTAAATTTCTAAAATTTAAATTTTAAAATTCTAAAATTTAAAATTCTAAAATTTAAAATTCTAAAATTTAAAATTTAAAATTCTAAAATTCTAAAATTCTAAAATTCTAAAATTCTAAAATTTAAAATTCTAAAATTTAAAATTTAAAATTTAAAATTCTAAAATTTAAAATTTAAAATTTAAAATTTAAAATTCTAAAATTTAAAATTTAAAATTTAAAATTCTAAAATTTAAAATTCTAAAATTTAAAATTTAAAATTTAAAATTCTAAAATTTAAAATTCTAAAATTTAAAATTCTAAAATTCTAAAATTTAAAATTTAAAATTTAAAATTTAAAATTCTAAAATTCTAAAATTCTAAAATTCTAAAATTTAAAATTTAAAATTCTAAAATTCTAAAATTTAAAATTCTAAAATTTAAAATTCTAAATTCTAAAATTCTAAAATTTAAAATTCTAAAATTCTAAAATTTAAAATTCTAAAATTCTAAAATTTAAAATTTAAAATTTAAAATTTAAAATTTAAAATTTAAAATTCTAAAATTCTAAAATTCTAAAATTCTAAAATTTAAAATTTAAAATTTAAAATTCTAAAATTTAAAATTTAAAATTCTAAAATTTAAAATTTAAAAATCTAAAATTTAAAATTCTAAAATTTAAAATTCTAAAATTCTAAAATTCTAAAATTCTAAAATTCTGAAATTCTGAAATTTAAAATTCTAAAATTTAAAATTTAAAATTTAAAATTCTAAAATTTAAAATCTAAAATTCTAAAATTCTAAAATTTAAAATTCTAAAATTCTGAAATTTAAAATTCTAAAATTCTAAAATTTAAAATTCTTAAATTAAAAATTTAAAATTCTAAAATTTTAAATTCTTAAATTCTAAAATTCTAAAATTCTAATATTCTAAAATTCTAAAATTCTAAAATTCTAAAATTTAAAATTTAAAATTCTAAAATTCTAAAATTCTAAAATCTAAAATTCTAAAATTTAAAATTCTAAAATTTAAAATTTAAAATTTAAAATTCTAAAATTCTAAAATTCTAAAATTCTAAAATTTAAAATTCTAAAATTTAAAATTCTAAAATAATTTTATTAAAATTCTAAAATTTAAAATTCTAAAATTCTAAAATTCTAAAATTTAAAATTCTAAAATTTAAAATTCTAAAATTCTAAAATTTAAAATTCTAAAATTCTAAAATTCTAAAATTTAAAATTCTAAAATTCTAAAATTCTAAAATCTAAAATTTAAAATTTAAAATTCTAAAATTCTAAAATTTAAAATTTAAAATTCTAAAATTCTAAAATTTAAAATTTAAAATTTAAAATTTAAAATTCTAAAATTTAAAATTCTAAAATTCTAAAATTCTAAAATTCTAAAATTCTAAAATTCTAAAATTCTAAAATTCTAAAATTCTAAAATTCTAAAATTTAAAATTTAAAATTTCTAAAATTCTAAAATTCTAAAATTCTAAAATTCTAAAATTTAAAATTTAAAATTCTAAAATTTAAAATTCTAAAATTCTAAAATTTAAAATTTAAAATTTAAAATTTAAAATTCTAAAATTCTAAAATTCTAAAATTTCTAAAATTCTAAAATTCTAAAATTCTAAAATTTAAAATTCTAAAATTTAAAATTCTAAAATTCTAAAATTCTAAAATTTAAAATTTAAAATTCTAAAATTTAAAATTCTAAAATTTAAAATTTAAAATTCTAAAATTTAAAATTCTAAAATTTAAAATTTAAAATTTAAAATTCTAAAATTCTAAAATTTAAAATTCTAAAATTTTAAAATTCTAAAATTCTAAAATTCTAAAATTTAAAATTCTAAAATTCTAAAATTCTAAAATTCTAAAATTCTAAAATTCTGAAATTCTGAAATTCTAAAATTAAAAATACCCAAACTCCAGAATTCCCAAATTCCTAAATTCCTAAATTCCGAAATTCCTAAATTCCTAAATTCCTAAATTCCTAAATTCCTAAATTCCTAAATTCCTAAATTCTAAATTCCCAAATTCTTAAATTCCAAAATTCTTCAATTCCCAGATTTCCAAATTCCCAAATTTCCAAATTAACAAATTCCCAAATTAACAAATTCTTAAATTCCCAAATTCCAAAATTAACAATCTCTACATTCCCCTGATTCCAAAATTCCCCATTACCAAATTCCTGAAACCCCAAATTCCCCAATCACCAAATTCCTGAATTCCTTAATTCTCAAATTCCTAAATTCCCAAATTCACAAATTTCTTAATTCCTAAATTCTCAAATACTTAAATTCTCAAATTCCCAAATTCCCAATTTATTAAATTCCCAAATTACCAAATTCAAAAATCCTTAAATTCCTGAATTCCCAAATTCACAAATTCACAAATTCCCAAATTCCCAACTTCCCAAATTAACAAATTCACTAATTCCCAAATTCCCCAATTCCCAAATTTTCAAATTCCCAAATTCTTAAATTCCCAGATTTCCAAATTCCCAAATTCCCAAATTTTTAAATTCCCAAATTCACAAATTCTTAAATTTCCAAATTCCAAAATTAACAAATCCCCAAATTCCCCAATTCCCAAATTCCTAAATTCCCAAATTCCCAAATTCCTGAATTCCAAATTCCTAAATTTTCAAATTCCTTAATTCCCAAATTCCCAAATTTCTTAATTCTTAAATTCTCAAATTCTCAAATTCCCAATTTCTTAAATTCAAATTCCAAAATTCTTCAATTACTTAATCCCGAATTCACAAATTCAAAATTCACAAATTCACAAATTCCCAAATTCCTAAATTCCTAATTCCCAAATTCTCAAATTTCAAAATTCCAAATTCCCAAATTAACAGATTCCCAATTTTCCAAATTCTTAAATTCCCAAACTCCCAAATTCACAAAATCCCAAATTCTTTAATTCCCAAATTCCCAAATTCCTAAATTCCTGAATTCCTAAATTCTTAAATTCCTAAATTCCTCAATTCCTGAATTCCTAAATTCCTAATTTCTTGAATTTCTAAATTCTTAAATTCCTAAATTCCCAAATTCTCGAATTTTCAAATTCTCAAATTCCCAAAATCCCAAATTCACAAATTCCTTAATTCTCAAATTCCTTAATTCTCAAATTCCTTAATTCTCAAATTCCAAAATTCCCCAATTCCCAAATTCTTACATTCTCAAATTCTCTATTTCCTATGTTCCTAAATTCCTAAATTCCTGAATTCCTAAATTCCTAAATTCCTAAATTTTTAAATTCCTTAATTCCTAAATTCCAAATTCCTGAATTTCTAATTTCTTAATTCCCAATTCCCAAATTCTCAAATCCCCAAATTCCCAAATTCCCAAATTCTCAAATTCCCAAATACTTAAATTCCCAAATTCCCAAATTAACAAATTCACTAATTCCAAGTTCCCAAATTTCAATTCAAATTCAAATTCCCAAATTCTAAATTCAAATTTCTAAATTCTCAAATCCCAAATTCTCAATTTTAAATCCCAAATTCTCAAATTTCTAAATTCCCAAATTCTTAAAATCCCAAATTCACAAATTCACATTTTCCCAAATTCCCAAATTCTTAAATTCCCAAATTCCAAAATTATCAAATTCTTAAATTCCCAAATTCCTAATTCCTAAATTCTCAAATTCCTAATTCCTAAATTCTCAAATTCCTAAATTCTCAAATTCCTTAATTTTAAATTCCTCAAATTCCAAATTTCCAAATTCCTAAATCCTCAAATTCCTAAATTCCCAAATCCCCAAATTCCCAAATTCACAAATTCCCAAATCCTCAAATTCCCAAATTCCCAAATCGCCAAATTCCCAAATTCCTAAATTTATAAATTCTCAAATTCCTAAATTCCCAAATCCCCAAATTCACAAATCCCCAAATTCTTCAATTCCCAAGATCCCAAATTCAAATTCCTAAATTCCTTAATTCCTAAATTCCTAAATTCCTAATTCCTTAATTCCTAAATTCCTAAATTCCTAAATTCCTAAATTCATAAATTCCTAAATTCCCATTCTCACATTATCAGGTTCTTGAATTCCTAAATTTTCTTATTTCGATATTCCCAAATTTCTAAAATAACATGATACCAAGTTCCTAAAATCACAAATTCCCTAATTTTGATTCGGGTTTCCCAGATTCAGAAAATCCCATATTCCCAAAAACTCCACATTCTTCAATCCCCAGATCCCCATGTTTCCTGATTGTAAAAACACTAATTTCTTGTATTCCCATATTCCAAACAAACACACACACACACACACACACACACACACACACACACACTCACACAAAGATTAGTTTGTTAATTAATGATGTATTTTTTGCCTCAATAAATAAAAAAAAACGAATCAACTGTTTTACTCAACCAAAAGAAATATCCAACGGTCAATTCAAAAACCAAAACCAACGGTCAATTCAAAAACCGATTAAACCGCCACCCTTCGTTTGGGATGGCTGCATGCTTTTTGTTTTGAGCCAGGCGTACCCAATCGTCACGCTTCAGAATCGAGAACATTGTTGTCGATTTCAATGCAAATGTTACCGGACGACTGGTCGACAACATTACGAAACGAATTTTAGAGCAAATCGACAACAATGTTGTCGATTTCCCGGACAGGATTTCTATCCGTGTGAATACACAGCAAAAAATCCAATGGTAAAATCGCTTGCAAAAGCATGCACATCACCTTTGTGAGAAAAAGCATGTAATATTGTATGAGAAAACGTGTACACGAAAAGCATGTACCGAAGAAAAAAATCAGGTCTGCTCACCCCAAAAATAACATCAAACCGGCGAATGTCATATTCAGATTACCGCGCCCCAACCCTCTCGGCTATCTCGCCGCTATGTTTAAAGTTGGATCTCCACCGATGTAGCTGTAGGTTTCCCATACATCGTATGCAGTTAACACAATATACGGAGTACGGAAAACCTACTGTTACATTGGCATTGATCCGTATCGACGAGATAGCCGAGAGGGTTGGGGCTTGGATTTGGTAATCTGAATATGACATTCACCAGATTGATGTTATTTTTGGGGTGAGCAGACCTGATTTTTTTTTCTTCGGTACAAGCTTTTTGTTTACACATTTTCTCATAGAATATTACATGCTTCTTCTCACAAAGGTGATGTGCATGATTTTGCATGCGATTTTACACAGTTTTTTTTGCTGTGTAGAGGCGACATTAAAAAAACAATTTATCTTCTTCCAAAATAAATAATTACCCAAGTAACATTTTTCCCAGGAGTTCTACAAGAGCTCTTCAAGATAGCTACAGCATAGCAGTTTGGACCGCGGTAGGATAAAATTCTCTTCAAGTACTCTTCCAAACTCCTGAAGAAGTTTATATAATCTAACCGTTTTTACTTGGAAAAGACCACCCCAACGGTCAAATAAAAAAAACACGTGAATATTTTGAAAAAAATAGAAATATTTGTTCACTCTTAACATACCAGGTAAACATTCCATTGGAAACAATAATTTTTAAAGATGATTTATTCCAAGATGGAAACATATCAGAAAATGTCATATGCCTTCTACACGAAGGGACTGGGCCCAGAAATTTTAACAATTAAAATTGTAGATTTTACTTTCGTAAATTTCAACAAAAACGTACTTGTAATTAACAATATTCAGTTAAATTAACCAAAATTCAGTATTAATTAAATAACCTGTTTGTTGAAAATGCCAAAGGCGAAAAGCTAACAGATTTCTCGAACTCAAATGAATGTGCTCGACTGTTAGCTTTGGTTTTAGGAAAATCAAAAATTTTGTTGGTTGAATAAAATTAATAATTGGCTAAATATGTAAAAGACGAACTTGAGTTTGTTTACGTCTGTCATTTGAAGGCAGGATTCGAACGAGCGCGGTCGATTTGTTGAGTTTGTATTATAAATTGTGAAGTGAGAGGATTTTTTTTTATTTATAGTTATTCAGATTTTCTTTTCCATGTACATTCATTCGGTTAAAATATTATTGAGTGTCCAATCACAATCGATGACTTTTCACCTCAATTGAAGTGAGAGGATGTGAAAGGTAAACATCTTACTATTTGGCTAATGTTGAAGTGGGAAATCAAAGTGAACACTGTTGCAACTGTGGAAGTGCAATTGGTGAGCAAGTTTGTTGATGATTTCTTTGCAGGTGATAAACTATGAAGAGCAAGACGAGGACATTCGCAATGAGGACCTCTGATGCGAGGGGACTTCATGACAATGTTTGAAGGAAAGGGAAGGGCAGTGGAAGGGAGAGGCGGGTGAACTCTTGCACGACAATACTTGGAAACGCGTACACAACATATCAAAATAAAAATTCGATTATGGTAAATGTCCAAAAAATAAAATTTATTGACACAAAAAAAGATATCAATATTTTGAAAATGCTGTTTAATGAAGACTGCTCAATAAACTGGTAAGTAAAACTCAAAATATTGTTTTCAGGAATTTGAGTACGTTGAATAAATTGAATCAAATGCAATGAAAGTGTGTTGCCAAAAGAACAGTTCTCAGCGAAATCGGTTTTTTTTCTAAAATTTTAATTTTTGTATTTTTTAATCCAACTTCAACTTTTTTGGTGCCTTCGGTATGTCCAAAGAAGCCATTTTGCATCATTAGTTTGTCCGTATAATTTTCCATACAAATTTGGCAGCTGGCCATACAAAAATGATGTATGAAAATTCAAAAATCTGTATCTTTTGAAGGATTTTTTTGATCGATTTGGTGTCTTCGGCAAAATGTAGGTATGGATATGGACTACACTGAAATAAAAATTATACACGGTAAAAAATTTTTTGGTGATTTTTTATTTAACTTTTTGTCACTAAAACTTGTTTTGCAAAAAAAAACACTATTTTTATTTCTTTTAATTTTTTGATATGTTCTAGAGGACATCAAATGCCAACTTTTCAGAAATTTTCAGGTTGTGCAAAAAATCTTTGAGCGAGTTATGATTTTTTGAATCAATACAGATTTTTTCAAAAAATCGAAAAATTGGTCGCAAAAATTTTTCAACTTCATTTTTCGATGTAAAATCAAATTTGCAATCAAAAAATACTTCAGTGAAATTTTTATAAAGTGCACCGTTTTCAAGTCATAACCATTTTTAGGTGACTTTTTTGAAAATAGTCGCAGTTTTTCATTTTTTTTAAATAGTGCACATGTTTGCCCACCTTTGAAACAAATATTTTTGAAAAGCTGAGAAAATTTTCTATATTTTGCATTTTTAGACATTGTTGATACGACCCTTCGTTGCTGAGATATTGCCATGCAAAGGTTTAAAAACAGGAAAATTGATGTTTTCCAAGTCCCACCCAAACAACACACCATTTTCTAATGTCGATATCTCAGCAACTAATGGTCCGATTTTCATTGTTAAACTATGAAACATTCGTGAAATTTTCCGATCTTTTCGAAAAAAATATTTTCAAAATTTTTAAACCATGACTAACATTTTAAAAGGGCGTAATATTGAATATTTGGCCCTTTTTAAATGTTAGTCTTGGTTTAAAAAAATTTAAAATATATTTTTCGAATTTCTTCCTTCAAAAGATACAGATTTTTGAATTTTCATACATCATTTTTGTATGGCCAGCTGCCAAATTTGTATGGAAAATTATATGGACAAACTAATGAGGCAAAATGGCTTCTTTGGGCATACCGTAGGCACCAAAAAAGTTTCAGTCGGATTAAAAAATACAAAAAAGAACGAATGACCGAAATCTGAAAGAACTGCTCAAAAGTAGTTGTAAAATCAGGCAAGCTTGGTAAGTAGCATTGTTGATACTTCTTCATTTCTCATTATAATTACATTTATTTACGTTCCTTTCATCAGTTTATAGCTGAAATTAAGAATTTTGTATAAAATTACTAATAAATTTCATATGTCTTTTTGCAGCAAAAGGTTCGCTTTGGTGTAAATTCTGTGTCCAACCACAAGAAAAATAACTAAACCTGAGACCTTAATTTTATGCAACATAAAAAAATACAAGCTTAAAACTTGGTGAAAATTTGGCTAGGTTACTTTTTTATGGAATTCAAGAGAAATTAAACATCTTTATTTAACGGTGCACATTAACCAGAGCTTTTGCACCAAGATTTTTGTTACAGATATTTTAGTATTTTTGAAACTACGGGAACTATCGATATATTTTTTTATTCATCCCTTAAAGTACTGCCTACTAAGCAATTTCAGGATTGGGTCCGTAAGTTTGTTAATTTTTGAATAAGAAGACAACAACTTCCTTCGTTGCTGTGCACCTTTAAATATGTTTAACAAAATTTGTATTCTGCTTTTTTAGTATCATTTTTTAAAACATTAACTAAATTTTACATTTCAAAAACAGTTAGGGGAAAGTGGGGCAAGTGTAACAAGCTAAGTAAATGCTCGTTAAAGCCCATTAATAACGTTAAAAAATCTGTCGGATTTTTTAGAATCATCTTATTTCAGGTCTTGACTAAGACTTTGATAGAACAAATTTTGAAAAAATCCTGTTTTTCAATGTTGAAAAACGATTTTAAATTTTTTGATTTTCCGTACGTTCTACTCAACTAGTGGGGCAAGACGATCAACCCGTTGGGGCAAGAGGAACAATGCAAGAAACAACATGATAATTTTCTAACAAGTGAACTGCTATCACTTTGAAACATCAGATTAGAATGTATTTGAAACGTTTCTTTCTTTTTTAATTTAAATAACAATATTTTACCAAAAATTTGATCGTTTTTACGAAAAAATAACTACTTTGATGATAAATAGTGAATTTTCATAGTATCACTTTATTTTTTATGAACAATTTTTTTTTACAATTTTTTATCAGTTTTTAATTGGGTAATTCTCCGCCAACTCACACAGCAGTTGCCCCGACCCCTCTTCGATTTTCGTGAAACTTTGTCCTAAGGGGTAACTTTTGTCCCTGATCACGATTCCGAGGTCCGTTTTTTGATATCTCGTGACGGAGGGGCGGTACGACCCCTTCCATTTTTGAACATGCGAAAAAAGAAGTATTTTTCAATAATTTGCAGCCTGAAACGGTGATGAGATAGAAATTTGGTGTCAAAGGGACTTTTATGTAAAATTAGACGCCCAATTTGATGGCGTACTCAGAATTCCTAATAAACGTATTTTTCATCGAAAAAAACATTTTAAAATTTCGTGTTTTTCTAACTTTGCAGGGTTATTTTTTAGAGTGTAACAATGTTCCACAAAGTTGTAGAGCAGACAATTAAAAAAATTTTGATATAAGGGGTTTGCTTATAAACTTCACGAGTTATCGTGATTTTACGAAAAAGTACGTTACGAGTAACGGAAAATGGAAGAATTTTTAAAAAGTTTTTAGTGTTTTTTTTTTCGATGAAAAATACGTTTTTTCGGAATTCTGAGTACGCCATCAAATTGGGCGTCTAATTTTACATAAAAGTCCCTTTGACACCAAATTTCTATCTCGTCACCGTTTCAGGCTGCAAATTATTGAAAAACACCTCTTTTGTCGCATGTTCAAAAATGGAAGGGGTCGTACCGCCCCTCCGTCACGAGATATCAAAAAAACGGACCTCGGAATCGTGATCAGGGACAAAAGTTACCCCTTAGGACAAAGTTTCACGCAAATCGAAGAGGGGTCGGGGCAACTTTTCCCGATTTCGTGTGAGTTGGTAGAGAATTACCCAAATATTTTTATGTATTTATTTTACAATAAAATATGTTGTTGCAGCAATTCGTATTTTTTCCATACTAAAAATCCTTATGGTACACTTGCCCCACCTGAACGTGATTTTTTAAAAGCTCTCAAGAAAAATAGCCAAAAGTTAAATCATACTTTATAATAGGTGCAAGTCATTGGTAGGGACACTACTGATCTAGTAAAAATAGCATTTTGATAAAATGAGCCTTAAAACGAACCCTAAGCCTTATTTTGTACTTTCCAAATATTGTAAGAAAACAAAGGTTTTGAAAAAAACTTCATTCAATCTTACGTCGTTTTGGCGGTTATGTGGTAGTAGAATCAGCTAATTGCACTGCTAGCAACAATTCCTCATACTGAAAATAATCTAAATTGTAAAAATTACGGCCGTACGAGCGATTGTTCCTCTTGCCCCATATGGTCGTCTTGCCCCACCTTCCCCTAAAAAAGTTTTGTTTTAATGCTTTTTAATTTTAATAACTTCATGCAAAAAAAACATATAAGTACATTATTGCTCATCATGTCGTAAATAGATTTCTGACCTACAACAGGGTACACATGGTGAGAAGCTGACAACAGATGTCTGTAGATTGGTCGTTTCTGAATGCCGGGGATATTAATTTTTAGTGTACTTTCAAAACTTTGATTGCAATTTGTCACTCCTACTTATCTGTTTAAATTACACTGTAGATATGCTGCGCTATATGCAAATGCAAAGTATCCCGGGACGAAATTCCAGTTTGAACGATGAATGCATATTTTCCACATTCCTCACTTTGATCAACAGCCGTCCCTAATCAACATGCTCACTACTATTAGATCATAGACTGCACCACCCTCACACTGCATCTTCAAAGCAATATTTTCCCGGCTGTTCTCGGAAGCCATGCAAAGCTATTCTACAATATGGTCGAACATCAAAGACACTCACTACTTGCAACCAGATTCTCCAACTTAATCCAATTTCTATGCTGAGAGTTATGCACCGGGTCGTCGACAATCGACAAAGACTTCCGACAATTTGCGACCAGTTAAACTCAATTTCGGGCGGGTTCGATCCGATCGGCACCGCGGGTTCGCCAAGACTGATCCAAGATTGACCACGGTCGGGTTAAGGATCCCGACCAACGCCAACCTCAGGACCGTTTAACCGACAAAAAACCACCGGCGAAGGTGAATTGTCCTCCTGCCCCCTCCCCCTCCAAAAAGGATCAAATTTCCCTAGGTCCTTCGAAAATTGGTTCTGCCTCATTTTCCGTCGGACGGTGCCGGACTTGAGGGTTCTGACAGGTCAGCCACTAATCGGAGGCGCGGTCATTGCAGTGGAAACAATTTGTCTGCGGGCAAACGTCCGTCCACTTCTGGTTTGAACCGGCAACATGAGGAATCCTTACAACGAGTTCTTCTACCGACCGACGTTTCAAAATTTGGTTAATGTTACCCGTTTAGGCAACCAGAAGATGATGTTGGTCACGTCACTTTCGATATTGTTAATCTTGGTGCAGCAACAGCAAAAAAGTGTTTGATATGATCGGCTTAAGTGTTGTTTAGGGGATCGAATGACGGAGATTAGCACGATTTAGATGCAATTTAGGCGCTCAGACAGGGCGTCGTGAGAAGTAACACCGAGAATGTCAAGCCAGTAGGAAAAAAAGGATCATCGCTCTTCAAACGTCGGGAGTTCTTTAAATTAGAGCTATTCTGACAGGGTTTTAGATACCATCAGATTTACAAGATTTTTTGTTAATCAACTTTCAATCTGTTTTTCAAATATTTTGTTCTAATAAAAACGTCGTATATCTATATTATTGATATTTGTTGATTTCATATATTTTCTTTAAAAAAGTCGAGAGTAACATTTTAAAATGATCGAGATTTTTTCATACATTTCAAAAATTATAAAACACATTTTTGAAAATACTCAAAAATTTCACAAAACCACGTATTTTCGAAATTAATTGTCAAAATGTCAGTGTTTTACAATATGGGTGTCAAATGATTCGTAAGTTACAACTAAAATATTGAAAAAATACTCAAAATTTTCACAAAATTACTCAAAATTTCAGTTTTTTACATTTTGAAAATTGAAACATTTTTTAAGTCTTAAAACATTCACAAAACTACGTTTTTGCAATGTAGCTATCAAATGATAAGGGATTTTTCATACATTTCAAAATGTATAACACAAATTTTTGAAAATACTTAAAAAATTACAAAGCCACGTATTTTCGAAATAAAAACTAAAATTGTCAGTGTTTTACAATATGGAAGTCAAATGATCGGAATTTTTTCAAGTATTTCGAAGGTTATAACAAAAATTTAGTAAAAAAAACTCAACATTTTAACAATACTACGTGTATTTGAAAAAGTAATACAAATTTCAGTTTTTTACAATATGGATATTTGATCCGATTTTTTGTTTTCATACATTCCGATAGTAATAATATTTTTGTGAAATACTTAAAATATTCACAAAACTACGTATTTTTGAAAATAATTTTGAGTATTCCACAAAAACATATTGTAAAAAACTGAAATTTGTTGTAGTTTTTCGAAAATACGTAGCTTTGTGAGAATTTTGAGTATTTTCAAAAAAAATGTGTTATGTGTTTATTGTTGGGCTTGCGCTGAACTATGCTAAAGTGCTTTAGAATTTTTAAGTCCAATATGGCAGCCAATACGATATATGTATTGAAAAAATACTCCTATTATTTAATAGGCAACTCAATTTGATGTTAAATACATGAAAAAAACGAATGTAAAAATTTTATTCGTGATTCGATTATCCAAAATTCCGTCAAACCTTCGAATAATCGAACTTCGGATAATCGAATCTTCGGATAATCGAGGCTCCGGATAACCGAGTTTGGACTAGAGCGTCCAATTTCCCGTCCCGGGAATTCCTGGGATTTCCCGTTAAATAATATTTCCAAAATTTAAGCAGAAGTTAACATTTTCTTAACCTTTTGGAACATTTTTTTTGAAAATGCTGTGAAAAAATAAATGAAAAAACTCAACATAATGTTGTTCATTTCAACTTATTCGTCAGTTTTTATAGAATTAATCCAATGATCTGAACATTTTATATCACGAGTTTTTTTGATAATATTTATTTCTGAAGCATCTGGAAATAGATCTAGCCAAACAAAAATAAACTTTTAAAATTTAGTTGGGCTTTTTAAAAAATAATTGGTGTTATTTCATTTTAAAAAGGATTTCAAAAAGTTTTCTTTTAACATTTTTGTTTACCATGATCAAACGAGATGAAAATTGAATTGGTATTATTAAATATCTCAAATGGGTTTGTGCTAGAAATTACAATTTGAAGTAAAAGAATTCTGGAGCGCTAGTGTGAATGAAAAAAAAGGAGACTGATTGTGAATTGCGGTTCACTTATTCTATAATTAAAATCATGTTTATGTGCTATGAAAAAAAACCAATCAAAGTCTGGAACCATTTAGAAATATTCAACAACTACGTTGAGAGATGGCCAAAAAATGCCATCGGTTTTTAAAAAGTTTAGCTTTAAAAATTTGTCAAAATTTTGTTGTATGAAGTACATATAACACAAAAAGTTATATTTTTATGGAAAAGCAAAAATGTTTTCCAAAAGTTGAAACTAGTTTGACTTGTTATAGAAAAGTTATGTGTGATAATAAACATAATTTCTGCATATTATTATTAATATTTGTTTTCATTTCTAATTTAACCACAACTCAAACCACACTCTCTTAAACTGATCACAAAGGCAAGTTTTAAAGAAATTTTTTGATTGTGGAGTATGGATTCATTTTACTTGCTTTCCAAACGCTTTGATAAAAAATGCTTCTCAATCAAAAATACCTGAGATCATTTTTTGATCCATTGTACGATTTGAGCTTATAACAAAATACATTTACTTGTTGTTGTATGATTTTTTACATGCAGTCAAGCTATACATTTATCTTCACGCTCATTTTAACCATTCAAGTCGTTGTCCTATACAATTTTTTTGAAAAATAATAATCACAGTCAAGATCAGAAAAATTTTCAATAAATTTCATATTTCCCGGGAATTCCCGGGATTTCCTGGGAAATTGAAATTTGAATTTTGAAATTTGAAACCCCGGGAAATTTGACGCTCTAATTTGGACTGATTTTTTTTTTTCAAGTTGCCTAAAAAATTCTCTTTTTTTAAAACCTCGAAATATGAAAAAATACAAAAAAAGCATTTATAAATTTTCTACTCATGGAATATCAGAATATGCTTCGATATTGGATGTTTAAAAATAAACCTCTGAGAAATCCCAATCACCTAGCTCTATGTTGTCAACTATTTGTACGATTATGAAAGTCTTGAATGGAAAATTGAAGAGAATTTGTTTAGCCATTTGGAATTAATATTTTTAGAGTGTCCATTAGGAGTGACAAGAAACATTAAAATTTTATAAAATCTCAAGAGATAAAGCCTGGTTCGATTCTTTATGAAAATAATAAGTAACTGTGCCAATTTTGATCCAAATCGATTAAGGTTAAAGGGTCGCTATTGGTTGTTGATGTTTGTATGAGAAAATTGCAAAAAAAATCGGAGGAAGGGAATAATATCAAATTTTGGCGTAAAATGTGTCGAATAAAGTGTATGATTATCATGTAAAATTTTATGAACATTGTCGAAAATTGCAAAGCGATTCAGAGAAGACGTTTTTTTTTTGTATGAAAAGATTGTTTTTCACCAACTTAACGATCTACAGCAACTTTTAAACCTTAGCCGATTTGGCTCAAAATGGGCACAATTACTTAGTTTTGCCTTAGAAGTCGAGTCAGAAGGTACAAAAGCATATAAAATCGATAATTGAATCCCAAAATTTGCCTTTTTTATATTTAAAAGTTTTTCTGGTGATTTGTTGATTGATTTGTAGACGACCAACAAATTTAAACGTATTTTTTCAAGTTTTTGGAAAAAATAACTTTGGTTTTTTCCAAGAACCTATTTTTGTTTACAAAACAATTACTTCAAGCGAAGGACCAAATGAAATTCAAGCTATGTTATGCTTTTATGATTTGTATGAAAATGAAATTATCAATTAAATCCAGGTGCTCCAAAATTTTAGGGGATACAGCAACATCCCACAATTATGAACCATTCATTTTTGAAGCAGTCTTATTCATGTAAAAAGCTTCAGTCAATTAAACAAATCCAAATAAAATCCATTTGCAGGTTTTATGGAGAACTGCCCTTAGTGAAATTAAAATTCATATTTTTTTGTTAATTTATATAAATTTCCTTTATTCTACTAAATACCAAATGAGGTACAACAACCCTGCTTCCCCTTCCCCGCTGAAGAGACGAAATTTGATCCTCCTTACGCACAACGCCACCAAAGCAGAGTAAATTAACCCAAAGTAACACAAAATAAAGGAAAATTCCACAAAGTTCAAGGAAACTCAATTCACCGTTAACTTGAAAGCAGGAACCGCCGCAGTAACTTCGGTGGTGGGCGACGTGAAAGAAGGGCAATGCTGCAACAACATAAGCATATCAAATTATGCTATCTGATGGGCAGATTGATTGAAGGGGACACTGTCTAGGGGGGAGCGAGACATCAATAGTGCAACGTGTGCGTTTTTTATTTGTCACGTGGTAACCCCCGGCTATAAATTTGTATCCACCGTGGGCTAACAATTAAGATACTAGCTTATATTGCTGCAGTTTAAAGACAACTTTGTAGAGCGTTTAAGTAATTTCGCTGTAAAGTTCTGTCCGGAATGCAACAAATGAGAAGTGGTTTCTCAAGTCAAATACTTAATTTATTGTTTTATTATTTTTATCACATTTGGTACATTAACCTCTGGATCTAGAAAGGTTGGTAAATATTTGACAAACACTTGACTTATTTCCCAGACACTCGTCATGTACTTTGGATATTCTGCAGCAGGCTGTATTTTGGATGCCTCGAATTAATATGGCTTCATTAAAAATATAAATTGATCTTGCAAATCTAATTCGGAGCCCTCACCATCACTCCAACTGAATTCAACGATTCGTTCCATGCATCAACATCACCTGTTCTTCGCAAACTTGAAGTAATAGTTCCGGTAAACTTCAAACAACAAGTCCAGCTAGCTTATCACGTCGCAGGCGATTCACAAACTAGCTTCAACTATACCTGCAAACTGTATCCTTTACCAAAATCCGTAGTTCAGAGCTCAAAATGCACACTCAACCGCCCAAAACGCGCACGTCCTCTGTTCCGAAACTGGGCTCTCGTCGACGACACTCCATGCAGTGGGTACTCCACCGACAGTTCAGCAACAGCAGCTTCACCACCTTGGCCGATCGACCGGCATTACAAAACTGAATCACTGTATACACAGGCACTGCAGGTCTAGGTCGGCACCGACCACCCCACAGCTGAGCTGTGATGTGACACCCCACGTCGAGAGTGTGGTTTGTCTCGCCGCAACAGCAACGGATGGCAAGCTTTTACAGCTTTTGGGGTACATCTGTATTAGATTTGTTTGAATATAATTCAATATTTATTGAATGATAATATTAAAAACTTTTGACAGTTTCAAAACCAGTTGTAAATTAAAAACAAAAAATATCTAAGAAAATCTGTCTAAATCTTAAAATAGACAAAACACCACACCGCCACCGGCTTCCGTTACACATCAACAATAGAACGTAGCCACGAGGTGGGAGGTTGGGAGTTTTTAATCCCTCCAGTTACAAGCTGATGTGTTATGTGTGTGTGTGTGTAAAAGGTGCTGGTCAGCTTACACATTAAATCGTCCAGCCTGAAAGCTCCTTGTGGTTTGTTGAACGTACGGACGTAGAATGCAACATCAGAGAGAATAACAAAGCTTCGATGCAACGAAAGGTACTTACCTGCTGTGGTGGTGAGAGCTTTGCGCGAGGGGTTTAAATTTGAAACATTGTGAATTTTATGCAATATTTGTCAACAATCCCTTCAACCGGTGGACTTCAGTAACAGTTAATAAAAGCTTTTCATATTACTTTTTTAGTTTTTTTTTTAAATTTCGAAGATAATTTGTCTGTCTATTCCTCATGTCCAAACAAACTATTTTGCTACAGTCATGCCTCGGTTTAGCACCGCATATGGGGGATGCAAAACCGAGGCGTGCATAACTGAAGCACAGAGCTTAAGGGAGTTTGGCTATATGGGAGACATTTGCCATGCAAACATCAAAAAATTATAGTGTTTTCGAATCGGGATGATGGAAGCTATCCATTGTAATTATAGTTACAGTCATCCCTCATATTCGGAACAGTTTACAGATCTGCCAATGTTCAAAAAATCATAGAAAATCGATAATTGAATGATTTGCTTTAACCTTCATGTGAAAGCTTTTCTTGCGATCTTTCGATTGATGTGTAGACCGGCTGTACATTTTTACGTTTTATATCAAGTTTTTAAAGAAAAACATTGACCCTTGAAATCCACAAATTCGGAACACATTTTTCTTACGATGTAAACACCCTTTTATTTCTCTCCAGGAGTACATATTTTTTTACAAAAAGAAAATGACTTCACACTTTGAAACCAATAAAACTTAGGCTTAGTGATGTTTTAAACATGGTATGATAACTTTTTTGTGAAATAATCAATTAAATTTAGGTGTTCCACAATTGTGGGAGGCACAATAACATCCCACAATTATGGAACAGGCAACTTGGAGGCAGTGTTTTGCTGCTATGGATAAAATAGTCTTGCAATGAAGTTTTGTGCTCAAAAAATATTATTTTTACTAGTGAAATAGCAAGAGAATGACCAAATAAAGGTCCTGAAAAAAGCACAAAAGTTTTCTGAATTTGTTGGTTTTCCGAATATGTGGGATAACTGTACATGAAAATTTTCACAAAAATACAAAAAATTTCCTGTATTTAGAAAATGCATTATTTTTTACTCTATTAAATGATCGTGGTTTTATCATACATGTCAAATGTCATACATTCTTTTTAAATACTGGAAATTTTTACAAAACTACGTCATTTCGAAAAAATACTCAAAATTTCAAGTTTTACAATATTGGTATCAAATGATTAGGATTTTCATACATTTCGAATGTAATAAAAAATTTTTTTTTGAAAAAAATCCAAATTTTCACAAAACTACGTGTTTAAAAAAACACTCAAAATTTCAGTTGGGTAAAAAACGATAGGTTTTTATTTAATATTTCAATTTTTTTTGAAACATTAAAATTTTGAATATTTTTATAGTAAATACAAAGCTTTGTGAAAATTTTGAGTACTTAAAAAAAATATTGCTTTTGAAATTTCTTAAAATATCTTGATCATTTGATAACCAAATTGTATCAACTGAAACTTTGAGTGTTTTTTTTTTTTGAAAATATGTTGTTTTGTGAAAATTGTGTAACAAGTTTCGAAATGTTTGAAAAAATCCCGATCGTTTGATATCCATTTTATAAATAAACTGAAATTTTGAGTGTTTTTTTTTCGAAAATATGTAGTTTTTTGAAAGTTTTTAGTATTAAAAATAATGATGCTTTATTCGGAATGTATGAAAAAATCCCAATCATTTGATACCCATATTAAAAATTGAAAATTTGAGTATTTTTTCGAAAGTACATAGTTTTGTGAATTTATTAAGTATTTTGAAAAAATGTTGTTCTTACATTCGAAATGTATAAAAAAAATTCTGATCATTTGATACTTATATTGTGAAAAAAAAAATTTGAGTATTTTTTCAAAACTTCGTAGTTTTGTGAAAAATCTGACTATATTCAAAAAGTAGTATGTTTGAAAAAAACTGGGACCGTGGAAAAAATCTTTTTTTTATTTCACGAAAATATGTAGTTTTTTGAAAGTTGTTAGTATTTAAAAAAATGATGCCTTATTTGAAATGTATGAAAAAATCCCAATCATTTGATACCCATATTAAAAATTGAAAATTTGAGTATTTTTTCGAAAGTACGTAGTTTTGTGAATTTATAAAGTATTTTCAAAAAATGTTGTTCTTACATTCGAAATGTATAAAAAAAATTCGGATCATTTGATACTCATATCGTGAAAAAAAATTATTTGAGTATTTTTTCAAAAATTCGTAGTTTTGTGAAAAATCTGACTATATTCAAAAAGTAGTATGTTAGAAAAAAAAACTGGGACCGTGGAAAAAATCTTTTTTTTTTATTTCACGAAAATTAGAATCTAACGTCTATTTGTAGACCTTCTAAACAGTTACAGTTCAACCAGTTTATAGAAAATTTCACAAAAGTTTCATTTTTTAACATTGAAAATCAGGCCAATAGTTTGCGTTGTTAGTTGAATATTACAGACTTATTAGGTGACACTCAGAAAAATAGATTTTTATCGATTCGAATGCTGTGTCTTGGAATTTTATTTCGGGAACTTTGAAAATCGGGCTTAATTTGCAAAACAGCCACAATCAAGCGATAAAACAACCTTCTAAAATTCAGGCGCAATCCGAACAGACTCGCCTTTCCGTCATAATTTTTGATTTTGTATGGGAATTTTAATGGAAAACCCATTTGTTGTTTGATTCTTGTAAGCTTATTTTTTCTACCAATCGAAAAACTGATACAATAGCGTTCAAATTGAGAAAATTTGCTAAAACTTTCCCGAAGAAAGTATAGTGCTAGATTGCTGCTGGTATTAGATACAGTTTGTTAAAAACTGATGTTAAACGTAAAATTGGCTATAGACGATGGTCTGTACAAAACTATAACAAAATATGTGAAAAGAAAGGAGGATTTGAAAAGTATATAATTTAAACAAACAAGACTAGCCCATTTAATGATTTTCCATATATTTTTAACCACCTCATACCTACCACATTTTCCTCAAGTTTTTTTTTGCTGGTGAACGCGCTGCTTCATATTTTATATTAACTTTTTTTTTTGAAATAATAGAAATAAGATTTGAATAATTATTTCGTAGCTTCAGGCATGTCATCACCGAAAATTTCAAAGCCAACTAAAATTAAAATTATTTAAAAAAAAATTCTAAATTTTTCAAAGGTAGAAAACTCAAACCAGTACCAACAGTGTAAAGCAAGTGTATTTATTATTTCATTCATCATTGTAGAACGTTGTTCATTGTTGCTTCAGAATCTCCCAAGGGAAACTCGAAAGTCTTTTGCTCGCCCGTGGAAACTTACCTCAGCTCGAGTTTATTGTTATAATGTAAAAGCAATGTTTTGCGAAAGAAGGAGATGTTTTTTGTGCAGTCTACTTCATGATACTTTTTGATTGCATTCTCAAGGTCTTATGAGTTGAAAAAAAAAAACGTTTTTGATGAGTTGTAAGTACAAACCGTAACGTACTAGCAAGCTGGTACATGAAGCTCGACTAAGGTTGAATTTTCTAGATAGCATGGAGATTTTCGACATTAAAAGAGGCAATTATTAAATAAAAAAAAATGTATTTACAATAGTGTTAAATTACATGATTACTTCACATTATTTTGAATAAGTTAAACCTTACAATAGAGTCATCAGTTTTAAATGAAGCTTGATTTCAAACTGAAATCTCTCTGCCCCATTGATGTTCAGCCGGGTGTACACCAAACACTAAAGCTCCATGTACAGCACCTGGCTTGCAGAAATCGCGGCGAGGAAGGAAAACAAGCTCGCCGTGAATATTACTACCGTGGTGGACTCGAACGCGTCGATGACGCTGCCGATGGAGAGGGCGATGATGAGCTGAAATATGAGAAAATAAATGAATGTTACAATGATTTTGTGTACTTAGAACGAAATGAAATTAGTCGAGAATCAGTCAAGCAAAAACATTTGAGTGGAGTTATGGATCAGAACAAATTCAACAATCAATAGTTCGGTTGAATTTAGTTGAGTTTGCAAAAACTGGATAAGTTAAAAAAAAAAAATCAACAGAGTAAATCGAAAATCAAATTCAATTGCCTTTTAAAAGCCATCTATAAGCTCATTATTCACAAAGAGCTAATTGAAACCCAATAAAACACGATGACGATTTTTTTTTGTTATAATAACGGTTCCCCGTAACTCGCACTCGCAATCGTGCTTGATTTACAATGCATGCAGTTGCGTTTATAGTGGGTTTTATCTACTTCAGCTTATTATACAATTCAAAGGATTCTCCAAGGCTTTGTTACCTGTGACAGAAACAGCATACTGCTCAGCATGGACACATCCGCTCCGAACCCACGCCGTTGACTAGACTCGACGTACTGGCCATCCTTCATGGCGAACTGAAAACACCCAAGTGCAATTAATAAAATAATAAATTCACAGTATTAAGAGAAAGTTAATTTTTACCGAGTTTTTGGCGTGGTACTGCGAAATGGCCAGAAATGGCACGGCGTACATGGTGGCGTACGCGATGCCAACCCCCGGACAGCACACAAACACCATCCAGCGCTCGGTGAACAGGGCCATCGCCAGCATCCCAACGCTGTTGACCAGCAGCCCACCGATGAAAATTGTTCGGCCACTGGAAAAAAAAGTTATCGAAACGTTGTTGAAAGTTTTGAACGTTATTTGTTCATGCGGTATGGACTTTACCCGAAATATTTAATTAGCTTTCCTATAATGGTAGAGTAGAGAGCAGCGGAGATTGTGAACAGGGCCATCCCCCAGCAACCGAAGCGGACCCCTTCCTCGTACAGCGCCAGCTCTGGCGATCCCACCGGGGCGGCAACATCCCCTCCAAACACGGCACTTCCGACAAAGTCCGTAAAGTACATGCAGTAGCTGAGGTAACCAAACTGGGCCAGGAACTGCGTCAGGTACAAGATCATCAACGACCGCGGCATGTGGCGTAGATTCCGGAAGAAGTTCGCAAACGTCATCTCCCCCTCTTGAACGTTGTCGTCCATTTCAACTGGAACTGATCCGTCAGGTTTCTTCACAACATCCACTGGGACTTTTGGAGAGACGCTGTAGATCGCCAGCTGACGAGCCTTTTCCGCTTCGAACATGCCCTGGGTGATTGGTCGTAGAAGGGGGTCCTTTTCCAAAACTGGCAGGGGGACTTCCCTAAAGCTAGTCAGCGTTAAGCTCAATCCAATGATCATGACCAACACCACCACGGCAAATACCGTCGCTTCGTTACTTCCCATCAACGACCCTAAGTCCGTTTGCTGCCAGTCGATCGCCCCCAGCAGGTATCCCCCACTTCCACCAATCCCGCCAATGATCATCGCCGTCGACAGCACCTTGGCATGATCCGACAAGATGCACATGTCCATAAAGTACGTCCTCGCCACGCCACTGCTGGTCTCAATGTCAAAATCGGTCAGCATCAACCCGACCGTCGTCAGCAGAATGCCCCACCGGAAGCCGCTCATCTGCTCCACCGGCACGTCCTCATCGCCCAGCCACAACCCGAGCGTCTTTCCGTGCGGCATGATCATCAGTCCGCAAACTACGGCCGTCCCCAGCGCCAACAGCACCGGTCTCCTCCGGCCCCACCGGCTGCGGGTTTGGTCACTCAGCGTCGCGATCATCGGCGCAAACACGAACCCCAACGTGGGCGAAAAGGCCCAGATCATGGTCATGAAGGTGTGGCTGAGCCCGTTGCTCAGGATGATCGGCGAGGCGAGGGCCGTTTCGGCGGCGTACGTGAACTCCACGCAGATTTGGTAGAAGGCGAGCCGGATGAGCTCGAGGCGGCTTTTCTGTCTGGAATGAGAAATGAGAAATCAAAACAAGATCATTAATGTTGGCTTTAGTTCAGATGAATAGAGAATTGAAAAACAAGGAATGATGAATGAGAGAAAAGCTAAATATACATTTATTAGCGATGAGAGATGAGAGATGAGAGATGAGAGATGAGAGATGAGAGATGAGAGATGAGAGATGAGAGATGAGAGATGTGTAACTTTCGGTCAGTTACGCCCGCTCAGTCGCAAGGACTCCCAGAAATATCCCAAGATCGGCTCAATAGGGGAAGGAAAAGACCATGTTTGCTCTCCTTAATGCGGCACGTTTATTCAGCCCTCAAGACCCTAATTCCCTACTCCTAACAACCTAACCAACTAACCTTGTGTGTGTGGTGTGTACGGGCCCGGTGGTTGAACTGCTGCACCCTGCTTGCTGGCAGCGGTCTCGATCGCCGGCGCTGCTTCCTCGATCCGGCGCAGTGTCCGTGTCCCTCGGGGACACGTGGTTTCTCGCGCCGGAGTATAGTTCTCCGAATCTCCTCGCGGTCTTCTCAACCGCTCTGCTCCAACTCGCTCGTCTGCGCACAGTTCCCGTCCGGAATCTGGCCTGGGTCGCTCGTGGACCTGCTTCGCTTCGACCGGGTGTACCGGGCACAATGGGGCGGTGTGTTGACGGACCGCACGCGTAGCGCAACACCGGTAGACACCTTCGGTCCGGTTCGTGCAGATGGTGACGGCTGCACAGGCTGCCCAGCCTCGGTGATCAGGTGACGGTAGATCACTTACAAAACTCGTACGGCGAATCGATTGCCAACTAGGCAAGACTTGGCTTAATCGGCCACGCGGTCGCGGGTTATAAGTAAACTTTTCGCTGATCGAACTTCCAGGTGTTGTTCGGTTTGTGGCTCTCGTACAAGTGGACGAGTCTAGCTGAGAAGGTCCTCCAGGAAGCCTCGACCTCCTCTCAGCACTTAGCCGTGCCTTGCGTTCTTCGCAAAGAACGCACAATTTGCAGTTCAGTGGCAGGGTGGGCATAGTGAGGCGTGTAATGTTGTTTTGGCTGCGTACAATACCTAAATTGTGTGTTGTGTGTTTGATATGACCGTTGTGCCGACTTTCTGCAAGATTTAGCTCAGATATTTAATTGTTTTGGGTTATTGGTTGATTTTTGGGCTTTATTTGGACGTTTTCGGGTTGATCTACCTTAGTTTCCCTATCTAGCTTATTAGCATTGTGGTCTACCTTCCCGTTTTTAATGAGAAAACCCCGGGACATACTGGTTGAACCTGGTGAAAGCGTGGACGAAACAAACCGTTTGGTCACAGATGAGAGATGAGAGATGAGAGATGAGAGATGAGAGATGAGAGATGAGAGATGAGAGATGAGAGATGAGAGATGAGAGATGAGAGATGAGAGATGAGAGATGAGAGATGAGAGATGAGAGATGAGAGATGAGAGATGAGAGATGAGAGATGAGAGATGAGAGATGAGAGATGAGAGATGAGAGATGAAAGATGAAAGATGAGAGATGAGAGATGAGAGATGAGAGATGAGAGATGAGAGATGAAAGATGAGAGATGAGAGATGAGAGATGAGAGATGAGACAGAGAAATGAGAACTGAGATATGAACAAAAAGAAATGCCTTAATGAAAAATGAGCAAAGAGAAGTGGGAATGAAAAATGAGCAATGAGAATTGGAAAATGCTTAATGAGAAGTTGAAAATGGAAACTGAATATGTTTTGATAAATATAACACGGCGAACGATAATTTAGACATTATTCAGGCAAATATTTAGCAAGTCCCCATAAGAACTGATGAGAGATGAGAGATGAGAGATGAGAGATGAGAGATGAGAGATGAGAGATGAGAGATGAGAGATGAGAGATGAGAGATGAGAGATGAGAGATGAGAGATGAGAGATGAGAGATGAGAGAGGAGAGATGAGAGATGAGAGATGAGAGATGAGAGATGAGAGATGAGAGATGAGAGATGAGAGATGAGAGATGAGAGATGAGAGATGAGAGATGAGAGATGAGAGATGAGAGATGAGAGATGAGAGATGAGAGATGAGAGAGATGAGAGATGAGAGATGAGAGATGAGAGATGAGAGATGAGAGATGAGAGATGAGAGATGAGAGATGAGAGATGAGAGATGAGAGATGAGAGATGAGAGATGAGAGATGAGAGATGAAAGATGAAAGATGAGAGATGAGAGATGAGAGATGAAAGATGAGAGATGAGAGATGAGAGATGAGAGATGAGAGATGAGAGATGAGAGATGAGAGATGAGAGATGAGAGATGAGAGATGAGAGATGAGAGATGAGACAGAGAAATGAGACAGAGAAATGAGAACTGAGATATGAACAAAAAGAAATGCCTTAATGAAAAATGAGCAAAGAGAAGTGGGAATGAAAAATGAGCAATGAGAATTGGAAAATCCTTAATGAGAAGTTGAAAATGGAAACTGAATATGTTTTGATAAATATAACACGGCGAAGGATAATTTAGACATTATTCAGGCAAATATTTAGCAAGTCCCCATAAGAACTGATGAAGTCAATAATATCCGGACCAAATTCAAACATCAAAACATGTTTCAAATAAGGGTCTTGAAGCCATCATACGCACGCTCCTCCGTCTCATATGGCCAATCTTCCAGATAAACGGGCACATAGCGCGTGGCCATTTTTTTATTTGTTTACGCACTGCTGCGTAATTTATCGGGACATTGATAGATTGATTCATTAAATTATGCTCAAATGGGCCGAGTTCAATGGCTTTGCTTTGGTCTATCAAAACAATAAGGGGATTTTTGCTACAGGCAATATCATCGATTTGCTTACGCAGCTCACGAGATCACATTGTGAGTGTCTGATAACTATTTTAAAGGGCCTAAAATTAGTTGTTATCGGGCCGTTTCCATATCGTCGCCATCGTGCTCACTTGTCGTACGTGCATTTTGGGCCAAATTGAGTTAAGAACACCATTTTGTGCAGCTCACAATGCCTCACCTTTTGACCTTCACAGATCCCCAAAATTCGATTTCAATCCTGAGATATTCACCAAAAACATAAAAAACTACGTGCGTTTTTGTCACTTTACATATGAAAGTAGTTTCAATCTTGTCGTGCTATCTTGTCACTCCCTGAAAATCGATGTAAGTGTGACAATTGGCCAAAGGGATTTCAGGTCAGGATGCGTTTGACGCACGTACAAGTCAGACTACCGTAAACATTTGTAATTATAACTCGGGACTCCAGCAACCAAATACAACCAAACTTCGGGACAATGCTCAGAATGGTCAACCAAACAAAACGTGTTTGTTATTGTTTACATTGCGTGCTCTAGTTTTTATTTATTCAAGGTCAAACATTAAAACGCGTTTTTCTCGGAACGTCGAAATGGCGGGTGCGACATGATAGCACGACGACGTCGATATTATTTTCCAAATATATAATTAAAATTCATCACAAAATTTTAGACCTAAAAATAAAAACAATTGATATTCTTGTAACATGTTTCAATAAAAAAAAACATTTGTCGGTTTTTTAAGGGTATTTATAACACTGTGATGTTGAGTTTCGAAGTTTTGTAAGTTCTTTGCATTCCTATATTAAATTTTTTATTAAGTATAAAGGCAAAACCTACAAACATTTTCGTACAGTATATTTTTGAATTACGATTAATGAAATTCCAATGTAATTTGTATAAAATGGAAAAGAGCATCATTTTCAGTATTCAAATCAAACCCCAACTATTTTATTAAACCACAAAACATTTAAACCCTCCCAAATTACTCCAACACATCAATCAGTTCCTCCAATTGACCACCAACAAACGGCACCTTGGCAGACTGACATCAATTATTGATGTCGATAAAGCCTGCTCTTATCACCAGTCCTTCCGTCTCTTGTGGTCCGATGGACCATGACCTTATCGAAGCATTTGCCAATATCCGCTACGTTGCGCATAGACGGCAAACACTGTCTGGCTGGTTTCTATCCAAACAATAGCGATACCCAAACTCGAAAAGATTAAATCAAAATGCCATTATTTTGAATTTGATTTGAATTGCAAATACATCCTTGAAGATTTGTTTGAAACAGTAAAATAGTCTAAATATATTCCATTTGTTTTTTTTTTAAATTTCAGAAATGAACACCTCTCGTTTTACTTGAAGAAAACTTTTCAATCACAAAAGGATCATCGTTCACAATTTTGCCTGGTTTTGATCAGTTTTTCCTGGATTTTGTCAATTTTCATTTCCTGTTCACAGAATTAAAAAAAAGTGATGAACTACATTCGAACAAACCCCATCACGCTCTCCGGGTTGTTTGAAATTGATAACCAGAATTTTCAATAATTGAATCACTTGCCGTGTTGATAACTTTTGCAAACCACAGGGCTGAACACGTGTTTTAAAGCGGTATATAATCAAGAATTGTGCGAGCAGCTCGTCCGCATACTATACTAAATACTCTACGTTTGAATCAAAATTTTAAGTCAATTTTTATAATCAAAAAAATATTATATAATTTTTAGATTCTGTAGATTTTCCCAAAAAAAAAAATTTTAAAAAAATATTGTAAGGACTTTTTTCAATGCTCCCAGAGTATCGTGTCTATCTCAATGCAAATGATTGCGAATCGGCAAACAGACTACCTACATCATCGGATTTGGACAATTTTACACTTAGAACAGTTGAAATTGATATTTAAGTAACAAATTTGAAGTGTTATTGAGTTTGAATTCAAAACTGTCTTGAAAATAGTAGAACAAGTTTTTTCTAGTATCGTGCTGCAAAAATGTTTCTAGATTCAACAAAATTACAAAAAGTCAACTTCACATGAAATCTGGAGCTTGTTTTTAACTTTTCCTCAATTTTCATTTCATTTAAAATTATTAAACAAAGTTAAACAAAAATGTGCACGCAAAGTGCTGATTTGTGTAAAAATAGTGAAACTGATTCATATTGCTAAAATGGTAATTAAAATCGAATTAAAATAATATAGATTTTTTAAATTGGAAAAAGGCTAAAGACTGAATTCCGTTCTCAAGTATAGATTCTAGAATATCAAGATATTTTGAGCAGCTTCTGTTCTACGAAAAACTTAACTCCTCTTGTTTTTTTTTTGTTTTTCTTGTTTCATTTTTTGTATTTTAATTTGCATTTATGTTGTTTAGTTTATGTTTGTTTTTAGTAGTATTTGGCCTATTCTACCACCTCCTATCATTACATTTTGACTATCTAATTTTTCCATATTTTTACAGTCACTTTTTCGATTTTTTGCTTGCTATTCATATTTTCTGCTATAAAATCATCAGATCATCAGATCATTTAAATTTAAAAAAATGCGTAGAGGCATAGTTTGGGACACTAGAAAAAATACTCATAAATTTGTCTAAAACTTTAAGAGTTCTTTGTTTCAATGCTTTTAAAAGATCAAAAACGGGTTGAAAAAATGATTTTTGGCAATTTTTAAATCGAAGCCCGTCTAAAGGTGGGGTTGGGTTGTAGAGGGTGAATTCTTATGTACAGGGAGCATCTATAAACTGAGTTTTTTTTTTTCAATAAAACCTCATTACATGATCAATTCTCCCAGGTTTGTTTTTTTTGCCTTCCTTACAAAAGAAAGGTTTAAGGTTTACTTTTGGATAACACTTTCTCAGAAATCTTAAAAAATTCGTGTGCGGCGAGGAGTCGTCCCAGAAAAAAATCCTATTACTAAATTGAAGGTTTAAATGCGCACTTTCGATTGAATTTTGGCCCGAAACCCGGAACTCAAAGTCTGATTTTTGAGAGCTCTTTTTCTGAAATACTTGAGCGATGTCTGTATCCGCTCTTAAAAATTTTTGTCTTCCTTCATTGGAAACCGCTCGCAAAAACCCACAATTTTTATATTTCAGAAATGCAGCCATGGGATCGGAGACGAACATTTTATTTTTCGATTCACAATTTTCGACCAATAAATGTGGTCGAAGCCATTTTTAGAGGTATTTTTTGGACTATTTTACAGATAACACTATCAAATTACAAGAATTCATTTTCAAACAAAAGGCCATTCGAAAACATATGCCATAAACTGCTTGGGTCCAAAATTTGAAGCTTTTCCAAAATGTATTTCCAGAAATATAGCCATACTAGTGTTTTTCGTCTTATTTTTACCCATTTTTTTCCTTTTAAATTTTTGGTTTTATACAGAATCATATACTGAACATCAAATTCAAAGTCCCGGCACGTTCTCGCTCGAAAGATCGACAAGTCGTCGTCAAGTCGAAGCATAAACGCCAGCACATTTACGCTTGCGTGTTTTACGCTGCGCGTGAAAGTTTTCTTTTTGGCTTCTCATAATAGATCGACAAAGTGCAATAGCGATACACATTTTTTAAGTCAAGCATAGACCAGCATTAAAGACTGAGTACCCTTTATTTTTTTCCAATAATGTCAATCCAATATGATCTTAATTAAATTTAAATATCTTGCGACAAATAATGTACCTCTGAAATAAAAAAAATGGCATTCGAGGTTTAGCCTAAAAAGATTCGAAGCTTTAGGTAAAATTCTTACTGGGTGGTATCATTATGTTTCTGAAAAAATAATTGCACCAATATTTTTCTCGGAGTTTCATCATTTTGTAAGAAAGGCTCTATTTCACCTCTGGTGGTATTAAATCGGGTTTTTTTAAGATTATTTATTTTTTGGAGTTTTTTTTTATTTGAATGAAGTGTGTACATTTTCAATAACATAAGAATAGGTTATCAAAACACATTTGGCAGTTCTGCCAATTTTTCGAAAAGTCGTGATTTTGAAAAACGTTCAAAGTAGTTGATAAAACTGAGTTTTTGCAATTCCGTCATAAAACTACTTACTTTTCCTGTCATTCTTGAACGACGAAATGGCCTACTTTTCTGTACCAAAAATAACAGAATCGAATAGCAACACTTTTCAAAATAAATGCTGAAAAGTTCTACTTCTCAGCACTCAAATGGGTGCTGAAAAGTTGAACTTTTCAGCACTTGTTTCGAAAAGTAACACTTTTCAACATTTTTTTGATTTAAACGATTTATTGACAAAATACATGAAAATTTGACATAAAATTTTACTCAGTGTGTGTTTTTTGGAATTGCAAAAAATGTTGTATGGAACTCGTTGCAAAACTTGATTTTTTCAGCACTCTTCGTATTTATCCAACTCGGTGAACCTCGTTGGATAAATGTACGACTCGTGCTGAAAAAATCCTCTTTTTGCAACTTGTTGCATAAACTACTATTATGATATCAAGTTTGGTAAGAAAATTTCTATTAATCTTCAATACAATTTCAAATACATTGAAAAGTTAGACCAATGGTTGCTTGGATAGGGATAGATTTTTTAAAGAAACGAAGACTTTCGATCTTTTGAATAATAATATTATCAAAATGTTTCTATCAAGCCTTATACACTCAGCCCCCGGTGGTTGGTCACTTTTTCGTTTGACACTTTTTTAGTTTGTACCCCGTTGGTTGGTCAAAGTCAAACTAAAAAGTGACAAACTGTCACTTTTTACACGGCGCTCACGCACACTATCAAAACAAAAGGGTGTCGTGTAAAAAGGGTGTCAAACTAAAAAGTGACCCCGTTCGTTTGACAACAGTTGGTGTCAAACCATCGGGGTTTGAGTGTATTTGATATGGTCGAAAATAAGTGTTTTACTGTGCACATCGTTTCTGAATTTAACCGGCGGGTCATGCTTTGTTGTCCCAGTATCCCCGAGATTGCAGCTCTTGAATCTCAGTAACATTCTCGCTGCTCCTTTGTCATACCTGAACAAGTGCGAATAATCCTTGGTCTGCCGCTGGGCGTAATCGAACCGAACCCGCAGCATCCCTTCCATGATGGCCTCATCACTGGGGGTCTGTTGAAAATTTGGCAACCCCTCGGAGGCCACCCGGTCTGCCACGTGATTCATGATGGCGCTCGTTATTTTCTGTTTCTTCCTAAATTTCAAGTTAAGTCCCCCTCACTATGCACACCCCAGCATCGGTCACAAAATCAAAAAGAGCTCAACCTTTGTTCGGCGAAGAGTCCTGCTCATTTTTTTTTGTCTCGAATCCAAACAAACACAAAACAGTCTCCCACCACCTCTGTCCACGTATCAACAACCTCACTGTTCAGAGTGGCGCGCGCACGCGTTCACTTCACGAGTTCTGTACAACCGGCTCAGTCAAGCGACTTCAACGAACTAAAACCTCCCGAGCAGTCGACTGCTTTTAATCGTCAACAAGCGGCTGCTCTCAACTCCACACAGCCGGCCAGTCCCCCAAAACATCAGATAACGCAGCAATTTGACTTATTATAGAGTCATTTGGTACAGCACAGAGGGAGAGAAGGAGGAGATAATCTGAACAAAAAATATGATAATCATCATGTGATATTAATAAACCCCCTTGGAATTTACAAAAGGATTTAGAAAATGCGTCAACTTGAGATTTTCAGAGATATCTGGAATAAAGAAAGCAAATTTTTTTGAAGAACCCCAATTATACATTGTCTTCTTTTTTGACCAACTCATTCATTTATTAAAAATTTGATGGTCCAGTTGTCTGTGGCAAAAGCGTTAATCCCAAATGTGCTTTGGAATTTGAAATAAGCCTAGCCTAGCCGCGATTGACACCATTGACTTGCGTGGGGAGATTGCGTGCAAAATTTTTTGATTGCTTCTTAGTACAAGATATCAAGTAGGGGGGCAGCCTCAATAATAAGCATCGATGCATTTTTTTTAGATTTAACTCAACCTAACAATTATCAGCAAACGTCTTTATCAAATTTCTAGAATGTTCATAAGAATTTTTTCGTGTTCACTTCTTCTACATCCTTGATTTTTACTGTTGTCACCATGTCCGAATCAACGTTGCCTGGGTCGTTAATTTAAGTGATCACCAATTATGTTGGAACATTCCACTTGATTAGTTATAAAAAATCATCAGAAAATGAAGAAAACGCAGTGTTCCCCTAAAAAACCAAAACGAAAAATAAAAACATTGTTATCTTTACTACGGGTAAATCTTTCTCTCTGATCTGATATTGCACTCTTTGCGGTGATAAACACGACCTTACATTAAAAGTGACAGTTATACTATTCTACCAGATAAGAGCTAATAAATGTGGGAGACCCCAGCGTAGCACATTTGACTGATTGACGCATGTGGTAGGGGGTGCAAGTTGTTGCACAAAAAGCTAAATTTTTAAGAAAAAATAACTTTTACTAGCTTAACTTTTGTATAAAGACTTCATTTATTTCCATATCCAAGAAAGAGACGTTTTCTCGATTCAAGCAAGATATCGTGAGTTATCGGGTTAGTTTTCAAAAGGTCCCAAGTACATTTTTTTCAATTATTTTGTTCACGTCTTCTGAATGCTTTTTAAATAAATAAAATAAACAATGAAAATTTGATTTGTTTCAGAGAAAAAATCAAATAAGTGTAGAAAGTTGTGATGGTTGTTACAAAGTATTGCAAACTAACCTGAGAGTTTTATTAAGAATTGCTTTTCAATTTTAAAATTGAAAACACTCAAATAGAGTATTATTAAAATCTTAAGCGTCCTGTTTAAAAATTTTAATAAAAATAGAATGCATTGAAAAGTTATAGACACATCAGAACTTTAAACAAAATTTCTTAATACAGTCCTTACTTAACAATCCGAAGGCCTCGGAAAATTTCCCTTCGGATTATATAACCATCGAACAATCAAATGACAAAAAATATTTCTTTTTGCTGTCTTTTTTTTATTGTTGAGCTTAAGTATGATCCCAAACTACTCTAAAGTGATAAATAATTTTTAAATCCAAGATGGCAGCCAAAATGAAAAATGCATTCGACTATCAACTATTCAAATTTGACTATAATTGAGTGGCAGAATTGTTTTTGTTTATGATTCAATTAGGTATTCCATACAAACCTTCGGATACTCAAACTTCGGATAATCGAGGCTTCAGATAATCGAGTCTGGACTGTATTTTGTAATATTTTAACAGGAGCAAGACATCTTAATTTGACCGGAGTATGACATCTTCATTGCTGGGACCCGTGGTGTAGGGGTAAGCGTAGTTGCCTCTCACCCAGTCGGCCTGGGTTTGATTCCGGGCAGTCCCGGTGGTATTTTTCGAGACGAGATTTGTCTGATCACGCAGATTGGTCTGATCTGACTGGTTTCATATACAAAAAAAGGATAACATTTCTACAAAGTTTCATTAAAATCGGAGAGGGTCTGGTACAACGCCCAAGTAACATTTTAAACCAACTAGCCACCACCAAATTTTATTAATGTTTTATGGTAGCATCTAGATTCACCGCAACCAACAAAAAAAGCTAATTATAAAATTCTAACAAGGTTTTATACCTCGATCATGAAAGTTTTAATAGAGGCTTGAAAACCAGGTGGCAATGCCATGCCTAACGGTTTTATCGCATGCTTATTTAAAACCAAGGGTGTTGTAGCTGTCAAGTGCCATTAGGCATGCAAAAAGCTCACTTAAAAACATAAGCTACAGTCATCCCACATATTCGGAACACTTTTGTGGTAATTTGTCAATGAAGCGTTGTTCTCGACTGTATTACACAATTAGGTTGTTTTTCGGCTCAGCAGTCAGAGACAAATTCAAAAACTTGTACAAGTTTTTGAATTTGTCTCTAACTGCTGAGCCGAAAAACAACCTAATAGTAATTTGTCAATAACATGCCAAATGCAGCTTTTCTGTCGACCCTACTATTTTTAGGACCTTCGTTTGGACACTATCTTGCTATTTCACTAGTAAAAGTAGTACTTTTTGAACAAAAAACTTCATTCCAAGACTATTTTATGCAGAGCAGCAAAATACTGCCTCTAAATTGCCTGTTCCATAATTGTGGGATGTTATTGTGCCTCCCACAATTGTGGAACACCTGAATTTAACTGATATTTTCACAAAAAAGTTATCAGACCACTTGTCAGACCATTCATAAAACATAACAAACATAACTAAGCTTGAATTTCGTTGGTTTCAGTGCGTGAAGTCATTATTTTGTAAAAAAAATGCACTCATGGAGAGAACCAAAGTTTGTTTACATCCGTAAGAAAAAACTGTTCCGAATTTGTGGATTTCAAGGGTCAAAGTTTTTCTTCAAAAACTTGATATAAAAGATAAAATTTGCAGTTGTTCGATACAGCATTCGAAAGATCGCAAGAAAAGCTTTCAAATGAAGGTAACAGCGAATCATTAAGTTCAATTATCGATTTGCATTGATTTTTTGAACATTGGCAGATCTGTAAACTGTTCCGAATATGAGGGATGACTGTACTAAAAGAGCATTTTACGCAGCCAAATAGCAATGCATAAATTTGACGCTAAAAGCGTGTTCTGATTGAATATTAATGACCGCCATCATCAGCAGAAAATGTATAAAAAGCATAAATTTTAATAAATTTTGAAGAAAACACACATTTATGCTGAATTTCGGATATAATTAGCATAGCGATAGAAAATTCAAATTATTTGAACATTTTTTCAAAAGAATTGTTCTCGGTTACGAGATTCCTACTCGAAACTAGGTGTCCTTAGGCTTGATTGTTGAGGCAATTGCAAGCCTCCTTTTACACCGGAGCTTCCATCCACCGCGGGATTCGAACTGACGACCTTTGGATTGTGAGTCCAACTGCCTACCAGCGACTCCACCGAGACAAGACCCAGGGAGACGACTCCGACATCTGGACTGAGCTAACGGCCTAACCCTCTAGGTTAGACCGGGGCCAACATTTACTTCCCCATCCGAATGAAAGCGTGATCAGACAAATCTCGTCTCAAAATTTGCCACCGGGACTTTCTGGGATCAAACCCAGGCCAACTGGGTGAGAGGCAACCACGCTTATCCCTACACCACGGTCCCGGCTAATATTTATCATCGTTATTTTTGCAAACCATCACCATTATATCATTCGGCAAGACGAAGACTTATTTTTTTGCCAAAATAAAACCTATTTGACATAAGACATTTGAAAACGTAAGAAATGTCATTTTTCCTTAGGTTATGAGTCATAACTTATGACAAAGAATTTACCAAGGCTTGGAGGACGTTGTTAGGATTCAGTTGAAAAGCCTTGAACTCCTATGTAGGTTTTATAAATAGGCCGTGACAACCTTTTGCGGAGGTCCTTTTGGGTTTAAACAGAGGTTTATCGGGGTTCTGGGGAGGCTGTCACAACTTAGTGGTTTTGATGTTGGTTTTGACTCATAGATTTTATAGGCTCTGATAAAGCTTAAAATGTTACTTGGGCAAAACCCCTATTTGGCACGGAATTGCTCTAATGCTAAAACGATATTAATTTTAAGAGCAAAATAAAAAAAGTGCTATTACGAACCAATCAAATTTCAATTATGACATTTAACAGTTCTTCCTCTCATTCGAAAAGCATTTCCGCTTGTTTTGACAAAAACAACAATGTTTATCATTGTACTTTCCACCGACGTCAGCACGTTTATTGGAAGGCAGTAAAGTTTGGCTGCTCCTTCATTGATACATTCACAAACTGCACCAAACGAACCGATTTATACTGGCACATGTGGCCTGCAATTAAAGCTAATTTCAGTCACCTAATCTTGCACGCGCTTTGCAACGTGATTGGAAAGGACATCTTAGTAGAAAATTGGTGGGAAAAAAATGGTACAATCAGGAACATTCATTTGATGTTTGGCGATTTTTATGGTTGTAATTGATTGTTGTTGACACCTTACCAGAAGTGTTGATTTTGAGTCAGAGTTATTTTAAGAAATAAATTATTGCGGGTAATAGGGAAAAATGACATTCTACTGAGGAGTAATAATCATGCTCGAGATGAGTGACATGTTCGTCACAGAACAAAGTGTAATAACCATTTTTATCTAGAAAACCAGGATTAGATATTGCAGACCCTGAGGAGAAGTTAGGAAAAACATTTAAAAGTGAAAATGAAAAAAATAGGTTTTTAGCTAGTAGTTCAAGCTGTTACAGTTTAATCCGAGATAAAATGATTAAATAAACTCGAATTTAATTCCCCAATCCAAACCACGTGTATGTTTACTTATCCTCCCTCTCCCATGACAGTTTATTTTTCCTCACCCAAGGTGTGCTCAGTTTCCCTTGTCAGTGTATTCGAGTTACACGGTAAACCAGAACACAACAAAAGCCCACTATTTGAAAACCAGTTACAGATGTTGAATGTAAAGTTAGGGAGAAACGATGGAACAACAAAAAAACTTACGACAGAGTTTTTGGAAAATGGATTTGTCATATTTGAAGATGACCTATAAATAAACAGTCTTGAAACCGGAAAATGCAGAGTATTAAACCACTCGAAACTGAAGTTTTTAATAAGTTTTCCAAGATTAGTCTTCAATTTACACACCAACTCATAATCAAATTCTGCACAAATTTGCAGTGCGTGAAGTTGTTGCTCAAAAATATGCAATTTATTTTCTCGGCTTGAAGGAATTTTGGTCAGACTTATTCCATTCGGTCGACCAAAAGCATGCAAAAGCAAATGTGATGTGTGCTAAAAGTCACTGCATGCAATTTTTGGAATTAAATATACTTTATTGAATCTTTCTTATAATAATTACATTTGGTTTACATAATAAGTGGTCAGCTGTGGCTCTTCAGCTTTAGTTTGCTTTTCGTGATTTAAACACTGTTCATTTTCATAACTTTGAAAGTATATGATTTACCATTTTTGTAACACTAGGTACAATGAGGAAAAAAATGTTAAGAAACATAACCTAACCTAAAACTAACTTAAACTTACAATAAACTAAACCAATCCTTGAATCAAGGGGTATTCAGAAATAGCACATTTTTCCCTGAATTTCAAACATTTTTCTTGAATCTTCTGATCCAACATTTTTACTTCTGCTAATTCATGAACCTCACTTGATCTTGTCCAGCCAGGAACATTCAAAACCATTTTGAGTACCTTGTTTTGGACACGCTGGAGCTTCAATTTATGAGTTCTAGCGCAACACTCCCAAACAGGTACTGCATACTCAATAACGGGATAAATTATTTGTTTGTAAACTGCTAGCTTATTTTTCAAAGATAGCTTTGATTTTCTGTTAATTAAAGGATACAAACACCTGATGAGAATGCTGCACTTGTTCAATATTTTGTCTACATGCTGCCGAAACAATAGTTTCGAGTCAAGTATGAGACCTAAATAGACAACTTCCTTTGACCAGGGTATTGAAACATCATTCATTTTAATCAAAACATCATCCTTTGGGGCAAATCGGGCCGATTTGGAAAGTGGAAAAATGATGGTTTGAGTTTTGGCTGCATTTATGCGAATTTTCCAGTCGCCAAAGTATTCGGAAAGAACGTCAAGACCCTTCTGAAGACGGCCAACTAAATATCTGGTTATTTTACCCTTATAAATAACGGCAGTGTCATCAGCAAAAGTGACAACACACCATTACCAGGAAGAGTAGGCAAATCAGATGTAAAAATATTGTACAGAAGTGGGCCAAGAATACTTCCTTGGGGAACCCCAGCATCAATGTTGAATAATCCAGAAGCAATCCCATTCAGAAAAACCCTGAACGATCTCTCCGAAAGATAGTGCTGGATAATTTTGATAAGATACATTGGAAAACCGTATAAATACAGTTTATGTATCAAACCATCATGCCAAACATTGTCAAAAGCCTTCTCAACATCCAACAAAGCCATAGCAGTTGATTTAGACTCAAGCTTGTTCTGCTTGATGATTTTAGTTACTCTCGTAAGCTGATGAGCAGTATTATGTCCCTTTCGGAAGCCAAACTGCTCGTTCAAAATTATATTATTATCGTTGGTAAAATCCAAAAGCCTTGAATAGATGACCTTCTCAAAGAGTTTGGACAGACTACTCAAAAGACTAATGGGACGATAACTTGTTGGCGATGTTGGATCTTTTGAGGCTTCAAAATTGGTATGACTTTGCCCAGCTTCCAATTGGTAGGGAAGTAACCAAGTTGCAAACATTTATTGAAAATATTGGCTAGATGTTGAAAGAACTGATCACTCTGTTTTTTCAACACCAGATTAAAATGTTATCAAAGCCAGGAGCTTTCATATTTTTCATTTGTTTACTGCAACTTTGACTTCCTCACCAGAAACATGGGAATCTGCAGGAAATTCAAAGGTAGAGTCATTGATTGTTGAAATACTATTGGCAACTGATGTTTCTTTACGGCTGGTCATGGAAGCGCCAAGATTATGAGAACTAACAAAATGAAGCCCAAGTGCATTTGCCTTTTCCTCGGATGTAATCAAAGGAGAATCCTCAACAATAAGAGGAGGAATAGGCTTTGGTTTGTTTTTAAGAACTTTTGAAAGTTTCCAAAATGGTTTTGAATAATTCCCAAGCTGGCTTACATGTTTTGAAAATTCTTGATTTCTGATATTGTCAAGTCGGTCTTGTATGATTTTGTTCAAATTGTTAACTGAAATCTTTTGTCATAGTCCCCAGTCCGTTGATATTGTCTCCTATAAACATTCCTAAGTCTAATCAAGTGTTTAGTATCTACGTCAATATCAGTTACCTTAAAATTAACAGGAACCTCCCGAACGTTGGCAGCCTCTGCTTGGTTGATAGCCTGCTGGATCACCTCCAGCGAACGATCAATATCAGCAGAAGTTTCCGGGTGTTGATCATAGTCGATGTTGCTGTCTACCACTTGCTGAAACTGCTGCCAGTCAACGTTGTGGTAATCTTTCCGGGTTGGTTGCCGCTGCGGAGTAACGGAAGCTCCAACCTCCACAACCACCGGATAGTGATCAGAACTCAACTCTTCAAACACCTCAGGATGAGCCACGTTCTCAGCCATATTGGTAATGAAGAAGTCGATGATTGAGTGATTCCCAGACCGAGCCACCCTCGTTGGACGATCCGGACTCACAACGTTGTAGTATCCGTTTTGCAGATCGTTGTGCAGAATCACTCCGTTCCGATTCCTCCTGCTGTTGCCCCAAACTTCATGCTTCGCGTTGAGGTCACCAGCGATGATGTACTTTGCGCTCCGCCGTGTCAGCTTCTGGATATCGCCCTTCAGTTTTGCTGCTGAACCATCTCTGGCATTCACCTGACGTGGGCAGTATGCAGCAATGAAGAGTACTGGGCCAACAGAAGTGGAAATTTCCACCCCAACGGCCTCGATGATGTCCAGCTTGAAGTGTGGCAGCCGGCGTGGCTTGAGATCACGATGAACAGCGACAAGCACACCTCCTCCTCCAGAGGTGGTCCTATCGAGCTGCGTCGCGATCTTGTAGTTTTGCAGATAAACTTTTTCACCGGGCTTCAGATGAGTTTCCGTGATGGCAGCTACGTCGATCTCCTTCTCGCGAAGAAAATCCACCAGCTCTAAGTTCTTCCTCCTAATGGAGCAAGCGTTCCAATTCAGCAGCTTGAGGGACCTACGATCCATACTGGATGACGAACGAGGTCAGCACTTCAATCTGCTGGGTCTTGGTTTTGCATCCACGCAGTGCAGCGGACATCTGTTTGAAAATATTGAGGAGTTCGGTTGAGGTGTAAAGATCATTACCATTTTCCTCAACTGCTGGTTCTTGGGTTGGTCTTGGCTCCTGGCTGAAGCCCGGTGGTGGCGGTCTCGGCTCCTGGCTGGAACCCGGCCGTGGATGATTCATCTCAGCTCTCTTCCTGGGATCCAACGGCAACGGTGCCAAGTTCGGGACCTGGCGTCGCGGTTGAAGAGGTGGAAAGTTTTGCTCCACCAGGGCTGGAGGAGTTCTACGACGCTGAGGCTGATTCTTCGTCGATGCTTGCTGCCGAATTTTCACGAACTCAGCTCTCTTGGGGCACTTTCGGTCGGTTGACGAATGCTCACCGTTGCAGTTGAGGCACTTCACCAGCGAATCTTGGATGCACTGGGACGTGATGTGCGCATCAGTACCACATTTGGCGCAACGACGCTTCAGGTGGCAGTTCTTACCTCCGTGCCCGAAGCCCAGGCAGTTGAAGCATTGTGTGACGTCACGATGCACTGGTCGGTATCGCTCCCACGACACGATAATGTTGAAAACCGCTCGGATTGCCTTCAGCTCAGGAAGCGTCGTCGATCCCTTAGCCAAATGCAGCAGGTAGAGCTGGTCACGGTACTTGATGTCTTTGTTGCGTCGGCTCATTTTGTGCACGGCCAACACATCCAGTTTCAAAACTTTTAGCTCGGCAGCTAATTCCTCCACTGGCATGTCGTACAGACCTCTGACGACGATTTTGTACGGCTTATCCATGACGACATCATGGGTAAAGTACTCCGCCTCGTTTTCGGTCAAGTAATCCTTGACCAGTTGATAGTGCTGCCTGGATTGCACCAGCACCTTAAATCCGTCCTGACACAGACGAATGTTGCCTTGGACTTTCCCAGACTTGATGAGTTCAACCAGCCCCGCTCGAAAGTCGATCGTTGCTGCTGATTGCCGCACATAAAAAGGAGGCAGTTTCTCCTTTCGCTGTTTCACTTCATTCTCCTTTGCTTCCGCTACCTGGTCCTCGTCAGGCAGTCCAGCAAACTTGTTGTTCTTCAATAGCTGCTCCTCGTGCGACGAAGAGTTCTCCTCCTCCTCATCCATCGGTACAGTACCGTCGCTCTTTTTCGTCTTTTTGCTGTTCGATGTCACTTCCAAAAGCACCTTCCTTTTGGAAATCCCCGGTTTTTGGCCATCAGTTGTAGCCTCAACCTTCCTTTTGGAAATTCCCACTTTTTTGCCTGCTTGAGCCGCAGGTAGGGCAATATTGCCGGCGTTTTGCGCCGGGACGCGACGAGTCATGTTGATTCAGACAACCTTCACCAACGAATGCTCGAGTAACAATGACACGTGCTTTTCAGATTTTCCACTGCATGCAATGTTTTTCTACACATAAAAAAAGTTGAATGAACAGGATGGACTCACGCCTATAAAGGATTAACGACTATATAAGCCTGACATTTCGAACAAGTAGGATTTTCTTACTGATGAGCTGCATTTTACTGGGTGTAGGTAATTTTACATAAAATTTTATAAAATCTTGACAACTGCAATAACTTTTTTTTTGTAAATTTGAGCATGAGCATGAGCATGAGCAGCATGAGCATGGTTGACTGCCAATGAGCTGCTACTCCGTTATTGACAGATCAGCTGAAGTTAAACAATGAATCAAAAATGATCAGTGGGAGCCAACCATCCGTTCACTGTTTAACCCCTGAAGACCCCGACTTTATTAGTCAATACCGGCGCCCTCCCAAGAAGCCTGCAGTTCAACAAAAGGGAGGAATGTTAGTCCGATAGTTGAAGTACATAGTTTTTCGCTATATACTTGTTGATACCGCTTGAGACCGTTGAATCCACAGCATCTCCTGCAAGCATCACGTGATTATTTTTTTTTTTTGGGTTAGTAGGATAAGGTATTGGCTTTTCGATGCCTCCCGAGCTACGAAGCTATGGGGAGGACTTTCATAACAAACCCGTCGGCGAGCCTTCCGAGCAACGATGCTATGGGAAGGTCTTTCTAATTAGCACACCAAAACCAATAACTTTTTTTTGTAAATTTGGTGAAAAAAGAAACAGAAGACAACATCTAGCAAAATATTATAATAGGAAAGAAGCCAAAATGTAAACAAAGAGTCTATCCTGCTCGTTCCTAATGTAAACATCAACTGACGTGAGCAGGATAGACTCTTTGTTCACTCTTCGGCTTTGGCCCTTTTACATTGTTTTGCTAGTACTTTCTTGCTTTTCGAGATAAAATCACAATTATTCAGACTGTTTAAAAGCAGTGCACAGTAGGCTGGTACAAATCAGGTTTGTTCCAGCTGCTAGTCTCTGATCAAAAATCGATGTATCATAAAGCTTGTTTCTTAATTAAAGATCGATCTGACAACGGTAGCCCCTTCGCCTGAGTTGATGTTAAAGTTGAAAAATGAATGAATAAAATTTAGGGTTTGTAAGGATTTCATTAGGCATTTTCATTGTATATTAATCACATTACTTGAAAAGTTATCATATAAATTGGTAAAACATACATAACGCATCCTTAAATAAATTAACTAGATTCTATGAAAATAATCCACCGCCTTCCTACAGATCCATGTAAACGACCTGCGTCGCCAAGATGGCCGACAGAAAGCTGAACAGCGCCGCCGCATAGATGACCGCCGTCGTGGACCCCAACAGCGAAATAAACGATCCCATCCCCAGCGATACGATGATCTGCGCTACGAAGATCATTCCCCCGACCACGGCAATATCCGTTGCCAGTCCTCGCTTCCGCTCCGGTTTGTCCACCGAAGCAGTGCTGCCAGCCGCTTCACCGTTCGATCGACTCACTTTAAACTGAAATCGAGAAGAAAGGTTAGGTTAGGAACTCGCAAAGTTGATCGTGACTTGTCTTACCTGTCCTTTGGCGTGGTACTGGCCGAGCAGTAGGAACGGCATGGTGAACAGCAACGCGTACACGATTCCTCCGGTGGCGCTAAATACATAGACGGTAATTTTGTTAGGGAAAAGGGCCATCATCAGCATTCCGGTAGCGTCGATCAGCAGTCCACCGCAGTACACGATCCGGGCTCGTAGAACCTTGATCAGCTTCTCGATGGTGAACGCGTAGCACGAACAGGCCAGGGAGTAGATAGCCATTCCAAAACACGCGTAGCGGACTCCCTCTAGGTAGAGTTGGTATTCCAAAGATTGAGAGTGCGCTGCTGGGTTACCCTTGAAGACTTCCTCGCCAACGAAATCGGTGAAGAAGAGACAGTAGCTCAGGTGACTCATCCAACAGAAAAGGTTCGTCAAGCAGAGGATCGCGATTGATTTGGGCATCATGAAGATGCTCTTCAAGAAGTCCGTCAAGCTCATTGCACTGGATTCTTCCTCGACATCTGAGTCATCCTGGTAGGACTCCACCGTAGCGATATCTTTGCTAGATTCCGTAAACGCTTTGCTGATTATTTGCGGATTCCGTTTTGCCCGTTCCGCATTGATCGCCGACTCCGTCAGTGGTCGCAACAAGTCGTCTTTTTCCAACAGCGGCAACGGGATCTCGCGGAAGCTCGTCATCGTTAGTATAGACCCAATAACGTAGATGATAGCAACCAACGTGAACACGGTTTTGATGCTACCTCCGAGCATCTCTCCGAACGTTGTGTTGTCCCAGTTGATTCCGCCCATGGCATATCCCACGCTACCTCCAACGCCGGCCATGATCGAGAAGGTACTACAAGCCCGACCGTGATCCTTCGGGAGACACACATCCAGCAAGTACGCTCTGGACGGAGTTTGACAGGTGTCCGCGCTAAAGTCCAGCAGCAGCGTTCCCAGAATCGTGAATACTATCGCCCACTTGAAATCCATCTCGTGGTCGTAGAAATCCTGATTCGATCGCAGAGTTTCTGTCACATTCACCGAACTTTCCGGTATTACTTCGCCCAAATCTCCCAACAGCATCCCCACGTTCTCTCCAAATGGCACCAAGATGCATCCAATGACCAACGTAATGGACAGTCCAAGCAGCACAGGTCTTCGACGACCCCAGCCCAGACGACATCTATCGCTGATTGTTCCCAAAATTGGTGCCAGGAAGAACCCGATCAGTGGTGAGATGGCCCACACCAGCGTCATTAGCTGATGCTCGACGCCAATTCCGAGCAGGATCGGTGAAACAAAGGCCGTCTCGGCCGAGTACGCGAACTCCATGCCCATAACGACGAACGAGATCCGGATCAGGTCCCATCGAGATTTGGTTCTGTGAAAAAGGGTAAAGACATGTTTTATAAGATTAGACTGAGTTACACGGAGAAAAAAGAGTTCCCAAAATCGTGAACAAGCGTTCATGAAAATGAGAACCTCGAACAAAGTGTTCAAATCCCATGGTACGATTTTGAAAAACGTACCATGAAATTTGAACACTTTGTTCGTGGTTCCCATTTTCATGAACGCTTGTTCACGATTTTGGGAACTCTTTTTTCTCCGTGTAGAGTTGTAAATGGTATATTTTTCCCAATTCTCCTACATGCTATCTCTTACTAAGCATCTTGGGGAATCTCATGTTCCAAATACGCCCGCAGCTATGCAACAAATAACTTCTTCGTGGCAATCAAACTGCAGGACCAGAAACCGATTGCCCAGCTTGTGTTATCAGCGAATGTTCATTACCAACACGTTCTACAACGCCGTCAACCCACAAGCAGGTTGTTATCAGTAACGACTAGATCATTGGTAGATATTTCCCCTAACGTTAGTTCATTCACTCAACGGAAACTCACCGGAACACATGTGAGTAGTCCCCCGGGTATTTCTTCGCGTTCTGCTCCCTCGTACGCAGCATCTCCAGAACCAGTGGGTCGTTCCACTGGGCCGTATGGAAGTTACCGACAGCTCCAGCCACCATAGTGTCGTCTTTGGGCTCTTACTCCTCCAAGTTTGTCGTGAACAGTGATTGCCTTTTTTTTGGTAATGTACCGCTTGCCTTGGATGCTGACAAAACGTGATGCTCTTGCGTTGGCTGACTGTAACGAGATTTGGGGTACATTTTATCCAGTTATATTGTAGATATGTTGAGCAGTTTTTTGGTAAGATTGCAATGTGGGATTTATTAAATAGAGAGAAAAAAATAGCTGAAAATTGGGAAGAATCTGGCAGGGTTGACAATCGTTAATAGTGGAAATTTTTCAATTTGAGAAAATACTGTTTACTCAATAGAAATCATCAATAAATGCAAAAAAATTCATGCTAATCGAACCGGTCTGTTTTGTATACCGATGCGACAAATTTGTACTTTTTCCGGAATCAGTCCGGTGTCTTCCAGAAAGATGGAATGATATAATGACATATCTTATCGGCAGGATACATAAATAGACATGGTGCAGTGGAAAAAATATATCAATGAAGCTGCGCCAGGCACGCTGCTTATCTCCAAGCACCCATATATTTGAATGCCTATTGATTGTTTACAATCAGATCATAATATTTACTTTCTGTGACAGGTGCAGTGATTTCGCAGTTTCGTGGGTAATTGGATGACGACAGCACCATACCTGTCAGAAAATGCTAAATATACAGATCTGATTACAAGACTGATGGTGCTCAACGTCACTTTCTTTTGTTTTTGTTTTTGATAAGCACGTCACATCTTATGCACGTTGCTGCTCGTGGACCTATTTTTGAATGGAATTTTTTGAAGCATCCTTGATTAAAGAAGAAAACGTCAATGTTATTTAACAGAACCAAATATTTAGTGCAGATTCTTTTATTTAATTTAATACCGTAGGAAAATTTCCTTACTAACAATAAGTATTGGATACAAAACACAACATATTGTTAACAAAATCATTCTTTTCCTGGAAACATAGTTAAAAATTAAGCTAGTCAACCCTTAAAAATATTTAAATCATTCAAAAAGTCACCAAATAAATTATACAAGCAATAAACATAAGCACGTGCAATGAGCATTCATTGTTCGCGTGCCTTCTAGATCAAAGTACACCATGATGAACGCTTATCTATCAAGCCAACTTATCATAACTTTTGAATGACAGCTGCTCTTCCATCGAATGCAGCATCATCACTCATCATTGGCGTGCTTCAAAACAACAAAAAATGTACCGACTCACAGCTCAAGCATGACAGATTAGGATGCTAGAAATAACTCTGCCATAGACTTCAGACTTACTAGTTCAAATTTTGTAAAATATCTACATTTATACTTCGTAATTTATTTACTCAGTATAATCCAGATTCAATTATCTGAAGGCCTGGAAAAAACACTTTGGATAACCTAATCATTTTTTATTTATGTTGATATTTTAGATTGTTGAGCTTAAGTATGACCCAAATATGACCCCTAAACTACTCTAAAGTAATTTAAATAAATCAGGTTCAAGATGACGGTCAAAATGGCGGTGATTAAACATTGAGAAATCGCATTCAGTAATTTAGTAGGCATCCATTATACAAATGTAAAATGAAGAAATTTTAAAACGATTTTTTTTTGGTTGTTCATCATTTGATATCCAAAGTTAAACCAATGCTATGCTATGCTATGCTTTGAGATGTTCATGATTCAATGATCCGATTTCCCATACAAACCATCGAATAATCGAACTTCGGATAATCAAACTTCAGATAATCGAGGTTTCGGTTATTCGAGTATTTAATTAACGGTATTGCCATTGTTGAATACTAACGTCTCCAAAAACATAAAACATTAAAAATATCAAAGTTTTGAAATTGACTTTCAATAATAAAATCTAAGAATCAGATGTTTTCATATAAATGTTTTAAGATTACTTTGCTGAAGTATCCAAATCGATCAGAAAATCTCTTCTCAAAATATAGATTACACCACCCACCAAAATTTCTGTAAAGACTTGATGGGTCCCCAGAAACGCGTGCACATTGAATTTATCAAAAATCATGTTTTGTAAAAAAAAATAATAAAAAGTGTTAAATGTTATAAAAATAAATCAAAGTTGTTTCTTTGAACAATGTAATCAATGGGTAAATATTAAATTCTTTTTGAAAATTAATTTATAATAGTCTTTTTTTTAATGCTTTTGTATTTTTTTCATTCACTGCACTTTTGTGCCACTAATTTTATTTAGATTTTATTTAAATTTATTGCTTACTACTTTTATTGCACTGCAATTCCACACTTTAATTCTACTCAACTTTTTTTACTCGATTGGCTAGTTCGACAGGTCTTTTTATACACCCACATCAGAGCGTCACGAAAACTCCGCTCTCAATTCGCTCTTGACAGAGAGCCGAGAGGATAAGCGCTCTCGTATACAGGTACGCACGTACGTGTGCGTATTAGTGTTGATTTCAATTTAATGTTTATGTTGTAAAAAGAACATTCAATTAATACGTAACATAACCGTTGATAACATATTCACCACACTTTCCCTGATAACGATCAAAACCTTTCCTTCGCAATGCAAAACGCATGCACTTTTCCCTTACGTTGCACAAACATATTGTTACACTTCTTCTCTTCCTCTTTTTTCGTAACAAAATATAACAATTCTTTAGACCCCTCCCACCTTTTCACTGTGTTGATATTGTTCGCTAGTCCACATGCTTGTGAGAGTGAGAATTAATATAAGAACGCTCACCATCTCATTTTTGTGTTCATCTTCACTGAGTGTCATTTATTGGCGTTCATTCTGATTTTACTATCCGGGTCATGTTGGTTCTCACTGTTCCAAATTGTTGAGTTTGTCGCGATCAATTCGCGTTTACTTCATTTTTTTGTATGAGAGGCTTTTGTATGAGCGTTCTTAATTGCCCGAGGCGTTATCCAACGTGTCACTACCGATTTGAGAGCCATTTCCTCTCCGATTTTTTCTTCGCTTTAGGTGTTCAGCAGGTGAACTAAACGGCAGCAAGTCTTCAAAGTTTCATCCGCCCAGCGAAAAGGCTTGCCCCGGACTGAAGATGGTCGAATGAAGGTGTCGAACAATCCTGACCGCTGCACATTATTTGTACGGGAGTTGCTCTGAACCAGCCTTCGGAGAAGTGCTTTGATGAGGCCAAGAGAGCGATACCAAGATGATAAGGTAATCCAATGCACTGATTTTGAATAATGACCGGTCGAAATCGGTGAAATCAACAACATCTCTTGTGTACTAGCTTGTGACAAGTACCATCTTGTTTTAGCAGACTTGGACTGGAAACATTTTGAGGCTACAGCTACCAGGAAATTACATATACGCCATTAACAATCGTTACTCTAGCACTTATTTTGGATGGATGCTGCCCGCAAAATGATTTGCTTACCATCACTCTACCGATTGAGGTATTATCAGCTCTCGAGATATACTGAGATGCATCTTAGTGTAGGTTAGGGGGTACAGAGTTGTCTCGATTTTGGCTTTTATACAACCACTTAATGTTTCTTTCAAAATAAAGACGACACCCTTGTAAAGGTTTCAATGAGATATTTAATAAAACAGACAAACATGGGGTTCTTAACTTACAGTAGTACAATTAAAAGTATCACATTACATCGTACATAATGTAAAATGCTTCCTCAAATAAATAAGCTAGATTCTATCATACTAATCCACCGCACTCCTACAGATCCATGTACACGACCTGCGTCGCCGAGATGGCCGACAGAAAGCTGAACAGTGCCGCCGCATAAATGACCGCCGTCGTGGACCCCAACAACGAAATGAACGATCCAATTCCCAGCGATACGATGATCTGCGCCACGAAGATCATTCCCCCGACCACGGCTATATCCGTTGCCAGTCCTCGTTTCCGCTCCGGTTTGTCCACCGAGGCAGTGCTGCCAGCCGCTCCACCGTTGGATCGACTCACTTTGAACTGAAATCAAGAAGGAGGTTAGGTTAGGAACTCGCAGAGCTGATCGTGACTGATCTTACCTGTCCTTTGGCGTGGTACTGGCCGAGCAGTAGGAACGGCATGGTGAACAGCAACGCGTACACGATTCCTCCGGTGGCGCTGAACACGAACACGGTGATCTTGTTTGGGAACAGAGCCATCAGCAGCATTCCGGTGGCGTCAATTAGCAGTCCACCGCAGTACACGATCCGAGCTCGGAGAACCTTGATCAGCTTCTCGATGGTGAACGCGTAGCACGAACAGGCCAGGGAGTAGATCGCGAGCCCGTAGCATCCGTAACGGACACCCTCTAGGTATAGCTGGTATTCGGTTGATTGAGAGTGCGCAGCTGGGTTTCCCTTGAAGACCTCTTCGCCGACGAAGTCGGTAAAGTAGAGGCAGTAACTTAGGTGACCCATCCAGCAGAGAAGGTTCGTGAAGCAGAGGATCGCGATCGATTTGGGCATCATGAAGATGCTCTTCAGGAAGTCCGTCAAGCTCATCGAGCTGGAGACCTCCTCGACATCGGCGTCGTCCTCGTCGGACTCCACAGCGGTGCCCTTCTCGAGCTCGGTCAACGCATTACTGATGATCTGTGGAGTTGGCTTGTCCGGAGTTTGGATCGTCTGCAACTGGAGGGCAAACGTCATGCTGACGTCCTTGATGTAGTATATCTTATCGTTCAGTTTGGCACGTTCAGCTTTGATCGCAGACTCCGTCAACGGTCGCAACAATTCGTCCTTCTCCATGAGGGGCAACGGGATTTCGCGGAAGCTCGTCATCGTCAGGATGAAACCGATCACGAAGATGATCGTAACTAACGTGAACACAGTTTTGATACTTCCTCCGAGCATCTCTCCAAATGTTGTATTGTCCCAATTGAATCCACCCAGAGCATATCCCAGACTGCCTCCAATACCGGCCATGATCGAGAAGGTACTACAAGCCCGACCGTGATCCTCAGGCAAACAGATATCCAACAAGTACGCCCTAGCCGGAGTTTGACAGGTGTCCGCGCTAAAGTCCAGCAGCAGTGTTCCCAGAATCGTGAAGAATATCGCCCACTTGTAGTGCATCTCGTGGTTGTAGATCTCTTGATCAACCCGATAGAACTCGTATGGCGTAAACGCCGACAGGTTCGATCGTAGAATTTCAGTCAAATTCATCGAGCTCTCCGGTATGACCTCGCCCAAATCTCCAAAGAACTTTCCCACGTTCTCTCCAAACGGCACCAAGATGCATCCGATTACCAACGTAACGGATAGGCCGAGCAGCACAGGTCGGCGACGACCCAAGCTCGAACGGCTACGATCACTGATCGTTCCGAGGATGGGTGCCAGGAAGAACCCAATCAACGGGGAGATGGCCCACACCAGCGTCATCAGCTGGTGCTCAACGCCGATTCCGAGCAGAATTGGCGTGACAAAGGCCGTCTCGGCCGAGTACACAAACTCCATACCCATGATGACGAACGCGATCCGGATCAGGTCCCAGCGGGATTTGGTGCTGCAACGAAAATGAATGCTTTTAGGATGATTTTCTAATCTCTCAATTTTCAGGAATTTTTTTTTAAAAATTTCCCTGATATTACTAATTTGTCTATTCGAACTGCCAATTATACTCTGATCCAATCACCCACAGCCCTCAGTCATTTAATTTCCGTATGCCAGCTATCTCTTGCATAACATCAGGAAAATCCTCTTTTCATTACGCCCACAGCTATGCAACAGAGTGCCACTTGTTAGCGGGCTTGGAAATCCAGACGCTCATTACACAACTCAACGTATTATCAACAAAAGTTCATCACTGATACGGACACGTTCTACGTCGTACGTTGGTCTGTCCAACAGGCAGTTGGTAAACATCGGTCGGGTAGAACTTTCCCATTCCAAAACAAACCCAAGTTCATTCACACTCACCGAAACACGTGCGAGTAGTCCTCCGGGTAGCGCTTCGCGTTCAACTCCCGCGTCCGCAGCATCTCACGGACCAGCGGGTCGTTCCGCCGGTCCGAGTGGAAGTTACTAACGACTCCCGCGACCATACTGTTGTCCTCCCCACCGTCGTCCTGATCTTGGGCGGACTCTTCCTCGCGTTTGACGTCCTGACCCACGCTAACCTTGTCGAGTTCAAGCTCGGACTTTTGCTGGCAGACCGAGTTCTTTCGTTTTCGCCGGTCCCGACTGATGGCGGTGTTGGTGTCCTTCCGGTCGCTCGGGTGGGAAGCCGCTTGCCTCGGGTGCTTCCAGATCGTGTTGCTCTCGAGGATGCTGGCTGCAACGAGATTTAGGGCACATTTTAACCGGCGGTACATTGACGGGTTTTGGTTTGGGGTGTTAAGGTTGAGGTGTTGCTTCAGACATTAGCGGAGATAGACCTCCGGTGGTAGACTAGAGGGATATGGGACGTTGCAGACCAACGACTGATAAGATTTGACCAATCGTCAGTATTTACTGCACCGCCGAGTTTAGCCATAAACAGATTGGAAGAGGGGTGCTAGTTAGACAGAGTGAGAGCGGGAAGGAAACAGTTGTAAACCATGTAGTGCCACGTTGTAGATTGGAGGTGAAGATCCCCATAGCGTGATAGAGAGCTTGTGCAGTTCGGTTCGAGCTATGACGGACGAAACAGCACATTGACAGAGTAGTGTTGTTAGTAGGAGAACCGGAAATTTAGTGCACCAGGTCCGGAAAAGTCCCCGTACTATACGATCATACCTTTGAACGTTGATAGCATATTGTTAACCTTTCCCATGTTTGCTTTTAGGCTTTTGACTGCTACGACTGTGGAATTGTGGAATTGTTAGGATTTTGACTATAGGTTAAGGCTAGCAGCATTTCCTTATTAACCATTTTTATGTCCGTAATAAATAAAAAATACTGATTCAGATAATTGTACCCTTTATCATAACAAACACTTTAAATTGGTTTATGATTAGCATCATCGTATGCTTTCTGTCCAGATTTAAAGTCTTTCAGGTAATCCAGATCCAGCATAATAAAATTTCAACTGTGTGACATGTTGATGATCACAATGTTCAAATTATATGATGACTAATCGCTGCCATTACTTGCCCTCCTCTTATCAATATCCCGAGGTAATCGAATAATCATCGTGCAACAACATCACCAACAGCCTCATGAGACATTCAGTAGAGAGGCCGTCTAATTAATCTGAATATTTTGTGGTTTGTTTTGCCAATATTCCCAGGGTAGTAACAGGGACGTGAAATTGTGTCTAATGTGATTATTATAATGCTCGCTCCCGCGAAAAGCATTATCAAATGAGAACAGCTGTCGCCAGAATATTAAATCTTTATTAAATATATAAAAAAAAGTTGCTTCCGTTGGCGGTGTCCTTTACAGTGATGGTTGAAATGCTTTTTCGAAATTCTGAGATCATCATGGGAATAATGGCAAAGCTTGGAAAAAATTAAAATTGAAAATTAAAATAGTATATTTTATGCAACAAGTTGTAAAAAAAATGATTTTAAGCACATATATCCAACAATCTTCATCGAGTTGGATAAATATGGCGAGTGCTTAAAAAAATGAAATCATGCAACGACTGGAATAATTACAACTGTCCGATTTGAGGCAAATAAAGAAGCATTCTTTATTACGTAACGCAAAATTTTGGATTTTTTTTCTTGTTACAGTTTTAAATTTATATTTTGATAGCAAATACATTTAAATTGATTTTATGTAATCTTTTTCTTTAACATTCCAACGCCCAAGGCTCCAAAAAAGTTGGAACGGTAACTTCAACTCAATGGTTCTCGGGCATAACTCAACCAATCAAGATGATTCTTCATTCCAGTGATTTGTTAGGATGTCTAGATGATTCTAGACCTTTGCAGAACTTAATTTGATCAAATCTGTAATTTTTGCGATCAAAAACATCGTTCCAACTTTTTTTTTCGCGTGTAAAAAAAATTCGCCGAAAATTCCGCGGAGGCAGTCGTTTAAAAAAAGTTGGAACGATGTTTTCGGTCGCAGAAATTACAGATTTGTTCAAATCAAGTTCTGCAAAATTTTAGGATCATCTAGACATTCTTACAAATCACTGGGAACAAGAATCGTCCCGATTGGTTGAGTTATGCCCGAGAACGGGCGTGTTGAAGTTGCCGTTCCAACTTTTTTGGGAGGCTTGGGCGTCCGTGTAAGTTGGACATGCGTTGGGCGTTCCAGTGTTAAAAACGTTTCTTTTTCTTTTTAATTTAATTGTTTTGAAAAAAAAAACAGAAAACCATATTGCGTTTCAAAAACTAATGTAAAAGTGCTTGGTTTTAATTTCTATTGATTTAAAATTTCTATAAGCTTATGTGATTTTTAAACATGAGCTTATTTCTGGTGAATAATGAATAAGTTAATGTTTTTTCTAGCAATTCCAATCTAATCTAATCTAACCCTAGCGCAGACAACCTTTCAGAAGCAACTTGGAGAATGTCGGGGTGCAACGTTCTTCTTTTCTAAACGGCCAGACCAACAGCGCTAAGTTTACCGCAAAGATGATTCGTTGAATTGGATTGAGTTTGAGCATGAATGATCCAACAACAATACAGTTCTGAATCTACAGAGGAGGAAGAAACGTAGGGATACCCCGAACATGTATCTGTTTGTTCAAGTTATGGTTCGTTGGGAGCCACCATGCTTAAAAGTTTTGGTGCTCCCCTCAGGATGGGAATGCCGCGAATGCCCTTGACCATATTGGTTATAACAATGGTGGTTATAGCGCCATAACTCGCTCTGTATTTTTTCTAGAAAAACCAATAAAACAGAAACAAAATTTCCCTAAACAAACTACTGTAAGATTTGGCATATTTTCAAGCATTAGCAGTTGTAAATTTTTTATAACAATAGGTATTTTTATTTTTATTTATGTTTTTTTTCAATAAAGTTTTTTGTTCCTTTTTTGTAAGTTCGAGATCTTTGAAAAAGGAGAATTCCTCAATTGATTTGTGAAAGTTATTGCATTCATTCAAACATGAATAGTTCTTCAAGACACCATTATATCTTACAGAAGAAAATTTCGGTGAGATTTTACATTTAGGTTCTACATGAGCAGTTTTTTCAAGCCACCTTTTTACATTTTCGTCTTTGAAATATTCATGAACAAAATGTATTTTCCAACAGCTCTGATCAAAAATGCTTTTAATTAATGTGATTAAACTTATTATAATCAACAAACCAAAAATATATTGAAATTCCACAAATATATTGAAAATTGAATTGAATTCCACAAATATATTGAAAATGAAAAAAGGTACTTAAGGTTTAAGGCTCGCTATAGATCTTTAAATTTGGTGATAAAAAATCTTTTCTAATCTAAACAAAACTAATCTAATCTAATCGAACACAAGCGCAGCCAGTCCGAAGAAAGCATCCTGGAAGAACTTGCGGTTAGATTACGCCTCAAGCCCTTTCTTGTCTATATTAATAATTGCAGTACATCCGAGTAACTCCAAAAATGTACAGCAAAAATTAAAGCGGCCAGGCCTACTGCGTTGCATTAACCGCAGAGACAGATTCGGTGAACGGATCACATTTCACAGAATCAACTGGGGAGGAAGGATGCGTGGACATACCGTACCAAACGCTCCGAATCAGTTAGGTGTGGTGTGTAAGTGTAAATTGGCAAATAATTATATTTTTAGGAGGGAAGTGGAATTGGGCAATTCAAGTTAGGGAAAATGGGAAGTGGGAAAGGGATAATGGGGAAGGGATAGAAGGGTTATTTATTTTATAATATCATAATATAGGGGATTATAATGATTTAACAACTTATGATGGAAAGCTCTCACCAAGGAACAGCAAATCATTAACATAAAGCTCAAATCTTCAAAAGACGCCACGAGGCGGTATCACGATCGTCGGATTCCAGGTTCTTCTCAGGAGACAGGCCGATCGTTTGACGTGAACACTTTCACTTTTGCACTGAGTATGTCCGCTCTCAACCAATATTTCCCCATGGTTCGGTGGTTCTAACAAAGAAGTTGCTCTTAAAACTGTAGAAAATCTTATCACAAGAAAATGTGAAACGACAACTTTTAAATTCTCTAGAAGCATTTCGAGCCATCAAAAATCGTGTTGCAATTTTTTCCCCCTTTAAAGTAAATCTTTCCCAGTTCCTGAGGGGAACACCCTTGAAGAGTATTGGGGCCGGCATTTACAAAGCGGATTCAGTGGCAGTTTCATTCTCAACTTAATGTTAACATGTTAGGGTTAATGATAACATTCCATAGGTCGCCTCCCTAAGGTGTCGTGATAAGGTCCAGTTTGTGACGATACACTACCTTCCCTTTACTAAGCAATCGATTCCAGAAGGGAAAAGATCACCAGTTGTGTTGGTCCGAGCCGGGATTTGAACCCCGATCTACCGCTTACGAGGCGGAAGCGTTACCACTGGGCTACGTGGCTCGGTCTTTTTTTCCCCCTTTGGTGATAAAAAATCTTTTCGTACAAAAACGTCTTCTTTTAATCGCTATTAAATCGTCAGAGGCTCTGAAAGGTGTAATTTCCAGTCAGCCATTTGACGGCCATGTTTGTTTTAGAAAAATGAATTCAGAACCACCATTGCCGATCATTGCCCCAACAGTGAATGACACCAAACGACAAAGTTGTTTGTCATTCTTCATTTGATGAAATTTTGAAATTTCTGCTTTTCCTCATAAATTTTTGCGTTTTTTCCCATAAAAACTTCAACGAACTTTTTCCCATACAAAATTCAACGATTAATAGCGACTCTTATACGTTAACCGATTTGGCACAAAATTGGCACAGTTAGCGGAAGGTGGGGAAAGTGGAACAATTTTTTTTTGATAATCATTTTATTCCAGGCCTTGCCTAAGACCTTGATAGAACAAATTTCTTTAAAAAAAATCTTGTTTTGTACAAAAAAAAAAGATTTTGAAATTCTTGATTTTGCGTGCGTTCTATTCAACTAGTGAGGCAAGACGTTGGGGCAAGAGGAACAAGGCATGAAACACCATGTTAATTTGTTAACAATTAAACTGATATCACTTAGAAACATCAGAATGGAATGTATTTGAAACGGTAAATTCATTTTTAGATTAAATAATAATATTTTACTCATATTTTGATCGTTCTTGGGTAATTCTCTACCAACTCACACAAAATCGGGAAAATTCCCCCGACCCCTCTTCGATTTGCGTGATACTTTGTTCTTAAGGGTAACTTTTGTCTCTGATCACGAATCCGAGGTCTGTTTTTGATATCTCGTGACGGAGGGGCGGTACGACCCCTTCCATTTTTGAACATGCGAAAAAAGAGGTGTTTTCAATAATTTGCAGCCTGAAACGGTGATGAGATAGAAATTTGGTGTCAAAGGAACTTTCATGTAAAATTAGACGCCCGATTTGATGGCATACTCAGACTTCCGAAAAAACCTATTTTTCATCGAAAAAACACTAAAAAAGTTTTAAAAATTCTCCCATTTTCCGTTACTCGACTGTAAATTTTTTTGGAACATGTCATTTTATGGGAAATTTAATGTACTTTTCGAATCAACATTGACCCAGAAGGGTCATTTTTTTCATTTAGAACAAAATTTTTCATTTTAAAATTTCGTGTTTTTTCTAACTTTGCAGGGTTATTTTTTAGAGTAAAACAATATTCTACTAAGTTGTAGAGCAGACAATTACACAAATTTTAATATGTAGACATAAGGGGTTTGCTCACAAGTTATCGCGATTCTACGAAAAAAAGTTTTGAAAAAGTTACTTTTTGCGTTTCTCTTTGTTTCGTCGTCCGTGTCTGTCGCGGGTGACCATGAACGGCCATGATCGATGACGACCAACTTTTTCAAAACTTTTTTTTTACGTAAAATCGCGATAACTCGTGATGTTTTTAAGCAAACCCCTTATGTCTATATATCAATTTTTGTAATTGTCTGCTCTACAACTTTGTAGAACATTGTTACACTCTAAAAAATAACCCTGCAAAGTTAGATAAAAACACGAAATTTTAAAATGAAAAAATATGTTCTAAATGAAAAAATTACCTTTCTGGGTCAATGTAGATTCGAAAAGTACATTAAATTTCCCATAAAATGACATGGTCCAAAAGTTTTAAAAGTCGAGTAACGGAAAATGGGAGAATTTTTAAAACTTTTTTATTGTTTTTTCGATGAAAAATACGTTTTTTTTTAATTCTGAGTACGCCATCAAATCAGGCGTCTAATTTTACATAAAAGTCTCTTCGACACCAAATTTCTATATCATCACCGTTTCAGGCTGCAAATTATTGAAAAACACCTCTTTTTCGCATGTTCAAAAATGGAAGGAGTCGTACCGCCCCTCCGTCACGAGATATCAAAAAAAGGACCTCGGATTCGTGATCAGGGACAAAAGTTACCCCTAAGGACAAAGTTTCACGGAAATCGAAGAGGGGTCGGGGCAACTGCTGTGTGAGTTGGCGGAGATTAATCCTCTTACGAAAAAAATAAATTACTTAGAGAATAATAGTAGATATCAGTTTTTAAGTACTTTTATGTATTTATTTCCCAATAACACTTGCCCCATTTGAACGACCCCTGAAGGTCGGCTATGGGTAGTCAAAAAAACATTAAGTATGCTTGCCCCATATGGTCGTCTTGCCCCACTTTCCCCTACTTATTTTTGCCTAAGAAATCGAGTCAGGGAGATCTCTAATGTCGATTTTTTTATTGTTACCCTATTGATCACTGAGAACTTGCTGGTACAGGTCTAAAAAAAAACTTTGAGGAGCTATACCTGACTTCATTCTTCAATATGTATCCGAATCCGACCATTCCACTGTTGTTGAAAGAAATTGCAAAAATTACCAATAAAGCATGAACCGACCACTGTTGCGTCTAATCACGTTCATATTCCGAACTCAAGCTCAGTACTTCGGTACTATAAGAGCATCATATGCTTTCAGCCTTGATTTTCTTATTTACTTTTCAAAGAGATTGTTTCACACCAACTTACATGTGCTCTAACAGTTAATGAAAGTACTTTCGATTACAACACTTTTTCCTCGCAGCTATCCTTGTTTAAAATTTGAACTCACTTGACTTATCGCCAGAGGTTTATATACATTCCACAGCTCACAGCGAATTCGCACAAAATTAAGCTACCTTTCATTCATCAAATTGTCGTCTGAACACTCACGCCACTTTTGCACAATTGGATTATAATATAGTTAAACTTCCTGTCTGCGGAGGTTCAAGCACTTTCTAATCCAGTGTAGTGTCATTAACTAGCCGTTGACTAATAAGCTAATCACTGCGCATTGTTCCACTCAGCTCAGCTGTTTCAGGCGCGCGGACGACGGCAAGTCTACGAAGAACTGTCCAACGGAAAGGCTCGCCCAGGACTGATGCGTCGCGGGGTAGAACTCCACCTCTGGGCAACTCAAGTACCGAAGCACTCCTGGCCGAGTGTTTGTCCAGGGAGCGGTTCAGAACCCCGGCCGGCAGTGGCTTGAAAAGTCGAGGAGCGCGCGCGATACGGAGCCGCGATGCGATGGTGTAATCAATTGATGAGTTTTTTTTTTTTTTTTTGCTTCCTTTGGTCGAACCTTAAGACACTGATTCTGAGTAATGACTGGTAGAAATCGGTGAAATATTGTATACGTTGATTTGGGGAGAAACGAGTTTTTTACTGGAACTTTTTTATTCGTGTTTTATTTTCTTTTTGGAGGATGCTGAAGCGAACGGTGACTTCACTGATTGTGGACTTATCAGCTCGAGTGAGGCTGAGATGTATCTCAATGCAGGTTGGGGACCAACCAGTACAGTAACGGTTCGATTTTGGAGTTTTTGTTCATGTTTATGCAGAAGTATGGATGTTGATAATATTTTTTAGAATGTTTAATCAAGTCATTTTGGCTTATATGGCTGTGGAAAAATCAGCAAAATCTGTGTTTGGCAAATTTGTAGAAAAAAAATTCAATTTTTGTGTTAATTTGGAGAAATCCACAAACATTGTATCATTTTGTTTTTCAATGGGTATATATTGCCCAATTTGCATTGATTTCACTCAAATTTTCAACAAGTCTCAAAGTTACCAACAAAAAGTTCAATTTTCATAAAAGCCGATCGTTTGAAAATCTTCCGACAGCAAAAGGGTTCTACTTTTGTTATTGTTCCTGTTTTGCCAAAAGATAAATAAATAATAAAGGAAATTTACCAATTTATGCATTTCTTTGGGACACAACTCCAAGGTTCGAGCAGAAACTTTCAATGGAGACCACAAAAGACCTGGGGTCGTTAATGTGGATTGATTGGATTTTGTTGTTTATTGCAATTTGTTTTTATTTTTCACAGCTTACATAATAATTTTTAAAATTACAAATTTCAAGGGTATTTTTTTTTGAATGTATTTCTTGTAAAAATAACCCATTTTTTTGTTGAAAATAAAAACTATAAATATTTCTCATTCTAGGAAAACATTTATTCAGAGAAATGGCATTATGGAGACTGAGATAGATGAACGAGTTTTTAACCCTCTACAACCCAACCCCGCCTCTAAACGGGCTTCGATCTCAAAAAATCGCTTAAAACTAATTTTGCAACCAGTTTTTAATATTTTGAAAGCATTAAAACTCTTGAAATAAAAATAATACTATAAGGTTGAAAGTGTGACTTATTTTATGTGACTTTGCCAATGTTTTTAAAAAAGTAATTTTTTCTGGGGTCAATTTTGGCTGTGTTTTGCACTAATATTTCCCATATTACATGCAAAAATAAGTATGCCGCAATTTTTGTGTTGTCCTTTTACGTGTGTGTGCTTTTACGCATTGTGAACAATTTAAATGATAATGGTATCATTCAATAGTAAAAATCTGAAAAACAAGCAAACAAAAATGCTATAAAGACAAATGGTAATGATAGGAAAAGGTAGAATAAGCCTAATACTGTCAGAAACAATCATTAACAAAGAAAGTAAAGTTTGTTGTAGAACAAAAGATGCTCAAAATAACTTTCTGAACAGGGGAAAAATAAAAATAAAACGTTTAAAAAATGGCCGGTAGAGGGTTAGTATCGATAATTTTTATGTAACACTAGACTGCCCATGTTCACATAAATGTCCCATATGCAAAAATATCATGTAGAGAAAAGCGCATTCGAAGTTTGTCCCACACATAAAGCTACGTATTATGTTTTCACGAAAAAAAAAAACTGGATTTCCTTCTGATTTCTAGAACAAAGTACACAGAAAAAAATTATGGTAATATTCATCAGGAAAGCCATGAAGAACCCCGATCTTCCCCGATACTACTTACGAGACGGAAGCGTTACCTTTAAACTACGTGGCTCGGTCCAGTCAGGAAATTAAGACAGGTTTTGTGTCAAAAAAATGTGTAATTTTCATCAGATTCTGGTGAATATTCATCAGTTTTATATTTTTACACATTTTTTAAGGTAATATTACACATAAAAGAGGACCTAACCTACCAAATTTTCAAAATTCCAAAATTCAACTTTTTTGCTGTGTACTGGATGTTGTAAGCTTTTCCGAAAGATCACCCGATTTTGAGCCAAACTGCATCAATAACTCAAAAGTGATGAAAATGCATATGGGACATTTATGCGTTCAGAAGCAGTAGAGTTCTTTCAAAATTGCACGAAAGCTTTTCTAAATTAGGTCTAAATTTGTCTTATGGAAATTTGTGTAGTTATCAACATTAATGTCTGTAAGTGTAACCGCAAAAAGGAATGCGGTGGATACCTCCGGGTTAACACGGATTGTATTTCAAAATAATATTTTTGACTATTTTCTAATATTACCTATATAATCGGTGTCAAAATTTCGGAAATAACATCTCGAAACGGCTGTACCTCAAAAACTACATCAGCAAACCATCTGAAATCTCGAAATATTCTTTTAAATGTTGAAACTGCACAGCTTATATAGTTTTTGTTTTAAGTCGGGAATATAAATTAAAAATGGTTGTATCTTAAAAAATATATCAGCAAATCATCCGGAATTTTGCCCACAGATACTTGACATTCAAGAAAAATCCAATATGAATATCTCGAAAATCATATTCTTTGAAATGTTTGAATTGTATACATTGTTTTGATTTTCTTATTAAAAATCAGCTATTACATTTTAAAAGGGCTGAATCTCGAAAGTACGTTATGGTGAAAGAAATCGATAGACACCAAAATCTCGGATTGCCTATTTTTTTAAATACATTTTTTTAATCCGTTTAATATTCATAAACAATGCACATCTCAACGAGATGTAGGAAAAAAATAACCGTACAGCTTTCCACATTTTTCACACATAGTGGAATTTTCAACGAAACGTGCAAATCCCCGGAAAGGAAACCAGACACGACAAGCATATGCTCTGTTTTCATTTCATCCATATTCATAGTTGCACGCCCCTCGATTAGCATAGCGTTTGCAATTCATGCTAGATTGTTTGTTTGTTTGTTTTCATTCGACAGATTTAATGAGACTCTCTGCAGTAAAATATGCAAAGTCGATTGTTGTTTGCGTGACTATTGACGATGGTACTTAAAATGTTTTGAATTTCTTCCTGGTACCATTCCCACATATTCTATGGACTTTAAAAACTTTAAAGCTGTGTACCAAATTGACAACAACCAACATGAAACACTTTTCTAGACTTCCTGACACATCCCTGTTATCATTGTGCAGAAAAGTGCACGTTCATTCTCTACAATGAAAGTGCAGCAGAATGCAATAAGGAAAAGTACACTCATCCCTCATATTCGGAACAGTTTCCAGATCGGCCAATGTTCAATAAATCATATAAAATCGATAATTGAACATAATGATTTGCTTTTACCTTCATGTGAAAGCTTTTCTTGCGATCTTTCGTTTGATGTATAGACCGGCTGTACATTTTTACGATTTATATCATGTTTTCGAAGAAAAACATTGACCATTGAAATCCACAAATTCGGAACACTTTTTTCTTCCGATGTAAACAAACTTTTTTTTCTCTCCAGGTGTACATATTTTTTGCAAAATAATGACTTTGCACTCTGAAACCAATAGAACTCATGGTTAGTGATGTTTTATGAATGGTCTGATAACTTGTTTGTGAAAATATCAGTTAAATTCAGGTGTTCCACAATTGTGGGAGACACAATAACATCCCACAATCATGGAACGGGCAATTTGGAGGCAGTATTTTGCTGCTCGGGATAAAATAGTCTTGAAATGCAGTTTTTGTTTGAAAAGTATTACTTTTACTGGTGAAATAGCAAGAGAATGTCCAAATAAAGGCCTTAAAAATAGCAGGGTCAGCAGAAAAGTTGCATTTTGCATTCTATTGACAAATTACCACAAAAGTGTTCCGAATTTGTGGGTGTTCCGAATATGTGGGATGACTGTAGCATGTTTACAAAATAAACTGCAACTTTCTGGTTGGCAATGCTTTTACTAGAATCATGTTCTTCTATTTGTTTTTTTAAATTATTGTCATGTCATGTTAGCATACTGCAAAGTTTGTTCAGTAATTCTAGTAAGGAAAACAAACTTTCACTTTGTCTGCTCGGTTTGTTTTGTCTGAGTGTGATTGCCAACAATAATAATAAACCCAGTAAACACACTTCACATGTCAAGTGCTACCGGTGTTTGTGGAAAAAAATGGTGCTCTACTTTTTCTTAAGTGCTTGGAACGGGGATTTACTTATAGTTGCACTTATCGTTTTCTTTCTTGTTACAGCGCTAATTATGTGAATAATATCGTTGATCATAATTTCATCAAGAATTTTTAATCTTAATCTTAGCTTATTATTGCCACAGTCGATGTCAAACACGTTTCCTTTAATATGATTTAAGAATAAACCATTTTTAACAAACCGGCAGTCGCGTACGTTTACTTTGTACACACTTTGTAAGGACACTTGTATGAAATGCCAAAACACGTAACTTTCCGAAGGTCGAAAAAATATACAAAAAGTTATCATTAAAATTAAAACTATTCATTCTTCTATACTTGGAGAGCCAGTGTGTGTTTTTTTTAATCAGAAGTCTGCAATGGTTTATTTTTGCCAGTTACTATAGCATAAGTTATGACTTATACAACTTTTATTCAATGATGTTTGAAAATGCAGAATGTTTCTACACAGAAAAAATATCAATTCCCGTTATCATAAATTGTGTTCACGTATTCACTCATGAGTATGGTGCATTTGCACTTTAAACGTGAATTTATTGGTTCTCAAATTCATGAACGAAATTCTCGATTTCTTGAATTCAATTTTTTTTCGTGTAATCAAATTGTACAAATCTCTTCACACAATTCACAGTCCAGCCATAATATTGCTTATTTCGAGATAAAATCACGATTTTACTTCATATTGACTGACAGGAGGTTAAAGCTTGATTAAAACTGCCAAACTACCGCAGTGTAAAAATTTGCAAGTTGTGTGTGTGTGTGTGTGTGCAACCAACCAAACGAGACCACGCGGCGCAGTGTAAAAATTTGCAAGTTGAACTGAAATTCCGTGTTGATTTGGCTGTCAACTTGGTTTGTTTTCAATATTTAAAAAAAAGTTAGCTGAAAACTCAAGGCAACCTTTGACAACAGCCGAAAATTTGTTCTGCAGCTGTCTTGTGGCCATTTTTCTATGGTCATATCAGCGTTCGTGAACTCTAATTATTGACACCCGCAATAATATATAAATTTTGTTTTAAATAATTTTGATTACCACTGAACCGGAATACAATCCCACAATTTGTCCGTAATGGTCACAACTTAGAGCTGAAGAAAAGGATACGGTTTCAAAAGTAGGCCTTGATTACAAGGACCAGGAGATTGAAGCACAAGTAATCAGACTTGATGTTTTAAGCTCTGCATTTTGAGACCTGGCTAATCAATTTTTCGAGCTTTCATGTCTTTTGAAATTTGGAGATCCGATGATATTGTCTGAATAACACGGATGCACAATTTTTTGTTGTTCATATTTGGACCATTTTTTAGCCAATACATAGCAGCAACATCCACAGTGATAACCCCTAAAATCTAAACAATTTTGTTTACTGAACTTTCGATCTTTTAAAAAACACGCTAATTAGAAAATTCCATAATTCAGAACAAATGTTTAAAACTATCAACTTACCTTTTTTGGACAAAAGCCACAGCTCAGCTGCTCAATATATTTTTTTTCAAATACAACTATCACTGCCCAGTAGCTGCACAATCAAACTTGCTCTTCGATTGCAAATATTGTCACTGCAATAAAAAGTTCTTCTAATCCTCTTACTACCCTTGATGCGGCGCTTTTTGTACGAATGGACCAAACAGAGTGATTGATTCGAAACTTTTCTCATAACTCGCGGCTGACTCGGTTGGTCCTTTTCCGACGAAATAAGCTGGGCCAAATAAATCGCTTCAATACGGGCTTCAACTGCGTCAGCTAGCACTCATGGCTGGGATCGCAGGAAAAACCGCTCGGCGCAGACAGGCTGTCTATCCCAGGAAGATTCTTAACGCGCAGCTGAAGGTTCTTGGCGGCCACGCCGTACTTTTCCGCTGCGTTGATAAGCCTGTAGTTCAGCGCGGTTAGGGGAATGTGAAGGTTTCTCGGAAACTAGTTGCGGGCTGTTGGAGATAACGGGTCCAGAAGATGAGTAGCCGGCTGTAACGCACCAGGAAGCTGTGACAACTGAGTGCCAGCCTCGGCCAGGGCGCTTAATTTATAGACAATTTCCACACTTGTGACTGTGTGTTATGTTCTCATTGTGCACCACAACGCTGTTTGGGCCCGGTGTTAAGAGGAGCGATAGAGAAAGCAGTAAAATAATTGTCTATCTCGGCCTCGGGCCTAGCAGCTGATAAGGCAGATGATCTGGCTGTCTCTGCGGGGCTATGCGACGGGACGCACATGTTACGTACGTGCGAATCATTGTTTACCATGTTACGCTCACAGCAGTGAGGACAATTAGGCTTGGTAACTGGAGAGCAAAAAGGTATGATCTAATATCTGACTGTGATTATGGTTTACTTGGAATATCTTCTAGAAATTTTTTTTAACCTGTCGCTTTTCTTTGTTCTTCAGAATAGGAAACCACATTTTGAGCGAAGCCAGATCCAGTGGAAAATGTCAACGTCACGTTTCTTTAGGCCACGAGCTAAGATCTCTGTTGTGGAAGACACCACATTTCATCATCCCACGTTTAATTTTATCTTATCATCAAATTGAGTCACATTGCACTGTATCAAGAGAAAACTTCATATCCCACATTTTTCAACAGATTTAAAATAGCTTTGACATGAAAAGTTATCTTCCCTAAATTTATAAATATACATTAGCAGGTCTGCCATATTGAATGTGGATATTGACATATAAATTATGTGTCTTTAAAGACTAAAATATATGCCTTAAAATGATTTCTTTTTCCACCGAAATCGGATCCACGCAATTTGCGACTAACATTTTAAAAAAGCTAGTGGCTTTTTATTAGAATCCATAGGTTCAGTTGTAAATATTTCATAAGTAAATTTGAAGGACAACGTTTTTTGGATTATTCAAAGAACAAGACTTGAGCAACATTAAAAATTAGAATAGTTCTTCCAAAGACCGAAATTGAACTTAACAACAAAAAATTGACCACATATTTTTGGCAGGTTAAGGTTTAGGTCCTATTTCCCTCCAATTAGCTGATTTTCATTAAGGGGTTACATACATGTAGAAAATCATAAAATTTTATATTACAGATTATATGATAAATCCACTCAAAACATGATTTTTAATCACTCCTGAAAGTTTCATGAAGATATTTAATGATTAAACTGAGTAAGAGACGATTTAAGTTCAAAATGTTGCCATGCGCAAAGCGGGCTGTCAAACTTTGTTGACGTTTTTCTCTAAACCCCGAGTTGATTTATGGGTGCCACGATATCTCGAGTTGGCTGAAATTTTAGGTGAAGACTCTCAAGATGTATCCCGTGTGCATGACGAAGCCCAATTTTTAAAATAAGCTTTTTTAAAAAAAATACAAAAATCAAAAACAAACGGTTTTTTTATATGAAAAACACAAAAAATATTTTTATCTTTTTTTATAATAAACTTTTTGAAAATCGGGCTACGTTATGCACACGGAATCGTTTAAACGAGTATTCACCAAAATTTTGAGCCGATTTGGTCAAGACTGTGTTGAGGTATCGTGGCACCCATTTTTTGAAACTGCTAACTTAAAATTGCTATATCTCGGCAACGATGCAACCAAATATCTTCAAATTTGTTTTGAAAGTAGGTGAAAATGTATATTTTAATAACATGAAAAAAGAATTTAAAAAAATTGAGGTGTGTGCTCATACTAACCTCTGACTTTTTTGCCAATATACATGTATGTAACCCCTTAATTTGCAAAACTTTTGAAACAATCTTGATTGCTTGGTTCCTACTGAGCTAGTAATCACTTGATAAAGTTTGAATGTAGACAGCAGTTTTCAACTTTAAATTTAGATATCGATGTGCAATTTTTGTCGATCTATACCCGTTCTAAACGAAGCCAAACAAAAATTTAAAAATATTGTGTAAAGACATGGTTTAAACAGCTGCCTTAACAAAGAAAAAACAAACAGTATCAAGATTTCCGCAACATAAACGTCAGACACAAAGTATGCTGTCAATATTTGTAAACAATGGCCAAATAACAAAACCTAGTACTGTGAAGGTATAAAAAAATTGAGATATGGATTGAGATGAGAAGTAAAATTAAATAATTGATGTTCAATTGAGAGTGCCTGAGGGATTTGTTCAAATCAATACAAAGCAGCTAAATGTTCAATGGTGAGTGCAAAATTGCAACGATAACAAAGACAAACTCTTCCGATTGCAGCAGCTGGGTCATAAAGAAACTAGTCACAGAGAAGAAATAAAAAGTGGTTCCTACTTGAACAGATTGTTTAAAGCCAGTTGGCTGGAAACGGTAAGCAAAGCGACTATGTCAACAGATAAGACCGATTAGTTGACGTTTTCGGGTTCCCGTCCCGGCACTCGTTGATGATACCTCGGATGACGCGTGTCATTCGTGGAAATTTCCGAGAAAGATTTTTCTCCACTTAAAACGTGCCAGTTGATTGGTGAGCTTGGAAAGGATTTGCTTATCGCATGCGACTAAAAATAGTTGTGGGTTTGTAAGTGATACTGTTGATTCAAGTTGTAAAAAAATGTAAAATAAGCTAAATGAAAAAATAAATAAAAAATCAAGTTAATGAGCATACATTATTTTGAATCATTCATAAGAAATCGAAGAAAACGAAGTTGACTTTAAAGCTGTCGGGCACTATTACTAGTATCAACCGCCGCCCTGGACTTCTAAGAGTACGAGTGGATGGTGCGAAGGCGCTGAATGTTAATATTGACATTAAGAAAGTTAGAGCACCCACCGACAGATATATCAAAATTAGAATTGGAAATTGCTAACAGTTACAATTTTGTTAAATGAAATTGCACGGTACCAGCGATTGTATGCTGTCTGATGAAATGAAAATTTGCAGAGATGTGTATGGTCGGTGATAATGCAACAGCTCAAATGCAGTGTGTTAGTATACTCTTAGGCGAATCTTGACTGAATGCTTTCTACTGCCAGCTAACAGAAATAGATTTCTCCGTTTTAGTGTTGCCCGTGTTGCCTAACCAGGAGAGATTAATAGATTTTCCTGAAATATTTCAGAATGGATACTTCAATTAATTATGCTGACATTATGGTTATATTTAATTGCTATGCAAAACATGAAATATTTATCCATATCGCGATAAAAATTACTGAAACCAAAATTAATAAAAGACTCAATTCCTGACATTTCGACTCAACAATTACGATTAAACCTTGGTATTCTGTGACAGACGCAGTTTTCTGGCGTTTTCTGACCGAACCTGACACAATATTTACATGGCTGATGAGGGGTAAAAATAAACACATCATTATAATAAATAAATCACGTTGCGTGGTCCACCCAAAACGATGCACGGCGGAGAGCGAGCCGGATGTCGGGTTTAACTGATGGCGAATCGATGTTGGGCGGGTGTAAACCCTTTGCTATTTTTTTTTAATTTTAGTAATGATGGTGACAATTAGCATTTTCATAAAATACTACACTCAACCCCCGGTGGTTGGTCACTTTTTCGTTTGACACTTTTTTAGTTTGTACCCCGTTGGTTGGTCAAAGTCAAACTAAAAAGTGATGAACTGTCATTTTTTACACGGCGCTTACGCACACTATCAAAACAAACGTTTGATAGTGTGCGTGAACTCCGTGTAAATGGGATGTCAAACTAAAAAGTGACCCCGTTCGTTTGACAACAGTTGGTGTCAAACCATCGGGGTTTGAGTGTATGTGTAATGGCAATTCATTTAAAGAAAAAAAAATTATATCAGAAAACATTTGTTTGTTGCATCATGTCGAATTCAGATTTTTTTTTAAATATCCTATTTTTTTCGTAAAATTGCGATAACACGTATTGGTCGTAGATCAGGGAAGGTATTTGCCGATGGGCCTCCAAAAAGCTTTTTAAATTTATTTTCTTCCAGTTAAGGAATTTACTATAATCATGTATGGAGCACTTGTAGATATTTTACTAATGAACAACTTTGTAGAACATTGTTTTGTTCTAAACTGAATGCTGTTGACATTAGAGCGTAAACAAAAATCCCCTCACCATCGCGAGTGAGGGACGCCGATGGTGGCATTTTTAGACATTGTTTACGCTCTAGTGTCAACAGCATTCACTTTGGAACAAAACAATGTTCTACAAAATTGTCCGTTTGTTCAAAATCTACAATTGCTTCATACATCATTATAGTGAATTCTGTAACTGGAAGGTAATAAATCAAACGAGGGCTTCGCGATGGTTTTTTGCCATTTGCCTACCCTGTCGTAGATGTAATCACCTTATACATACATCTATGCATCTTCTGTTTTGTAATTGGCTGCTTCTGCTCAATAACTTTGTAGAACATTGTTCCACTGTAAAAATTATCCACTCTACTACTGTAGTAGTAATTATTATCCTGCAAAGTTGGTAAAAACAAGAAATTTAAAATTGAAAAAAAATGTTCTAAATTTTTCTGGGTTATTCCAGGTTCGTGAAGTCTATTAAATTTCCCTAAAAATGACCAATCCCAAAAAAAATACAATCGCGTCACGGAAAATGGCAAAATTTGTTTAACATTTTTTGTATTCTTTCGATTAAAAATTCGTTTTATCGGAATTCAGAGAACACCATCAAAGCGGGCGTGCAATTTTACACCAAAGGCCTCAGGACAGCAATTTTTTCACGGTTTCGAGCTACAAATCACTACAAAACCGTGTCTAAGTAAAAATCCAGAAAAATGACAGGGGTCGTACCGCCCCACCGTCACGAGATATCAAAAAATGAACCTCAGATTCGTGATCAGGGACCAAAATCAAAACTGAAAGCAAAGTTCCGCACAAACCGAAGAGAAATATTAAAAATACTAGGTTAAATATTGAAAACGAAACCATTTCAAACTCTGTGGTAAACATTTGCCAAAGTTCATTTTAATCTCCCTTTCAAAAATTATATATTTTTTCTAATTTCAAAATGATCTTTTCCAAATTTGAAGCAAAAAGTTTGTGATACTTTTTGCTTCAAAATTGTAAAATTGTGAAATGCTTTATAATATATATTATCGCTTTTATGCTGCTATCAAAAATTCGCAAAATGTCTATGAATTCTTAAAAATATTGATTTTCAAAGATTTTTTTTTGCGGTATGTTGTCCTAATTAGGGCGTCCAATTTTCCCGGGTTTAAAATTTCACGGGAAACGAGAAAAATATTTTTCGAATCCCGGGAATTCCCGAGATCCCGGCAAATTTTTGAAACAGCAACAATATTAATTGGTGAAAATGTATACTTCAATCTAAACGAGGATGACAGTTTTTAAATAATATTTAAAAAGCATTTTTTTTTTGTTCTTTTTTGTGATATTGTGACTCTTTTTGTGTTTTGGATGTTTTATATAAAATATATTTAAAAAATGACCTATAAGTTACTACCGCTAACTGGGGAAAATCGTGACTGAACAGATACAGGAGATTTTAGAACAATAAGTTTGTAAATCAGTGTACTCATTGTTTGTTCTGTTCCTTTTTTAACCCAAGTCATTCTAAACATTATGCAAAAAATAGCTTAAATAGCTGTCTTAACTCGTTACATTTGGCCTGGTTTGCCCCAGATTCCAGTGTTTGATGAAGCATATTTTTTTCAAATTTAAAATCATAAATATACGAACATATCATACCAAGTCTTTTAAAAATGTATAAAATAGAACAAAAAATATTTATTATAAAAAAGCGCTAGACAGAAAAAATGCCTGATAAGCCAAATTAATGCTGATTTATGCAAAATACAAATTTTAATGCTTTAACCTTGCTTTATGCTTTAAACTTATCAGCCTATTTTGCAACCCAATCTTTATTTCCAAAACGAAATTGTTTTTTTTTTTTCAATTTCGGGAATTCCCGAGAATGGAAAAATCCCAGGAATTTTGTCACAGGAATTCCTGTGATGGACGCACTAGTCCAAATAATCACAATTTTCAATTTGTCTAAATGTGCCCTGTTTGACCAAGAGTACAAAAATAAACGTATAGAAGTTTTAAAATTTTCAATTTACTGTACAAGTTTTTCCAACGAAAATTAGGATTTTCAACAAATGTTTTTCGTCCCTTATAATTTAGGGGACAGAGGGGGGGAAACTTGAAATAAATTTCGCAACTACCTGAGTTTTACTTTTATTTCCGATTAATGGTCCCAAAATTTAAAAATTGTAACAGAAAATAAAAATGAAAACTTATTCAAGAAAAAGTACTATTGAGTTATGATAGGAAAACAATGATTTTCAGGACCATACGAAAAATAAAATTCTTGCATCTTTGGCAGGTTAATGACTCGGTCCTAATTCTGTCTCTTTTGCAAAATTTTCAATGATAAAATCAATTGTTTTGAAATACTTTTGATAGCATTTTGCTTGCCCACTTTCGATTAAGCTATTTTTTAAAGAATACAATTCCTAGTTTGACTTTCAGCTTTTTTGCATTTGAAGTCTATATTTTTTGACATTATTTTAGGAAGGGTTTTTTAGTTTGATTTTTTGGAAGCAAAATATGAGAGATTTATACGTAGAAAGTTATGTTTCACTTTCCTGATTTAAAACATGTTCTATTCAAAATATTGTATCGGAAAATTGAGTTACTTGAGAAAACTTACAAATCGATGCCCATCATGAAGCGGGTTAGGGTTGTTGAGGATTAATTCGTATTTTTCGTTTTGCAAAATAAAAAAAAACATATCTTTATCATATCAATGCTACCATAATTCACAGTATAGAGCAGGGGTGCTCAAAGTTTTTGGATGCCGGGCCAAATTTGAAGCTCAAATGAGCTTGCGGGCCATATGTACAAAATTTGTTTTTTTATTTAATGAAAAAAAAACGATTTATAAATTTAAAAGACAAAAAAATACATTTATTCTTGAAATTTCTCTTTTTTAACACTTTCGTAATTAAAAAATAATAGAAAACGGAAAATGACAGTTTTCCTTCAGTTTTGTTGATATCATTATTGTTTTCAGTATTTGAAAAAAGGTATTTAGTGGTATGTACTTGTGTTTTCATTGAAATTTAAAGTTTTTTTTCTATATTTTAAAAATAAGAACATCAAATTGGAACAATTTATGTTAAGGCATAATTTTATCTTTAAATTGACTGTAACAAATGAAAAGTTGTTGGATTTTTTTTCAACAATTAGGCCGATGCAAACATTTAAAAAAAGATTTTGTTCGTCAACTCTGGCCATGGTCGAGGAGAGGCAAAAAATAAAAGAAATACATAAAATTGATTGATGCCAGGATATTCAATATTCCAATAAAAAAAATGTTGAAAAATGATAATAAAACACATTATGATATGCAACCATAATTTTTAAAATATGTAAGATTCGACGAAAAAAAAACATTTAACATTTTTTTGTTGTTCATTCAGAGTTCACTAAAATTCACAGCTTTTTTCAATAAACCCTAAGCATGCCCAAAATTATTAAAAAAAAAACGCAGAGGAATGTATTTAAAATGGATTTCAGCTGATTGCACTTAAATAACAAAGGCTTTGAACTATATTTGCAACCGCTTTATTCCTCCTCAAAATTTAGTCTGTCTGAATGAGATGGTAGTCAATGAGATTCGTTATCCAACTGTCATGAGTTCGAATCCAAAGGTGGAATGTTTTTAAGTGCAAAGTGAGTTTGAGGCCCAGTTTATTGGTTATAATAACTTTTGAATTAATATGGAATGCTTATATTTTTTGCCTTTATTACATTTTTATACCTTAGTCAAATTTGAAAGTTCCATAAACATTTCCAAAATGTTTGAGCATTTTGACAATATTTACTAGTTTCACTCACATTGAAACGTGTGAAAATGTTTCAATTAGAATATTTTTGAACAACATATATTAACACAACATATATTTGTATCGTAAAATTAAAAAAAAAAACATAATAAATTATTAGTTTTATATTAACAAAAACAAAAAAAAATAGGATTAAAATTTTAAAATAAAGTTTCATTTTGAAAAAATAAATAAAATCATTTTACAAATGGTCAACGGGCAATTTAACTTGATCATTCAAAATGAGTCCGCGGGCCACAAAATATCTCCTCGCGGGCCACGTTTGGCCCGCGGGCCATACTTTGGTCACCCCTGGTATAGAGGTTTTAAAATATTTTCATTTCACTCTTTTTTGGAAACCCCAGACATTTGTAAAGAGATTTGAACGCTGAATCTAATTTAGATCATAATGGCATAATGTTTTTTTTTCGGACGTGTGGTTGAGAACTACATTGGTCAAAAAATTTTTTTTTGTATTGAGCCTTAAGGGTTAGGTCACGTTAGGTAGAATGTCAAGTTTTTTCGATTAATTAGTGATTTTAATTCAAGCCTCATTACAATGGATGAGAATTCTGTTTTTAAATTGAATCATGCTCAATTGCTCCAATGATGATGATAAATTGTTTTCAATTTAACACTTAATTATAGCAATTAGGGTTGAATAAATTTAAACCGCTTCCATAAATAACACCATGCAAATATTATTCAATGAGTCGAAAAAAATAGTCTCCAACGAAACCGAACTTAATTTACTTTATACACGTTGAGCAAACAAACCCATTCAAAGTTCATGATCATAATCCCTGTTCCTTATGGGAGTGCACTTTACTTCGTGGCATCATGGCAAAACACGCGCCCCAGTTCTAGTCGTCTTCGTCGCAGACTTCGTCATTGGGCGGGTAAATATTGACTAATTCAAACGTACAAACACACACACACACACAGCGAGTCTTTTTAATTAGAGCCTCATCTGCGAACCAATTCCAATAAACGCAACGCGGAGAATCTGCAACGGCCCTGGTCCCGTGGAGTCTCGTGGTACAAGGGCGATATTTGCCGTAACGTGGACGTCCAAGTCTTGTGCAAACTTTGCGGTTCGAAGTGTGTTACTTTGCTGGAGGGGGTAGTTCACAAGTTACGCTGTTTTTGACATTCAGTAAAGTGATTAAGGGGAACAACTTAAGGTAGACTTTTTCAACGAAAAAAAAACATAGTTTACAGACAACCCCTGAAATTTCCCGCACTTTCCCCTAGCCTGGCAACACTTGCCGACTTTGGTCCCAGTTTGAACCAGTTGTTTGCATTTTGCTTTGCAAAGTTAACTGTTTACGGGGGACCACGATGCTATCGGTGGCGATAATAATTAAAAGCGACGGTAATTATAACAGCCCTATATCATGCGACCTAATGTGGTAACGCGCTAGCTTGTAAAGCCAGTGACTCGATACTGCAATATTGAAAGTGACAATTATTGCTCGGAACTTGTAATGAATTTTGCAATGAGTTCTGTTTCTTAAGAGGAGAAATTTGTTTGCAATTTTGCTCAATTGAAAATGTTGAAAACTTTTTATGTTACTGTCGTCCAATCAAAACCTATCAAGAATAAAATTCTTCACTGCGTTTGCTCTCAATTCCATCTGACATTCAAAAGTCAGCCCATAACAATCCGAAAATCAAATCTGTCTGCACAAAACTAACAACCGATCTGTCCAAACATCAGTCATCTTCCGTTTCAGAGTGATACGAGAGCGCGCCGGTCTGGCTTAGTCAGCTGCCCAAAAAATAACCCTCCCAGAAAACCTCAAAAACCACGCAAAAACCAACAACCATCCCAGTCCTGGTGCAGTTCGGCAGATGTTTTCTGGCTAAACAAAAACCCCAAAGTAAAATGTGTTGGTTTTTTTGCCTTCACTCTCGCTGGTTTTATCTTACAGCCGAACTACATTGCTCCGGGTAATTTGGGGGCTATTTTTGGCGCGGAATGGATTTTGTAGCAAACTAGCCGTATTGCGTTGAGACAGGTTAAGACATCCGACGGCCGCCTCCGGTCAGTCAACGGTTAGGTCTAGGTAATCGGGTGAAGTTCGAAGAAGCTACTAGGGGCCTGTCGAATATTGCACGAGGGGAAATATTTCTGAAAAACGCAGTTTTTCATTCTTTAATAACAAAAGATACAAATCTTACGAATAAAATCTTAAAATTTTATACAAAAATAATTTGCTTATTTTTTCTCTCAGTGCCTTGACTACGTACAGCTTCCTAACGAGTGATCTGAGCTCTGTGCGAAAATTGAGGAAAATCTACATGGAGCTCAGAAACTGACAGGTGATGAAAAGGTTAAGCGCACACGTCAAGATATCTAGCTCCGACACTTTCAAGTCTAATGACTTTCCTTAGCGGTTTAGATTGAAAGGGAAACCAATAGAACAAAGTGAAGAGACTTGGTTCCCTTTTTAGTATCGTGTAGATCACTTAAATTACCAGAAAACATCGATCTTTTTGCTTGATTTTGTAGGATTTTTGCCAAGAATTATAGACTTGAATCGTTGTGATACGATTTAAGAACATTTGTTTGACACAGCCCTTTTTAAAAGTTTGGGGTACAGCACTTGTTCGGTAACTGGACTGAGAACGTAGCCAAGTATGCGAATGCTGCTCGCTAACTGTGCTGAGCGATATATTTTTCTGATGAAATTTAAAAATAAATGTTACTTAAATTTATTAAAATGGTAACTTTTCATATTTCTTTAATTGTGACTTGGAATCAAATAAAAGTTTGAAAAAAGTTTTTTATTTGTTGAACATGGTTTTTGCATCCGTTAACCCCTCGGTCATTTTGGTTTGTTTTGGTATTTTGACGTTTGTTTGCTTTTCAACTGGGCTACACCCCAATTATTGAGCGCCCAGTTAAAAAGCAGCCCAGTTAGTAAAATTGGGTACTAAAGCCCTATGTCAATTTTTAGGTACAACGGTAATTAACACGATTAAAAACAATTTCTGATCACTTTTTTTCATTTTAATGCAAAAATTTTTTTTGACTAGACAACATTTTTTCGATGGATCAACTATGGTCCCCTTGGAACGAGCTGTCAAGTAGGAACTTTTCTGTCAAGAAGGACCGGGAGGTTAATTTTTCAAAATTGATTTAAAAATCCATTTTAAACTCTTTGTGGTCGTACAAAGGTTCATTGTACTCAGAAAAATAAGCTTTATCGCTGTAAACAATAATATCAGCAATCTAAGCTTCATTTTAGGACCCAATTGTCTGGAAATCGATTCCCGTAATCGGTTTTTTGAAATTTTCACTTTTCAAAAAAATGTTTTCAGTGTTTTGATTTTTGTATTTTTTTAAGGAGATTTGCTCCATCTTGCATTTTTTATGAGTCTTTTTCTAACATCTCTATTTTCACAAAAATTTTGAACGAAAAAAAAAATCGTGGGCTCTTGAAGGTAACCCGACTTTTAAACTGAAAAATCTCATAAAAAGACGTGTTTTTTCTTTCTCTTTTTTTTTTTTTAAGGTCCTTCAAATTTCATACAAATTTGTCTCGGACTACATTTTGATACAATGCAACGGCTTTGAGATACAGTGATATTTAAATTACAAAATACAAAAATATTTAAAACACTCACGCTCTTCCCTAATGTCATTCTCGAATGAAACTGTCTCCATATAAACAAAAATGGCTTATCTAAGCGTAGGATAACATTTCTACAAAGTTTCATTGAAATCGGAGAGGGTTAAGAAAAATGTATGGGTAATTCTCCGCCAACTCACACAGCAGTTGCCCCGACCCCTCTTTGATTTGCGTGAAACATTGTCCTAAGGGGTAACTTTTGTCCCTGATCACGAATCCGAGGTCCGTTTTTTGATATCTCGTGACGGAGGGGCGGTACGACCCCTTCCATTTTTGAACATGCGAAAAAAGAGGTGTTTTTCAATAATTTGCAGCCTGAAACGGTGATGAGATAGAAATTTGGTGTCAAAGGGACTTTTATGTAAAATTAGACGCCCGATTTGATGGCGTACTCAGAATTCCGAAAAAACGTATTTTTTATCGAAAAAAACACTAAAAAAGTTTTAAAAATTCTCCCATTTTCCGTTACTCGACTGTAAAATGTTTTGGAACATGTCATTTTATGGGAAATTTAATGTACTTTTCGAATCTACATTGACCCAGAAGGGTCATTTTTTCATTTAGAACAAAATTTTTCATTTTAAAATTTCGTGTTTTTTCTAACTTTGCAGTGTTATTTTTTAGAGTGTAACAATGTTTTACAAAGTTGTAGAGCAGACAATTACAAAAATTTTGATATGTATACATAAGGGGTTTGCTTATAAACATCACGAGTTATCGCAATTTTACGAAAAAAAGTTTTGAAAAAGTTGGTCGTCATCGATCATGGCCGTTCATGGTCACCCGCGACAGACACGGACGACGAAACAAAGAGAAACGCAAAAAGTAACTTTTTCAAAACTTTTTTTCGTAAAATCGCGATAACTCGTGATGTTTATAAGCAAACCCCTTATGTATACATATCAAAATTTTGTAATTGTTGCTCTACAACTGTAGAACATTGTTACACTCTAAAAATAACCCTGCAAAGTTAGAAAAACACGAAATTTTAAAATGAAAAATTTTGTTCTAATGAAAAATGACCCTTCTGGGTCAATGTAGAAAAGTACATTAAATTCCCATAAAATGACATGTTCCAAAATTTTTTACAGTCGAGTAACGGAAAATGGGACAATTTGTAAAACTTTTTTAGTGTTTTTTTCGATGAAAAATACGTTTTTTCGAAATTCTGAGTACGCCATCAAATCGGGCGTCTAATTTTACATAAAAGTCCCTTTGACACCAAATTTCTATCTCATCACCGTTTCAGGCTGCAAATTATTGAAAATACCTCATTTTCGCATGTTCGAATATACAGACCTCGATTTGTGATCAGGGACAAAAGTTACCCCTTAGGACAAAGTTTCACGCAAATCGAAGAGGGTTCGGGGCAACTTTTCCCGATTTCGTGTGAGTTGGTAGAGAATTACCCGTATCTAAAAATTCCAGTTTTAGGCTGGAATTGCTGTTACTCAAATCATAGTAAAGAAAACATATTCCAAGAAATTATTTGATAAACTGAGTTTTTGCCAATTCCACCCTTTTTTATGGGGTAACATACATGTTTAGAAATCACAAAATTTTTCTTACAGAAAATTAATTAAATCCACTTAATAGATGATTTTCAATCACTCCCATTAAGCCCATCATTTTGCCAGGCGCAAAGCAGACTGTCAAACTTCCTGAGCGTTTTTCTCAAAACATCGAGTTGCTTTACTAGTGCCACGATATCACGAGCCCGATTTTTTAATTTTACTTTTTTAAAAAATACAAAAATCAAACACTGACGATTTTTTTTATGAAAACCCCAGGAATATGCATTTTGCTTATAATTCCCGGGACCGGGTGGTTTAAGTTTTTATGCAGATCAATACAAAAATTTAAAAAATTTGAAAGCGATATTTCTTTTTTCAACTCACACAGCAGTTGTCCCGACCATCTTTTATTTGCGTGAAACATTGTCCACAGGGGTACTTTTCGCTCCTGAACAGAAATCCGATCCCCAATTTTCAATTTCTTGTGGCATAGGGGTGGTACAGTCATCCCTCATATTCGGAACAGTTTACAGATCTGCCAAAGTTCAACAAATCATAGAAAATCGATAATTGAACAAAATGATTTGCTTTTTCTTTCATGTGAAAGCTTTTGTTGCGATCTTTCGATTGATGTATAGACCTGCTATACATTTTTACGTTTTATATCAAGTTTTTAAAGAAAAACATTGACCCTTGAAATCCACAAATTCGGAACACTTTTTTCTTACAAACTTTCTTTTTCTCTCCAGGAGTACATAATTTTATAAAAAAAAATGACTTCACACTATGAAACCAATAAAACTCAAGCTTAGTGATGTTTTGAACATGGACTGATAATTTTTTTGTGAAAATATCAATTAAATTCAGGTGTTTCACAATTGTGGGAGGCACAATAACATTCCACAATCATGGAACAGGGTTTTTGATCAAAAAGCACTATTTTTACTAGTGAGCTAGCAAGAGAATATCCAAATAAAGGTCCTAAAAATAGCAGGGACGACAGAAAAGTTGCATTTGTGCATCTTATTGACAAATTACCACAAAAGTGTTCCGAATTTGTGGGTGTTCCGAATATGTGGGATGACTGTATGATCCCTTTCACTCTTTAACATTCGAAAAAATACGTGTTTTCCAATTATTTGCAGCCTGAAATGGTGATGAGATGGAAATTTGGTGTCAAAGGGTGTTTTATGTAAAATTGGACGCCTAATTTGATGACTCAGAATATAAAAAAAATCATTGAAAATAAAGAAAAGTTTCCAAAACTTCTTAAATTTTTTGTTACTCAACTGATTTTTTTTAACCACATGTAATTTATGAGAAAGATTGGTCATTTTTCATTAATAACAAACATTTTCACTTTAAAATTTCGTGTTTTTTTCTAACTTTAACAATAACTTTTTTATGACGTAACAATGTTGTACAAAATTTTAGCGCAGACAATTACAAAAAAATATGTATTTACATACGGATTTGCTACAACACTAAAAAACACAAAATTTTAAATTGACTGATTTGGTTCTTAATAAGAAAAAGACCCTTCTTGATTATCGCAGATTCGAAAAGGACATGAAATTTCTCATAAAATAACACGTTCCAAAAAATATTACGATTAAGTATAGAAAAATGACAAAAATTTTCAAACTATTTATTTTTGCAGTTTTTTTTTCAATTTCAGGCTGCAAATTATTGAAAGATACGCATTTTTTCTTATGTTCAATAATGAAAGGGGTCATACCGCCCCTCCGTCACGAGGCATTGAAAATTGGAGCTTGGATTTGTGTTAAGGAGCAAAAATTACCCCTTAGGACAATGTTTCACGCAAATCGAAGAGGGTCGGGGCAATTGCTGTGTTGGCGGAGAACTACCCCATTACGTTACATAATAGAGGTATGCGTAATAAATCATAAACATCCATTAATTAAATGATGAGAGTCTCATCGCCAGCCATCAATTGCAAATTGCTTAACACTTCAGTGCATTGCAATGCACTAAAATTCCATGACTTGCAGAGGGCGGATGTAAACCCTTTGCATTTACCACCGACCACACGCGTAACTGTGCATGGCAGACAGATCAAACGACTTTCGCGGTTTAATTGCGTAAATGCTTCGCTAATCCTGCCTGCGAATTGACCGTGCCCCCCCTCCCAGCCAAAGCGATTAATGTCCATTTTTATGGTTGTTCCTGCCACCCAAATACACCCACCACGGCCGAGATCCATCACTCACTTGGATGTCTGGACAGTGGCACTTTAATTCCACGCGAATTATTCTCGTGTACCATATCGATTCGCACTCCATAAAATGTTGAACTCTGGTTGGCAGCACTGCTCTGCCGGGTTATAATCAATAAATTTTACAACCTCTAGTTACAAAATTTACGACCTGCGTTTTATTGATTTGTTTACCGCAGGGAAAAGGGAAAAGGGGGAGTAATGGGGAAGGGGGAGGGAGTGTATTAGTTTAGGCTTGGTGGTAATAAATCACTAACCACTAGTCGTTTGAACTGTCTGAGCGTGGGCGTTTCTGGCGGGAAATCGGAAGTGACGCGAAAGGGTCGACCGCAATCTACCAGGCTGTGGAATTCAGAAGTAATCGGATTAAAATTTCGGTGCACTTTGGGGGCATTATTGGAGGGATAAAAGGAGCACCATTTGGGCAGACTGTGTATAAGTAATGGTACGTTTAAAATACATAACACTCAAATTAATGACACCAATCGCCATTAATCCAATCGATTTACAAGACGATTTGGATTCGATAGATGATTATTTTTTCGAATTGACGTTGGTTAATAGCTTTGCACGAATGTTTGAAGTTATTTACAATAAACATATTTGAAATTTTTATCAGTGTAGCAAACCGCTCGGGTATTTTTGGGGACCTGGAGTCGGAGTCGTCAAAACACGAACAGCTGGAGTCGGAGCCGGAGTCGGCTAAATTTTATTAGCTGGAGTCGGAGTCGGAGTCGGAGTCGGAGCCCGGAGTTGGAGTCGAAGTCAGAGTTATTTTAAATTTTACAAAACATATGTTTTTTTTTATTTTTCAGTATTTGCAAAAAACAGCATATTCACAAAACGTCTTATATTTTAAATCGATTTTCAAGTCGCATGCGCTGCGTTGCCATTTTTCATTTCTTAGAGATCTATGATCTCTAATCCACTTTTACCCAAGTATGTAGCATCATCATAACTCAAAAAATTAAAAACAATATTGGGTTTTTTTCAACTTAAATTTGACCAAATTTAATCCAGTTCTTTCTGAAAAAAGTACACACATAATCATCTTATATCCCGATAGCAAGTCGTCAGCTGTGTGCTATCTTGTGACAACGACCATTTAGTACTATTTGAGAAAGTCGATTTTTAAAGTTTGATGATAAATATTTTCAAAATTATGAATGGTAGAGCCAAACTTTTTGAAGCAATCGGTTTGTATACTATCGCTTAACAAACGCTCCAAGTTTCAACTAATTTGGTTTTACCAGTTAAAAGATACAGTAAATTATGTAAACAAAAATCTAAAAAGCACGTGTCACAAGTGTGTTTCGAAAGTAAATTTGTATTGTACAAGTGTGCACAGAATTCCCATACAAACTAAAATAGGCTCAAATCAATAGTTTAACCGACTTAATCAGTATATTTTCAAAAACAAAAGATTGCATTGCCTTCAGAAAATGTGTATCAACAACATGTATGACGTGTCACACGTGTGCACGATCATTTTGATGATAAATTGGTCTATGTCACAAGTGTGTATTGCGATATCCGGGAAACGGAAGCGAGTTTTCAAAATCGGGTTAAAGCGTCTTGTAGTGTTTGTTAAGTATGGCAAAACGTCATTTTCGACCAAAATGGTCTATGTCACAAAATAGCACACAGCTGACGAAATGTAAATTTTCAGGAACATATAAAGAATAATACAGCCATTCCACGTCAAACAGGAAGTCTCCAAATCAAGAGTGCTCCGATTTGGCTCAAATTTGGAGTGGAGGTTCTTTGGCTCAAATAATTAGACCCGTATTTTTTTGTTTGGTGATTAGGGTGGTCATATCCGAAAAAGGGTGGTCCATAAAATTGCGTTTTTCGTCGATTTTGGCAAAAACCACAAAATCATATCTCCGCAACGGTTGAACCAATTCTGGAGCGCCATAATTCAAAAGAAAGGTTATTAGTTGGGCTTATGGAAAAATATGTTGAGGTCCAAAAAAACTAGCTGAATATTTGAAAAGGTTCTATGAAAATTTCATTTGCCGATTTCAAGGTCTCGGGACCAAAGAGCCCATGTCTGAAAATATGTTTTGCTGATTCCTTGTAATATTTTACACAACATATAAAAAAAATTGTGAATATCCATTAACGCGTTTCGGAGATATGATTTTTTTTAACATAAAAACTGGGTTTTCGACGCGCTGCGTGCAAAAACGGCAAAATGACGAAAACGGGTAAAAATCAACTTTTTTCACTAAAACTGCAATAACTTGAAAATTTCAGCAATGACTTATACATGTCTGGGTACCAAAAGTTGCGTCTTTCAATTACAAAAATTTTCTTTGGTCCCGAGACCTTGAAATCGGCAAATGAAATTTTCATAGGACCTTTTAAAATATTCAGCTAGTTTTTTTGGACCTCAACATATTTTTCCATAAAAGCCCAACTAATAACCTTTCTTTTGAATTATGGCGCTCCAAAATTGGTTCATCCGTTCCGGAGATATGATTTTTTGAAAAATGTGGCTTTTGCGAAAATCGACGAAAAACGCAATTTAATGGACCACCCTATTTCGTATATGACCACTCTAATCGCCAAACAAAAAAATACGTATCTAATTATTAGATCAAAAAAACCCCGCTCCCAATTTGAGCCAAATCGGAGCACTTTTGATTTCGAGACTTCCTGTTTGACGGGGAATGGCTGAATAATCACTTTTTATGGAAATCGGAAAAAAATCACTGACAACACATAATCAACGAGTAAACTGAAACCTCTCTTTATGCGGCGAAATCACTAAGTAATAAAGTTTCAGTTCAAAAAAATTAAAAAAAGAAGTGTCGAAAGTTTTCCAAGCTTCTAAAACATATTTATTAAGGAATTTCCTTCATGAAAATCATGAACAAAAATGACTTGTTCGAAAATTTTAGTGAAGGATTTACTTTTTTTTTTAAGATAATCATTTTTTCATTTTTGTTTTTTTTTTAATGCATTTATTGTATCAAATCTTTTTGTAATTTTTGATTTTTAAGAATCATTAAACCAAAAAGTCATTTTGCATAATTAGTTTGTCCATACAAGTTTTCATACAATTTTGGCCGGTGCCCAAACAAAAATGCTACAAAAAATTTCAAAAATCGGTATCTTGAGAAAGGATGTTCTAATAGATGTGGTATCTTTAGCCAAGCTGTAGGTATTGCATAATACAATTCAGAAAAAATAGAGAGACTTTTAAAAATATTTTTCAAGTTTACGTCCCTCAACTTTTATCAAAGTCTTGGAGGGGACAAAATAATAAAAAAAAGTTAAAGAATTGAAATACAAAACGAATTTCAAAATATTTACGAGTATTGCGGTGTTAAACATTGTAATTTCATAAAAGTTGAAAATATGTTTAAACGTTTAATATTTTAGATTGATTTCAGTTTATTAAGCTTCTATTTTCCTTTAAAATTTTGAGTTAAAAAAATGGGTAATTCTTAAAAAAATGTTTTAAAAAAGCTACTTTTTGCGTTTTTCTTTATTTCGTCGTCCATGTCTGTCGCGGGTGACCATGAACGGCCATGGTTAACGATAATCAACTCATATATTTCTTTTTGGTAAAATCGCGATAACTCGTGATGTAGCAAATCCCTTATGTTTACGCATCAAAATTTTTCTAATTGTCTCGTCTACATCTTTGTAGAACATAGTTACACTCTAAAATATAACCCTGCAAAGTTACAAAAAACACAAAATTTTAAAATGAAAATTTGTGTCCCAAATAAAAAAAATCACCCTTCTGGCATTGAATTTCCCTTTAAATGACATGCTCCAAAATTTGTTTATTGTTTACTAATGGAAAATGGCAGATTTTCAAAAACTTTTTAAGTGTTTTTTATGAAAAATACGTTTTTTAGAAATTCATAGTACGCTATCAAATTGGGCGTCCAATTTTAGAAAAAAGCCCCTTTGACACTAAATTTCTCTCTCATCGCCGTTTCAAGCTGTAAATTATTGAAAAATACTTTTTTTCGCACGTTCAAAAAAAAATAAAGCAATGTCTTCTTTCATGATATTTTTTCGACCTTTTTCAACTTTTTCAAATAATCCTGATTTTTTCGATTAATTGGCAACACTGCCAAAAGAATTTTGACCAACTTTTAACATAGCTCATACGATGGAATATTTGGTCATCTTAAGAATATATAATTATACTATGTCGATGACACAAAATCGACCAGAAAAAAAACCGTTCTCATGATGCGATCATTAACCATAAACCACGTGGACACTTTTTTTGAGATTTCAAATTTCAAAGTATGTTAATTGATTAAAAAGCCTTAATTTGATGAAACGTTGTTATAAAATGTATTTTGGATTGATCAAAATCGATTTTACAAGTTTTTCAATCAATATGACATACATTTGTAATTGTTTCAATACGGTGAATTTGCTTAATTTTATTTAATACCTACCCTATTATGAGTTCAGAACAAAACAATATTGTTATTATTTTTATTATTATTATTATGTTTAACCACAAACCACCCCTTTCTCAGCACGTGTCACCCGTTGGAAAATTCGCGCAACACGTGGCAACCACTCTCTTTATCCACTCCTACATTCCTTCCCGCGAGTGTCTCTCACTGGAAAATGAGAGAGCGTGGCTTGTTTTGGCGCGCAATTTTCCAGACGGCCCCCCTTTTAAGGGAGGGGCAGAAGCGGGCAAGTCGGAAGTTGAGGAATGCTGGCAGTCTAGGACCATCCATTCACAGACACAGTTCAGAACGGTTCAGTTCGATTTCGACCGGCGACGCGACAAGAAGCGTTTTCTGAACGGGGGTGCGCTTTGAGGGATAAGTGTCAGTGCTCAAAGTAAAGAAGTGAAGCGGGGCAAATTGAAAAGAAGTTTTGCTTTCGATTTCGAAATCCGATGGAGAAGTTGGGAAAGTGGGAGTTGAGCAGATGAAGCGGAAAATTAATTTCCCATTGCCCGAGTGATGGTCAAGTGCATAGAGGAATAAAAAGAAGGAAAAAAAGAAAAAAAGTGAAAGTGAGCAAATGGAAAATGCAAAAAAAGGAAATAATTTAATGCTGATTTTCCGGGGGCAAAAAAAAACGCAAATACGAATCCAATTCCTTCACTGATGGTGTTGATGGAGGAAAAGTTTTTCACTCAATTGTTGATCCAATCTTTGGAAAGAAGCTGCTGAAAGCGTGAGCTGCATGTTGATCCCAAGGAAGAAGATTGTGATTTAAAAGCTTTTTTTTTTCATCTGGATGGAATATTGTTCGATAAATGTGTAAACTGCAGGTCGAAAAATATGATACCAGTTCAAAGGATGTAAAAGTTGTGCCAGAGTCGAGTTTTTGCTGACCAGTTGGAGGCGTTTCCCACGCAAACATTGTTTGGATTAAAGTGAATCAAAGGGGTGCCAAATACCAATAGATTAGGAAGGTGAGTTAAAGTTTATGGGTGTTTATTTTATGGATTGGATAAGTAAAAGACGTAGAAAATAGAATCATAACATTTTCTTGAATGTTTTTTCTGTACATCGTGTGGTTTACTTAGAAAATAAAATCAGTGAGTCGATTGTTGTAAAATGTACTTGTCAATATTTTAAACTTGAAAAAGATATCACTTTAAAATATCATCTCCTGTAAAAAGTCTGCAAAAAATCAACTAAAATAATTGTTGAAAAAAGTTATCAATAATAATGTGATATAATTTTTTATGTAGTTCTAACAAAAGTTTTAAATTTTGAGCGCATCAACCAGAATTGTTAAATACTGGAACCATAGAAGCATGCTAATCTGAAAATTAGACGAAAATTTGAGCTCATTTGGTTAAGGTTTAGTGGTTTAGGTTTGAATAGAATTGAAATCAATCTTTTTTTTTTAAATCACATTTTAAATTGAGGCTTGATTTTTTAAGGTAGTGCTTTTGGAATATTTGAAGAATGCATGAATTAATAATAAATTTCAAGGTTTTGAACACGACGTTTTCCATATCAAACCTACCAGACATATTTTAGGTTGGAACTTGTAGGGATTAATTCTTACGAAACTACCAAACAAATTATGTAGCACTTTGAACAAATTCTTCGAACTCCGACAATTTAAAATTGGACTACGGTTTAGTGTCGTTAATATTGAAATTTTCTTCTTTTATATTGATAAAAACATTGAAACATCATGCATTTCCATCGAGCTCTAATTTACAAACTTTCAGGAAAACCTTAAGATCAGGGTATAACCCAATGAAGGGAACGTTTTTGGGACCTTACCAATCCACAAGAAATTTTCAGAAATTTTTTGAACATTACTAAGCGATTCTCTGAGATTTCGGTCATTCGATTTTTCTTTTGATTTTTTTATCCGGCTGAAACTTTTTTGGTGCCTTCGGTATGCCCAAAGAAACCGTTTTGCACCATTAGTTTGTCCAATTAATTTTCCATACAAATTTGGCATTTATGAAAATTTCAAAAATCTGTGTGAGGAAATTTTTTGATCGATCTGGTGTTTTGGCAAAGTTGTAGGTATGGATAAGGACTACACTGAAAAAAAAAATAAAACACGGTAATTTTTTTTTTGTGGTTTTTAATTTCACTTTCTGTCACTTAAACTTAACACACAAACAACCCATCATTGTCTAATTTTCAAATGTTATGAATTTTTGAATCAATACTGATTTCTCAAAAAATCGAAATATTGGTAGCAAAAATTTTTCAACATGATTGTTCGATGTAAAATCGAATTTGCAATCAAAAAATACTATGGGGAAATTCAGGTAAAGTGCACCGTTTTCAAGTTATAGCTATTTTAAGGCAACTTTTATTGAAAATAGTCGCAGTTATTCATTTTTATTTAAATAAGTGAACTTGTTTGCCCACTTAAAAAATTTTAAAGGCTGAAAAAAACTCAATATTTTGCTTTTTTGAACTTTGTTGATACGACCCTTAGTTGCTAAGACATTGCCATGCTAAGATTTAAAAATAGAAAAATTGATGTTTTCTAAGTCTCATCCAACCATTTTCTTATATTGATATCTCAGCAACTTATGGTCTGATTGGTCTCAATGTTAAAATATGAAACATTCGTGAAATTTTCCGAACTTTCCGAAAACATTTTTTTTTTTTTTCATTTAAGACTAACATTTGATATTACGGTCTTTTGAAATGTTAGTCTTGATTTAAAAAAAAGTTTTCGGAAAGGTCGGAAAATTTCAAGAATTTTTCATATTTTAACATTGAAAATCGGACCATTAGATGCTGAGATATCGATATAAGAAAATGGTGGGTTGTTTAGGTGAGACTTAGAAAGCATCAATTTTGCTGTTTCTAAATCTTAGCATGGCAATATCTCAGCAACTAAGGGTCGTATCAACTAAGTTCAAAAAAGCAAAATATAGAGAATTTTCTCTGCTTTTCAAAAATATGAAAAAATGAAAACTTGTAAACGGTGCAGTATTGATTCTAAAATTCATAACTCGGTCAAAAAATGTCGGCACATTCTGGAAATGTCTGAACAGTTTGCATTTGATATCCCCTAAGACATATCAGAAAATAAAATAGTGTTATTGTAAATCAAGCTTTAGTGACCAAAAGTTAAATTAAAAATCAACAAAAAAAGTTTACCGTGTATTATTTTTTTCCAGTGAAGTCCGTATCCATACCTTCAACTTTGCCCAAGAAACCAAATCGTTAAAAAAATCTTTCAAAAGATACATATTTTTTAATTTTCATAATCATTTTTGTATGGACAGCTGCAAAATTTGTATGGAAAATTATATGGACAAACTAATGATGCAAAATGGCTTCTTTGGGCACACCAAAGGCACCAAATAAGAATCAGCTGAGCTGAAAAATACAAAAATTAAAATAAAAAAAATAATATCGATTTCGTGGACCATTCTTCTACTAGTATCTGGGATCGGGGACACAAAGTTTTAAGGTTTCAAAATGTCCAATATCTTAAAATGGCTGTAATTAAAAATAGGCAATGCAAAATATAAAAAAATCTATTATCAAATTTGGTTTGATCTTAATAAATTAATAAACAATCCATCCAGATGTCCACTTGGTTCAAATGTTTTGACAGTTTTAATTTTTAATAATATTTTTTTATGTTTTGCTTTGAGTTTTAGTGGAATATTTTCTGTGGCCTAAACTGGCGGTAGGAAGTTATCAAGATTTAATCAATTCCCGGGCAGACGGTAATAACAAAATTCATGCCATTTCAATAACAAATACTGTTAAAATAACAAAAAGCGTTATGGAATATTCTTGCAAAATCCATTTTTGCATAAGAGTTGAATATCAGTTTATGTTGTTATAACAAAATTTGTTCTTGGTCTGATATTGATTGAAAGCAAACACAACTTGGGAATAATATTTTTTGTTATGGAAGGATAACTCCAAATGTTATTGGGATGATCGGATTAGTTGTTAAAATAACAAAAAATAATAACAAAGATTTGTTCGAAGAATAACTAAAAATGTTATAAGTCTGTTATTACAATAACAGTCCAATAACAAAAAAATCATAACGGCGAATAACAAAACTTGTTATAAATAACATAAAATGTTATTGGCCTAGTGTTTTCAAATATTAAAAAATGTTATTCCAAAGTTATTACCGTCTGCTCGGGTTGGAATATTTTACCCTTTATTTTGTTGAATTGCTTTAGCCCTTTTAGTTGATTGTTGAGTTTATAGATTTAATTAAATTTTCCTTTGCTATAGACATTTTAGATTTTTTGACGTGTTTAACCCTTAAAACTTTGTGTCCTGATTTGCCCCACTCTCATATTATGCCTAGATGTTAGTAATATATGTCCAAACAACCCTTGGAAATTTCAGACGGCTTGATGAGGTCAAAACGAGATGGGTGCCAAGAGGCACAATACTTTTTTTCAGCAATGTCAAATTCACGATAATTTTAATGCACTATGAAATGAGGCTAATGCTTGTAATACGATGCTGATCAATTGCTCCCCGAAAGGCGAATAATATTTGAGTTCATAATGATGCGGATGATTTCTCAAGTGTTCCCATTTTCATAAATCTTGACGATAATGGAGTTCATACGTGTGTATTAAATATTGATATAAGTATGTGGGGTATGGGGAATAAGGTGGTGTTGCTTAAACGTTGCCTTTTAAAAAAAATGAACTGAAACCAACCGGTGAAACGTTTATTTACCCCCTGATTCGATTCCTCAGACAAAAATTAGATAATGTTAAAAATTTTGAACAAAATTGGTTCGTTAAAGTTGGTTAAAATAACCTTTGTATACAAAAACATCTTCTTTAAATGGCTGATAACTTGTCAGAGTTAACTCAGATCGTTTTGCAATCTTTGACAAAGTTATTTGTCATAAAATTGTACAAAAGAATCTCACACTAGACAATGATCCGACTTAATTAACGGGTGGCATTTTGAAACTTTGACATTTCCCCATAATTTTTTGCGATTTTTTTTCCATACAAACGACATTGGCAAACTTTAAACCTTAACCGATTTAGTTTAAAATTAGCACAGTTACTTGTTTTTACCTAGGCGCCATCCATAAAGTACGTCTCTAGGGTGGTAGTGGGGGTTTTTGCAAAGGGGGATGGAGGGGTCCGTGCGATTGTGACGTAACGTTTAATCTTTTTTTTTTGAAAACTGAAAGTTAAAATGTTTGATAAACTTAATTCGTCAATTAATATGCTTAAATCATATGCTTAAATCATCAAATTTAACAAAAAATCTATTGATGGTGACTGCTATCACTAAAACATTTAACAAAATTAACCATTAGAACCAGCTTCGAATTTTAAAAATAATCTTTTTTTTTAAATCGTGAAAAATTGTACATAAAAAATTAATGGTTTGGGGGTCCGATTAAACGTGACATCTTTTTGATGGAGGGCAGCGTGAAAAAGTGTGACTAAGGGGGATGGGGGGGAGGGTGGGTTGATTTTGGCGACAATTATTCCTGTCATTCAAAGAATCATTCATACTTTGTGTTGTTTATTAGTGGAAATTTAACAAAAAATATCAAAATATATATAAATGGCTACAATTTTTATTATTTGAAACTTGCGAAAACCTTATTCTTCCAACTTTGCGATGTGTATCAACAAAAGTTTATCAGCTCATCTTTTTGCAAGCTTCATTCTTAATGTGCCCAAAGGCAGCCTAGTATGCCAAAGTTCCACAGAAAAGGGTAGCAAATTTGCATATATATTTGCCGAGGGAGCAGCTTAATCCGCGAAAATTTGCGAATACTTAGAAACACCCACGTCGGATGAAACATTTTATGCGGTGCCAACACATAAGAGCTTTATTCATAAAGCGCGAGCAGCGATGGATGGCAAACAAATTCAACGAGGGATTCTGACTATGGAAAAAAATGAGGGATTCTGATTGTCAAACAAATATGACATTCCAAGAACACTGAGTTAAACTGATGAACCTTTTGTATGTTGCATTGGAGAATGGTTCAATTCACTTGGGTTTTGTTTGATAGTTTCTGACGCTAGGCGAACACATGGTTTAATTTGTTAGCCATAAAAAAAATCTAAATGTGCACACATGTGGAGCAAATATGCTACTCACGTCCTTGTTTTCAAATTTATCGTTATCTTGTGGATTTCTTAACCCCCACATTTGGATTGGGGAATCTTTAGTTCATCAATCTTAGTACCCAAAAAGAAAGGTTCACCACAAAGAAAATTACGGACCTGCTTGATTTCATGCATTATTAACTTCCAATTTAGAAGAAAAGCCCCGGCTGTAGGATTCCTTATCTGTTTCGTTCCAGACAGCTTAAGGAACAAAATGGTCATTATTGTTAGTCCAAATGAAAGTTTTTTTCACTTTATTTTTGTGTAATGAACGAAACAAATTTCACTTTGTTTTAAGTATAAAGCTTGGAAGATTTTTATGGATTTTCCAGCTCGTTTCCAGCAGTAAAAATTCAAGGTTACTTTTAAAATGGAACTTTTCAACTTCACTGATATTTTTCTAATCAGAACAATAGATTGATTACGAAAAATCTTATTCGCAGCATTGTTTTTTTTTATCAACAAATTGACTGGTGATGCGTTTTTTTAAGGATTTTTACAAGAAATAATTAACATATGGATAGAATTGCCTCGTGATTAGTTTCAAGGAATTTACAACCGGTTTGGCCACACTGTGCACTGTTTAACCCAAAACTTTTTCGTTTTCCCCCGTATTGACACTATATTGTTGATTTACACCATGCTTAACATGAAAAGATAAGTAGAACATCCAGCTTCAGATTCTTCAACCCACGTAGATGATTTATTGCTTCGCTCAGTGGTTTAATGGCAAGCCATAACAAAGTCGTGATTTAGAGAAAAATTGTCGAGAAAAAACAAAAGCTGATTTTCAGAGTCTCAGTAGTACTCCTCATAATTTTATTTTTGCAATTCCGTCGTGAAACTACTTACTTTTCCTGTCATTCTTGAACGACGAAATAGCCTACTTTTCTGTACCAAAAATAACAGAATCGAATGGCAACACTTTTCAAAATAAATGCTGAAAAGTTCTACTTTTCAGCACTCAAATGGGTGCTGAAAAGTTTAATTTTCAGCACTTGTTTCGAAAAGTAACACTTTTCAACATTTTTTTAGATTTAAACGATTTATTGACAAAATACATGAAAATTTGACATAAAATTTCACTCAGTGTGTTTTTTTTTTGAATTGCAAAAAATGTTGTTTGGAACTCGTTACAAAACTTGATTTTTTCAGCACTCTTCGTATTTATCCAACTCGGTGAACCTCGTTGGATAAATGTACGACTCGTGCTGAAAAAATCCTCTTTTTGCAACTTGTTGCATAAACTACTATTATTATATCAATTGAATTTTATAACATTTATTTGAACCGTACTAAATACTAAAATGGATAACAAAACGAAAACTGTAAACAATGGATGTTAGTCAAAGTCTTGGGCAAAACTGATACCGAAAAAGTGCCTTAACAACAGTCAAATCACCCAAACTAGTAATATACTGAATATTAAAAAGCTTTCGTATGCAATACTTCCATAAGATCATTTTTTCAATGCAATTAATTTGTGAATTTTGAAGAGTAATATCATTGGCAATAAACGCAAACTCACTCATCTTTTTTTCTGTACTCATTTCAGCATGCACGTTGCGGATACGATAACCTACCATTATGCAAATAACTACACGTTAAATATAAGTGATGCGGAAATAATCAACTCACACGGTAATGCAAACAAAACTAATTTGTATATTATAACTAAATTGAAAACGTCTAACGCGGTAAAAATTTAAAAATTGGCGGAAATGCTTGCTTACAAAGAAAGTTAACATTGATCAAAATGCAAAATATAAAATATTTGTTTGTTTATGGTTGAATGTAACCTGTTTTTCGTGTATTTTTAACCTAATTAGGGTGTCATTACAAGCAAAGATGTCTCTCAATGCAAAAGCGACATTTACTACTTTTACAACATGAAAAATTAGATAGGTAAAATGTAATGTTAGAAGGTGGAAGAATAGGCCAAATACAACTAAAAAACATAAACTTAACATGATATTTGTATATTAAAATACCGAAAATCAAACAAGAAAAACATAAAACAACAGATGAGCGGAATCGGTCTATTTTCTTTAATTTTAATTTTTTTGGTGCCTACCTTATGCCCAAAGAAGCCATTTTGCATCATTAGTTTGTCCATATAATTTTCCATACAAATTTGGCAGCTGTTCATACAAAAATTATATGTGAAAATTCAAAAATCTGTATTTTTTGAAGGAATTTTTTGATCGATTTGGTGTCTTCGGCAAAGTTATAGGTATGGATACGGACTAAACTGGAAAAAATGTTACACGGTAAAGAATTTTGTGGTGTTTTTTAATTTAACTATTTGTCACTAAAACTTGATTTGCAAAACAACCTTTTCGAAACAATATTTTCAAAAATAAAATAAATCAAGAATAACATTTCAAACGGGCCAAACATTCAATATTACGCCCATTTAATATGTTTCTCTTGATTTGATTTTTTTTAAATATTGTATTTGATCGGAAAATTTCACGAATGTTTCAAATTTTCCATTAGTTGCTGAGATCTCGACATTAGAAAATGGTGAGTTGTTTGGGTGGACTAAGAAAACATCAATTTTCCTGTTTTTAAACCTTTGCATGGCAATATATAAACAACTAAGAGTCGTATCAACAAAGTTCCAAAAAGCAAAATATAATGAATTTTCTTAGCTTTTCAAAAATATTTTTTTCAAGAGTGGGCAAACATGTGCAATTTAAAAAAATGAAAAACTTCGACTATTTTCAAAAAAGTCACCTAAAAATGGATTTATCTTGAAAACGGTGCACTTTATCAAAATTTAACTCAAGTACTTTTTGATTGCAAATTTAATTTTACATCGGAAAATGAAATTGAAAATATTTTGCGACCAATATTTCCATTTTTTGAAAAAATCAGTGTTGATTAAAAAAATCATAACTCGGTCAATGATTTTTTGCACAACCTGTAAATTTCTGAAAAGTTGGCATTTTATGTCCTCTAAAACATATCAAAAAATGAAAAAAAATGAAAATAGTATTTTTTTGCAATTCAAGTTTTAGTGACAATAAGTTAAATAAAAAATCACCAATTTTTTTTTACCGTGTGACATTTTTTTTCCAGTATAGTCCGTATCCATACCTAGAACTTTGCCGAAGAAAACAAATCGATCAAAAATTCCTTCAAAAGATACAGATTTTTGAATTTTCATACATCATTTTTGTATGGACAGCGGCGAAATTTGTATGTAAAATTATATGGACAAACTAATGATGCAAAATGGCTTCTTTGGGCACCGAAAAAGTTTCAGCCGGATTAAAAAATACAAAAAAAAATCGAATGACCGAAATTTGAGAGAACTGCTCAGATGTTATTTTTTCGTAGAACAAAAGTTGCTCAAAATATCCTTCTAAACACGGTAAAAATAAAAAAAAATCGAAAAAAATGGCCAGTACAAGGTTAACCAACAAATAAATTTAAATTGTAAAGCTAGGAAACAACAAAATGTCAACATTCCAATCACTCGAACATTGACTTTATGTCGATGGTCAAAATTGAAAGACAACACTTCAACGGGCTCGCTTTCCCGAGAGTCATCTAACGGAGTGAACATTCCAGAGCAGAATATCCCGCCTCCGTCATGCTTTCTCGTTGCTGTTGCCTTTCGATGTGTATACGAGTTGTAGTGTTTCCTCTAGTTCGAAAATTCTGAGATGGGCATTTCTTGACATTTTATTAGGGGACCATCCACAAACCACGTGGACACTTTTTTGGAAATCTCAACCCCCTCGTGGACAATTGTCCATACAAAAAAATCTTTTTGTATGGATCGTGGACAATCGGCGTTACCCCCTAAAGTGTCCACGTGGTTTATGGATGGTCCCTAGGAAAGGTTTTTCACTTAACTTTGAAGTCAGTCCAATGGCAATTGGAGTAAGAGCACACAACAGCTACGTCCTGCTTCCAAGGAAAAATAGAAAACGAACATTGACTCTCGTTCCGAAAGTATGTTCCACCAAAGCAATAACACATTCCTCAACTCCGGGCCAAATCCTCTCCGCCCTCTCTTTTCCTCTTCCGCAGACGTCCTGTACGACGTTCCGGTGGGGCTGGTCGTGCTGCTGTCGGTGTTCTACGGCACCATCAGCGTCCTGGCTGTGATAGGCAACTCGCTGGTGATATGGATCGTCCTGACGACGAAGCAGATGCAAACTATTACAAACATGTTTATAGCGAACCTGGCCCTGGCCGACGTCATCATCGCGATGTTCGCGATCCCGTTCCAGTTCCAGGCCGCCGTCCTGCAGCGGTGGAACCTGCCGGACTTTATGTGCCCGTTTTGTCCCTTTGTGCAGCTGCTCAGCGTCAACGTGTCCGTGTTCACGCTGACCGCGATCGCCGTCGACCGGCACCGGGCCATCATCAACCCGTTGAGGTAGGTACTTTAACCATAAATGATTCTCCGCGACGAAATAGTAGTTCAGCAACAAGTATCTAGGTGCGATAGAGCCTAACCTGCATCTGGCTAAACATTGGGAAAACAAGGAAAAATGCTAATCAGTTTAGGCTAATGCAAACATCATCATTTCCATGAAATATCCTCTCATAAACTAAATAGCCTGCAACAATGTCCTCTCCCACAGGGCCCGCACCTCCAAAAACATCTCCAAGTTCGTGATCAGCGCCATCTGGACGTTGTCATTTTCGCTGGCCGCCCCGATGCTGGTCGCCCTGCGGGTCGAACCGGTGTCCAACCTCGTCCTGGGGGAAAACAACGACACGTACGTCAACGTGACGAAACCCTTCTGCCAAGTGGTCAACTTTGAGCAGTCCGAGATGCTGTTCTATCGGTACATTCTGACGCTGGTGCAGTACTTTGTCCCGCTGTGCGTCATCAGCTTCGTGTACATCCAGATGGCGTTCCGGCTGTGGGGCTCGAAAACGCCTGGAAACGCGCAAGATTCGCGCGACATCACCATGCTGAAGAACAAGAAGAAGGTTGGTGTGGGAAGGGGGAAGGTGGGAGATGCGTGCAATTGCTAACGCTTTGTTTCACTTAGGTTATCAAAATGTTGATCATTGTGGTGGCCCTCTTCGGCATCTGCTGGTTTCCGCTCCAACTGTACAACATTCTACACGTAACGTGGCCAGAGGTTAACCAGTGAGTATTAATTCAGTTGCCTTGCCTGTGGATTGCTAATTAGTTTTTAGCAATCATAATGCCCACCACAATCCATAGCAATACTATTGTGATAAATACGTCGAGTCACACTCATAAGTTCAACACAAATCTAACTTAATTAATTCATCGAATTTCCATCCATCTTTTTCCAACCACTACAGCAGCATTATCAGATTTTAATTAATATTCCAAAATCCACTCTATCCCTCCGTTTCAAAACCAGGTACCGGTACATCAACATCATCTGGTTCATATGCGACTGGCTAGCGATGAGCAACAGCTGTTATAATCCGTTCATTTATGGCATTTACAATGTGAGTAATGAATATTGGCTTGGAAAACATGTATCTAAACCACTTCTACCTCAGCGTATGTTTGAATTTCCAAAACAAAGCCAAGTACAGAATTTTTTAAGTCTTTTTTTTTTGTTTTGGCATATTACGTAATTTTTTATGAATGGCAAAATATGTAAATAAAGATCATTCAAAAAGTGACCTCTAACATATTAGTTTTGATCAGCACAGAAATATCGACGTTTGGTGTCAAAAATTCATTCCCCAATTGGGTACTAAAGCCCTATTTAAATTTTAATGTAAAACGTTAAAAAACACGATTAAAAACCATTTCTGACCACTTTTTTTTTCATTTTAATGCAAATATTTTTTTGGCAAGACAACATTTTTTCGATGGATTAACTATGGTCCCCTTGGAACGAGCTGTCAAGTAGCAGCTTTTCTGTCAAGAAGGACCGCGAGGTTAATTTTTCAAAATTGATTTAAAAATCCGTTTTAAACTCTTTGTGGTCGTACAAAGGATCATTGTACTCAGAAAAATAAGCTTTATCGCTGTAAACAATAATATCAGCAATCTAAGCTTCATTTTAGGACCCAATTGAAAGTACACTCAACCCCCGGTGGTTGGTCACTTTTTCGTTTGACACTTTTGTAGTTTGTACCCTGTTGGTTGGTCAAAGTCGAACTGTCACTTTTTACACGGCCCTCACGCACACTATCAAAACAAACAAACTCCGTGTAAAAGGAGTATCAAACTAAAACACCCGTTTGACAACAGTTGGTGTCGTTTGACAACAGTTGGTGTCAAAACATCGGGGTTTGAGTGTAACATTCATTTACAACTTCTGAGCATCACCTCTGACACTGCCACTTTTTGCGTTACTAGCGTTTTTTCGTCACCCAGAAAATTGAAGATCAAAAGCGGTTACAGGCGTCCTGCGTAGCACAAAAAATAAACACGCATAACTATCGTCAATCATCATATTTCAGCTGCCTGTCAACGCAACGGCTTGCGCTCTAATCTATATTTACTCGCCGATGACAACAACATCAAAAACAACACCACCGGGACATCGTAAAAACTTTATTAATTAACTTGGCTTGATTAGCTTCCTGATGTACCTAATGCTATCTTGACCGAGTTTCCATTTCCATTGCAACTTTCTTTGCATTGTGATAGCTTTGTTGAATTCAGTATCAGTTTTAGTCCTGAAATTTTTTTAAAGTTCTCATTGGTTTAATTTAGTTTTAATTTTTTGTTTTGCCTTTCTTACAAAAGAAAGGTTTAAGGTTTGCTTTTGGAAAACGCTTTTCTCAGAAATCTTTAAAAAATCGTGCATGATAGGGAATCGTTCCAGAAAAAAATCCTTTACTAATTTAAAGGTTCTGATGCGCTCTTTCGATTGAATTTTGGCCCGAAACCCGGAACTCAAAGCCTGATTTTTGAATGCTCTTTTTCTGAAATACTTGTGCGATGTCTGTATCCGATCTTAAAAAAATGTGTCTTCCTTGGAAAACCGACCCTAAAACCCACAATTTTTATATTAAAGATTTATAGCCGTGGGGTAGGAGAGGAACATTCTATTTTTCGATTCACAATTTTCGACCAGGAAATGTGGTCAAAGCCATTTTTGGAGGTATTTTTAGGACTATTTTACATATAACACTATCAAATAAAAAGAATTCAGTTTCAAACAAAAAGCCATTCGAAAACAAACGCCATAAACTGCTTGGGCACAATTTTTAGGACCAGTTCTCTCAGATTTTGGTCATTCGATTTTTTTATGTTTTTTAATCCGACTGAATCTTTTTTGGTGCCCTCGGTATGCCCAAAGAAGCAATTTTGCGTAATAAGTTTGTCCATATAATTTTCTATACAAATTTGGCAGCTGTCCATACAAAAATGATGTATGAAAATTCAAAAATCTGTGTCTTCTGTTGGAATTTTTTGATCGATTTGGTGTCTTCGGCAAAGTTGTAGGTATGGATATGGACTACACTGAAAAAAAGATACACGGTAAAAAATTGTTAGGTGATTTTTAATTTAACTTTTTGTCACTAAAACTTGATTTGCAAAAACACTATTTTCAATTTTTTTTCATTTTTTATGTGTTTTAGAGGACACTAAATGCCAACTTTTCAGAAATTTCCAGGTTGTGCAAAAAATCTTTGTCCGAGTTAAGATTTTTTTAATCAATACCGATTTTTTCAAAAAATCGAAATATTGGTCGCAACATGTTGTTGAAAATGGAACCACGAACAAAGTGTTCAAATTTCATGGTACGTTTTTCAAAATCGTACCATGGAATTTGAACACTTTGTTCGTGGTTCCCATTTTCATGAACGCTTGTTCACGATTTTGGGAACTCTTTTTTCTCCGTGCAAATTGTCAACTTCATTTTTTGATGTAAAATCAAATTAACAATCAAAAAGTACTTTAGTGAAATTTTGATAAAACGCAAGTTAAGGCCATTTTTTGGTAACTTTTTTGAAAATAGTCGTAGTTTTTCATTTTTTTTTGTGTAATTAGTGCACATGTTTGCCCACTTTTGAAAAAAATATTTTGGAAAGGCTAAGAAAATTCTCTATATTTTGCTTTTTTGAACTTTGTTGATACGACCCTTAGTTGCTGAGATATTGTCATGCAAAGATTTAAAAACAGGAAAATTGATGTTTTCTAAGTCTCACCCAAACAACCCACCGTTTTCTAACGTCGATATCTCAGCATTTAATGGTCTGATTTACAATGTTAAAACATGAAACATTCGTATAATTTTCTGAACTTTTTGAAAACAATATTTTCAAAAAAATTAAAACCAGGAATTTCATTTTAAACGGGCGTAATATTAAATGTTTGGCCCGTTTGATATGTTAGTCTTACTTTTAAATTTAAAAAAAAATTCGAAAAGATAGGAAAATTTCACTAATGTTTCATATTTTAACATTGTAAATCGGAGCATTAGTTGCTGAGATATCAACATTAGAAAATGGTGGGTTGTTTGGGTGGGACTTAGAAAACATCAATTTTCCTGTGTTTTAACCTTTGCATGGCAATTTCTCAGAAACTAAGGGTCGTATCAAAAAAGTTCAATAAAGCAAAATATAGAGAATTTTCTCATTTCTTCAAAAAAAAAAATTCCAAAGGCGAGCAAACATTGGCACTTATTCGAAAAAATGAAAAACTGCGACTATTTTCTTTCTGAATTTGAAAAATTTTTGCGACCAATATTTCGATTTTTTTTTAATCTGTATTGATTCAAAAAATCATAACTCGGTCAAAGATTTTTTTGCCCATTCTGGAAATTTCTGAATAGTTGGCATTTGCTGTCCTTGAAAACATATCAAAAAATAAAAAAAATAAAAATAGTGCAAAATCAAGTTTTTGTGACAAAAAGTGAAATTAATAATCACTTAATTTTTTTTAACCGCGAATATTTTTTTTTTATTTTCAATGTAGTCTATATCCATACCTACAACTTTGCCGAAGACACCAAATCGATCAAAGAATTCTTTCAAAAGATACAGATTTTTGAATTTCCATACATCATTTTTGTATGGACAGCTGCCAAATTTGTATGGAAAATTATATGGACAAACTAATCTTGCAAAATGGCTTCTTTGGGCATACCGAAGGCACAACAAAAGTTTCAGCTGGATTAAAAAATACAAAAATTAAAATTCAAGAAAAAGACCGATTCCGTAGATTCAGCAATTAAAAGAAGGATCAAAAATGTAAAATCATAAATTATTTCCTAATCCATAAAAAAAACTATTTTTACGATAAAAACAAGAAAAATAAATTGCAAATTTTTACTTAATCTTTTAAAATTTATCAAACTCCGTTTCGATAGGATTTTTTTTAAATCTCAACTGGGAAATTAAATGGTTAAAAAAATCAAACCATATTTTTTTTAGAGCGATATCTTTTTTAAGACCTGACCACAAATTTACCAAGGACACGCAATCGATTATTTTAACATAACTTTTGAATGTAAAGCCTCTGAATTTGTATAGAGTCTTGTATGGGGAAATAAATGATACACGTCTACTTTTTTGGACGCAAGGAATAAATCAACTTTATGCTTAATTAAACAAAACAGTTGCGTAAGTTTAGGTTTTTATGAATATTTAGAATAAAATAAATATTCATAGGGAGCTTTTATAACGTGATAGTTTATTTGAAATATTTTTTTTTCTTCAACAATTTCATTAAATTATTTCTTTCGTAATTTTGATTCGTAAAATTGCATCGATTTTTTGAAAATATTTAAAAGCGCAATTTAATATACCAAAGTAGCTTTAATTCATGAAGCTTGTTTGCCATGAAAAACCATGAGGGGAGGGGGCGGGGCAAAAGTTTTAGAAAAAAAGGCACGACTTCATTAAAGGCAAAAGAATAGTTTCCGGATTACGAATCTGCCTTCATCTGTTTCCGAGATTTAAAGCACAAAAGTGATTTTAATTTTCAATTTCTGATCAAAAATTGTTACTCACAAATGAGTACCTACCATTCCAAACTAAAATTTTCTTCAGCATCGATGAAAATGCGTCAAGAAAGCATAACGATGTCACATTGACGTTGCATTTTTGCTTCCAGCACTATCAGCTAATCAGGTTTTATCACTCTTTATCTCTTGCCCTCCTTATCGCAGGAAAAGTTCAAACGAGAGTTCCACAAGCGTTTTCCGTTCCGGGGCCGAGGCCAGGGCGGCTACCACCAGGACCAGTCGATTGATAAAACCCTGTCGATATTCACCCGCGTCAGCTCGGTCCGGTCCAGCTACGCGACGTCCTCGATCCGGAACAAGCACGCCACCGGACGGCTGGCGGCTGCCATCGGTGGCTTTGGAACGGGCACAAACTTTTATCACCAGCAGGCACTGCAGTACAAAACGACGAATCTCAACAACCAGGACCGCAGTCCGAATGGCCGACTCAACAACGGCCCGGCACCATGGGATTCCAAGGCTTGTTCCTGCCGCAAGTCAACCAACAGCAACGGTTCAAACTCCGCCAGCGTGCAGCTGCTCGGCGCCGGAACCGACTCCTCGTTTCCCCGCAACGAACCGGATTGTGCGCGATACCAGGCCGGATCGACGCCCCCGAGCGAGCGGAAGCTTATCAACGGAACTGCGGACAAGATCGATTTTATCGACATTGTCTCGTTGAATCATCCCCACCCGGACAGCGCCGACGACGGTGAGGTGGATGACGAGAATGGTCTGAACGATCTGAACCGGAGGCAAAAGTCGGCGGCTTCCGGCGATCGGTTTCACTTGTACTGTAACAATTTGCAGACCTTTAAGCTATATGACTAGGTCCGGCAATGAGACAGGGATGGGTAAAAGTGGCAGCTAAAATAAGAATGATTAATTAATTGGAGTTGTATTCAATTTCCCTTTCTATTGAAACCAAAGAGCACACGAAATATATCTATGTATATCTGTTGAAACACTAACAACTATGTTGAAAGCTGATAAGTGGTTTTTAGCTCCAAGAATAATTGAAGATTTTCAAAATTAGCCGTAACTAAAAAACCAACTATCATGTTTTCATGTTATATTCATTACTGATGACCAGGCCTGCAAAATGTTTCCAACCCAGCGTACACATGAAGCAACCCAAAATGTCAGTTCACTGCTAGCATCTGACTAAAGGCCTACTGTGTCCGTTCAACCACTGCCGCCTGACTCGTGCCGGTCGGCTGCTGGAGAATGAGAGACGTGAAAAAATGAGCTACACTCACTCAATTCGTGTCGTATGACTGACTCATAAAATCCCCTCTAAACACTATTTTGACTATTTTTAAACAATTGAATGGTTCGAGACTGTGCAAAACACTTAAAACAACCATAACTTATATTCAAAATTACATTTCCACGCATAAATACCAACTTTTTGTGTAAAAACATGTTTCTTTATGTGTGTGCGTGCAACGTCGAATGAGCGTTGGTCGACTACTGCTTCGCATTGCAGCTGCTCAGTGAGCTAGGGCACTCACGACTGAGTCGGGTTTGTTTATGTCACGGTTTTGCGGTTCAGTGAATGAATTTGAAAAAATCGTGTATGCGTCGCCGATTTTCGCGTCAGGACCCCTGACATTTTCAGCTCTGCTGATGACATCTCTCAAATTTTTAAGCAGTTTTTAGTTAAGGTTAAGGTAGTTAAGGTGAGTTAAAATATTGCAACCTATATTAGTCAATGTTTTGTTTTATTTTGGTTTAAATACTATGAATAAAATTAGGTGTCAAAAAGATTGTTTGTGTAAAATCGGACGTCGGATTTGATTACGTTCTCGAAATTCCAAGTTACGTATTAATCATTAAGAAAAGTTGAAAAATATTTTCAAATTATGCCTTCTCCGTTACTCAGCTGTCAAAAATTGTGAGACTTGTGGGTAATTCTCCGCCAACTCACACAGCAGTTGCCCCGATCCCTCTTCGATTTGCATGAAACTTTGTCTTAAGGGGTAACTTTTGTCACACGATAACGATACGAGGTCCGTTTTTTGATATCACGTGACGGAGGGACGGTACGACCCCTTTCATTTTTGAACATGCGAAAAAAGAGGTGTTTTTCAATAATTTGCAGCCTGAAGCGATGATGAGATAGAAATTTGGTGTCAAAAGAACTTTTGTGTAAAATTGAACGCCCGATTTGATGGCGTACTCAGAATTAAAAACCATATTATTCATGGAAAAAAACGCCAAAAAAATTTAAAAACTTTGTCATATTCCGTAACTCAACTGTTCTTTTTTTGGAAATCTAAGTCATTTATTTTACTTTTTTGGAAATCTAAGTCATTTATTTTACTTTCTGAGTCTACAGTAACAAGGGTATTTTTCATTTGAACAACATTTTTCATTTTAAAATTTCGTGCTTTTTCTAACTTTGCAGAGTTATTTTTTAGAGTGTAACAATGTTGTACAAAGTTGTAGAGCAGATAATCCGAAACTTTGATGTATAAACAAAGAAAAACACAAAACTAAACCGTACCCCAAAAAATGTACTTAAACTAAAATAGGTGCATGGATACAACAAATGTTCTAAAATGCAAAATGGATAAACTTTTGGTGAAAAATCTCAAAATTAAAATAAAATAAAGATAGAGTTTAATAACACAGTTCGTCGACGCAGCTCAAGAGGTTCGGACGTGTTTAAAGGAAGCTGGACAAAAAAGTGTGAAAGTACTGCTATTGTGTTCTGGGCATTGTTGCGCAGAACAATGGAGCCGAGAAAGGAAGCAACGATAAAGATTAATTTTGGATCTCAAGGTCGAAACCCTACCAATGAAGAAATCTTCAATTTCTTCAAGGTTAAACGATGGAGCGCAGCTGAGTTGAGCGCGATGTACCGCGAAAATTATAGCGTTTTCGTCCGGTTCCAATCGGTGCTTCTGATGCGCAAAGCTTTGCAAAAGCTGGGACCTCAAGAAATTTTCACTTACGCGGATGGAAAAACGGCACACGTGAGCATATTTGAGGCGTCGGGTGCATTTAAATATGTTCGAATTTTCGGTTTGCCTCCAGAGGTTGAGGATGGTCAGATTGCGGAAGCGATGGGCAAATTTGGAAAAATCCACCATCAGGTGAGGGAGCGGTTTGCGGAGGATACTGGTTTTCCTATTTGGAATGGAGTTCGAGGTCTGCTGATGGAGGTTATGTCGGAAATTCCGGCAAAGCTTCGCATCCAGCACGTGGAATCCCGGATTTATTATGATGGTTTGAAGAACAAATGTTTCAAGTGTGGGGAATTGGGTCACCTGAAAGCAGGCTGTCCAAGAAAAAGTGAAATTGTGATGAAAGAACCAGCAGCGGAGGTAACAGGAAGCTCATTTACGGAAGTTTTGATTGAAGGTACAGTGGAATCGCAACAAAAGGATTCGAAGCAGGTAGTCGTCAACGGAAAGGGATCAGAAGTTATTGACAAGAGAGTAGAAGCAGAAAAGGGAAAACAAGCAGCACAGGTTATTCAATGGAAAGGAAAAGAAAGTATTCATGGAGCAAATAATCAAGTTACCAGAACAAAGTATAAACCTGAGCAGTTAGCTATACCACCTTACAAAGGGAAGAAGATCACGATCGAGATCGCCTATAAGGGAAGCGTATACAGATGATGAAAGTTGGTAGTAATGTAACGATTATGTAACGATTATTGTATAAAATATTGAAAATAAACAAAAACAGAAAAAAAAAGAAAAAAAATAAATTAAAAAAAAAAAAATTAATTGTCTATTGTTTAAAATTAATTTAAAAGTCGAAATAAATTTCGGGTTTTATCGATTCAACGTCACAAACATATTTTTATGTGAAAGCAAAATATTTTTTCAATATTTCAACAAAACAAAAACATCCTCTCTACACAATTCATCGAACATCATTTTTTTTTTATTCAACTCCATACCTTTCAAAATCACAATACAGTTGACGGAAACTATTTAGTTTACCGTTGTTGACAGTCAATATGTATATGGATTCCAATTTCTCTAAATTCAACATGAAAACTTCACTATTGACACAAAACTGTCCACATTGAAACACTAAACGAACTGTTTTTATCCAGTGGATATCCACACACACACACAAAACACCGAAACTTCCAACTTTTCCAACTTTTCCATCCCACTTATCCGACCACTGTGGTGCAACCACCTCTTTCATTTTGCACAATTTGTTGGCTTTTCCGGCCGGGAGCTGTGAGGGGGAGGGAGCAGCGTTATGCAATCAAAAGTGCAAACAAATTTTCCGCCACAAACTTGGACGTGACACGGGTCATCCGCAGGCAGACCCAGATCCACACCAGCTTTTGGACGAGCCTTTTCATGAAATGGAACCTGAAACGAAGAGGAGAAAAAGTTTAATTAAAATGTGCACTTGTTTACTTACCATGTCGAGTCAATTCTGTTTGTTAGTTATGAGGTTTGTTGAATTGGCAAAGGAATGGTTTTTTGTAAGATTTTATGATTTTATGGTTTTATGATTTTATGATTTTATGATTTTATGATTTTATGATTTTATGATTTTATGATTTTATGATTTTATGATTTTATGATTTTATGATTTTATGATTTTATGATTTTATGATTTTATGATTTTATGATTTTATGATTTTATGATTTTATGATTTTATGATTTTATGATTTTATGATTTTATGATTTTATGATTTTATGATTTTATGATTTTATGATTTTATGATTTTATGATTTTATGATTTTATGATTTTATGATTTTATGATTTTATGATTTTATGATTTTATGATTTTATGATTTTATGATTTTATGATTTTATGATTTTATGATTTTATGATTTTATGATTTTATGATTTTATGATTTTATGATTTTATGATTTTATGCTTTTATGATTTTATGATTTTATGATTTTATGATTTTATGATTTTATGATTTTATGATTTTATGATTTTATGATTTTATGATTTTATGATTTTATGATTTTATGATTTTATGATTTTATGATTTTATGATTTTATGATTTTATGATTTTATGATTTTATGATTTTATGATTTTATGATTTTATGATTTTATGATTTTATGATTTTATGATTTTATGATTTTATGATTTTATGATTTTATGATTTTATGATTTTATGATTTTATGATTTTATGATTTTATGATTTTATGATTTTATGATTTTATGATTTTATGATTTTATGATTTTATGATTTTATGATTTTATGATTTTATGATTTTATGATTTTATGATTTTATGATTTTATGATTTTATGATTTTATGATTTTATGATTTTTAGGTTTAATTACATGGTAAAATTCTGGGAACCAGCGAAAAAATAATCCCCTTACAGTAGCTTAACCAAAGATAATCCAATCTGTCTACACCACCCTCGTACCTCCTGTTCGCCGCTGGTTTCCATCGATCCCCGCGAACTGCCCCCTCCCGGAACCAGTAACGCCGGATGCCGGGGATGTACGTCCGGAAGTACTCCGCCCAGTTGATGGTGCCCATGTCGAATTCGAGCAGCCGGCTCTCGTCCGCGGACAGCAACCCTCGCAGTCTTCGAACGTTCTCGTTGGCGATGGTCCACTCACGAGTGCCAAAGTAGGACATAAGCTCCAGGAACCGACCTGTCTTCTGCATGGCCTTTCGATAGCTGCAAAAAAAAATGTGTACAAGATAAGCCACATCATCATTAATTACTGTACAGAAGAAGAGAAAGAGAAAACTTTTGGAATTACTTTTTCCTTCAATCTAACACCATTCATCACAAGTTAACTTTCTTTATTTTATCGCTGATTAAATCGTTATTGATTACCAGCCGACAGTGAGCTTATCGAATGTACTGACGGTGACGCAGATGTCAAAAAAGTTCAACCTTGTTCAACGGAAAGCCATCCACTCCGATGAAGTAAATGGAGTTGGAGTGGAGAAAATTGGTTGAGCTTTTGTCAAAGCTATGCGTGCCCAAGTGCCTGCCGATGCCAGATGGTTTGAAATTGGGAAAACATTCCAGACCGGATGAGCCAAAAAAGATGATTTGATTTGAAGAAGGTCCGGTAAATGTTTTGCTTTTCGACGGAAATCATTCATTGAGTTATTGACCAACTCGGTCAACTAATAAAAAATCTAAAAGTTGTTCAGACCCTCGTTCGGTTTTGTGTATTATTTTCTAATAAAGGTTTCTTAGTCACGTTTCGGTTGGGCTTCATAAAATTTATTGATTTTTCTACACACACATTGAAACTCAAGATTCTGGCAGCATTCAACACCAAATCCATTAAAAGTAAACTCACAAACATCAAATAAACACAACGTATTGAATTCTACACAAGCACTGTTTCCTGTTATCCTTTTATCGTCTACTGAATTCCAGTGCACTTGATGAAATGAATTAAAACCCCATTTTAAGAAAAATCCATTTGAAGTCGTTTGATCTGACACGAAAATTATAAGGAAACCAGTTAAAACTTGTATTGAGCAATTATTGCAGGAATCAGCGCTTTTTTTGCATTTTTTTATTTGCATTTTTTTAAATTTGGATAAAACTTTGAACTTTGCCTTCTGTAACCAAAGTTCATACAAATCATCAAATAATGTTGGCAGTTGTCCTTACAAAAAGGCAATTAAAATATTCCGATATCTAATTAAATTCATGTCTTGGCATCAAATTATCTAAGATTTTGAATTGAACATTGCGGATTCCCCTACAGCGTGATACAGACCCGAAATGCTATGCAATATCTGGTCAAATTTAAGTTTTCTGCAAAGTTGTAAATATTGTCTCCTCAGAAAAAAAACATAATTTGACTAGTCTGCGATCAGCAGAGAAGCGAGTCAGACGTGCGTCCCTCACAAACCAAAAAAGTGCTTAAAAAGTGCAAAAATGCCTCAGGGCAAGAAAAAGAGGCGGTCCTCACCAGCAGGATCGGCAGATTTGAAGAAGCTAAAGAATGCCGAAGCGCTACCTGCAAAGCCAGGCAGTTTGAGCAAGGACGCTCAAAATTGTCTGAAACCAGTTCGCTACCCTCCCTGTGGACGTGAGCGAGAAGGAAGAATTTGAACGACGGGAAAAGTTGCCACCCATTTTTGTGAAAACATCGTCATCGGATTCGGTGCGAAAGTGGCTGACCGGATTTATCAAATCTGGTGCTTTACGAGCTTCCATTCGCTTGTGTGCTGATGGACTCAAAATTCTGCTACCTACCAGAAAGGATTACAACTACGTCCGGGATTTCCTGAACAACACAAAGATTGAATACTACAGCCATGACGATCCAGGTAAACGCCCCATGAAACAGGTCCTCCGAGGCCTGTACGACATGGATGTGAATGTGCTGAAAGAAGAGCTCAAAACTCTTAAGTTGAACGTGATCGAAGTCTTCAAGATGACGAGACACAACAAGGACATCAAGTATCGTGATCAACTGTACCTGGTTCATCTCGAGAAAGGATCGACAACGCCGTCTGAGCTGAAAGCAGTTCGGGCAATTTGCAACATCATCGTGACTTGGGAACGTTATCGTCCAGTGCACCGTGACGTGACACAGTGTTCGAACTGTTTGCAGTTTGGACATGGTGGAAGGAACTGTTTCATCAAGAGTCGTTGTGCAACCTGTGGAGGGGAGCACAAAACACAAGCTTGCGAAACCATCAACGAGAACATTGAAGCCAAATGCTTCAATTGCGGCGGCGACCATTCGACCAAGAATCGAAGCTGCCCAAAACGTGCTGAGTTTGTGAAAATTCGGCAGCAAGCGACGACGAGGCACCAACCAAATCGTCGCAAAACACCACCAGCATACACGGACGTAAATTTTCCTGCTTTGGCGTCACCAGAAGCAGGATCTGTTCGAGTGGTTCCAAATCTGCAGCCATTGCCGTTGAATCAGCGGCAAAAAGTAGCAGAGAATACAACACCTCCTGGCTTCAGTCAGCAACCGAGGAAAACCAACCAGCATCAACGGATGAAGGCAGTAGTGACCTGTTTTCACCACAAGAACTTCTGAAAATTTTCATCGAGATGACAACAACACTGCGTGGTTGCAAAACTCGCCAGGATCAAGTAAGAACGCTTGGAGGATTTATCTTAAAATACAGTTCGTAGTTTACTCGTTCTAATGATTTTGAATATTTCAATGAATTTACTTTTTTAATTTTAAGTTAGGATTAGTTGTTAAAGTGATTTTTTTTCTCTTTTTTACCCAAATGTATTCGATTCAATGCAAAAATGTAAAACAATTTGAAGTAAATAAATAAATGTGAACAGTTAATAAGAAAACGAAAAATATAACAAAGATGAAGAGCATGTAGCCATACCACTTAGAATGTAAATGAAATGTAATTATTATAAGAAAGTTCAATAAAGACATATTTAATTTAATTAAAAAAACATAATTTGACTCTTCACACAAGCTATTAGAATGCGCTAAATCACGATTAAAAAAACTATTTTTGTTTTGTTTAAAAACACAAAACTTGCAGCTGACCAATACGTTTTTTTGTATTTTTTAATCCGGCAGAAACTTTTTTTATGACTTTGGTATGCCCAAAGAAGCCATTTTGCCTCATTGGTTTGTCCATGTACTTTTCCAAACAAATTTGGTAGCTGTCCATACAAAATGATATACGAAAACTCAAAAATCTGTATCTTTTGAAGGAATTTTTTGATCGATATGGTGTCTTTGGCAAAGTTGTAGGCATAGATACGGACTACACTGAAAAAAATTATACGCGATAAATTTTTTTTTAATATTTATTTCACTTTTTGTCACTAAAACTTGATTTGCAATAAAAAACTAATTTAATTTTTTTCTGATATGTTTTAACACCTAAACTTCCAAGCTCGAGAAAAAGGGAGAGTTTACATGGAAACTTCCCCTTTTTCTTGAGCTTTGTAATTTAGGTGTAAAAGGCATCAAATGTCAACTTTTCAGAAATTTCCAGGTTGTGCAAATCATCTTTGACCGAGTTATGAATTTTTTGAATCATTATTGATTTCTTCAAAAAATCCAAATATTGGTCGCAAAAATTTGTCCACTTCATTATTCGATGTAAAATCAAATTTTCAATCATAAACTATTTCAGTGAAATTTTGATGAAGTGCACCGTTTTCAAGTTATAACTATTTTTAGGTGACTTTTTTGAAATAAATATTCGAAGCTTTTCATTTATTAAAATTAGTGCCTATGTTTGCCCACTTTTGAAAAAAAAAATATTTTGAAAAGCTGAGAAAATTCTTTATGCTTTGCTTTTATGAACTTTGTTGATACGACCCTTAGTTGCTTAAAAATTGCCATGCAACGGTTTCAAACATGAGAATTGATGTTTTCCAAGTCTCACCCAAACAACCCACCATTTTCTAACGTCGATATCACAGCAACTAATGATTCGAATAACAATAATAAAATATAACATTCTTGAAAATTTCCGATCTTTAAAAAAAATCAATTTTCAAATCAATACTAACATTTTAAAAGGGCCAAACATTTAATATAACAACCTTTTAAAAAGTTTGTCTTGGTTTGATAAAAAATATTTTTTTCGAGAAGATCGGAAAATTTCACGAATGTTTCATATTTTAACATTGTAAATCGGACCATTACTTGCTGTGATATCGACATTAGAAAATGGTTGGTTATTTGGGTGAGACTTCGAAAACATCAATTTTCCTGTTTTTCAATCTTTGCATGGCAATATTTCAGCAACTAAGGATCGTATTAACAAAGTTCAAAAAAGCAAAATATCGAGAATTTTTTCAGATTTCAAAAATATTTGTTTAAAAAGTGGGTGCACACTAGGGTGGGTACGTTTTTCAAAAAGTTCTCGGATCAAGTTTTAGTATGGTTCCCCTTGTAGGGCATGCCCATAGGGACTTTCATGCCAAATATCAGCTCATTTGGCTGTAAACTGGCTGCGCGCATCAGGGTTAAAGTTTAAATGGGAATTACTATGGGAAAATTGGAAATTTCGTTCAAACGCTCCTACAGGTCTGGGAAAATAACGCGCCAACTTCTGGTACGGTCAGGCATATGGTGAATGGTCTGGAGAACACTTTTCCCGAAGAGAGCATATGGATTCGTTGTCCCTAGACCTGGCGCATCGGCAAACAATCCGATATCTCCGGAATCAACGGTTTTCCCCTGAAAAAGCATAAAATTTTCCTTAGCATGCTATGAAAGCTCAAGGTTACTGTAAGAGAGTCTTAGAGTAACCTTGATGAAAGCTTGATGAACACCGCGACGCCATACGTCAGACAGCTACCACGTGGGTGAGAAACGGCTGGAATATTCAATTGCAAACCTTCTTTTAACTAGAAAATGATCATTTCGAGCAATCCTGATATTATTTAGTCGAATTCAGAATCGTTGCATAGCAAATTTGTATTTTTTTGCAAATATTTCAACCACGTGGTAGCTGCCTGACGTATGGCGTCGCGGTGTTCATCAAGCTTTCATAGCATGCTAAGGAAAATTTGATGCTTTTTGGGGGAAAACCGTTGATTTCGGAGACATCGAATTGTTTGCCGATGCGCCAGGTCTAGGGACAACGAATCCATATGCTCTCTTCGGGAAAAGTGTTCTCCAGACCATTCACCATATGCCTGACCTACCAGAAGTTGGCGCGTTATTTTCCCAGACCTGTAGGAGCGTTTGAACAAAATTTCCAATTTTCCCATAGTAATTCCCATTTAAACTTTAACCCTGATGCGCGCAGCCAGTTTACAACCAAATGAGCTGATATTTGGCATGAAAGTCCCTATGGGCATGCCCTACAAGGGGAACCATACTAAAACTTGATCCGAGAACTTTTTGAAAAACGTACCACCCTAGTGCACACCCACTAAAAAAAATGAAAAACTACAACTATTTTCAAAAAAGTCACCTAAAAATGGATTTAATTTGAAAACGGTGCACTTAATCAAAATTTCACTGGAGTACTTTTTGATTGCAAATTAGATTTTACATCGATAAATGAAGTTGAGAAATTTTTGCGACCAATTTTTCGATTTTTTGAAAAAATCAGTATTGATTCAAAAATTCATGACTCGGTCAATTATTTTTTGCAAAACCTGGAAATTTCTTAAAAGTTGACATTTGATGTCCTCTAAAGCATATCAAAAAATAAAAAAAAATAAAAATAGTGTTTTTTGCAAATCAAGTTTTAGAAATAAAAGTTAAATAGAAAATGATCAAAAAAATTTTTACCGTGTATCATTTTTTTCCGGTGTAGTCCGTATCCATATCAAAAACTTTGCTGAAGACACCAAATCGATCAATAAATTTCTTCAAAAGATACAATTTTTTGAATTTTCACATATCATTTTTGTATGGACAGCTGCCAAATTTGTATGGAAAATTATATGGACAAACTAATGATGCAAAATGGCTTATTTGGGCATACCGAAGGCACCAAAAAAGTTTAAGCCGGATTAAAAAATACAAAAAATTAAAATTGAAGAAAAACGACCGATTTTGTAGTGAATTGCTCAAATGTATTTAACGTGAAAATGGTGCACTTTATCAAAATTTCACAGGATTTTACATCGAAAAATGAAGTGAACAAATTTTTGGGACCAATATTTCGATTTTTTGAAAAAAATATGTATTGATTCAAAAATTCATAACTCGGTCATAGATTTTTTGCACAACCTGGAAGTTTCTGAAAAGTTGGCATTTGATGTCCTCTAAAACATATTAAAAAATAAAAATAATTAAAAATAGTTTTATTTTGCAAATCAAGTTTTAGTGATAAAAAGTTAAATAAAAAATCACCAAAAACATTTTTACCGTGTATCAGTTTTTTCCAGTGTAGTCCGTATCCATATCTACAACTTTTCCGAAGACACCAAGGTGATCAAAACATTTCTTCAAAAGATACTGATTTTTGAATTTTCAAACATAATTTTTGTATGGACAGCTGCCAAATTTGTATCGAAAATTATATGAACATGCGATACAAAATGGCTTCGTTGGGCATACCGAAGTTACCAATAATGTTTCAGCCGGATTAAAAAATACAAAAATTCAAATTGAAAAAGACCGTCTTCGTAGAGAATTGCTCAAGTGCATTTCTCATTTAAAAGAACTCGAATTTGATGCTAAAAAAATAAGAAAAAAAATTATATGGTCGAACTATTCATGCAAAATGTTGTTTTTTTATGAAAGCAAACACAGAAATAAAAAAAAATAGTACCAAATTCCTTTATTCTAGGTAATTTGCCTCTTTTCCTTATTTAGTATTCGGGTTTTTGGATTACCGTAAACTGGGGTGACTTTGATAGCCCGGGGTGGCTTTGATAGGTTTTTCAAATGCCCGTCAAATTAATATCTAAACATTTTTAAGAATTTTGAGTATGCAAACATTAAGGGATAGCTTATTATCGAACATATATGCAAAAATATGACTGTTACATTGGATGTATCAAAATTAGTGGCCAAATCAAATTTCCATCAATGTCACCCCGGGCTATCAAAGTCACCCCAGTTTACGGTACTTAATAAGGAAAGGAGCCAAAATTCCTAGAATTTAGGAATTTGGTACTTTTATTTTTTTCAGTGAAGGTTTATTCAATTGAAAAAAAAAATACAAAAATTAAACTAACAAAAAATTGCTTATACTAAGGAGAATATCTCTTAACACTGGAACGCCCAAGCCTCCCAAAAAAGTTGTAACGGTAACTCGGGAGGATTCCTGTTTCCAGTGATTTGTAAAAATGTCCAGATGATCCTGAAATTTTGCAGAATTTGATTCGAACAAACCTGTGATTGTTGCATCCGAAAACATCGATCCACCTTTTTTTTAAACCGACTACCTCCGCGGAATTTTTGGCAATTTTTTTACGCGTTGAAAAAAGTTACAACAATGTTTTAAATGCAAAAAATACATATTTGATCAAATTTCAGTAGTTCAGTAAAGCTCTAGGATCATCAAATCACTGGAAAAAAGATTCGTCTGGATTGGTTGAGAACCAGCGAGTTGAGGTACCGTTCCAACTTTTTGGAGCCTTGAGAGTTGGAATGTTAAACAGATGATCTGATATTGCTTACATATGTATGAAAAATTGCTTAAGTTGTATCATGACGAATTGATTAACATCCACATCTCGTGCAAGTTCTTCTAATGAAAAAACTCTGTATCCTGTTTTTCAAGATTTACCCATGAAAAACCAGAATCACTCAACGTTTCCAGTCTTCAATCTGGTACAAAAAAAGCAAGGAAAACAAAAATGTAATTTAATAGTCATTTAATCTGAAACAGGAATTATATGGTGACCAGTGGAAACCTAAATTGATTTTTTTTAAATGATTTTTAATTTAAATGATATTAAATTGATTTAGGGTAATATAACAGTGTTACTTAATTTAAAAAAACATGTTTATCATTTAAAGTTATAATTCCGGTCACCCTGGCGTAGCACCGGAAACCGGCACACCGTACTTACATTGGCTTTTTTCGGCGAATCCGCTGCACCACATCAAGGACAAAGGCAGGAACGGTGTGAAAGCAAAACGACAGAGCCCGGAAAAGTGGCCCGTACGACGTGATGATGTACGAGTAGTTCCTGGAAGCAACGTGACAGGAATTAGCTTTGCACAATGGAGAGGATTTTCGATCCATGGACGATGGAAGACGAGACTCATGTTTTCCCTTTCAAAGTTTTATTTTTTGCGAAAAATTTCGAACTGGTTTATTTCCCCTATATTGATTACGAGTAAAACAAAACTCCTTCTCCTGTTCCCAGCGAAGAGTCATTCAATCATTACTTACCACACTATCTGATGTAATCGACTTTCGAAGCCCAGATGGACCATGTCCATGTACTTGCCCCAGGTCAGACTGAACGCCGGATACATGTAGTTGTACGTGGGCAGCAGCTGGCTATTTTCTTCTTCGACAGCTTTGGCCGCCCCCGCAACCCTTCGCCGGCTTCTCCTCCAGATGTCGTATGCGGCCACAATGATGCCGTTGACACAGTAGTCCACCGGAACGAGGTTGGCCCGTTTGCCGGCGCCGCCCCAGATGGTGTGGATTAGTCCCTTCACCGTCCACATGCACACGCCGGAGGGACCGTTTAGGTTGTCCGTCCAACCGGGCATCGGTTCCTGGTAGGTGGATATCACTGTGAATCAGAGCAGGAGGAATTTTGGTTTGCAGTGACGTTCATTAGTATCAAAATCCATGCAACCAAATACAAGACTCTTAAATCACTAGTCCGAACTCCTCAATCAAAACCGTCAGTTCAATGTATAGTACCTATCGGTGGCCGGAAGATTCCAATCGGCAGCTGCGAGTAGTCCTTCTGGATCATAACTTCGGCGCACTTCTTGCTGAACGTGTACGTGTTGGGCATCGGTCCGAGAAAGCAGTGCTGAAACCTGTCCATTTCCTGCTCGCTCAGCGCGTTCGTCAACTTGGAGTAGGGTGGGTAAATACATAGAATCTAAGTTATATCATCATCATTTTGCTTGAATTCATTATTATCAATTCTGTGGAAAGATTGGAGGACTGCGAGTTCTGAGTAATCTTCATTTGGAACGAAATTTCAGTTTGGAAATTTCAATTAATTTAAATTGTTTTACTAAGAAAGGTAACACAACTCTTTGAATTTTTGTTTGTATAATTACAAAATGTAATCACATCAAACTTCCCGGGAAAACCGTGTTACCTGCAGGATCATCCCATGATCCATCGGGATATCGTCGTACACGCGCTCCTCAATGTCCGTCCGGTGGCAGTTCGAGTACAGCGTTGACACATGCACCACCGACCGAAGCCGGGGCATCCGTTTGGCCAACTGCAGCACCTTCCCCGTACCGCCCACGTTGGTGGCCAACGCGTTCCGGATGGATTCGTTGAATTTGACGGACGCCAGCACGTTGAAGATAATTTCGGTTTCCGCCAGGAGGCGCTCCTCGATGGGGCTGGTGTCGTCGTCACCCATGTCGTCCCGAGGGAACAGTGTCGTGCCGTTGTTCAGGTCGATTTGGACGGCCTCCACCTTGGCGTAGAGCGCATCCATGCTGGGATAGCAGGAGCGTGCCTTCTCAAAGACCTGCGAAGGGAGACGTTAATGAGGTGTCAAAACATGGATGAAATGGTAGAATCGGGATGAAAACAACTTTGAAAACAAGGAACTGTTTGAAGCAGGGTACCAGGTCTAAATTTGAAAAAAAAAATCTAGCAGACAAAAATTTTACAATCTGAACGGTGAAGGGGAGGAAGGATATAAATTTATTGAATTCAAATGGTTTAGAAAACCGAATTCTTGTTTTTTTTCAAGTAAATTAATCATTTCTGCTGAAATGTTTCATAGGCATCCTAAGCACCGGGAAGGCAAAGCAGAATTTTTTGGTTCTGATTTCCTTAAATTCTAGCAATTATTTATACAAAATATCGATAGTTTTGATGTTAACATCTTATTTGAAACCTAAACAATGCCATTCACTAAAATTTCGGCCCAAATTTGTGCGCTGTATCTTCCCAAAGATTGGACATAGGACAATGGTCAATGTGGAGACTTTTATGTAAAATTGTCTGACAAATCGATTCCCACTTCCTGTTTTTTTTTATTTTGACGTTTAGACCACTTTGAAAAAAAAAAACAGTTTTAGTAAATGATTTTTGTATTTTTTTTTAGGAGAGACATATCATCCTGCATATTTCGTCAGTCTTTTTGTAACATCTCTGGCCATTTTCTCAAAAACTTTTAATGAAAACAAAAATCGGGACATCACTTTAAAATTTGACTTTTAAACTTAAAAATCCAAAAATCTCATAGAAGTGGCGTGTGTTTTTATTTCAGTGTATTTTTTCAGAAAGCCCGTCTAATTTCCTGCAAATTTTTCTTTGACCACTTTTTGATATGTTGCAACGGTTTCGAGATACAGAAATATTTAAATTGCAAAACACAACAATATTTAAATAATTTACGCCCTTCTCAAATGTTATTTTCGAATACAATTGGCTCCATATACACAAAAATGGCTTATATAGGCCTAGGATAACATGTCTACAAAGTTTCATTGAAGTCGGAGAGGGTCGGGTACAAAAGTACAAAAGGAAAAATTCCTGATTTGAGCTGGAATTGCTCTATAGTCAAAACCCTTATCTTTATGTATTATATTTTTTGTAATTGTCTGCTCTACAACTTTGTAGAACATTGTTACACTCTAAAAACTAACCCTGCAAAGTAAAAAAAAAACACACAATTTTAAAGTAAAAAAAAAATGTTCTAAATTAAAAAATTACCCTTCAGGGTTAAAAAAAACCTTAAATTTCCCATGAAATGACAAGTTCCAAAAAAATTTACAGTTGAGTAACGGAAAATGCAGAGTTTTAAAAACTTTTTTTAATGTTTTCTTCGATGAAAAATACGTTTTTTCGGAATTCTGAGAACGCCATCAAATCTGGCGTCTAATTTTACATAAAAGTCTCTTTGACACCAAATTTCTTTCTCATCACCGTTTCAGGCTGCAAATTATTGAAAACACCTTTTTTTTCGTATGGTCAAAAATTGAAGGGGTCGTACCGTCCCTCCATCACGAGATATCAGTAAATGGGCCTCGAATTCGTGCTCAGGAACAAAAGTTACCCCTCATGACAAAGTTTCACGCAAATTGATGAGGGGTCGGGGCAACTGCTGTGTGAGTTGGCGGAGAATAACCCTAATGAAATGCTACGGCTTCGAGATGCAGCAATATTTAAATCACGGAAAACAAAAGTATTTAAATATATAACGCCCTTCTCACATGTCATTCTCGATGGCAACTGGCTTCAAAAACATAAAAATTACTTTATAAGGCTTTATGTTTTTAAAGTTTAATTAATATCTTAGAGGGTCAAGTGAAAAAGTACCTAAAAATCCATTTTGGGCTGGAATTGCTCATTTAAAAGGCTGTTTTAGTGAGATTTTGAAATAAAAATTTGCTTATTCTTTATTCATCTACATCTGTTTCTTAGACACATTTTTAGGAAATTTACTTTGTTTAGAAAAAATATTTTCAGAATTTGCAACTATGAATTTGCAAAATGGGGAAATCTACCCATTTTAATCCTAATAAGCGGTCGTGTTTGAATGATGCTGGATAATCTAGAGTCTCCCTTGAATTTTACTATAACCAAGTACACCAACGAGTAGAGCAAGTTTTTGTGAACATTTCTGCTTATTTTCACTTTCACTAAAAGTTATTCTATTTCTTTACCAAGCATTTAACAAAAAAAAAATCCCAAGGGTATTCTAATCGAGGCGAATGCATTGGGCCACGCCCATTTTACTAATATCGGCTTAGTTTTTTTTTCTTCCAGCACTCTGTCGAGTGTTGCCATTTGCGCTGACAGTTCAAACGAACACTCACTAATAGTGGCATTCATAGGGAAAGTTTCCTGGCATCGCTGGCTGTGCTGCTGGTGGTGTTGACGGCCAGCCTTTGTTCTTTTTGCCTTCGTCTCTCGCTCGGTTTTCTTCAGCCTTCGATTGGAATGCAAAGTGAAAATTGAAACGTCAAACGACTTGGCGCGTTTGTTTTTTTGATGGCGCTTGCTAATTTATTACATTTTTCGGGATTATTCTTCAAGTGAGTGCCTTACTAATGATCAAAAGAACATGTTGCCGTTAAATGGAAGCAATTTCATATCTTAAGCGCCGTGAAAAAGTAAACGAAAGTGAAAGATAATTTTGGCGATATTCATTAAGCGTTTGAGGGATTCTCGTGTGTGTCACTGTGTGTGTCAACAAAATGATGAGAAGTGGTCTCGCAAAATACAAATTATGATCAAAAATGCATTAAATGTGATCTTTTTGGCCAGTAAGTGGCATACATTTGCGTGCTTACTCGAGGCGGTTCTGTTGCTTGTAAGTTTATAGCCCAAATAGTATTTTTGGAGCTTTAATCGAGCATCAAACTCTCCATATGACGAAGATAGGTGTTTGATTGGAAAGGGTAGATTTCCCCTTTTTATTTAAAAACATCGAAAACTGGAGAGTTTTAATTAAAATCAAACTTTTTGTGGCCATTAGCGTGAAAACAATTAAGTAAATTTTAGAGACATCCCTGGCTCGATTTCTCAGGCAAATTAAGCATCTATACTAGTTTAGAGCCAATCGGTTAAGGTTTAAGGCTATTACAAATTTAGGTTGGTGAAAAAAAAATCACGCTAAAAATCTTGTTAAAAACACTAATAACTTTTTCAGGATTAACTCGGATCGCTTTGCACCTTTCAAAAAAAGAAGTTTCACATAAGAATCTCACTGTTGACAAAAAATCCAATAAATAAACACCAACTTCCGGGAAATTTTAGCCACAGGTTTTTTTTTTTTGCATACAGTGCTATACCAATTTTGGCAATACCACCTTTCGACACATTTTCTCTCGTCCATAATGACTGAAAAGTGAGACAAGCTTCATTATTCTTCTAAATTGTTGATCAAAACCAGTCTAAAATAAATCACAATAATGAACTGTTTGACTTTTCTTCGAAAATTATCAACATGCTTAAGAACTCCACAGAAAAAAATCCAGTGTTATTTTCCCCGAAAATGGTCAAATTTTCACTTTTCTGTAAATCTCCATATAATATCCAAGTTTCGTGCTAACTAACTATTTTGACAGCTTGAAAACCCGCCTTACCTCACTAATCTACATACCTTGACGTTCGACATGATAGCACGACAGCGTCGTAATGCTAATGTTTCAAGGTTATATTTTTTTTCATTTCATTTTATTAGGTTGCTCTAACAATTACATTGGTGCAGTTGTTATCCTGGGCTGAGATATGGACTACCTTTCAACAGCTGATTTGTTCGAAATGGGGAGAGAGTTAACTGGTACTAAGGAGAACGAATTGGACACAGAAGGAAAAAAATGCAAAAATTACCTTCGAAATAGCTAATAGATGTGGGATAGTTTTTTTTTTTTTTTTTTTTTCAAGCATTTTATGCTATTTATGTAGTAGGGAAGATATTCTAGGGCAGAACTTTGATTGGGTTCACGTTATCACACTCACACGCAGCGATGGAATAATCATCATCAAAAGAAAATCTATGGATGTTCATCAAGAGAAAAAATCCGAATGGAGCATGGCTCTCCTCTCTCGCGTACGAAAGATCGGTAAAAAGAATCTAAAAAAATCATCATCTTGATTATTCGGCAGAACATCTTTTTCACTACTGCACTTGCAAGTGTAACGTCACACGTCGAAAAATGACCTGTCACATTTTGTAGATGGGCAATGTGTGTAAACAAAGTGAAATAAATATTATTGAGTGGTGCTGACAAGAAAATTCACAAAAAATCATCAGCAGATTAATTTTCTTTAAGAATTTCGGGAGCGATTTTTTTTTTGCGTGATTTGCCTCCTCTCTCTTTCGCAGGTGAAAAAAGTTCGCAAGCGAAATTGATTTTTTTCGCGATTATTCCATCCCTGCTCACACGTGTATCTATTTTTCTGAATAGTCCGCATCATTACCTACAACTTTACCGAAGACACCAGCTCGATCAGGAAATTCCTTCATAAGATACATATTTTCGAACCAGTTTCGTATGGGCAGCTGCCAAAATTGTTTGGAGACTTGTATGGGTGAACCAATGACACAAAATGGCTTCTTTGGTCAGCCCCCCACAAAGTTTTGGCCGATTCAAAAATACAAAAAATCGTCCATATCTTAAGTCATTTCACCGTTTTCCGTTAATAGTACCATGTTTTTTCAACGCATTATATTTTTTAAATCAAGACTCGTCTATATTTTTTTCTCATAATTTCAAAACTAAACCAACTTGTTATCACATGACATAATTTACCAGCTGATTATATCCAATTATCGTGACTATCATTTAGCTCATCCCCAGAGCGCTCAAACTCAATTTACTTTTACATTCCACGGTGATAACGGTTCACCAGTCCCAACGAGCGCGCAAATTCAATCTAGATCAAATCAACACGCGTGGAATCACACTTATGTTATTGGAAAAGTTTCAAACCACTCTGGGGAAGCGATGGTAGGTCGGATAGAAATCACAACGTCCCGACCACGTACCGGGTCCTGCAACAGCCGCACCAACCGTTCCCGCGCACTCAGGTTATCCTTCCGGCGAATCAACAGGAATATCTTCCGCACGTTCAAACACCGCAGCGCTTTCTCGAGCAGAACTTTTCCCAGAAATCCGGTCCCCCCAGTGATGAGTACGGTGGCATCGTGGTACATGGCCAGCACCCGGTTTACTTGACCACCGGCGGGCTCTTCTTGGTCACCATCGCTGCTGATGCTGCTGCTGTTGCTCCAAGAACAACGTTCTGCCGCGGAAACCGACGCCGCGGTCACCATGTTTAAGTTCGGCGAACAACCACTCGGCGAGCACCCCGGAAGTGCACTGGAACCGATGGGCGATAAGGCGCAACCCAACGACCTACAAAGGCGTTGGGAGGTGCTGAATGAAACCGCAGTCAAGTTTTACCACCCCGTGTAGAGGGGTTCATTCTCGGGTGGTACCTGCTTTGAATTATTCAAAAACGGGGTTCCTGGTAGAGAACCCCACCAGTGAGCTGAGGCAAATAGGAATGATTGGAGTGGGATTTATTAGTTTAGGAGAGATTTGAGTGAAAATCAGGACAAATGAATAGATTCAGATTGTCTCCAGAATATTAAACAGCAAAATTAAACCAATGGAATGTGTCAACTAAATCAGATAAGAAAAAAGTTGTGTTCGATATATTGGGGGTTCTCGAACAATTTTCATTATGCAGCAATTCCCCACGAAAACAGCATGATTCTAAAAAAAAGTTCTCCGATCGAGCTCAATTTTTTTCTGGGGGATCCTTGGCCGAAATAATTAGACCCGTATTTTTTCGTTTGGCCATTAGGGTGACCTACGCCGTGTTAGGGTGGTTCAAAAAATGACAATTTTCGTAGATTTTCGCAAAAACCACTTTTTTCAAAAAGTCATATCTCCGCGCCATTTCATCCGATTTTAGCTGTCCTAGACGCAAAAGAAAGGTGATTAGTTTGGCTATTTGGAAAAATTGTAGGTAAGAGGTTTCAAAAATCTAGCCTAACACTTGAAAAGGTCGAATGAAAACTTAAAATGCTGTTTGGAAGGTCTCGGGACCAAAGAGCAAAAAAAAAAATCAAAAAATCAAATTATTCGCTCTACAGCATTGCCTTGGCGTTCTCCAAAGAGCCTATGTCTGAAATTATTTTTATCGGATTCCTCGGAAAATTTCACATTACATCTCAAAAAATTGTGAAGTTATGTTTTCGATACTCTGAGATACGATTTTTTGAAAATAAAAACTGGGCTTTTCGACGCGCCACGTGCAAAAATGGGATAATGACGAAAACGGGAAAAAATCGACTTTTTTTACTAAAATTGCGATAATTCTAAAATTTCAGCAATGCCCTATCCAGGTTTTTAAGCGAAGGTGGCGTTCGAATGTTGAACGTCCGAAATGTCAAAATCGCGCAGTAGCACCAACATTAGAAAAAAAATGTGGCTGTCATGTCATGGCACACTTTTTACGTAATGCTGGTACCACTGCGTGGTTTTGAAATTTCGGGCGTTCTCCATTCGAACGCCATTTTCGCTTAAAAAGCTGGATAGATGTTTAGTACCAAAAGTTGCATCTTTTAATAACGAAAATTTTGATACCCTAACATGTATAGGTCATTGCTGAAATTTTAAAATTATCGCAGTTTTAGTAAAAAAAGTCGATTTTTCCCCGATTTCGTCATTTTCCCATTTTTGCGCGTGGCGCGTCGAAAAACCCAGTTTTTATTTTTTTTAAATCGTATCTCAGAGTATCGAAAACATAACTTCAAAATTTTTGGAAATGTTTTGTGAAATTTTCCGAAGAATCCGATAAAAATATTTTCAGACATAGGCTCTTTGGTCCCGAGACCTTCAAAACAGCATTTTATGTTTTCATTCAACCTTTTCAATTGTTAGGCTAGATGTTTGAAACTTCTTACTATTTTTCCCAAATAGCCAAACTAATCACCTTTCTTTTGCGTCTAGAACAGCTAAAATCGGATGAAATGGCGCGGAGATATGACTTTTTGAAAAAAAAGTGGTTTTTGCGAAAATCTACGAAAATTGCAATTTTTTTAACCACCCTAACACGGCGTAGGTCACCCTAATGGCCAAATAAAAAATACGGGTCTAATTATTTCGGCCTCCTTAGGCCCAGAAAAAAATAAGCTCGATCGGAGAACTTTTTTTACGAATCATGCTGTTTCCGTGGGGAATTGCTATATGATTAAAACCAAACTCATGAACCTTTTCAAGGCATTGCTGATATACAACGCCTAGAAGAAAACAATTTAGAAAAGCTTTGTAAAACTGCATGCACGATACATGAATTAGTGCGTCCATCCCGGGAATTCCAGGAACAAAATACCGGGGATTTTTCCAAAACATATATCAGCATTAATTTGGTTTATCTGGGATTTTTTTTTAATTATAGTTTACAGATCCGTAAAATGCCTAGTGCTTTTAATATTTTCTATTCTATTTTATATATTTTAAAATTACATTTGCATATATTTACAATTTTGAATTTTAAAATTAAGTCATATTTTTTAAAAGATCATATACGCTATGCTGTTAAATGTTTCATATGTTTACAGGGCCTTTTCTTAAGAAAAAACTCTAGATATTAAATTAATTTTCATCAAACACCGGAATGTGAGGCAATTCAGGACATATGTAACGAATTACGACAGCTATTTAACCCATTTTTGGAATATGTTTTGAATGACTCCGGTCAAACATGATCAGAACAAAACAATTAGTCCTGCGATTATTGCTTATTGCTCTAAAATCTCTTGTACCTATTCCGACTGTAACTGCGATTTTCCCCAAACTATGATCTAAAATTTTACATTTACTGGTATCATTTTATTAGTTGCTTTTCTTGTTTTTTAGACATTTTCAAAGAAGCTGAATATTTTTTTCTAGTCATGACAAATAAAATAGATAAATAAATGAAATACATTTATAAAAGACTTATAATGTATATCACATTGAATCAAAAGCTGTAGTTAATTTAAAAACCAAAGTACAACAAAGAACAAAGAATCAATTATTAATTTCTGCAAAGCTATGAAGCTAATAAGCCAAAATACGATCGTTCTTGTTTAGATTGAAGTGTAGATTATCACCAATTGATATTATTGAGCTAATTCCTTGATTTTAAGCTTGAAAACTATAAGAATTATAAAAAAAAAACATATTTTTAAGGCTGTATAAAAATTTTCCCGAGATTCCGAAAATAGTTTTCCCGTTTCCCGGGAAATTCAAAACCCAGGAAAATTGGACGCCCTAATATCAATGCATTGAAATGCTAACCCCTGGAAGTATGCCTTAGTTATGCATACCGTGCATACCAACCAGAATCTAGTGCATACTAGGGTGACAACAAAAAAACGGCATCAGAGATACCCTCTGCCTCGATTTCTTAGGCAAAAATAAGTATCTGTGCCAATTTTGAGCCAAATCAGTAAACGGATCACTTTTTATCGTAAAAGTTTATATGGGGAAAATCGCAAAAATGCATGCTGAAAAATATCGTTTCGGTATATTTCTGACAAGTGGCGCGGGTCTCACCCAAAATTGTCCAAGTGTTAGATTCTTGCATTAAATTCAATTCCCTACAACTTTGCCGAAAAGTGCAAAACGATCCGAGTTGATCCTCATCTTTTTATAAGCCGATTTCTTGTCATCATTTCATCAGGATCAACTCGAACGCCAGCTTCCCCTAACTTCCTATTACTTTATACTTGCCCGACACAGCACTTGCAATAACACACATCGAAAACACACACTCGTCCTTTCGAAGCATGTCCTGTCCCAACGAGTGAGTGATGACAAACCAATAAGAGAAGCGAGAACCGTCGCCACCACCATCGTGCCCAATACAACCAAGCATGCGAACACAAAGCCCCCTCATGCCACTGCCCTGTTGTAATAATTGATATGGGAATATTGACCATCGGCTGGGTTCAATCCAAACTAACCGACCAGGTACTGTGTGGAGTGGGACAAAGGTATCATTCGACGTCACGAACTGATATTCCATTGGAACAGGGCAGTAGATTGAATCAACTTTAGTGCTGGAAAAAAACAGAGCTCGATAGCAATGTACAACTAATATTGGCAGAATGTTTCGAAGAATAATCATAACAGAAACAAACTCGTTTTTTTTTTCGGTTTTTAGTGACAATTTATTCCAACGTTATGATTCCAATGAATAAACAGCATCCACAAAAAATATTGTTCTTCACAGTTCACTTAATAATATGGACTCATGCCTGAAAAAGATAACCAGTTATAAGGTAGAACATATATTTTAAAAAAAATGAGCATCATTAGGAACAAACGCAGTTTCTACATACATTTGCTACGGACACAAACAACAGATACTGAATACAAACAAATGACTGATGAGTTACATTTGAACCAACTTCTGACTTCTCTTTGTAAGATTTGAAACTTTACTTCTTTTGAACCTTTTTTTCAATCGAATTTATACTTGTATTTCCATTGTGGAAAAAAAACAATCTGAAACACAAACATGCAAAAGCGACCGCCATTCTGATACTTTTATTAATTTATGATTCTTTAAGAATGCCTTTTTGCTAATCTAAAATTTGTTGAAAATCAGATTTAACTTTTTTCGAAGAAATAAAAAAACGAAGTATTCAAGTACAAATATGCAATTCTCACTTCCAAGAATCAATAAAGATTTTTTCATCTAAGCTAGAAACTTCCCCGTCGGGATTAAGTGAGTATGTGCCGACAATACAAAAACCAACAATTGCCTTTATCGGGAAAACAGCATTATCGAATTACCCATAATGGCTTTCGATATAGCAAGGGATAGAAATCATACAGTTTTGAATCGTTCGATTGAAGTAGATCTATGATCACATTAAATAATATGTTAGGGTGTCTCAAATATAAATTATAACCGGTCAGAAAAAAAACTATTTTTTGAAAATCAAGATTTTTTAATGGCATAGAAATTATTGTACAAAATTTTTGTAGAAAAAGAACTCTTCATTTGAAAAACCTACACAGGAACAAAACTGATGGCAATATTCATCAGGAAATGCCGACAGATTTTGTGTCAAAAAATGTGTAATCTCACAGCAGAAAATGATGAATTCTCATCAGTTTCATTTGAATATTCATCAGGTTCACATTTTTAAACACTTTTTAGGTAATATTACTCAAAAAAGAGGCAATATACAACCTACCAAATTTTCAACATTCCAAAAGTAAACTTGCTATGTACTACCTAAAATAACAATTTTAGTTCTCTGATTTGTAAAAGACAACGACATACAGACCGAATATTACAACAATTAGTTTGAAACACTTAATACACTTATTGCTATTAACGATTGACTACTTTACAAGAGCGATGAAACACCCTTATACTTCTACAAACATTGAAGAACTGTATTGATGACAAGTTTCCCACAAAAAAACCCCGAAAAATTATGATGACATAATTCGCATAATTTGCATAAGAATGACCCCTTGGACGATTGTTGTGACTTGTGCATTGCGAGAATCAGATTTTTTTTTTCAAAAAAAAAAATATTTTTGTGATGAGTGAGTGTATCCGGTTTGTTTTTTTTTTTTAGAAAAATCCTCATGTACAAGCAATGCACAAGCCGCAACAATCGTCCAAGGAGCGGGTCGGTACGACCCCTTCCATTTTTGAACATGCGAAAAAGAGGTATCTTTCAATCATTTTCAGCCTGAAACGGTGATGAGATATAAATTTGATGTCAAAAGAACTTTTATGTAAAATTAGACGCCCGATTTAATGGCGTACTCTGAATTCCGAAAATACGAATTTTCATCGAAAAAACACCAAAAAAGTTTTAAAAGCTTTAAGAATTGATTTTATGTTTATTTATAAAAAAAGAAAAGTCATTTAATCAAAACCAAATATTATATCATAAGATTGACTATAATCTAATGAAATTATTTTTCCCAACCCTGTACGAAAAAACTCCAAAACTCGAAGCTCAATCCACTTCTTCTGTCTAGAAAACCCCCGTTAATGAAGCACACAACAAAGAAAAGGATTCATGGACTCAATGATTTTTTTCTTTTTCTTCGATTTATTAAGTTAGGATTTAGCCAAATGAAATAAATTACGCGATTCCGCAAGTCTGACGATACACTGGAAGCTGCTTTGGTTTGTTTGCCAGGACGGTGTTTCATAAGTTATTTATCACAATTACGTTTCACGATTACGACGCTACACATACACATACACACAGGCACGTTCACATATACAACCACAGTGCAAAAGCACACGTATAAGCACTTGATTCAAGCTGGACGTAGGTGGCGGTCAATTGTAACCCCGATATCCGCTAACCAGGCTGGTGCTCGTAAATCCGGCCGGATTTGTGCCGGAGTAGTAGCCGTAGCCTATGTTGCGATTACCGTAGTAATTGCCACCACTGTACCCCAGGTAGGATTGCAGCCCTCCGTTACCTCCAAATCCGCCGTAACCACCGTAACCGCCTCCGTAACTGCCACCGTAGCCACCCCCTCCGTAGCCCGGATATCCTCCGAGTGAGTTCGTGCCCGGATAATAGCCCGATGATCCTGGGTAGCCACCGGTACTCTGGAAGTGGATGTTTTAAAACGAGAGATAATTAAAAATCTGCTTTTGCTAGAAACAGAACCAATGGCCAGTAGTATCGAGTTCTTCATCGGATTTGTGAGCCGGATTTGTGTTTTCACGTGAAGTGAATGAGGTAGCTTAAGCGGATTATTTCATCCTCGAATGTCACTAGGAACTAATGATTCGAGAGCTAGCGTATTGAGAAGTGATGCTTTGAAACTAAAAATATCTTTCATAAGAACTAGAATGAAGCTCTGGGATGTTGCTAGCGTGTGGCGCGTCGCTCTATGCCGTTTCGACAAAAATTCAAATCTTCAAAGTGTTGGTAAATTTCCGAGAACGTTGTTTTAGTGATGTTTCGCCAAGTACTCAGCTCTGCTTGAATACTTTCAACATTCCTGCTCTGCTGGCTGTCAGCGGATTAAACATGACACTAAAAGCACTTCTCAGCAGAGTGGCTGCAAGTCCCCTCCAAAAACCACAATCAAAAGTCATAGAATAACAAGCTGCCAACCCAAAGTGCATATACTCTGACGTGCCATACCACGTTGCATACTTACAGGGTAATATCCCCCGGCGCCGTAGTACCCGCCCTGGGGATAGTATCCGGCGCCGCCTCCCTGAGGGTAGTAGCCCCTATTTCCACCGTAGTACGGTTTGCCAAACATGCCCAGGTCGAAAACTGCAAAAAGCTCAAGGATTAAAAGCGTTTGTTCAAAATCAAAAGCAAAACAAGGAAACACGTACTTCGTTCACTCTGGGCGCCAGGATAAAAGCTGCTCCGCAACGCTCTTCCTCCCTCGGCGCGGACACTCGGTTCTATGGCCGCACCGTGCGTCTGTGCGGTCGAGTCTGCCTCGGATGATGCCGGTCGGAAGAGATGCCCCTGGTCGGTGCCGGTGGTTCTCTGCTGGCAGTGGATTACGTCCAGTCCGAGGAACGTGGCCAGCAGCAGTGTCTGGTGAAGAGCGAAAATTGTGTAAATTGTGTTAGGTTGATGACCATTTAATCATTTTGTGACAAAATGAAATCGACTTTGATTAATTCATAACTTATGCCGTCAAACTGTTGTGTCCTCTTGGATTTTGAACTGCTATGTTTTCTTTATTTCCATTTTAAAATGCCCAGCTCACAAAATTAACAGGAATTGTATTCATCCGCTTGCCCTTTCGTTGACCTGCCTGTATTTATTCTGAATAAAAGTTCAGCGGTTGACTCCGCTTTTCTGCGTAACGGGGCGCATAAATACGATCCGTTCCAGGAACTTTGCAATGAGTCCTCGTTATTTGCCACTGTTTGGTGTTATTTTGCAAAGGTTAATAATGTGTAATCAAAGTCATTTTGTAGCAAACAGTAATTTTTTTTTGAAAAAAAGGTCCAATAAACCAAATTTTCAGTTTTTGCTTTTTGGGTGTTGACTCAAGGCGGCTTCAAAAACACCCAAAAAGCAAAAACTGGAAATTTGGTTTATTGGACCGTTTCAAAAAAAACTACAGATTTATTTGTATTTTTTTATTTGAATGAAACTTTGTCCATGCATTCCTTATGTCAATTTTCCATCATTAGTTTTTTTTACAAATCTCTATACAATTTTGGGGGCTGGTCATACAAATTGGGTTTGTAAATGTATGAAATTCTGTATCTTGAAAAGGGATTTTCGGATCGATTTAATGTCTTTGGAAAAGTTGTAGTTTATGATTATGACTTTGAAGGAAGAAATAATTTTTTTAATATAACTGTTGGGTAACTCTCCGCCAACTCACACAGCAGTTGCCCCGACCACTCTTCGATTTGCGTGAAACTTTGTCCTAATGTGTAACTTTTGTCCCTGATCACGAATCCGAGGTCCGTTTTTTGATATCTCGTGACGGAGGGACGGTACGACCCCTTCCATTTTTGAACATGCGAAAAAAGAGGTGTTTTTCAATAATTTGCAGCATAAACGGTGATGAGATAGAAATTTGGTGTCAAAGGGACTTTTATGTAAAATCAGACGCCCGATTTGATGGCTTACTCAGAATTCCGAAAAAACGTAGTTTTCATCGAAAAAACACTAAAAACGTTTTAAAAATTCTCCCATTATCCATTACTCGACTGTAAAAAAATTTTGAACATGTCATTTTATGGGAAATTTAATGTACTTTTCGAAACTACATTGACCCAGAAGGGTAATTTTTTCATTTGGAACAAAAATTTTCATTTTAAATTAACGTGTTTTTTCCAACTTTGCAGGGTTATTTTTTAGAGTGTAACAATGCTCTACAAAGTTGTAGAGCAGACAATTACAAAAAAATAATTTTATAGACATAAGGGGTTTGCTCATAAACATCACGAGTTATTGCGATTTTACGAAAAAAAAGTTTTGAAAAAGTTACTTTTTGCGTTTCTCTTTGTTTCGTCGTCCGTGTCTGTCGCGGATGACCATGAACGGCCATGATCAACGACGACCAACATTTTCAAAACTTCGCAATAAATCGTGATATTTCTGAGCAAACCCCTTATGTTGAAGAACATTGTTACACTCTTAAAACTAACCCTGCAATGTTAGAAAAAACACGAAATTTGAAAATGAAAATTTTTGTTATAAATGAAAAATGACCCTTCTGGGTCAATGTAGATTCGAAAAGAACATTAAATTTCCCATAAAATGTCATGTTTCAAAGTTTTTACAGTTGAGTAACGGAAAATGGGAGAATTTTCAAAACTTTTTTAGTGTTTTTTTCGATGAAAAATACGTGTTTTTCGGAAATCTGAGTACACCATCAAATCGGGCGTCTAATTTTACATAAAAGTCCCTTTGACACCAAATTTTTATCTCATCACCGTTTAAAGCTGCAAATTATTGAAAAACACCTCTTTCTTCGCATGTTCAAAAATGGAAGGGGTCGTACCACCCCTCCGTCACGAAATATAAAAAAACGGACGTCAGATTCGTGATCAGGGACAAAAGTTACCCCTTAGGACAAAGTTTCACGCAAATCGAAAAGGGGTCGGGGCAACTGCTGTGTGAGTTGTCGGAGAATTACCCGTATACATTTTTCTTTTCTTTTTGATTTCTGTAATGTGAAAATTTTCGGTCGCAGAAATTATAGATTTGTTCAAATCAAATTCTGCAAAATTTTAGGATCATCTAGACATTCTTACAAATCACTGGAAACAAGAATCGTCCCGATTGGTTGAGTAATGCCCGAGAACCAGCGAGTTGAAGTTACCGTTCCACCTTTTTTGGGAGGCTTGGGCGTCCGTGCAAGTTGGACATGCGTTGGGCGTTCCAGTGTTAAAATAAAAAAAAAACCTTTTTTTTAAACTAAGAAAATTTGCTTAATTTGACATGGAATTGCACTAAGGCAAACCACAATTATTTTAAATGATTTCAAACGCTAGGCTTGAATCTTTTTTGAAGAAAAAGAGCAGAAAATTTCTTTAAAAATAATCATTCAAACATTGAAAAACGAACCTAGGGCTCGTGCATAAATCACGTGGTCTCTGTAGAAAGAAGGGAGGGTTTGGCGAAAACCCACGCTCCATACAAAATGTTGAAAATTTGTGTGGAGAAAAAATCATGGAGAGGAGGGGGGTTTGAAAATGTCACATTTGAAATCCACGTAGTTTCTACACGACCCCTAATAGCAACCAAGATATCATAAAATGAAAAATTATGGGTATTTAAGTGACACTGTTGAAACTCTTTTTTTTTTTGTAGGACTTGATTATTTTCTTAAAATGTTATTATTTTCAAGATTCGGATGGATCTTTTTGATTTTTTACCCATACAAAATCTAAACACAACGAAATGTTGATTTGCGAAAGCAAAGAGGATTATTTCAATGCAATTGTAAACTCTTTTAAACGTGAGCAACTCTCTACGAAATCGGCCGATTTCGAACATTTTTATTTTTTGTATTTTTTTATTTGACTCAAACTTTGTGGGGGCCTTCCCTATGACCAAGTAAGCGATTTTGCGTTATTGGTTCACCCATACAAGTCTCCATACAATTTTGGCTGCTGTCCATACAAAAATGGTATGTAAACATTCAAACAGCTGTAACTTTTGAGTGAATTTTCTGATCAATTTGGTGTCTTCGGCAAAGTTGTAGGTATTGTTAAGGACAATTGAGAAAAAAATAGGTACACGGAAAAAAAATTGCAGATTTTGTTATCAACTTTTTTTTCACTAAAACTCAGTTTCCCAAAATACGTATTTTTTGATTTTCGAGATTTTTTTATATGTTTTAGGGGACTAAAATCCGCAACTTTTGAGCTATCGAGAAACATGGTCAAACAATCTGACGCCAAGTTATGAATTTTTGAAAAATAGTGATTTTTGTAAAAAAATCCAAATTTCATGCAAAAACTAATTTGAAGTTATATTTTAATGCAAAATTGAATTTGCAATCGAAATCTACTCTACAATTTTTTTGATAAAGGGCTTCGTTTTCAAGATATAGCCACCGAAAGTTAGATTTTAGCAAAATATGTGCAGTTTTTCGATTTTTAAAAATAGTGACCATGAGCGACCATTTCTAAAAATATTTTTTTTGAAAAGTTCAGAAAATTTGCTATAAAATTGTGTAAGAGACATTGAAGATTGGACATCGGGTTGCTGAGATACAGCCGCTTTAAGAAAAAGAAACACGAAAATTGAAGTTTTCTAAGTCTCACCAAAACAACCCACCATTTTCTAATGTCGATATCTCAGCAACTAATGGTCTGATTTTCAATGTTAATACATGAAACATTCGTAAAATTTTCCGATCTTTTCGAAAAAAATATTTTGAAAAAAATAAGTCAAGACTGACATTTTTAATGGGCGCAATATTCATTGTTTGGCCCTTTTAAAATGTTAGTCTTGATTTATTTTTTTCAAAATATTTTTTTCGAAAAGATCGGAAAATTTTACGAATGTTTCATGTATTAACATTGAAAATCGGACCATTAGTTGCTGAGATATCGACATTGGAAAATGGTGGGTTGTTTTGGTGAGACTTAGAAAACTTCAATTTTCGTGTTTCTTTTTCTTAAAGCGGCTGTATCTCAGCAACCCGAGGTCCAATCTTCAATGTCTCTTAGACAATTTTAAAGCAAATTTTCTGAACTCTTCAAAAAAATATTTTTAGAAATGGTCGCTCATGGTCACTGTTTTTAAAAATCGAAAAACTGCACATATTTTGCTAAAATCTAACTTTCGGTGGCTATATCTTGAAAACGAAGCCCTTTATCAAAAAAAAAATGTAGAGTAGTTTTCGATTGCAAATTCAATTTTGCATTAAAAAATAAAATTTGTCAAAGGAGAATGGGCAAATTTGGTCCAAGGATGTACACGAACGGGACCATCTTTTTTCGAAAGATCTCGCCGAGACATGAAAAAAGTCTTCTGGACCAACTCTCTAAACCCCGGAGTTCAAAAGTTACATGCTGTTGAAGTTTGAGCATTTTGGGTTAAAGTACAAAAAATCGAATTTTTGCTATTTCTAAAATCATTTATAAAATCTCTGTTTCATTATGGATTTAGATTTTCTTGACTTCATTCGACGCGTATCAGCAAAACTATGAGTTCTGATATGTCTTACCATGATTGAAACATGATTTCTCTTGTTTTTATCCGTTTGAACCGTTTGTGCAAGAGGCATCCCATAGAAACAAGTCGAAACTTCAAGGTTTTGAAACCGGCTCCGACCCAGACTGCTTCAGTGAGTATGGAAGGCTTCAGTGCAATGTTGTAACAACTTATTGGGATGGTCTGAGTCATCCGAGAACTCCTTGGAGTTAAGACCGGTGAGTCTACCGCCGTAACAAGCAAGATATCGGTGGTTTTTGACCACTGATCATACCCGCATGGCTTCAGTGAGTATGGTAGACTACTATACTGATGTGTTGGAGTGTCCTGGGTTCTCCTAGGACTCCCTTGAGTTAAGATCTGTGGGTCTACTACCGTAACAATCCAAATGTCGACCGGTTTTGACAACGGAACATACCCGCATAGCTTCAGTGAGTGTGGTAGACTACTTTGCTAATGTGTTAAGATGTCCTGGGTCATCCAAGGACTCCCTGGAGTTATGATCTGTAGGTCTACGGCTGTTACAAGGACTCCCTGGAATGGTCCAGAACATCCCAACATAACAGCAATACAGTCTGCCATACTCACTAAATCTTTGCGGTTATGATGCGCGGTTAAAAATCATCGACCTTTTTCTTGTTACAGTGACCCAAATATCTAAACTCCAGGGAGTCCTAGGATGACCAAAGACATCCCAACACATTAACAAAGCAGTCTACCATACTGTCTGAAGCTATGCGTGTATGTTCCGGGGTCAAAAACCGTCGACCTCTTGCTTGTTACGGCTGTAGCTCCACAGATCATAACTCCAGGGAGTCCTTGGATGACCCAAGACATCCTAACACATTAGCAAAGTAGTCTACCACACTCACTGAAGCTATGCGGGTATGTTCCGTTGTCAAAACCGGTCGACATTTGGATTGTTACGGTAGTAGACCCACAGATCTTAACTCCAGGGAGTCCTAGGAGAACCCAGGACACTCCAACACACCAGCATAGTAGTCTACCATACTCACTGAAGCCATGCGGGTATGATCCGTGGTCAAAAACCGCCGACATCTTGCTTGTTACGGCGGTAGACTCACCGGTCTTAACTCCAAGGAGTTCTCGGATGACTCAGACCATCCCAATAAGTTGTTACAACATTGCACTGAAGCCTTCCATACTCACTGAAGCAGTCTGGGTCGGAGCCGGTTTCAAAACCTTGAAGTTTCGACTTGTTTCTATGGGATGCCTCTTGCACAAACGGTTCAAACGGATAAAAACAAGAGAAATCATGTTTCAATCATGGTAAGACATATCAGAACTCATAGTTTTTGCTGATACGCGTCGAATGAAGTCAAGAAAATCTAAATCCATAATGAAACAGAGATTTTATAAATGATTTTAGAAATAGCAAAAATTCGATTTTTTGTACTTTAACCCAAAATGCTCAAACTTCAACAACTTGTAACTTTTGAACCCCGGGGTTTAGAGAGTTGGTCCAGAAGACTTTTTTTCATGTCTCGGCGAGATCTTTCGAAAAAAGATGGTCCCGTTCGTGTACATCCTTGGACCAGCTCCCATACAAATTTGCCCATTCTCCTTTGTTTTTGCATGAAATTTGGACTTTTTACAAAAATCACTATTTTTCAAAAAATCGTAACTTGGCGGCAGATTTTTTGACCATGTTTCTTTGTAGCTCAAAAGTTGCGGATTTTAGTCCCCTAAAACATATCAAAAAATCTCGAAAATCAAAAAATACGTATTTTGGGAAATTGAGTTTTAGTGAAAAAAAGTTGATAAAAAAATGTGCAAATTTTTTTTTCCGTGTACCTATTTTTTTCTCAATTGTCCTCAACAATACCCACAACTTTGCCGAAGACACCAAATTGATCAGAAAATTCACTCAAAAGTTACAGCTGTTTGAATATTTACATACCATTTTTGTATGGACAGCAGCCAAAATTGTATGGAGACTTGTATGGGTGAACCAATGACACAAAATAGCTTATTTGGTCACAGGGAAGGCCCCCCCAAAGTTTGAGCCAAATCAAAAAATACAAATAAAATCCATTTCCGGTTTTGGTAGAGAATTGCTCTCTTATAAAAAGGCCATTGATAAATTCTCAAATGCTGTGGTATATCAAAAATCACGAGTTTTATTATATTAATTACGCCATGTTTTATTTGTTATTTAGAAATAATTTAATTTCTATTCATCTAGCAAGCAACGAAAAATGTCAAACTTTTTAACAATATGTTGAATCTGTAACTTTTAAAATTTTCTACTGCAATGTAAATTAGTTGTTAAATGGACTGCAAATCTACCACCTTTCAAACATATGTCCGTTCCCTTACTTGTATGAAACTTTTGAAAAGTTAACGAAACGAAGAAATCTCTTTCAAACCCAACTTTGAAACAAACTTCATTATATGAACATCATATTGGAAACTCACCTTTTTAACCCACCCCGTTGAAAGCATTTTTAGCTCGATGTCTTTCACGAACTGTACAACACTCCAAAGAAACACACCTGATCGTAAACTTTTATAAAACTTTTCCGTTCTTTTTTTCTGCTCGTCAAAGAGTCCTTTCAAACCACTTTTATTCGTTCTTCACTTTACGCTGCTACTTTCCTCTGTAACTGCGAAGAAAAAGTAAAACTTTGAGAAACAACAAAAAAAATCACACCGCGCAATCTTATCGAAAACTTTGAAGTAATTTTCCTCCCCTCCACCAATCAGTTCACGTTTCCCACTTTTCCTCTCTTGCTCTGGAAAGAAAAGGAAAAGTGCAGGAAATTAGATTATTTCTGCGTTTCTGTGCTGATTTTGACAGACTCCTTTCTATTTTATTTTCACTGACTCATCACTAACACCAAAAAAGAATTATTGCCGACTGTTTGCACAATAAATTCGACGTTCACTTTTTTTCGGCCGCGAACCCCTTCAAAAAAGTTTCTTCTGGCACTGATTTTGTGCTCTTCCCCCAAAAAAGCTGCCAACGCTAATCGTCTCGTAATGCTGCTGATGGTGACGTTGTGATGTCTCTCGTTCTCTTTCCCTTTCCGGCTGGCTGCATCAGCTTGGTGTGCCCAATTGTATGCAATCAGTTAGAGTAGCAGCAATTTTCCCACACCCCACTTTCCAGCAGTACACACTCCCTGCCGCCGGCGTAAGTCATGCGAAAAACGCGGAAAAAATGGCGAAAAAAAGCGCGCGCAAAAAAAGAACAACACACCAAAATATGCTAAATCACTTCGTTTGGGGTACACCTTAACTTTAAAGCAAACTTTAGAGCGGCACTTGCCGACTGGAGACGGTAACGCAAAGTAAGCACAGTTTCGTGAAGATACAATGATTTTATAGTACGAGACAGAGAGCTTTTGAGCTGTGTGTGCGCGTGCCGCGCCAACGTTTTCCACGCGCGCACTGAGTGTGAGTGACAGACGCGTCGCGATGTGTCACACTTGGGCTAATCTGTGACCTCCTCCACCTCTTTGCGCGATTTTCCTCATGTTTGATGGGCACTCTAGGGTGGGTGGAATGTTAGCCCTCGGTGAATTTACTTAATCTACAACTGGAAATTAAAATTAAGGCTCGATTAGTTGCAAAATTGTGATGCAAAACGTAACTTTTATGTTTACTATTTTGAGGAATAGGTATGAATCACCCTAATGAATTTCCCTAAACGCTAATTGTGCTGCTTCTGATGAGCATTAGAATGAAGCATCGCCGTTCAGCAGTTCATGTCAACTCAATTACATGAGCAGTATTCCAGTAAATTTACTATTGAAATCACAGAGTTTGTGATTGTAGTTGTCTCACATTTGATTTAGAGTTAAAAGAAATTACATTATTCATTTAATTATTGGTGAAAAGGAGCGAGTTTAAATTTTTTCTACACTTTAATTGTTTTTTTTTTAATTATAATTTGAATGAAACATTGTCCATCAATCCATCGATTTCGAACCAATCTGCATCAATTACTCAAAAGTGGCTTAAAATGCATATGGGACATTTATGCGAAAAGGAGCAGTATGTATCGTTTCTGTGTCTTCAACAAAGTTGTAGGTTATGTTTAGAACTGTTCGAAAAAATCAAGGCAAAAAGCTTTTTCGCTATAAAGTGGAACTTCACGCAAATTTAATACATTTTCTAAACGATTCAAAACATGAAAAATGAATTTCAAATTATTTTCAATAAATAAGACTTCTTTATCCAATAATGTTTTGAAGTTCTTAAAATAAAAAAAATAACGTCATGATTCGAAATTCGGACACTTAGTAGCATATCATTTTTGTTATAGCTGGCAAAAAAATATGTAATTAGTTGGAATTGTAGAAATATCACCAGGATATAGCATAAACAGTTAGTTTTAATAGAATACATGCACAATATGTCTTTTCTAAAAAAAATCATCAGATTTTTATAATTAAAATGACTTTTGGGCTTCGAAATCCGGACACTTTTGCTTCGAATTCCGGACACTCAATTTTGCTTATGAATCGCACAAAATTGGGCTAAATATGTTAGTGGATGGTATTCTTTAGGTCTCAAATAAGCTGTTTACATCAGAACAATCGATATTTTATGTAAAAATTTGCTAGAATTTAAGGAAATCAAAACCATAAATTCTGCTTTGCCTTCCCGATGCTTCGGACGCCTATGAAATATTTCAGTGAAATGTTTCGCATTTTTGGTAATCTTATAATTTTATTTTATTTTATTTTTTTTTTGCATTCACTACAGCGTTCGAACAAACTTTATATGAAAGTTCTAGTAACACAGTTTTGACATTCATAATGCGAACTCATATCCAAATAATTGTTAAAACAAGATGAGGTGTCCGGGTTTCGAAGCGTCCGGGAATTCGAATCATGACGTTATTCCCCTTGTTTTGTTGACCCATCTTTGAATGGGGGGCTGCATAAACATTGCAAAGAATGTTTAGATAAACGTCGGAAGGGAAATTGAATTATTAGGCTTTTTAAATTTAATTTAATTTTATTTTTTACAGAGATGGACAACAATGAAAACATTTTTGAAAACTTTAATATCAATTTCATTAATGCTTACAAAAAAAATTCCCAAAACGACATTTTGATTCGATTTTAATTTTAAGGTCAAAATATACTTTTGAAAGATTGGAATCATAATTAATTTAGAAATGACATTTTTTTAATCTTATTTATCAACATTAAGGGGTTACATACATCGGCCAAAATGTCAGAGGTAGGTATGAGCACACATTTGCACATTTTTTTTTCAAATCTGCGTTCAAAGTTATTAAAATATACGTTTTGATCTATTAACAAAATAAATTTGAAAACATTTGGCTGAAGCAGTTACAAAAAACGGCTGCCACAATATCTTAACACTGCTTTAAATTTAGGTGAAGACTCGTTAAACCAATCCCGTGTGCATAATGAAGGCCGATTTTCAAAAAGTTTTTTTTTTTTTTTGAAAAAAGGTAAAACATATGTTTGAGTTTTTCATATAAAAAATCGTCAGTTTTTGAAGTTTTGCTCGGTGTTTCGAGAAAAAGCCTCAGAAAGTTTGACAGTTCGCTTTGTTATAGTTTTAGGCTTAAATCGTCTCTTACTCATTTCAATAATAAAATATCTTCATGAAACTTTCAGGAGTGATTGAAAACCATATTGATGGTGAATTTAATGACTTTTAGTAATATTATTTTTTGTGATTTTATACATGTATGTAACCCCTTAAGGCCGTTGCAAATATTTTTTGGAGTTTATGTAACTCTCCCACAAAAAAATTATTCAAAAAATTTTAATATTTTAATGCAGCCATTCTCAACCTTCTTCTACGCTGGTACCCCCTGCTATGTAAATCAAGTAGGCCCGGTACCCCCGTTGAGAATCGCTGTTTTAATGGAAAAAGAAGTCTAGTGAGCTGAAAACAATTTAAAACTTATTTTCCTGCGTTTAAAATCATATTTAGCATATTTGAGATGGATCAACAATATTTTTTTATGAAATTCCATTGTACAGTACTGCAAAAAGTTTTTTTTTCGACTAAAAAAATATTTCGCCTGTATTTTTTTTGAAAATTCTGCTGTGCAGTACTGCAAATAGTTTTTTTTCGACAATAAAAATCGCAAATATTTTGATATTTTGAAAACTAAAGATTGCAAAATATCTGGACAGGTGTAAATTGCATTTTCAAACACTCTTTGAAAACCATGCCTTGTGATTTCAATTTTTATATTGTTTTTATTTGTTTAGACCGTTGCAAATATTTTTTGAAGTTTATGTCCCTCGACTTTGGCCAATGTCGAGGGGTGGGAGGGGTCATGGTTTTAACATTTGAATGCAAAAAATGTTTTAAAATCCATTTTACACCTGCCCAGATGCTTTGCAATCTTCAGTTTTCAAAATATCAAAGTATTGGCGAAATATTTTTTTATCGAAAAAAAAACTTTATGCAGTACTTTACAACAGAATTTTAGAAAAAATAATTATATTTTTGATTGATCTTGTATATGCTAAATTTTATTTTAAATGTTTCAGTTCATTATATTACTCTTTCCATTAAAATTTTGAAGTTCTTTGAAAAAAAATATGTCCCCTGATTTTTCGGACCATTCTTGAAGGGGGGAGGGGGGGGGGGGGTGACATAAACTTCAACAAATATTTGCAACGCCTTATTTATTTACATAAACTTCAAACTTTTATGTTAATTTAACTGAAGTGCAAACTTGATTGATTGGCCTTGCATCAATGCATCAATTGATTTTTTGGACCAGTGATTTTTGAAACATTCAATAACACGCCTTACAAAATGTTCAAAACTCATTCTTATAAAAAAAAATTGTGATATAATACACCATTAGTGTGGTTCAGGGCCCCTTGGAAATGCAAAAATGTCAGCTAGACCGTTGCATTGTTGATAAAATCATTGTTCTATGTCTCCTGAAGCTCCCCTGAAATTTTCAGCAAATTTGGTTCAGGTTTCGTCACAGCTCTTTAGCATTTAAGTTTGCATGGTATTTGCATGGGAAATCTTCAAGTTTTTAATTTTCTAAAAAAAATCTTCTACCGAACCAAAAATTCTGAAACTTCAGATATATATCAAAAATAATATAGGGAACAATTTTGTAGAACACTTCAACTTAATCTGAACAGAACTGACTTAGTTATAAGTGGATTAAGTGAAGGTGTCGAAGTTGTATTTTGCAAAGGGCCTCTTTCGCCAAATTTTCACCTGATGGCTCACTTTGATCGATGGCAAATCGTTTGACAACTTGTTTGTTGTTGATGTCAGAAGAAAAAAAATGGAACGGCGGTTTCAACTCCAGTGGAACAAATTAATCCGTTTTCTTCGTCTTTTCAGGTTAAATTTGAAGATAAGCTTTTGGCCAGCGAAGTTCATGACTTGGACCCGATCTCTAGAATAAGACGGATTCAAGGATTTTTTTCAACAACTTATTCAGGGCTTCTATTGAGTGTGGGAGTTGATGTGTTTGGTGGTGGTTTATTGAGGTGCTGACCGACGTTCGCGCTCCGGCGATGTACGTGGGGCCAGCTCTACTCTGCCGTTTCCCCCTTACTGGGAGGGGGAAAGCTGGGGGAGGTCTATTGGTTGATTGGTGGCTTGTAGTTGCACCTGCAATCTTCGTCACCGGTGCAGCGTTTCTTCCACATGAGGGATGCATTCTTTAGTGCCGAATATTCTAAGGGAAAGCCGACAGACGTTACATCTTTTTCTAAACCGGGCATGCCGAGAAGGAGGGCCTCATTAGCGATGGAGGCCAGCAGACTGAGGGTTGTCACCCTTAATGGCTATGGCGCGGAGGATGCCGCACAGGACTTACACTGACTACACTGACTACGCTGACCACTTATAAGAGACCATCATTACCACTTATAAGGGCAAACATCGCGGCGGTGAGGCAATCCAAACGTCTTTTGAAATTTCGCGCCCATCCACCCCGGGATTCGAACTGACGACTTTTGGATTGCGAGTCCAACTGCCAAATACGACGCTATCCAGGCAGATTTGTTTCCCAAGGACTCCTCACCTGGACTGACCTTACGACCTAAATTCTGGGTTTGGCCAGGACCGACATTTACTTTCCCATCCGACGGAAGGCATGATCAGACAAATCTCGTCTCGAAAAATACCATCTGGGTCGACTAGGACTTAATCAAGGCCAAGAGGCTTATCATTACACCACCGGACCCCGCACACGATTACCCACAAATCTATCCTAAATCTAGTCAATCTTTACTATCCTGGGGTCCGAGTGGACAGTTCACGCTCGTTACACATGGAAGTGCGGGACCAGGTGATTAAGTTAGTGTGCGTGCATCCGGTTTGGTCAGTGTAGTCAGTGTAAGTCCTGTGCGGCATCCTCCGCGCCATAGCCATTAAGGGTGACAACCCTCAGTCTGCTGGCCTCCATCGCTAATGAGGCCCTCCTTCTCGGCATGCCCGGTTTAGAAAAAGATGTAACGTCTGTCGGCTTTCCCTTAGAATATTCGGCACTAAAGAATGCATCCCTCATGTGGAAGAAACGCTGCACCGGTGACGAAGATTGCAGGTGCAACTACAAGCCACCAATCAACCAATAGACCTCCCCCCAGCTTTCCCCCTCCCAGTAAGGGGGAAACGGCAGAGTAGAGCTGGCCCCACGTACATCGCCGGAGCGCGAACGTCGATCAGCACCTCAATAAACCACCACCAAACACATCAACTCCCACACTCAATAGAAGCCCTGAATAAGTTGTTGAAAAAAAATCCTTGAATCCGTCTTATTCTAGAGATCGGGTCCAAGTCATGAACTTCGCTGGCCAAAAGCTTATCTTCAAATTTAACCTGAAAAGACGAAGAAAACGGATTAATTTGTTCCACTGGAGTTGAAACCGCCGTTCCATTTTTTTTCTTCTGACATCAACAACAAACAAGTTGTCAAACGATTTGCCATCGATCAAAGTGAGCCATCAGGTGAAAATTTGGCGAAAGAGGCCCTTTGCAAAATACAACTTCGACACCTTCACTTAATCCACTTATAACTAAGTCAGTTCTGTTCAGATTAAGTTGAAGTGTTCTACAAAATTGTTCCCTATATTATTTTTGATATATATCTGAAGTTTCAGAATTTTTGGTTCGGTAGAAGATTTTTTGCTTTTAGAAAATTAAAAACTTGAAGATTTCCCATGCAAATACCATGCAAACTTAAATGCTAAAGAGCTGTGACGAAACCTAAACCAAATTTGCTGAAAATTTCAGGGGAGCTTCAGGAGACATAGAACAATGATTTTATCAACAATGCAACGGTCTAGCTGACATTTTTGCATTTCCAAGGGGCCCTGAACCACACTAATACACCATTTGCAAGTTATAAGTATTTTACAATCATTGTTTAGTTAGAGTCAAAAAAGGTTTAGAAAATTATCTGATTATTTTAAACATTATTAACATTATTTAACGAAATCCTTAAAAAACTTATTTTTCTGCACTGAAATGGGTTCTGAAATGTTGAACATTTCAGCACTTGCATCAAAATGTTACATTTTTTTAATATTTTTTGTGAATTTACTTAACACGTGGATGCTTGGCATAAAATTCCATTCAAAAGCGTTTTACAGAACTGCAAAAAAAAAAATTATTAGCAACTTGTTGCAAAACTTGATTTTTTCAGCACTCATCGCCCTAATCGGATTTACCCAATTCGGTAGACCTCGTCGGATAAATGTACGACTCTTGCTAAAAAATCTTCTTTTCGCAATAGTAATTCAAGAATGCAAATCGCATTCAACTAGAAGAAAAGCAATTAAACTAAAATAAAAATCAAATTTGCAAACAAATTAAAATGATTTCTACAATTCATTGTCATCAATGCTTAAAAACAACCAATCTGATTCCCTCACAAGTATTGAACTCCATTCACCATAAAATACTCCAGAGTAAACTTCCGTCGAAAATTGCTCTAAACTAGACTTTGTCACGCCTGAACTGAACCGTTTAACTTTGTTTGCTGGTGAATGAATGATCACTTACACACTAGGCTACAAGCCAGTAAAAAAAAGTTAGTTGGATAAAATCTATTATTGTTGACAACACCGACCAACAAAATTTCTGCGCAGGCTCAACTCGAGGGGAAGAATAAAGTTTGCGGTCCCCAGAATCATGTGCATTTTGAATTTTTTCAAAAATAGTTTGTCTGAGCCGAATGGGGTTTCTCCATAGTTTGTATGGAGAATTAGTGCGGTTCGGATCTCTTTTATATTGCATGCAATTTTTGGGTTGTATGCAAGAGCGACGAACCTCCCGAGTTCTCCATACAATACATGAGGAATATGTAAAATTAGAAATTTTTCATGGTAATATTATCATGATTTTTTTACGGTGTATGTATGTCTTCTGTTCATACGTCGCACGCTTATTTGCGGCAACAAAACCAATTTGGCGAATAGTTCAACAACATTGTCGAAGAGCTCATTTCTATGAATGAGAATTGCATCATCATCATCATCATTAACCTATTGGTTCTAGTACGATGCTGGCTAGTGACATCGATCGGCACTGCTTGTCAGTAGAACAGTGATTGTGGGGTAAAATCACAAGTGAAAAAAAAATAATAAATATGTTATTCTTCAATTTGAAAAATACAGTTGAGCTCTACCGAAATACTAAAAATAATATAAGAATCCAATCACCACAAATTCCTCTATGAAAAGTTGTTCTATGAAGAAGACCCCAATGATGCTGGCGGTTAACGTTCCAGTGACATGGTTTTCCCATCAGGCCGCTGAAGGCAACCATTACGTCACTTGCTGGGAAAAAAGACCGTATCATTGATGCTGGTTTGCGAGTACGTTTCAAAATCACCCACGTGGTGCGTACATAAAACATGCACAATATGACACTTTGAAATGGTGATTACGCGCTTCTGCGTGAATGAAGACTACATTCGGATGCTTTGAACTGTATAATTGAACACTGAGGAGCAATGCTAAAATTAAGGTTTGCTACATTTCTAGGTAGGTTAAAAATAGAATTTCGTTGGCTTATTTCAGAAAGAATTTAATAATCATTTTTTTTTTGAATGTTAATATCTATTTTTGTCAGCTCTCTTTGCAGCAGGACTCCAATAGCTGTGAGATATATTCCAAGAAAATATGAAAAAGCATCCAACTCTACAAATACATCGCATTTGCGTTTGCATCGTTTGTACTTCGTCACCGTCTCCCGCCCTCAAATATTTTCCTATCAATTTCCTACCTTTAATCCTACTTGATCCATCAATTTCTATTAGCACTTAGTAAACGTCTCTCCCACCCTCTCTGGCTTGTTCGTTCAAATTTCCCAAAAACGTTTCCGTCACTCTATACTAAAAGGTCAAGGTGGTTTAAGTTGCCACAAAAAAAAAGCAACAAAAAACGTGAAAAACCACTTTTCGCAAGACTCGTCAAGTTTCCACCTGTCCCAAAATGATGATGAATGGGAAAAGTTTCGCCGATGACATCGACAAAGTTTTACCCAGAAGTTTACCTTTTTCCGATGACCTGTGAAAATCTGAGCCGAACCTCTTTTGTCAACCGATAAGAAGCGTAAATATTTACTTTGCGAGAACGTTTATCCGTCCGAAAGATAAACGTCGAGCAATGGGTTTGGACTGAAAATACCACAAAGAAACTGAACTGAAAAGTACGATAGAAAAAGGAAGCATCGCAATATCCGGTGAACGAACCTTCCCGGCAAGCCCCTGTAGATAGAACAAAACGGAAACCTGTAATGGATGAGAGTTTGAAAATTTGAAGTTCAATCTCAATATAAGAAAAAATGTGCAACATTTCGAGCAAACTGCTAAAAAAGGTTGTAAACTCAGAGGTAAACAATAAATAAAAAAAAGTCAGAATGATCAACGATTCCAAGATAACAGAAAGGTCGACTTTTCAAAACTTACAAGAGTTCTATAAAAACGACTACTTTGTTCAAGTATGGATTTATAAAATGACCCATTGTCTCTTACTCTTAAAAGAAGTAGGTTTAGGCTAACTAAAATCAAAAAAGTTCTGTTTGAATTAAATTTCTTAATGGAATAATCAAATTTAATTAAATTAAATTGTGCTTGAATCCACTTTTTTTTTCTAAACACGAACCCAGAAGAAAGACAAAACAAAAAATTATCAATTATTTTCATTCTCCCAAAAGAGTTAACGTAAGCTTTTGAGAATTTTATCTACTAAGAAATCTTTAACTTTGGCTTACGTTACGGAACCCAATCTTTTTAAAAATCGCATTTAAAAAAAATCAATTTAAATTATTCACTCTACAGCATTGCCTTGGCATTCTCGATTGCGAGATTCCTACTCGAAACGAAGTGTCCGAAGGCTTGATTGTTGAGGCAATTTCAAACCCCTTTTTAAACCTAAGCTTCCATCCACCGCGGGTTTTGAACTGACGACCTTTGGATTGTGAGTCTGCCTACCACCGACTCCACCTGGACTGAGCTAACGGCCTAACCTCTAGGTTAGACCGAGGCCAACATTTACTTCTCCGTCCGACGAAAGGCGTGATCAAATTTCGTCTCGAAAAATGCCACCGGGACCGGTCTGGGATCGAATCCAGGCTTACTGGGTGAGAGGCCACCACGCTTATCCCTACACTACGGCATTTTCAAAGCATTCTTTTTGAAAAAGTTGGAGTGATGCCTGTATCCTCGGATATAATGTGCCTTCCAGCGCATGAAACCACCCATCAAAGCCAAGATTTCTAACAAATTTGTCGCCCTCAGGCTACACATGGGCTTACATTTCATAGCTCAAATCCTCAATTTCCAAAGCACTCCATTCGAAAACTTGAGTGATGTCTGCATTCGCAAAAATTAAAAACACCTTTCATCACTCCAAAATCGCCCATCAAAACCACATTTTTCCTTCTTTATGCTGACAAAGTTGTCGCCTTGAGGTGGGAGTTGGGCTTACACTTTAGAACACGATCCCCAATTGTTCAAAACTCTTCTTCTACTGAGCTTGAGTGATGTTTGCATCAACCAAAAAATAATACCTTTCTTTCACTACTGGAAAACCACCCATCAAATTCAGGATGTTTTTTTTTCCTTGCAGATTTGTAGCCATGGGGTGGGATTTCGGTTTCCAAGCTGCACATTTTCAGAGGCATTTTTTCTCAAGGTTCGGTGATTGGTCCGAATCCGCTAAAACCCGTGCCTTCCATTTCTCGGAATGCACCCATCAAAACCATGGTTTTGTTTTGCCCGTGGACATGGAATTAGCCACTAAAGATCTGGCAAAAAAAGTGTTGGTGTGATCAGTTCTCTACGGAATCGTCCTTTTCTTTAATTTTAATTTTTGAAATCTTAAATCCGGCTGAAACTTTTTTGGTGCCTTCGGTATGCCCAAAGAAGCCATTTTTCATCATTAGTTCGTTCATATAATTTTCCATACAAATTTGGCAGCTGTCCATACAAAAATGATATGTGAAAATTCAAAAAACTGTATCTGTAAAAATTTTTTGATCGATTTGGTGTCTTCGGCAAAGTTGCAGGTATGGATATGGACTACAATGAAAAAAATGATACACAGTAAAAAATGTTTGGTGACTTTCAATTTCACTTTTCGTCACTAAAATCTAATTTGCAAAAAAAAACACAATTTTTTTTCATTTTCTGATATGTTTTAGGGGACATCAAATGCCAAAAAAAAACGGAATCGACGTAACACCTTATAATGTGGCCCTCTTAAACCTTGCGGTTACGTCAACGGATCCACAGGCGTGTATCGTTCTTTTCGCGACAAGACTCCGCCTCCCGGGTCTGCTAAGTGTGAAGGTATGGGCACGGGGAGAGGGCACCGAATACCTATATTTACACTTAGCATTTTTGCGTCCGCCTCGGGATTCGAACCGGCGACCTCTGGATTGTGAGTCCAGTGCGCGGTCCGATTGATCCACACAGTCGAACCACACAAATGCCAACTTTTCAGAAATTCCCAGAATGGGCAAAAATATTTGACCACGTAATGAATTTTTGAATCAATACCGATATCACTCAATCAAAAAGTAGTTCAGTGAAATTTTCATAAAGTGCACCGTTTTCAAGCTAGAGGCATTTTAGGTCGCAGCTTTTCATTTTTAAAAATTAGTGCACATGTTTGCCCACTTTTGAAAAAAATATTTTGAAAAGCTTTGAAAATTCTCTATATTTTGCTTTTTGAACTTTGTTGATAAGACCCTTAGTTGCTGAGATATTGCCATGCAAAGATTTAAAAACAGGAAAATTGATGTTTTCTAAGAATCACAAAAAAAACGAAATTTTCTATCGTCGATATCTCAGCAACTAACGGTCCGATTTTCAATGTTGAAATGTGAAACATTCGTGACATTTTCTGATCTTTTCAAAAATGAAATTTTCTATTTTTTTGAATCAAGACTAACATTTTAAAAAGGCCAAATATTCAATATCACGCCCTTTTAAAATGTTAAAATTGATTCGAATTTTTTTTAAATATTATTTTCGAAAAGATCAGAAAATTTCACGAATGTTTCAAAATTTAACATTGAAAATCGGACCATTAATTGCTGAGATATCGACATTACAAAATGACGGGGTTTTTTTTGGTAAAACTTAGAAAACATCAATTTTCTTGTTTTTGAACATTTGCATGGCAAAATCTCAGCAATCAAGGGTCGTATCAACAAATTTCAAAAAGCCAATTATAGAGAATTTTCTCAGCCTTTCAAAAATATGTTTTTCAAGAGTAAACAAACATGGGCACAAATTTAAAAAAAATGAATTACTGCGACTATTTTGAAAAAAGTTTCCAAAAAATGGCTATAATTTGAAAACGGTGCACTTTATCAAAATTAAACTGAAGTACTTTTTGATTGCAAATTCGATTTTACATCAAAAATGTAACTGAAAAAAATTTGTGACCAATATTTCTTTTTTTTTTAATGCATTGATTCAAAAACTCATAAATCGGTCAAAGATTTTCTGCCCATTGTGGAAATTTCTGGAAAGTTGGAATTTGATGTAAATTTTTTTTACTGTATATATTTTTTTTCAGTGTAGTCCACCTACATACAGGTTTTTGAATTTTTATAAATCATTTATGTATTGACAGCTGCCAAATTTGTATAGAAAATTATATGGACAAACTAATGATGCCAAATGACTTCTTTGGGCATACCGAAGGCAGAGAATTGCTCCAATCGAAAAAAAAAACTTTGAGATTTTTTTCATAAAATGCACCATTAGTGAGTAATAGTCGTTTCCAGTTTTTTTTTAGAAAAACATCAATTTTAGCCTTTCTATAAAAATCTGATTTTTAAAAAGATCAAAAAAAATGACAGGAGACTTGAACGAGTTTGGTCCAACCCAAGAAATTGCAAAGTGACTTTTTCAAAACCAATGTTGATGAAGAAGTGATTCTAATAGTAGTTTGTTCTTATTTTCACGCAGAAAAAAACACATATTTGAATCAACTAAACATTTCATTGGTTTGAAAAACTAGTTTTTCGAAACAACAAATGACATTTCTGGAAATGAGAAAATTTATGGTTTGATTCAACCCAATTGTTTGTTGATTATATTTATTTCTTTTTTATAAATTTATTTATTTAGCAATTCCCCACGAAAATGGAATAAACAAATGTGCTCGGATCGGCCGAAATAATTAGACCCGTATTTTTTTTTGTTTGGCCATTAGAGTGACCAACGCCGTGTTAGGGTGGTCTGGAAAATGATCATCTTAGTCGATTTTCGCAAAAACCTCCTTTTCGAAAAATCCGATTTCAATTGTCTTATTAGGGTGTAATATGGTTGTATGGAAAAAAAATAAAGTTGTCCAAATTTAGTGAGCACAGCACTTTTTTAGTTCCTTCTGGGGTCCTAAACAACTTCTCAAAGTTTGGGACCGATTAGTTTAATCCTCACTTTGCGCAAAGCGATTCAATTTTCCATATAAATTTGTATGGGGAAACCCATTTTTTTGGATTTCGATATTTATCAAATCCACGTTTCATGTTATATCAAAACCGGACTCATATTCGGATGCTCTGAAATGTCTTCTACAACTTTCCCGAAGAGAGTATGATGCTAGCATGCCCCCAAAAAAGATACAACGTGTTCAAAACTCGTCTAAAACGTGTTTTTTACTCGAAAATCACGTTTTAGACGAGTTTTGAGGACGCTATATCTTCTTTCAGGAGCAAGATAGCACCATACTCTCTTCGGCAAAGTTGTAGAGGACATTCCAAAATCCAAAAAAATGGTTTTCCCCATACAAATTTAGATGGAAAATTGGATCGCTTTGCGCAAAGTGAGGACTAAACCAATCGGTTCCAAACTTTGGGGAGTTGTTTAGGACCCCAAAAGGAACTGAAAAAGTGCTGTGCTGGAAAATCGATTTTGATATTACACCCTATTGTCTTATACGCAAATGAAAGGTGATAAGTTGGCTTTTCAAAGAAAAATAGTAAGAAGTTCTAAAAACCTAGCCTAGCATATGAAAAGGGCGTATGAAACTTTAAAATGCCGTTTTGACGGTATCTGGCCCAAAGACCCTATGCCTGGAAAAATTCATATCGGATTTCCGGACATTTTTACGTAACATTCTAAAAAATGGGAGGAGTTCATCAAAAGGATTCCGGGATATGATTTTAAAAAAAATAAAATCCCTGTTTTCGACGCGCCACACGCAAAAACAGAAAAAAGAAGAAATCAGCAAAAAATAAGGTTTTTTCACTAAAACTGCGATAACTTCAAAATTTGAGCAATGACCTATACATGTTGGGTACCAAAAGTTGCGTCTTTCAATTACAAAAATTTTAATACCCAAACATGTAAAGGTCATCCCTGAAATTTTAAAGATATCGCAGTTTTAGTGAGAAAAGTTGATTTTTTGTTGATTTCGTCATTTTCATGTTTCTGCGCGTGGCGCGTCGAAAAACTCAGTTTTTATTTTGAAAAAAATCATATCTCGGAAACGTACGGTTCGACATCGCCCATTTTTTTGATATGTTATGTGAAATTTTTCGAGGCATCCGATAAACATATTTTCAGACACGGTCAAAACGCCATTTTATCTTTTCATACGACTTTTTCAAATGTTATGCTAGATTTTTGAAACTTCTTTCTATTTTTCTCAAAGAGCCAAACTCATAATGTTTCTTGACAAAAAATGTCATTTTTCGAACCACCCTTGCACAATGTGGTTCACCCTAATGGCCAAACAAAAAATACGGGTCTAATTATTTTAGCCAAGGAACCCCCAGAAAAAATTAGGCCCGATCACAGAACTTTCTATCGGTCTAGGTTCTTTTCAAATGGAATTGCTAATTGTTTATAAATTAATCAATTGGAAAAAGATTTTGGGCATTACATCAGTTTTTCAATTTAAGTTTTTCATAAAATATCATTTAACGGTCTCCAGTTCATAAATATCACCGCACAACCGCAAAGAGATAACGACTTGCACGCGATTTTTCCCCGCTTCACCTCATCGTTTGAACTTTTGTTTACTCCGCGCTCAACACATTCAACCTTGCCTGCATCCGCGGGGGTGGCGGACCAAAAAGCTTAGCCAGCGAAGAGGTGCCAAGTCAATGTCAAGTTGCGTGTTGTTGGTGTTTACCTGGTTGGAGTTTGTTTGGAATGGGGTGTGTGTGTGTGTTTGGAGTAAACCGGAGCGTAACTAAATGGTGTTTATTGTCGCTTCTCGTTGCACGAATTTCCTAAACAAGAAACAAGCAAAACATTGAGGAAAATTTATTTAAGTAGGTGGGGGTGACTTATGTTGTATGCGAGGTAATTTTTGTTATTTGCGCAGCCCACGGCATGGCGCTGCTAGTAACAATTAGACCGTTTAGCTTCCGTTAATTAGTGACTAGGTGGTGCTGCTAACTCTTTTGAAGTTTTGTCTCTTTCAAACAAGATAAAACTCGGGTGACTCAGCAGAAGATCATCATCGGTTGAGCTGTTGGTAGTGGCATATTTATGAGTCGCAATGTTCAGATAGTTTTGCATTTACCTTGATTGTTTCTAGGTTTCTGACAGGTCGTAAGAGCCCTGGACTGGTGAAAAAGCACAAATCTTCACTTTCAATTTTGAAATGTTGTATGATAGCTAGTCGTTTTTTTTTCAAACTTTTGTTGTATAATCATCAAAACTATTTTATTTTATTCACATAAGTGGTATTTATGTACTTTTCCATGACGATAAAAATTGTTTTTATACCTTCCATCAATTTTTCCAGAACTCCACCGACTCATTCACATCAGAATCGTTGACCGAGATTACTCCAGGTTCCTTCCGTCCAGTGATTCTATCTCCGTCTCGTTGTCTTTGTAGCTGCTGCTTTTATTGTTGTTGTTATTGTTGCTACAGCCAACCCAGTCAGCATGCTAAATCTGTTGGCTCTGAGAAGCATTACGCGTTGACTCCATCCGGCCATGAGCCATCAAGCTCTGTCAACAGTACATCTTCATGGACTTGCTTACATAAGTCGTTTTCCTCCGTCGTTCTGCAAAGTGAGAGCACTTTAATGGAACGGTGTTGCCAGCAGAATTAAAACTTGGATTTTTTCAATCATTATATTTTGAAATAATGTTAATGTTAGTATATCAAAAGACAATTAAACAATTGTAAAAAAAAGGAACGGACAAAACTGTAACACTGGCAACACTGTTACCATAGAACGCGTTTCGTAAAGTATATTCCAGGGTAGTTGGGTGGGGGGAAAACGGCCAAGTGGCCAGTAGTCGGTGCTTTATTTTTTTCCTATCCGGCCAGCCCAACCAATGTCACGGCCAAATGGGCGAATTATGATGCCAAGCTGCCGTACTTTGTTTGCTAAGCTTCAGCACTGGCGGTAGATACAACAACAAAAAAACGCTGGAGAGCAACAAGGGCGACGCCATCTGTCCGGGAGGCTTTGTCTTCGCGGTGACAGCTGTCAATGTCATTTCGGGCAGATGGCAACCGTAATTGACTTCCAAGGCAAAGCACATTGAATTTTATAAGGTTGGAAATAGTGAGAATTTTTTTATTGCGTTGAATAACTTTATTCACCTTAAGGGAGCGTTCTTCTATTACGTAACGCAAAAATAAAGATTTCTCGGATACGTTTTCAAAAAGCCGTAAGAGCCATTGGTAAACAAAGTACTTTTTGCATCGGTATTCGACCTACTTACGAAAAACCAATATCAAAAATGCTTTAGATTGTTCATCTACACGTCCTTCAAGTGCCCCAAAAAAAAACTAAATGAAATTTTGTTTAATTTAGAAGAAAAGCGAAAATTAGTGTCAGAGGTCACGGTGGCTCTTACGGCTTTTTGAAAACTCACCCGAGATTTTTGACCGTCCCTTCCCCTGGTAACAAAATTTCCAATTCAAATTATTTCATCCTTTTCACGTGGGCCACTGCTTGCACGTGTTTTATATTTTCCTCCCGAAAATAGAAGACAAATTCTACACAATTTTCGTTCGTAATTCATGGAAATGTGATGCGACTGTAGACATGCTTTGTCATCACAAATTTCCCACGAGATCAAGTTGACGTTCAACGGTGTAGGCACACACGTGGAAACATTACAGCAATCAGCATCAATCAATTCAATCTGGTTGACTTGAAACCACTTGGCATGGACTCATGGTTTTTTTTTTCAATTATGCTCTTATTGAAAATCAAACAAACTAGTATGAGTATGATGAGAGCGATTACCTGCTGAAGTGTACCGTAAACGTAATTAAAAAGTTTATTGGCTAAATAACATTCAGATTTTTATCAATTAATTTACTTCTAATTGGATGGGTTTTCCATCAACCACGCAATTGGATCCTTAAATGAAGCTTAGATTGCTGATATTATTGTTTACAGCGATTAAGCTTATTTTTCTGAGAACAATGACTCTTTGTACGACCACAACCACAAGTTTAAAATGGATCTTTAAATCAATTTTGAAAAATTAACCACGCTGTTGTCGTGTCAAATTTTTTTTGCGTTAAAATGAAAAAAAAAAGTGATCAGAAATGGTTTTTAATCGTGTTTTTTTACCGTTGACATAGGACTTTAGTACCCAGCATTATTATTTGAGGCGATTTACTGGTAATATGTTTAATCACGATGGTGGTAGTAATCGTCGATTGATTTAAACATATCATATCAAAATAATTCATTTATGACCACATCAGTAATGTTAGTCAATTTTATGATATCTTTTGACGGGGGCGGTACAACCCCCTCCTTTTTTGAGCATTCGAAAAAGACGTGTTTTTAGTGTCAAAGGAGCTTTTATGTGAAATTGGTCGCCCGATTTGTTGGCGTACTCCGAATAAAAAAAAACATCGTATTTTTCCTCGAAAAACACGCAAAAATAGTTTTAAAAATTCTGCCATTTTTCGTTACTCGACCGTAAAAATTTGTGAGACATGTCATTTACTGGAAATTTTGTAATATTTTTTCAAATTTGCAATAACCCAGAAAGGTAATGGTGTATTTAAAACAAAGTTTTTCTTTTTAAAATTTCGTGTTTTTTGTGACTTTGCTGGGTTATTTTTAAGAGGTTAGCAATTGAGTTGACAATTGACAATTACAAAAAAAAAAATCGAAATACAAAAATTATGAAAAAATTACCCTTCCAGGTTCTTGCAGATTCAAAAGTACATTAAATTTCCCATCTGCTGGTTCGATTCCCATCTGCTGCAACCTTCCATCGGATGAGGAAGTAAAATGTCGGTCCCGGCCTTGGTTGTTAGGCCGTTCAGTCATTCCAGGTGTAGGAGTTGTCTCCATGCCATAAGTACAAACAACACACCAAACCAAGCCTACTCCGGTGGAATCGCTGGCGGCGGTTGGACTCGCAATCCAAAGGTCGTCAGTTCAAACACTGGGGTGGAAGGTTCCTTTGAGTAAAAAGAGGTTTGGGTGCTCTCCCCATTCAAGCCTTCGGACTTCTAGGTTCGAGCAGAGACTTGCAATAGAGACCACCGGGGGTCGTTAATGTGGATGGTTTGATTTGATTAAATTTCCCATGAAATTACCTGCCCCAAATAATTGACACCCGAGCAACAAAAAATGGCAGATTTTTTTAAATAATTTTTGTGATTTTTTCTCGATGAAAATTACATATTTTGAAATTCTGAGTACGCCATCAACTCGGGCGTCCAATTTCACATAAAAGTCCCAATGACAGCAAATTTGTCTGTGTCGTAGTTGGAAATAGTAGACACACGGACGAACGGACATGACACCAGAAACAAATTTTCTTCAAATTTCTGAAGCAAACTATCACTTGCGCCATCTACGTTCAAGTTGTCTAAGTAGCACCGCGCGATCACGCATGATTTCTCAAAATGTCTTATGCAATAATTAATTAAAACATTTTGTATTCCATATTAGAAACAGCTAGAAACAGTTTTTTGGCATTAAATTTTTCTTTATGATTCTATGTAACTTATCATGGATAGGGGAGATGGGGATAAGACAGCCACCCTAAGGGAGAAGTCTCATAAAATTTACACAACAGATTATTTTGATCTCAAATTACGTACATATTGTTCTACTAGTAGTCCATTATAGAAATGACATAAATTAATTGGTCTAAAACCCAATTTTCAATACTTTTCAGCAATTTAAAAAAAATAATTGAAATCGTATATACATGAAATACGCGGGGTAAGACGGTCAGTGCTATAAATTAACTTAATAACTTTGCTAAATCCACCCAAATACTTACATGGTTGGTTGAACAGATTTCTCTGAACGGCATAACTATTTTGGTTGAAAATGTCAAGTTTCAAATGTGAAGAAAAATGCTATTTAATAAAAATCATATTTTGGTTCAGAGAATTTCATATTATTGCGACCACATTCTATGAAAAACTGTAAATTTTTACTACAAAACAAACACAATTTGATGCGAAATAATAAGTTTGTGTATTTCGATTAGAATAAGTAAATCAAAATTATGTAAACAATATTAAATTAGCGATTTTTATGAAAAGTTTGAAAGGATTTCATACTATTCAATGAGTTTTGCTATATCACAGTAAAGAATGTTGTGCTAACCATTTTGATTAAAAATTGATAGTTTTATTGAAAATGTCTTTCCTTATCTACAAATATGGCTTAATAGTCAAAAACCGTCAAAAATATAACCTATATCAAATAAAATTTACAAGTTACGGGTGGCCATCTAACCCCCGGAGTAGCGTGGCTCACGGATATATGAAAAAGACAAAAGTGTTCAATTTCGAACGCCTCGACTGGAATTTTGTAGCAATATGGCCCCAGAACATAACCTGAAATTTTGAGCGTATTTGGTTAAGGTTTAGTACTTCCACCATTGACCTGAAGTTAGTATGGAACTTCTAAAAATTTACTATGGGAAATTTTCACTTTTAACCTCTTCATAGAGAAAGTTTCCCAAAACCCAATCAAATTTTCCTATTCTCAGGTTTCTTATAGTTTTTGATCCGGGGAACAACTTTGTAGAACATCGCAAAGCGCTAGTAATTGATCCCGAAAAGATACAGGATATTTTTTGGAGTACGGAAACAAAATTCAACGTTCTCTGAAAATTTGTCTGTATCTTTCCGGGATTAATTCCTAGCGCTTTGCGATGTTTTACAAAGTTGTTCCCCGGATCAAAACCCATGAGAAACCTCTATTCTGAAAAAAATCATACGGCATAGGAAAACTTTCTCGAAAAAGAGTTAAAAAGTTGAAAATAAATAAATTAAATTTATTGAAATTTCTTTATAACTTCAGATTAAGAGTGGAACAACTAAACATTAACAAAAATGCGCTCAAAATTTCAGGCTAGCTTCTGCGGTTATAATGCTACAAAATTTCGGTCGAGGCGTTCGAAATTGAACACTTTTGTCTTTTTCATATAACCGTGAGCCACGCTACCCCGGAGCCGTCTTGCCCCCAAATAAATTATTTTTTTAAACATTTCTTGAAAATAGCTCATCGCATTTTTTAACTTTTACGAGGGACATAATCTAGGGAAAACTTCAATTTAACATGAAAAAATATTTGAAGACAGGAAAACATATTGTTATCCAACAAAAATGCCTAAGTTGTAATTCATGAAAATTACATCCAGTTTCAAGTTCACAAATTGTTTGTTTATTTTTTTATACTATTTCAAACAATATGTTTGGCAAAGGTGACTCCATATGCATTATTTAGCATGAGGAACAGTGTTGCTAAACATTTTAGTAATATTCATTAGAATATTTATTAAAACAGTGGGATGGCCATCTTACCCCCAGCTCCCCTACTAAAATTGCCAAAAAGATGATATAATTTGTATTTTTAATATAAATTCATACGACCATTTCAAAAATTGCCCATGAATTTGCATCATCAGCTGGCTTTGTTTACCTTTTTTTTAGCAAATCAAAGAATCGTTGGTAAAAGCAAACTTAAAATGACTATATGTTTATTTTCTGTGCATGGAATTTAATGCTTCTTTTGTCTCTGATTGGATTTTTGCTTTTTTTAAACGTATGAATTCCCGGGAGTCCCGACCAAATTTCCCGGGAATCGAGAGGCTCGAAAATGGCCAATTTCTATTTCCAAATCATCGCCATTTCAGGCTGCAAATTGTTAAAAAAAACACATCGTTTTTTGCATGTTCAAAACTGGAAGGGATCGTTAAGCCCTATGTCACGAGTTATAAAAAAATCGAGCTCGGATTTGTGATCAGGGACAAAATTTACCTTATCGCTAGGACAAACATACCTTTTAGGAACAAAGTTTCAATAATTGAAAAGGGTCGAGACATCTTTTCCCGATTTCGTGTGAGTAGGCGAAGAATTACCCAAAACCCTTTCAAAATTTGACTAAAATTTGGTTGCAGAATTCAAATTGTACAAATACAAAACCAACCTTCATGAAAACAGCATTAATAACTCTCATTAGACAAAACATTGAAATAAAAAAGTTACAAAGGATGTAACAGTAAAAAAAAAATAAAATGTATAAAATATTGTGTTGATAAAATCAACGAATAATTTGTATATACTTCTTTATGGTTACCCTCAAAATGTTAACCAAAACAACAATTTGCCAATATTAACTGTTTCCTGACTATTATTTATCAATTATACCAATAAAAAAATTATTTACACTTTATTACATTTAATGTATTATATTGATGCGAACAGAAAAAAATGATAATTTAGAAATTGTTTTCCCAGGAGATTTTCTTTTTCCATCAAGTTGCTTGCAACATTGCAACAAAAAAGAATGGAACCAAATTTTTTATCGATGGCAAAGAGAGAAATTTAAAAAGGACAAATCAAAGCATACTTTATTCCAAGAAATTGTACGAGTTCAGTAAAAAAAACTGCAATTTTAAAGTTGCGCAAATTTTTCTACTTGGGTACCAACATTTTATTTTATCATAACAGATCGGCTGTTGAATAAAGCCCCATCTTTTTTTCTGTCCCGTCTCTTTCGTGTAATAATGTACGAAAAAAAAGCTTGCGTATACTTCTTTTAGAAGAATGTCAACAATGTATTTATTCGAAAACGCTCTGTTGCTGTAAAGCTGGTGTAATCCCCGTGCTTATCGGAAACATTTTGCCACATTATGAACGGAGGAACATAAATCTGGTTGTCTGGTAAATACAGTATCAAGAGTAACGACTGCAAATTTGACTATTTTTTTCTGATTTTATGTTTTTCAGGAATTCTGAAATTTCAGCTGAATGAAAGTTATTGAAAACATGATTTTATATATTTATATTAACGTACAAAACTTCAAAACCAAAACCAGCTACCCTATCTTCTGTGCAGGCTTCTTTTCACGTTTCGATGGATGTTGAACGTTGGACATGCCAGTACCGCCAGATTCGCAGACTGGAAACATTCTAGCAGCCTAATTTTTGAGACACAATTCCTGCTGAAATTCCTCAAAGCTACAAATTCTGCGAAGCTGCTTGGAGAGCAGAAAAAAGTGTAAGCATGAGATGTAACAGTTCTTATTAATAATTTTGCAAACTTCTTTTTACTCCAAGATGAGTTATTGTGTGACTGAAATGATGTTGTTTTCTGTAAAACAAGGCATCTGTTGTATGCCAGTTCATCATAATTCAACTTGAGATAATCTACCACATCAATGTCGTAATATACTCCGAAACAACAGCTTACTCATCCTAGTTCTCACCTCATTGGCCTATTGAAAGCAAGATCAACGATAGTTGGACATCTTATCACCTACACTCCCCTCCCTTACATTGCAGTCAAGGTTTCCACGTGTTGAGTCACAAAAACGAATCTGTACCCACCCACACCCACTCCCAGCACCGAGGGCATCATTAAATTTGAAGAAGATAGCATTTATAGGTTCCGACCGACCTGCGCGGCTGGCTCGCCGCAATGACCGGAAAGGGCTTGGGAAAAGCCCGCCCTGGTGCTAAGGCAAAGTGTGATAATGAAACTTTGTGTGCCAAAGCCGGTGAGCTAACGTTTGGCGGGTTTAAGCTGGTGGTTTTTTTTACGGCTTCACGTGACCACAAAGGTAGAACGATGATGACATTGCACGGTGAGAAAATTGAAGAAGTTTCGAGATTGAGAACGCATTTGAAATTCAAAATATCATCGAAAAGTTTTGCTTTGTTTGTTGTTTGTTGTTTGTTGTTTGTTGTTTGTTGTTTGTTGTTTGTTGTTTGTTGTTTGTTGTTTGTTGTTTGTTGTTTGTTGTTTGTTGTTTGTTGTTTGTTGTTTGTTGTTTGTTGTTTGTTGTTTGTTGTTTGTTGTTTGTTGTTTGTTGTTTGTTGTTTGTTGTTTGTTGTTTGTTGTTTGTTGTTTGTTGTTTGTTGTTTGTTGTTTGTTGTTTGTTGTTTGTTGTTTGTTGTTTGTTGTTTGTTGTTTGTTGTTTGTTGTTTGTTGTTTGTTGTTTGTTGTTTGTTGTTTGTTGTTTGTTGTTTGTTGTTTGTTGTTTGTTGTTTGTTGTTTGTTGTTTGTTGTTTGTTGTTTGTTGTTTGTTGTTTGTTGTTTGTTGTTTGTTGTTTGTTGTTTGTTGTTTGTTGTTTGTTGTTTGTTGTTTGTTGTTTGTTGTTTGTTGTTTGTTGTTTGTTGTTTGTTGTTTGTTGTTTGTTGTTTGTTGTTTGTTGTTTGTTGTTTGTTGTTTGTTGTTTGTTGTTTGTTGTTTGTTGTTTGTTGTTTGTTGTTTGTTGTTTGTTGTTTGTTGTTTGTTGTTTGTTGTTTGTTGTTTGTTGTTTGTTGTTTGTTGTTTGTTGTTTGTTGTTTGTTGTTTGTTGTTTGTTGTTTGTTGTTTGTTGTTTGTTGTTTGTTGTTTGTTGTTTGTTGTTTGTTGTTTGTTGTTTGTTGTTTGTTGTTTGTTGTTTGTTGTTTGTTGTTTGTTGTTTGTTGTTTGTTGTTTGTTGTTTGTTGTTTGTTGTTTGTTGTTTGTTGTTTGTTGTTTGTTGTTTGTTGTTTGTTGTTTGTTGTTTGTTGTTTGTTGTTTGTTGTTTGTTGTTTGTTGTTTGTTGTTTGTTGTTTGTTGTTTGTTGTTTGTTGTTTGTTGTTTGTTGTTTGTTGTTTGTTGTTTGTTGTTTGTTGTTTGTTGTTTGTTGTTTGTTGTTTGTTGTTTGTTGTTTGTTGTTTGTTGTTTGTTGTTTGTTGTTTGTTGTTTGTTGTTTGTTGTTTGTTGTTTGTTGTTTGTTGTTTGTTGTTTGTTGTTTGTTGTTTGTTGTTTGTTGTTTGTTGTTTGTTGTTTGTTGTTTGTTGTTTGTTGTTTGTTGTTTGTTGTTTGTTGTTTGTTGTTTGTTGTTTGTTGTTTGTTGTTTGTTGTTTGTTGTTTGTTGTTTGTTGTTTGTTGTTTGTTGTTTGTTGTTTGTTGTTTGTTGTTTGTTGTTTGTTGTTTGTTGTTTGTTGTTTGTTGTTTGTTGTTTGTTGTTTGTTGTTTGTTGTTTGTTGTTTGTTGTTTGTTGTTTGTTGTTTGTTGTTTGTTGTTTGTGGTTTGTTGTTTGTTGTTTGTTGTTTGTTGTTTGTTGTTTGTTGTTTGTTGTTTGTTGTTTGTTGTTTGTTGTTTGTTGTTTGTTGTTTGTTGTTTGTGGTTTGTTGTTTGTTGTTTGTTGTTTGTTGTTTGTTGTTTGTTGTTTGTTGTTTGTTGTTTGTTGTTTGTTGTTTGTTGTTTGTTGTTTGTTGTTTGTTGTTTGTTGTTTGTTGTTTGTTGTTTGTTGTTTGTTGTTTGTTGTTTGTTGTTTGTTGTTTGTTGTTTGTTGTTTGTTGTTTGTTGTTTGTTGTTTGTTGTTTGTTTTTTGTTGTTTGTTTATTTTTTAGCAAATACTTATTCTCAGAGTGTTTCAAGGAAACCCTAAGTTAGTTCAAATCACATCCAACGTTAGTCAAACATTGCCCCGCTAATTACGACCACGTTTACCGCGTGTAAACAATGAAGACCTCAGTTAAACCTCCACCTGTCTTAACGGTCACTGATTTCGATTCCGCGTCAAACGCGCCCAAAACAATACCCTCATGAGTCATTACACTGGGAAAATAAAGAAGGAAGAGCAGTTTCGCTGATGCATCATCATTTTCAAAGGAGATTAAGTCCAAACGACTTTTACACTCTAAAAAAATAACATACATTTAATAATAATTTATTTCACATTTTTCCCTCACTTTTTGCCACTATCACTTCGACACACGGGACATTGCGGCGCTGCATGGTACGCAGACGCCGGGTAAGCGGGAAGGGCCAGCTTCAACGCTCCCAGTGGATGACCCGCGGCCGGAACGGCTGGAGAACTTGGGACTCCACCTACCCGCAGGTCAACAGGTGCTCCGGTGGACAACGGGGCGCCCGCTCCAGGATAGAAATCTGTCACGATGAGAGGAAGGAAGGCCGTCACCTGGGAACCACCGGCCGTCGGACCTGCCCCAGGAACCACTCGCTGGTCGTACGATGGAGGTGGGGGAGCTGCGGCTGCCGGGACGTTGCAGTCGGCGTTCCGGGACAGGATGTGCTGGAAGAGCTTCTTCAGGGTAGCCTTCACCTCCTGGATGTCCTGACCGATCGCGACCAGGTCAACTTGGTTGTCGAGGTCTTCTGCGGAAGATTTGTAAAGGTTCAATTTTTAATTATCTGTCACTGTATTTCACCGAAGTTGAACTCACTGGGAATCAACACGGTTTCCGACTGCGTCGTAGCAAGATTCAGAATGTTGTTGTCCTGAGGCCTTCGGGACACAACACCGGGTTTTAGATTCGGAACGATTTCGATCGGCTTCTGAACGATTTTCGACGGGTAGTCTACGCAAAAGAAGACAAAATATTAACATTTAATCACTTTGTTCGAGGTTAGAACTCACCGTTGACCGGGAATCTAGGAGCAGGCGTTCCCAGCGGTACTCGAGTGCTTCTTGGAGTCGTAGCTTGAGAAACTGGTGATCCGAACGGTGCGGATGGTGCAATCTGGACGAATGACGGACTCTGCGCGGCTGGCGACACCGGCGACAGTTGAGTCGGTCTTGGGGTCGTCGGAGATACCCTGAGGGGAGTTGATCCTTGGAAGATCGTTACCGACCCGGATGGTACGTTGAAGTTGTTGTTGTTGTTATTTCTCGGAGGTGCCGGAGTTTGTGGAGCGGCCGTCCGGCGTGCAGCTGGTTTGCTGGTGGCCAGCGGTGGTGGGGTGAGTCGGGCTGGAGCTTTGACCGTTACTGGAACCACTCGTGGGATGGTAACCGATACCGGTGGAGCCGGTGTCACCACTTTGGGTTTCGGCGTCGAAGACACTAACGAGCCGTAATCATCTACGACGTACCCTTCCGGGATGGAGAACTGGTTAGACTCCTTCTGACTGATGTACAGATGGCGGCAAACTTCCGGGAAGTACAGTCGCTCCCAGGGAATGCTCTCTTCGACGGCGTTGAGCAGTTGCTTTCTGTAGAAAAAAGTAATTCTTTCATCAACCCAAAAGTTCTTCATCTCCCCAAGCCACAAAAACCCACACACTATCGGTAACTCGTTGGCGGTAGATCTTGGTCGTCTTGTTCGGTGCCACCACCCGGTAGCCCTTCAAGTCCGACACGTAATGGTACAAATGCGTGCCGTTCTCCGGATCCACAAATCCGTAACAGCCGTACGTGACGTCGTCCGGACCGCGAACCTTGTGCTGGAACTGGTTGAACATCTTCTTGGCCACGTTGTAGCCATAGTTGAACGAACCCTCGCGCGTCTTGAACTGGTGGTAAGCCTTCGAGTCGGGATCGACGTTCACGTGGATGTCGATGTTGTCGTTGTTGAGGGCGCACACGATGGAGAAAAGCGCCACCAGGACCTGTTAGGTGACATAAGTGAGAAGGATGTAATGAATATACAGTGTATATCGAGGGTTTTCTGTTCAAATCATGAAAAAACCCACGTTGCTTGCATTTCCAATGGAATTCGGAACCATCCTTCAACCGAAAATACTGCCCTATCATATAAATCCACCCATTAGCGCAAATTCCAGAACCCAAAATCACCCCCCAAAAGTAAGTGCACGTGCAGTGCCGATTTATTTGAGCACTCTTCCAGGAAGTGATTCGTACACAAACGGAACTTCCCACCGCCTGCCTGTCATCGTCAGCAGCTCGCTGCTGAAAAGGCAGGCGCTAATCGAATTTTCCACTTCACGCAAGTGCTGAACGTACCGATTTATGTGAATGGATGGCGTTGCCATTTTCACCAAAAAAGGAGAGCGCCATTTAGAGTCTGTTTGCCCCTTTTTTGGGCAGCTTAACTTAGAAATGTGAAGGTGAGCATCTGATGAGTGTTGCACGGATGTAGACATTTTGGCGTAACGAAGCGCGGGAATTTTGTACCCGGATCAAGTCCCAAATAATTTCACAGAAATGACCTCAATTGAAGAGATGTATTAAACAAAGAAAAAAGTTTTCCAAAAATCCTGAATAAGCGTAAATGAAAATAGGAACCACGAACAAAGTGTTCAAATGCCATGGTACGGTTTTAAAAAACACTTTGTTCGTGGTTCCCATTTTCATGTACGCTTGTTTACGATTTTGGGAACTCTTTTTTCTCCGTGTACCTTTAGCATAGTAATGGATTGCAGGATGATGTTACCCAAAATTGGCAAACCATCTATCCACCAACTGGACCCTTTTTTGAAATCTCAGCCCTCAGCCTCAGCAGTACTATACAACATAATTTCACCAAAAAAACAATAATGTTGATCGATCACAAATATTTAAATAAGATTTTAAACGCAGGAAAATGCATTTCAAATTATTTTCAGTTTATTTAACTTCTTTTTTCCATTAAAATTTTGTAGTTTTTTGAAAAAAAAAACATTTTTGCCCCAGATTTTTCGAAGCCAGTTATATACTTCAAAAAATATTTGCAACGGCCTAACAACATAAAAAATATTTCATCCATAAAGACTTTTTAAATAAATTTTATGATTTTCAATGTTGAATGATTGTTTTGATTTTTTAGATTTTTTAGAAACTAACTATGTTTAGTAAGATTTTCATTCGCTGTAGAGCAGTTCTCTACGAAATCGGTCTTTTTTCTTTAATTTTATTTCTTGTATTTTTTAATCCGGCTGAAACTTTTTTGGTGCCTTCAGTTTGCCCAAAGAAGCCATTTTGCATCTTTAGTTTTTCCATATAATTTTCCATACAAATTTGGCAGCTGTCCATACAAAAATGATATGTAAAAATTCAAAAATCTGTATCTTTTGAAGGAATTTTTTGATCGATTTGGTGTCTTCGACAAAGTTGTAGGTATGGATATGGACTACACGAAAAAAAATGATACAAGGTAAAAAAAATTTGGAGATTTTTTATTTAACGTTTTGTCACTAAAACTTGAACACTATTTTTAATTTTTTTTATTTTTTTATATGTTTTAGAGGACATCAAATGCCAACTTTTTAGAAATTTCCAGAATGGGCAAAAAATCTTTGACCGAGTTACACAGAAAAAAATCAATTCTCGTAATCGTGAATCAAGTTCACGAATGTGAGAACCACGAAGGAAATTATTCATGAGTATGGTGCATTTGCACCATAAACGTGCATATATTCCTTCGTGGTTCTCGCATTCGTGAATTTAATTCACGATTTCGAGAATTGATTTTTTTCCGTGTATGATTTTTTGAATCAATACAGATTTTTTCAAAAAATCGAAATATTGGTCGCAAAAATTTTTCAACTTCATTTTTCGATGTAAAATTGAATTTGCAAATAAAAAGTGCTTTAGTGAATTTTTGATAAAGTGCACCGTTTTCAAGTTATAACCATTTTGAAAATAGTCGCAGTATTTCATTTTTTAAAATGAGTGCCCATGTTTGCCCACCTTTGAAAAATATATTTCTAAAAAGCTGAGAAAATTCTCTATATTTTGCTTTTTCGAACTTTGTTGATACGACCCTTAGTTGCTGGGATATTGCCATGCAAAGGTTTAAAAACAAGAAAATTGATGTATTCTAAGTCTCACCCAAACAACCCACCAGTTTCTAATGTCAATATCTCAGCAACTAATGGTCCGATTCGTGAATTTTCTGATCTTTTCGAAAAAAAAATTCAAAAATTTTAAATCAAGGCTAACATTTTAAAAGACCAAAAATTCAATATTACGCCATTTTGATATGTTAGTCTTATTTTAAAATTTTTGAAAATATTTTTTTCGAAAAGATCGGAAAATTTCACGAATGTTTTATATTTTAACATTGTAAATCGGACCATTAGTTGCTAAAATATCGACATTAGAAACTGGTGGGTTGTTTGGGTGAGACTTAGAAAACATCAATTTTCTTGTTTTTAAACCTTTGCATGGCAATATCTCAGCAACTAAGGGTCGTATCAACAAAGTCCGAAAAAGCAAAATGTAGAGAATTTTCTCAGCTTTTTAGAAATATATTTTTCAAAGGTGGGCAAACATGGGCACTCATTATAAAAAATGAAATACTGCGACTATTTTCAAAATGGTTATAACTTGAAAACGGTGCACTTTATCAAAAATTCACTAAAGCACTTTTTGATTGCAAATTCAATTTTACATAAAAAAAACTAACTTAATCCACCTATGTGGTTGAAGCCTTCCTCACAACAATGGCTGTACACAAGTTTCATCTATTTTTTAGATGCGGCTTCCAAAAAGTACATCGATATCACTTAAGTGGCCATATCTCGAGACAGGGTTGCCAGATCTTCAATGTTTTGGTCTCGATGGAAAGGTTTTTTGATTACCTAACCAACGTTGGGTCGGATGATGGACCCGGACATAATTTACATACATTTAAGTGAGATCCGGCTTCAAAAAAGTACATAAATATCACTTAAGAGGCCATATCTCGAGACAGGGTTGCCAGATCTTCAATGTTTTGGACTCATTGGAAAGGTCTTTTGATAACCTATCCAACGATGGGTCGGATGATGGACCCGGACATAGTGTACATACAGTTAAGTGAGATCCAAATATATGTGAAAACACATTTTTATACATAACTTTTGAACTACTTATCGAAACTTCAATCTATATAAAACTCGATCTATGGGACTCTAAACCAAGTCGAATGCAACAAGTTCGGGTCAAATCGGTTCTGCCAGTGCCGAGAAACATGAGCTAGTTTGTTGGTCACATACATACATACACACACACATACACACACACATACACACAGACATTTGTTCAGTTTTCGATTCTGAGTCGATATGTGTACATGAAGGTGGGTCTACGACGTTTTTATACGAAGTTCATTTTTAGAGCAGGATTATAGCCTTACCTCAGTGAGGAAGGCAAAATTAAATTGAAAAATTTTTGCGACCAATATTTCGAAAAAATGTATTGATTAAAAAAATCATAACTCGGGCAAAGATTTTTTGTCCATTCTGGAAATTTCTGAAAAGTTGGCATTTAATGTCCTCTAATACATAAAAAAAAAATTGTGTTTTTTTGCAAATCAAGTTTTAGTGACAAAAAGTTAAAAAAAATCACCAAAAAAATTTTTACCGTGTACCATTTTTTTTCAGTGTAGTCCATATCCAGACCTACAACTTTGCCGAAGACACCAAATCGATCAAAAAATTCCTTCAAAAGATACAGATTTTTGAATTTTCACATATCATTTTTGTATGGACAGCTGCCAAATTTGTATGGAAAATTATATGGTCAAACTAATGATGCAAAATACTTTTTTGAAAACTAGGAGAATTTTTTTGTGTAACGTTCAAATTTGGTGAAGATTTTTTTTAGTTTATTGAAGAATAATAAAAAAATAAACATAAAAGTAGTTTCTGTGATTTAAACATAAGATTTTCAGAGTTATTTTAACATTTTTTTTTAATTGCAATTTTCAAGCGGAAAAATCACTGAGCCTAATGATAAGAATTTCTCTGAAAATTCTCCCATCCAATTTATGTGGCATTTTTTCATCTGTGAACAATTCTCTACGATATATTTTTTAATTTTGATTTTTTGTATTTTTAATCCGCCTGACTTTTTTTGGTGCCTTGAGTATGCCCAAAGAAGCCAATTTGCATCATTAGTTTATCCATATAATTTGCCATACAAATTTGGCAGCTGTCCATACAAAAATGATATATGAAAATTCAGAAATCTGTAACTTTTGAAGGTTTTTTTTAATCAATTTGGTGTCTCCGGCAAAGGGGATTTGGAAGTGGATAAGGACTACACTGAAAAAAATTATGCTCGGTAAAAAAATTGGTGATTTTTAATTTCACTTTTTGTCACTACAACTTAATTTGCAAAATAAACTAATTTTGGTTGTTTTTTATGTCAAGGGACATCAAATGCCAACTTTTCATAAATTTACAGAATGTTTAAAAAATCTTTGACCGAGCTATGAATTTTTGAATCAACACTGATTTTTATTTTTTTCAAAAAATCGAAATATAAGTTTAAAACATTAGTGAAATTTTAATTTTTTCATCAAGACTACCATTTTAAAAGGGCGTAATATTGAATGTTTGGCATGAAACACGAAAAAAAACTTGATTTTTTAAAACACTATCTTTATACATTCCTTACACGTTTAAGGAGACCACCATAAAAAAAATCAGAATGAGTAACAAATCTTTGACCAAGTCATGTTTCAAAAAGACGAAAATATAGGGCAAAAGCCATTTAGCCACGGCTACTCCCAAAAAAAGTAATTATGTATTTTTTTAAGAAAGTTATAGACATTTTTAGGTTACTTTTTTGAAAGAAGTAGTTCGTTGTATATTATTTAAATCAATTTTTAGTGACAAAAAAAAGTAATCAAAAATCAGCAAAAAATCCGTGTATCATTTTTACGCTGTTGTTCTCCATTCCATTCATCGTAGAGAATTGTTATAATAAAATTTCAAATAAAGAAATCGGTTTGCATTACATACATTGCCCAAGACATCAACAAAACCAGATTTTTTTTTCAAGATAAGGATTTTTTAAATATTTACAAACCATTTTTGTATGGATAGGTGCCAAACATGTTTAGAGACTCTTATGGGCAAGACAATTATGTGGCTTCCATGTCCTCAGACCATCCTCCCCCTGAAAATGCGTAATTTGTAGATGAAACCTTAAAGTATTTTCCTTTTGCCCAAGGTCAATAGGAGTCTTTCAAAAACTAGCTTAAATGAAGTATTTTGAAAGATTTTTTTTGTGTATTACTTGTTTTTCGATCTGTAATGCAGCATTTAAAAAATTTATTCAGCGGTCAAAACAAGAAACAATTGAAATTCAATGTTTTTGAAAAAACAAAGAGCTTCAAGTATTCAAGTCAAGTATGTATTAGCAAATTCATTTGAATAACATTCGGCATGATGATTTTTCAAGCTGAAAATTGCAAGATTCACTTGTTTCAATGTTTTTTTTTTTTTTTTTCAAAATAGTTGGTTTACAAACCGTAAACGATTTCTTTAGCACAAATCGGAAAATCAAAACATATTTGACACATTTATGACACAGTCAGCATAAAATGTAATTGAGAAATTAGGGGGAAGTGGGGCAAGAAGGTGGGTCTCGTGGCGCAGGGGTAGCGGCTTCGGCTGCCGATCCCGATGATGCTATGAGACGCGGGTTCGATTCCCGCCTTATCCACTGAGCTTCTATCGGATGGTGAAGTAAAACGTCGGTCCCGGTTTCTCCTGTCTCGTCAGAGGCGCTGGAGCAGAAATCCCACGTTAGAGGAAGGCCATGCCCCGGGGGGCGTAGTGCCAATAGTTTCGTTAGTTTCGGGGCAAGACGACCATATTAGTTTTGTAACCATTGTCTTGAACCACTTTCCTGTAGTATAGTTCAACAGTTAGCTTTTTAGAATTTTTACTTTTTACATTACAATACAATTTAAAGGATAAATATTTGAAAAAAAAATATTTGAGCCAGTCGATAAACGGATAGTTTTTTATGCATGAGTAATATAAAATAAATTTTAAAAAATCCTTACTCAACATGTTTCTGATTAATTACTTGAACCTAATCCCACCTTCACGTCAACTAATTTCCAAACCCAATTTGCTTTAATTGCATTAAACCTCAATTACACCACCAACGCTCAAAGATCGTTCCTCCACCGAAATCCCTCAACTCATTTCACATTATCGCGTAAAACCAGAAAATCAGCATCATCTAAAATAGAATTACAAGCCAGCGCGCAGCTACTGCCCCCACCCTCACCACAAATTGGCAAAGTTTAGCACGAGTCTGATTCAATCAGGATCCACTCCTCATCGCACCCCAGCCCACCCCTCCGTCAAAAGCTTTTCATCAGCTTTTCCACCATCACCCATGAAAGAAAACGCCCAGCCAGACTCTTACCAAAATGAATAATTTATCCATCGTTGCTTTGTTGCTGCTTCTTCTCTGGCGACACGCTTATTTGAACAGAGTCAAGCTCGCTACAACAAGACTTTCGACGCGTCGACGTGCTCCAAATTCGTCAATTCCTCACGAACTCGTCACTCAGCACTGAATTGTATTGTACTTTCTAATGCAGTGCTGCCAGAATTCTTCAAATTTTTCCCCGGAAACGTCGTCACGTGCTGCGGTAATTACTTTCCAGAACACAATTTCGTCTTTGTCGAATTTCCGCCGAGCATCACTAGTACCACCAGTGAGAACAACTCTCTTCTTCAAGGCTTCCTCGTTAGTAACTTTTCGCGAGAACTCACTAATTCTTCGATTTCTGCGAAATCCAGCCACCTAGACAAGCTGCTTTCTCCAACCCGGAAAGTTCCAAATTTATGGCCAAGTCCTTCGAAGCGGATCTTCCTCGCACTAAACCCGTCCCGAGAGTCACCCTCAAAAAACAAAATCTTCCAAAACTAAACCAAACGACCTCGAGGTATCGTCGTCCACTGCTCCGCCGACAGCCACCGACTAAACATTCTGCCCGGCGAAGATGTCATTTAAATACGGAAAAAAACAGATACTCTGCTTTTTTAAGTTCGAAAAACCACTTTTCACCGCCGCACCCTGAGTTGAACTCAGGCGAGAGCAACATTCCGGCTTGGGGTTGAGATCGAGCGTGAAGAAAACGAGATCCTCTCCGACTGTTTTTTTTTTTGGAGACGAGCGCGCGCGTGCGACATCAACAGCTGCGCTGTGCCAAAAAGGATTGCGGACGCCGCGGAGGTAGCAATCGAAGGGGGACAACTTCATAAGCATATCGCGCAGCTTTCGGCATGATGTGGACGGACGAAGACGGCGCGTTTTGCTACTGGTGGTGGACACTGTAAGATGAACCCAAGTCGAGCTGTTACTAACAAAAGTGATGTAAAAGTTCCAAATTTTCAACAACAGTCACAAAGTCGGAGTCGGAATTTACTAATTTTGAGTAGTAGTCGAAAAGCTGATTGAAACTAGAGTAGTAGTTTGTCTAGAAAGCTGGAGTCAGAATTTAAATCTGAGTCGTTGAATCATCAGTGTCCGGAGACCTATTCCGGATCGGGTTCGTTCTTCTTCCAACATTGTCTCTCAGGTTAGCCTAATCAGATCCTGGAGTAGAAAAAGTGTGGATGTATCATGACGCCTCCTATGATCAAAATTCATAGGAGCTTAAGTTATGGTCACTTATGTGATATTATATCTTATTTCAAAAATGGTTATCATAGTTGCCTATCAACCCAGTTGGTCTGGGTTAAATCCCAGTCGCCTGTCTGTCAGATGGGGAAGTAAACATTGATCCCGGCCTAATCTAGAAGTTACATCTGGGTTACATAGTAAAAAAATGTTTATTTTTGGAAGGTGAAAAATTTGGTTGGTTAAATATTACCGATTTTTTTAATAAATTTACCTTAAAACTATGTAAAAATGTGAAATTTAACAGAAACTGATAACAAAATCAACAATTTCTGTTGTAACATTACACATTTTTTGTGGACACCAAATCTGCCAAAATTTCCCTGGGGAGCTGCCGTGGCTGACTGGTTACGGTGTTCGCTTTGTAAGCGAATGAAATTTAAAATAATAAATCTAAAAAAAATCATATAGGATCCCTTCGAAAAATTGGCTGCGCTAGGGTTTGATTAGATTAGATTAGACAAAATCTGAACCCATTCCCAGATGTAACATAACCAGGGGCGTCGACTCTGGAGGGGGGCACGATACTTTTTGCCCCCCTAAAAAATGGCAGAAGGGCATTCCATACATTGTTACACTAAACTAATATATTTTAGCTGATAACATTGCAAAATTTCATCAAAACCTATGTTTTGGACAATTTTTGGAAAGGAAATTTAAAGAGCATTCAAATATTTATTTTGGTTGAAATAAACCGTTTAATTTGTTTGCGAAACAGACGCTTGTTTAATAAATATAGTTTTGAAGGCAAGTGCACCACTTTATTGAAACCAAAAAATCTAAACGAAAGCTGAGACAATTGCACATAGTGAAAAAAATCATTAATAAATAAAAATTTTATAAATAAATTCATTAATTCACAATGAAAAAAAAACAGTGTAAACTGAATTCTTCGCTTATTGGTCCAATTTAGAAAATGAATAAGGACAATGGAAATATTCAATAAAGCTTATGTCTGTACCCCTTCCAAAATTTCATAAAAAAAAGAGATCAAACAAAATTTGAATTGAGAAAACATTGTCTAGGTTTATTTTTGCTTTTATAATCATATGGAGAACTTGGGACTCTTTGCTTATAGATTTTAGAGACCAAAGAAACGGATAGAGACGTGCAACATTATATAATTTTTTTCCAAGAATTGACTTTTGGATTTTTTCGGTACTAGCATTACTGCCATAATGTAAAAAGATTTTTTATTTTTGCGTTTTGTGAAAAAAAATGTTTTGAATTGGGTTTTTGTATTTTATCCTACCTCTGATCTTGACCAGGGCCGAGGGACAATGATTTTTAACTTGAAAATTTCTAACAGCTCTAATTTTTCCAAATACTTCAAAATTTGAATGAAAATTAGTGAAAATTCTCGTATGTTTGGCAGGTTAAGCACTCGCACCTAACTCCATCCAATTTGATAATTTCCACTATTTAAACAACTAATTTTGCAAAACTTTTGTAGAAACTTACTTGCTCACTTCCTATTGAGTTCTTCATTTCAGTCTAAAACGCTTTTAATGAGCTGTAATTGAATGTCAAAGTGCTGATATGGCAACATTAGAGGCACGTTGGAATTAGATGTTGTTCCCTTCAAGTTTAATCAACTGAAAACAAGCTAAAATGCATTTTCCTGCGTTTATAATCATATTTAGCATGTTTGAACTCCTTTGAAAACATTTTAAATTTTCATAAAATACCAATGCACAGTCCGACGAAAAGTTTTTTCTGCGAAAAAAAAAATCCGTCGATCCTTCGGTATTTTGAAGACTAATGATTGGAAAGCAACTGGGTTAAATGCATTTTAAAACACTTTTTTCTTCCAAAAGTTAAAACCTAGGCTTGTTGTTTCAATTTTTAATATTTTTTATTATCCCCCCCCCCCCTCGACTTTGGTCAGAGCCGAGGGACATAAACTCTAAAAAAATATTTGCAGCGGCCTGAGGTATGTTACATTTTTTGTACGCATCGCGTAGCGAGTGTCGGTTCTGATTTTTTTTTATTCGGAACTTTGAGCAAAAAGTGAAGAACACCTGATTTTTTTAATTTTTATGTAAAATTGTCTTAGCTTTCATTTGGACTTTTTTTCAGTGAAGGAAAGCGTATTATTCTAATGAATTTAAATGAAATAGAAATGTTTTATAAATATTTGTTATTTTGTTGCCTTAAAAATATGATTTATGATATTTTTTCTGAAATTTTATATACGGTTTAAGCGGTAATTTAATTTTCCGAATTGAATTATCCAACTATGTACTGTTCAATAATATTATGAAAGTACTTTGTGCATCGGGAAAAAAATCAGTTTTCTTCAATGAGGAGAAAATTTGGGACGTTACAATTTCAAACCAATTATTCAAAATCATAAATTTAGAAGGTTTATATCTGTAAAATATTAATGAATTAACTTTTTTTTTTCATTTGCATATTTTTTTTTGTAGCTGGCTTAAACACGAAAATTCTGAATGTTTCGGATCGAGCTCTTCAGAAATGTGGACTGTATTTGGGGTGTTTTCACAGCTCGTCCAGAGCACACGCGGGTCAACGACCAATCTTCACAACACGGATCGAAGAAGAACACGGCTTGTTGCGCGGAGTAAAACTACACAATGAAACTCTTTGAAAGACTGTCGCTATAAAATTCATTGCTGAAATATTTTTGCTTTACTCAAACAATAATAACCGCAAATAAATAAAAATACACCTTTTTTTAATGAAATTATAGAAATTCATATGAATATGTCGTCGAAATAACATTCAGCGAAATATACCAGGTCGAGTATATTTCGTCGAATGTTATTTCAAGCATTTTTAAAAAGGTAAAAAACTCTCTTTTTTTAAAGGTATTTTTATAAACAATGCAATAAAATAGACATTCATAGCACCTTATTCTCATATCCAAAAACATAAAAAAAATATTTATGAAAGAATGCGTAAAAAACAGAAATAGATTTTTAACAAATTTTCTTTTTTTTAGGAAATTAAATAATATTGAATGTTTCTTCATGTTTGGAAAAATTCAATAAGTGACACAAATTATTTAAAAATCCTCCTTTCAAAGAAGAATGCGTATTTAAAAAATACAAAACCAGCAGAAAACCAAAACAAAATTAAAGTACTTATTTTCTTTAACAATCATTGAAAAATTTGGACTCTCATTCCAAACGTCGTCGGGTGGATGGAAGCTTAGGTGTAAAAAAGTTGCCTCATGAGCAGTTCTCTACGAAATCGGTATTTTTTCTTAAATTTTATTTAAAAAAATAAAAAAAGTTAAAAATAGCGTTTTTTACAAATCAAGTTTTAGTGACAAAAAGTTAAATAAAAAATCACCAAAAAAAATTTTACCGTGTATCATTTTTTTCCAGTGTAGTCCATATTCATACCTACAACTTTGCCGAAGACACCAAATCGATCAAAAAATTCCTTCAAAAGATACAGATTTTTGAATTTTCATACATCATTTTTGTATGGACAGCTGCCAAATTTGTATGGAAAATTATATGGACAAACTAATGATGCAAAATGGCTTCTTTGAGCATACCGAAGGCACCAAAAAAATTCAGTCGGATTAAAAAATACAAAAAAAAAATCGAATGACCGAAATCTGAGAAAACTGCTCTCATGCAAATTTCACCGGGCTTTATTCTGTAAGGTTGGTTAGCATGCCAAAATGAATAAAAAACCGCTTCGAAAACGTTTTTTTTTTCTAAATATATAACATTTATCTGAAAGCGTTTTTTGGTCAAATTTGTCATAGTCACCAACAAAAAAGAAAAAATACGATGAAATTTATCCAAGCATTGCTATCCTTGTTATCAAAAGTACTCGAAAAATACAAGGTGCAGGTGGGTGATTAATCATTGATAGTAAACTCCAATAAAGCCTTGCCACACACAATAACATGTTGTTTTGAGAATGTGTGCAGTCAGAACCATAAACAATACACACACACTCACACCAACACTTAATCTCTTCATTGTCCTCAATTAAAGCATAAACGATGTGTTGCACAATGCTCATCCGAGCTGCAGGTCACACATTGTCTGTAGTGTGCAATCTTGTGGCAATAATCATTTGGTTCATTACGAGGAAATTGTTTTTAAGTTTGATGGTAAATATATTTCAAGCTACGAACGATGGAGTCATATTTTTTGTAGCAATTGGTTCGTATATAGTATAATATCGCTGAACAAACGCTAAACTGGTTTCAAGTCTCAACTAATTTGGTTGCACCAGTTAAAAGTTACAAAAAAAAGTGTAGACAAAAATCTGAAAAGCACGTGTTTCTTGAAACTGAAAAATGTACTACGTAGGGGAACTATACCTGTTGAGTCGCGGGGGGATGTCGAACCGGGCACCGGTTCCGTGAGCGGAGTGGCGGAATAAAACTCCCATTTTCCACTCGTTACAGAACTGCAAATGTTTATTATCTTAATTAATTACATTTACAGTTCACAACATTCTAAAATAACTTACAATTTCGGTGTTTTATCACAGCTGACCTGTCCAGCTGCGCCCGTGCTCCCGCTAACTCAATTTTATTTGTTCTGTTTTGACTTCTTAGCGACAGCACGGGCACCACATAAACAATAACAATCACTGACACTACGAAACACAGGGGGTTGCTTCAGCGCCGTACGAGGGACGCGCTCCGTCACAACAATACCCTTTTTCAGCCTATTTCTATTATCGGCCTATCAGCACTTTGATCACGAATTACAGCTTTCATAAAGTGTTTTTGACTGTTCCAAAGTAATAAATAGCTCAAATAAAAGTGAGCAAGCAACTCTCCATTGTTGATACATCTCAAAATGTCGATTTAACAGTGGGAAACGGCAAAAGTGATGAGAATTGGTCGAACGGCTTAGTGTGATTAAAATGGGTATATTTCCCCTATCACAAGTGAGCACAGACTTGCCATACAAATTAAAATAAGCGTAATCAATAGTTTAACCGACTTATGGCCTATCTACAATCCATTTACTTAGAAAATTTCACTAAGCTAAGAAATTTGTGTCAGCGGAAATGAATCTAATCTTCTACAATGGAATAGTTATCAAATCCGGGGGGATGGCAACCCTATTCCAACCAAAGCAAACTGACAGCAGTCAAATGAGTGCCCGCAGCAAAAGCACTAGCTGTCAAATGGTGGCCCATAACAAATCAATGTTTGGGTTTTGATTTTACAATTTTTCGCAATTTCGCAATAAATTCCTGAAAAAAAAACACGTGAATTGTGTTGCTGATGGCAAATTCTATCATATTATTGGAGATTCATCCCAATATTGACTGAAAATTCATATCGAAAAAGTGATTTTTCTGTTTACCTTTTTTTTGCTTATTTTTTTGGTCAATCAAACAGTCAATCAATCCCTGAGAATCGGCATTACACAGTTTGCAGTTTGTTTTTACACATTTGCATGGGGCTTTTTAGTACCCGGGGAGCGGAAGCGAATTTACAAAATCGGGATGGATCGTCTCGTAGGGTTTTTTTGTTGAGTTTAACAATATGTCAATAACTTGTCACAAGATAGCACACAACAGACGACGTATCACTCCGGAATATCCACAGTGGTTATCGGACCACCAAACCAGCTCAGTATGTGGCTCCTAGTTGAGGCTTATTGTCCTAACTAATTAAAACAGAGTGAAATTTCCTCGGATGACATGGCATACGTGGCCATAGTTACCTGGAATAATTACCACACGAATATTGGGAAAATTGCTCATCACTCTGAAATGCTCCTGTACCGAATTAAATTTAACGATATGGTTCTTTCCACACTTTCTTGCACGGCACCGCTTGGCTTGAGCATTCGATTTGCACAAATATTTGACTAATGAGATCAAAGCTCGCAAACATAACTTCCAGAAGACTCGTTCCAAACTCGTTCCAAACTGGATCCGTCTCAGTTCCGGTTCGAAAAAGGCTTCTCGAGAGCTTTTCGTTGCACTTTTTTTTTCTCTCTTGTGAGGATGATATAATTCGAAGGTCGTTTTCGGTGGGTGTAAATCATGGCGTTTTTAGCCCCAGGAAAATATTAGCATAACTGCCCGTTGGCGAGCGAAAATTGAGCCGAGGGGGGATCGTAGAGCGTTTAATGGTGGCTTAACGTCAGCCTGAAGAGTCGTATTGGTGCGGCTTAAGTCACATAAAATGAACTAAAAAGCATGAAATCGAAGAAAAATGGCGCGAAAAGTTTAGAACTTCTTAGGACGACTATTACGGCAGGATTAGGCTAGTTATGTGTTTCGAATGCTCGATCCGGCGCCATGTTAATTTCATTGGTCATCACGGCTATGGAGCTTCATGCTGGCATCACTGGACGACATCGAGCAATGCGGATATCGCTTTGACATTTGCGTGCTGGCGTGCATCGTATCGTAAACAATTTTAAAATTTTGGCAACATTAGTTGAGCGTTGATAACGATCGTTCTGCACCCAGACGGATTTCGAGAAACGCCCCGAAAAAAAAATGTGTTCCGTAACATATGACATATTCTTTTCGCGCTGAAAGAACCAAAAAACCAGAATTTTGGGTCCCAAATTGGCGGCGGCAGCTCGGCGACCTTCGGACGTTCTCAACCATTTAAATCAGATCTGAACCAGATTTTCAAGTATTTTGCCATACCCACATATCCTCTGCGGTCTGCTAAAAGAAGATGACACTCGTGTCGTCCCACGCATACACGGCAAACGGAAAAGTCGGAAATCGTTGCTTATCAAGTCAAGAAAGACTTTGAAAAAGATTTCAATCGGAAAATAACATTTTGTCCAATTGTCAGACTTGGAATGTTTTATCTCAGTGTTTAGTAGAAAAAACACCATAATATTTAAAACAAAAGTTGAATAATTATTCAGTAAAATTTTATTCCAAATTGTTCATCTCAGTAAATTGAAAACATGACAAATTTCCCTCTTCCGGCTGAGCCCGTATTCTGTTTGCCACTAAAAGCATCCCGGAGGCTGCTGCTGCTGCCTGCTTATGAAAATGGAGTTGGGATGAAAATCAAATATTCAAACTTTAAGCCACCCATAAATTGGTCGCACGTCTTCGGCAGCAGGTAGCCTCCTGAACGCTCCTCTATTGTGGCTCCAGCCTGTAAGCAACCGATCGGGGAGGGGAGAGAGATATGATAATTTGTGGGCCGAGTTTCGCGTCTCGGTCTCGAAATTGATTCAGGATGTTCAGGGATTAGCAGGGCTGTTGGAAGCTGACGGACAATGTCGGGTCCAGGCTCCAAGATAAGGTTCGGTGAAGAATTGGTGAAGCGTGACTCGAGATTAATCCAGTCTGATTTTGAGAACTAAACATTCGTTTTCCGGCAACTTTAATAAAAAAGTATTAGGGATAAGAGATGAGAGATGAGAGATGAGAGATGAGTGATGAGTGATGAGAGATGAGAGATGATAGATGAGAGATGAGAGATGAGAGATGAGAGATGAGAGATGAGAGATGAGAGATGAGAGATGAGAGATGAGAGATGAGAGATGAGAGATGAGAGATGAGAGATGAGAGATGAGAGATGAGAGATGAGAGATGAGAGATGAGAGATGAGAGATGAGAGATGAGAGATGAGTGATGAGAGATGAGTGATGAGAGATGAGAGATGAGAGATGAGAGATGAGAGATGAGAGATGAGAGATGAGAGATGAAAGATGAGAGATGAGAGATGAGAGATGAGAGATGAGAGATGAGAGATGAGAGATGAGAGATGAGAGATGAGAGATGAGAGATGAGAGATGAGAGATGAGAGATGAGAGATGAGAGATGAGAGATGAGAGATGAGAGATGAGAGATGAGAGATGAGAGATGAGAGATGAGAGATGAGAGATGAGAGATGAGAGATGAGAGATGAGATATGAGAGATGAGAGATGAGAGATGAGAGATGAGAGATGAGAGATGAGAGATGAGAGATGAGAGATGAGAGATGAGAGATGAGAGATGAGAGATGAGAGATGAGAGATGAGAGATGAGAGATGAGAGATGAGAGATGAGAGATGAGAGATGAGAGATGAGAGATGAGAGATGAGAGATGAGAGATGAGAGATGAGAGATGAGAGATGAGAGATGAGAGATGAGAGATGAGAGATGAGAGATGAGAGATGAGAGATGAGAGATGAGAGATGAGAGATGAGAGATGAGAGATGAGAGATGAGAGATGAGAGATGAGAGATAAGAGATGAGATATGGGAGATGACAAAATAAGATTAAAACAACACAAAAAACAGAAATTTTTTAATGAGCAAACGATAGATCGGCAATGGGAGGCGATAGGTAAGATAATTTACATCGTTTGATGGTCTCTTCAAAGTTAAAGATTCATAATTTAGGCAAATTCGATACGCGTGTATGAATATTTTTGACAAGAAATTTCGTAACGGAATACTACTTTCCAACCATCCATCAAGTTTTACCAAACTTAACAACGACGAGTTTTCAACTTTATTCAAAACCGCTAGAAAACGCTGGCTGAAGGTCACCGAAAGGCCGCTCATCCATGTATGTTAATCGACGAATAATTAAAACTTTATCAAACGCGCATTCAAAACGGTTCCCTAACGAGTCACCCTTTACCTTCCCAGACCGGCTGGCATTGGCAATGAACTTTGAACGGTTGACTTTTACTACATAATAAACCAATTTTCTGCCTTAGAAATTAAGCATCATCATATCTGATTTCCAAATTTATAGCCATCATTGGATGAGCTTATTTATGGCGCTGGCTTCAAATTGGCGCGTAGAACCGACACCTTCCCGATCGGCGAAAGTTGGGAAATAGCTGTTTGAGTTGCTGCCAAATTACCGGTAGCTACGGTGCCTATAAAGGATCCAGACTCTAATCCGTGCCAATTCTCGGTAGCACACCTCGTTTTCGAAAATATCTCAAATTTCATCATCCGGGGGGTGGGCACATCGCATCGCATGATGAATTCTGCCGGCAGATCCAGCCAATTCGTTTCTAACGTGTAACTCCCACGTCGAAACGGGTTTTGTTTGCCTGAAACTGTTTTTTTGATGAAGGGTTTCCTCATTCATATTTATGGAGCCCCAAATTGAAAGAGGTACGACTAAAGGCATCCGCCAAACAGGCGATCGACTTTTTGATTAACTTCTGATCGGCTGGATTAACGAGCTACACATGAATGGACAAATAATTCCTTCTGAAACTTTTACATTTTTAAGAGTTTGCAGTTTTACAATCCTACATTCTCACTTTACATTTTTCACTTTCTTATATTCTTTGGGGTTAATTTCCAAAAAATATTAACATTGAGCCATCAGAATATTGCTTTGCACCAAAAATCAAGGACACTCTAAAACATCGAAGTAGTAACTCTAATCGAACCAAATTTCCACACACATACCCGGATCGGACCAACCCACGTGTGCTAAATCGCCCAACATTGCGTGGAATCTCTACAATTTCGAGCAACGCCCGCTATCGACAAGATTCGGATAGGAATCTGTGCTGTGCTGCCACAGCCAATATCGAAATCGTTGCTCACTGTGGCCGGTTGTTCAGTGTCACCATGGCAATAAAATCTGGATGATAGCCTGTGTCATTCGGCAGCGGCGGTGAAATATGAACACACGCCAACCGACCAACCAGGCGTAATCGAGCGCGAAAATAGCCGGTGAGCATCAGCAGCAAGTTTCGGATAACATTCCATCTTCAACTCTACAAAAAAAAGCATGGTGGGAAGCCTCAAACGTGAGTGGGATGCTGAAAAGAATTAGAATTTAAATTTAAGAATTACCATTTAGCAACAATGCTGAAGAGGAACAAGTTTTGCAATCTGACCATCGATAAATTCGATGATTGGGGGTGGATGATGATTATGGAACATCTGATTCATCGAAAGATTGAAAAAAAGTTTACATGCTAGGTCAAAACGTACATGTTCTGTCACGTCACCCTTTAAAACAAAAAGAATAATGTTTGCATACTCGAACGTCTTTGCAAACCAAACAAAGTTTTCCACACAAGTCTGTTTTTAAATGAACTTTTAAATGTGTGTGAAACTATCCTTACATCGACAAGTTTCCGTGAAAAAGTACTCCACCTTGATGCCATTTCCGACGTCCCGTCCCTGCGCTAAACTGCTCCGTTTCGAGGAATATGCAGTTTCGTTAAGTTGGAAAGAGTATGTTATCAAATCCAGGACTAACTCTACGGCGTACGTCAGTTCCAGAAAAGTGCAAACGATTCCTTTGCTCAGCGAACAACGTCCTGGTTACTGTTTGATTTGCGTAAAAGCGTTCAACATGTTTAGAGTGTAACAACAAATGTTTGATCATATAAACAATTTTCAATTACTGTTGACTTCAAGTTAGAAAAAAATGTTATGTCAATTCGAACACCAACAAAGTATAGCAATCGTCAAAAAGAAACAGGCAGTTCAGAAACGGCAGAACTAACCTTAACAACCATGAGCATTTCCGGTGAAAGTTTCTCAAAGTTACACAGCACTCGTTCGAAATAAATTTAAACGTTTCCAGAGAAAACTGGGCTATAGCTCCTGGCTAAATCACATTCTGAAGTCTTTTAACGATTACCACAAGGCAACCTCGTAATATCTTACTCCCAGAATTGATGCATGGGAAATAAAGTGAAAAGTTCAAGTATGTCGTGAAAGGTTGCCAACAATGATAACTTGTTGGAAACATGTTTTCGATAAGAGACTCTGAGTTAGTTTTTTAAGTGGCAATTTATTACACACAACAGTATAGCTATATTACAAGCCGTTTTCCGCCAAACCAGAACTTGGCTTAAATTTGTGAAATTTGTAAAATATAATTACATTAATTACAGTGCAAATACAAATGAGCAGCAAATACCTTTTGAATACATAATTTCTGGAGTTTTTTTTTTTTTTTTGAAAAGGACCAATAAACCAAATTTTCAGTTTTTGCTTTTTGGGTGTTTTTAAATACCCCTCCTGACTCAAGGCGGTTCTAAAAACACCCAAAAAGCAAAAACTGGAAATTTGGTTTATTGGACCTTTTAAAAAAAAAACTCCAGATTTGAGTTATGTTTGAATAAACTCCAAAAATAATTGTGAAAAACATGATTTTTTCATAACAGTGCAATCATAGGTTGAACAAAAAAATGACTTTTGTTTAACAATTGTACTGAAATTGTCTTTTTTTTCTTTTATTATTTTCCCTCTATTGACAATTATAAAGGATATTTAAAAAAACGTAACCTCTAACTATAACATTGAATTAATCATTTATGAAAGGTATAACTTATCCCAGTTTAGGATAATAACTGTACACAAGTAAAGTTTAAACAAAGAAAAGCAATATAAAAAACTGCTTTTAAATCTCTTTTTGCCTTCCTCACCTTACTGAGGAAAGGCTATAAAATCAATCGAAAACTGAACTTCTCAATTAGACCTCGTAGACCCACCTTCATGTATACCTAACGACTCAGAATCAATTCTGAGCAAATGTCTGTGTGTGTGGTGGGATGTTGATCAAAAAATTGTCACTCGATTATCTCAACATTGGCTTAACCGATTTTGTCCATTTTGGCGTCATTCGATCCGTCTTGGGGTCCCATAAGTCGCTATTAAAAATTATGCAGTTTAGTTAAGTACTTCAAAAATTATGCTAAAAAAACGATTTTAACATAAGTCCGGAAGATTGTAAAAAGGGTGGTTTTTTAAGAAACCCCGGCATGTTATACATTTTTAGAAAGGTATTTAAAAAACCTCCAACGCGCCCAAGATATTGAAGATCTGACAACCCTATCAAAAGTTATTAGCACTTAAGTGTTATTTATGTACTTTTTTATCATGATGAAAACGTTGTCCGGATCTATCATGCGACATGTCGTTGAACAGGTAATCAAAAGACCTTTCCAACGCGTCCAAAACATTGAAAATCTGACAACCCTATCAAAAGTTATAAGCACTTAAGTGTTATTTATACACTTTTTGGAGGCCAGATCTCAGATATTTTGATGAAAACGTTGTCCAAATATATCATGCGACCTATCTTTGGATAGGTAATTAAAAAGCCTTTCCAATTGGAGATTTGACTACTCTATCATAAGTTGTAAGCACATAAGTGCCTTGAAATATGAAGATCTGACTACCCAATCTGAATGAATGAATAATGAGTCAAATTGATAGAACACTTAAAGGTCCGCCCTATTTTGGATAGCATTACCTTTTAAATGTGAGGAAGGCACCAACCACCTAAGGGTGGATTAAGTAAGGTTTTTTTTTTAAATTATGTGATAATGGATTGTGATGGAATGTGCTAATAGAGTTTTTTAGAATAGGTTCAGAACTATTACTAACAAAAAAACTGAAACGAAACTATTGGCACTACGCCCCCCGGGGCATGGCCTTCCTCTAACGTGGGATTTCTGCTCCAGCGCCTCTGACGAGACAGGAAAAACCGGGACCGACGTTTTACTTCACCATCCGATAGAAGCTCAGTGGATAAGGCGGGAATCGAACCCGCGTCTCATAGCATCATCGGGATCGGCAGCCGAAGCCGCTACCCCTGCGCCACGAGACCCAAAAAAACTGAACTAAACGCGAATAAAAATAATAAAACTGTCTGAGGCTTGATATAAACCTTCATAAAAAGATAAAAAAGCAATGCTCTACGAAATAGACCAATCCTGCGCATCATTTTTTTCGCAAGAAAGCGTTCAGGATTTTATTTTATATTTTTATTAAAAAACACTCAATTTTCCAAAACACAGAAAAACTTCTTTTTACGCGGTGGCGTTAAGCTTTTTATTTCATCGATTAATCTTAAACCATACAAACTTTTAGTTAGCGAAAAGCGAAAAAGCGTTTTGTAATTCTTAACAAAACCTACAAATTGCTTTTAAAAGATTGCAAAAATGTTGTACATATTTTTTGATGTTCGAGAATTTTTAATATGTTGCAAGGACAAAACACCACAACTTTTGAGCCATACAGAAGAATGGTCAAAAAATCTGCCAGTGAGTTATAGTTTTGGAAAAATAGCGATTTTTAGAAAAAAAAACTACATGCATACATTGATACAAAACATTTTTTTGACCATTTTTTTTTTGTGAAATTGAATCTAAAATTGAATTGAATCGAAAAGTACTCTACAGATTTTTTATATGGATCCTTGTTTTCAAGATATAGCCAACAAAAAATTGATTTCAGCCAAATATTTGCAATTATTCAATTTTTTTCAGTAGTGACCATGAGAGGCAATTTCTTTAATTATATTATTTTAGGAAAAGTTCAGAAAATTAACTATAAAATTGTCTAAGAGACATTGAAGATTGGACCTCTAGTTGCTGAGATACAGCGGCTTAAAGAAATCAAGACTATCATTTCAAAAGGGTGTAATGTTGAATGCTTAGACCTTTTAAAATATTGGTCTTGGTTAAAAAAAATGAGAATGTTGTTTCGAAAATGTTTTACTTAGTTTCACGAATGTTTCAATTTTTATCATTGAAAATCGGACCATTAGTTGCTGAGACATCGGCTTTAGAAAATGGAGGGTTGTTTGGGTGAGACTTAGAAAACTTCAATTTTGCTGTTTCTTTCAGCCACTGTATCTCAGAAACCAAAGGCTCTCTTCAATGCCTTCTTGACAATTTTATAGCAAATTTTCTGAACTAAAAAATATTTTAAGAAATGGCCTCTCATGGTCATAGTCTCGCCACTTGTGCGCCAGCGGCGTGCGAGGGGCGAGACACCTCACACAATTCTTCTGTCCACAACACTTTTAAAGACAAAGTTTACTGCAAATGCAAATATTTGGCTGAAATCAAATTTTCGGTGACTATATCTTGAAAACGGGGCCCTATATAAAAAAAATTGTTAAGTACTTTTGATTGCAAATTCCTAAAACATATAACCTAAAACATATAAAAAATCTTGAAAATTTGAGATATTGAGTTTTTGAGTAGTGCGGTGCCTGTGTGGACGCGCAGTCCTGTTTTTTCGTGTTATTTTCCGTCTCTTTTGTGTCGCTGTTCGGGTGGGGGACGCGAAGTCGTGATTATGCAGGGTAATTTTTTTGTGTGCTTTTGTGTCGCTATTCGTTTGGGGTGAGTGATTGTGGTAATCGAATAATAGCATGACGTACTGAATTATTTGTGTCTTGAGCGTAATTTTCGTTGAGTAATTGGTGTTTTTTGTGATTGTTTTTGGTGATCTTAATTAATTGTTTTGTGATTTTCAAAGCCCTTCCTATATCATCGTTGATCGGAAGGCACGGCGTCGGGTAAATTGTGTATAGTTTTTTGAATAAGGTTTTATTTTTTATGGTGAAAAAGCCATTTCTATATAATGATCGAAAGACGCACTGCCATTTTGGATTAAATAATAGTGGAGTGAAATAATTGTGTGTGAGTGATTTTGTGTGTTGACCAGAAAGACCTTCCCATAGCATCGTTGCTCGGAAGGCTCGCCGACGGGTCTGTTATGAAAGTCCTCCCCATAGTATCGTAGCTCGGGAGGCATCGAAAAGCCAATACCTTATCCTACTAACCAAAAATAATAATAATCACGTGATGCTTGAAGGAGATGCTGTGGATTCAACGGTCTCAAGCGGTATCGACAAGTATATAGCGAAAAACTATGTGCTTGATGAGTCTGCAACTTCAACGATCGGACTAACATTCCTCCCTTTTGTTGAACTGCAGGCTTCTTGGGAGGGCGCCGGTATTGACTAATAAAGTAGGGATCTTCAGAGGTTAAACAGTGAACGGATGGTTGGCTCCCACTGATCATTTTTGATTCATTGTTTAACTTCAGCTGATCTGTCAATAACGGAGTAGCAGCTCATTGGCAGTCAACCATGCTCATGCTCATGCTCATGCTCAAAATTTGAGATACTGAGTTTTTGTTAATAAAAGTTAATTAAAAAATCGGCAATATTTATGTCGTGTACCATTTTTTTCTGAATATTCCTCAACAATAGTTACAACTTTGCCGATCAGAAAATTCAAAATTTTTGAAATTAAAATATTTTGAATCTGTGTGAAATAAAAATTTCATCAAACCTTAAAACGCGTTTTTCTCGAAACGTCAAAAAGCGACGTGTGACAAGATAGCAAGACAGCGTCGAATTCTTGTTTTTCGATTGTTGACTGAATTTTACGTTGAATAACGTCTTACTCGAAAGTTCTGGGCTGCTAAACCCGGGCTGCAGGCCCGAAATGAACACCATTTGATTCAAAATTTTATCATCAATTTTCTATTAGACTTTCATTACTGAGTTTAACGATTGAAACAATTCAATGTTTATAAATGTTTTCAAAATGCAAAATTAGAGCTTCCCTATCAATTACGGAATGGCCAAGTACCTAAAATGCTTAAAATTGTTCACCAAAAAGCGTTTCTCTAATTGAAGTGTATCGAGAAATTTAAAGTGCAACTTTCTGTCAAGCTGCTTCCCATGACAGCTGCGAAAGTTTCACTCCGTGTTACCGTCTCACATTTCTCTTTTTAAGGGGTTACATACATGTAAATCGGCAAAAAATTCAGAGGTTGGTTTGAGCACACGCTTATTTTTTTTAAATCTGTTTTCAGGGCATTTAAATATACATTTTTATCTGTCAATAAAATCAATTTGAACACATTTGGTTGTGTATTTGCCTAGATATAGCTATATCAAGTAAGCAGTTTCAAAAAAACGGGTGTCACGATTTCTCAACACTGCTTTGACCAAAGCGACTCAAAACTTTGGTGAAGACTCATTAAACCGGTGCCATGTGCATGCCAAGGCCGATTTAAAAAAAATATTAAAAAAAAAGATACAAACATTTTTGAGTTTTTCAAATAAAATTTCGTCAGTTTTTGTTTAAACTTAAATCGTCTTCTACTCATTTCAATAATGACATATCTCCATGAAACTTTAAGGAGTGATTGTAATTCATCTTTGTAAAGGATTTAATAAATACTCAGCATTATGAAATATTGTGATTTTCTACATGTATGTAACCCCTTAATTTCTTGATACAATTTTGAAGGAAATCTAACGTTTACTAAACCAAGCTAAACAATGGAAATGGGCCACCCAAGTTGAGAACCGTAGAACATATTTTGTATAAAAGGATTTTATTTTCATATTTGTTGCATTTCTACAAAATCACTCCCTTAACCTAAATCCCGCACTAGAACATCCATCACAAGCATTCTTGTACTTAAAACTAAAGTCCCTTAAAACTATTTACACTCTCTGTACATTGCACTTCACACAATCAAAGAACCGCCGATTCACTGCCTGCCGCACTGCCCCGGGGAGAACGCCGGCAGGGCGAACTTGCCGCTGGACTCGACGCCTTCCGGCAGGCTGTCGCTGATCAGCACCGGCATGTACGCATACTTTCCGTTACCGGGCTTGCTCTTCTTCTCGCGCGCCTCCTTGGCGGCCAGGTCGTTGATCAGGTTGTTCAGCTTGACCTTGAGCTGCTCCAGTTCCGCCTTCAGATCGTCGCAAACGTGGGCACAGTCCGGCTGGTGGTGCGGCACGAACGTTTCCTGCACGTTGCTAGAGTCGGAGAATTCCGGTTCCAGCGGGAGGGGGGCCTGGGTGGTGGTCGTGGGTCGGGGACGGGGAGTTGTACGCGGCGTTGTGGGACGGGTCGTGAAGGGCCGAGCCGTGGTCGCTGGGGCCACCTTTTCCAGTTCCGCTCGCAGAGTGCGGCACGCCGGCGGGAAGAACAGATCCTTCCACTGGACGTCCTTCTCGAGCGAGGCCTGGTACACGTTGGTGCTAAAATTGAAATGAAACGTTAGCGCAAGGTCTTCAAATTCCTAACTTGCTTCAACTTACATGCTCTTCTCCAGGCGGGCGATGTAGATCTTCGTCGCATGATCTGGCGGCACCACGCGGTACCCCTTCAGGTCGGACACGTAGTGCACCAGATGGGGCTTACCGTCGGGGTCCACAAATCCGTAACATCCGTACGTCACATCGTCCGGTCCCTTGACCTTGTGCTGGAAGTGATTATCGACCTTGTCCTTGACCACGTCCAGCCCGTACTCGAACGAGCCCTCCCGCAACTTGCCGTGGTGATAGTGGTTCGAGTTCTTCTCCACGTTGATGTTGATGTCCAGGGTGCGATCGTCGATGGACAGCGTCTGGGCCAGGGTGACCAAGGCCAGCTGTAAAAATGGACTCAAATTAGCATATTTCGATTGGGAGGTGTGAAAACAAATTAGTCATCTATCGGGGTGTTGGATTTCGGTTGTTCGGCGCGAAAATAGAAATGCCAGATGGCACCTTTGGAGAGCTACTCCTACGCCCGGATTCTGAACAGGGATTTTATCACCTTTTGATGACATTGTTTTGATTAGTTTCCGAAATCTGGATATGGCCAGTTCTAGGTTAGTTGCAAATTCCGTTGATGTTACGTCAGCGGAGTTCTCCTCCTGCCTCAACGCAATCGACTTTCGACGTTCATCATCCATGCAGAAAAAAAGGCCACCAGATGGCGCGCCAAACTGGTGCGTATTTGCATAACGATAGGCGTTCAGTCAGAGGGAATTAAACGCACAGCAACAGCGGGATGAGGTATTTTTAGATACGGCCTTTGAGCGTACGGAATTTCCTGTGCCTAAAATTGTCTGCTGTGCCGGTTTTGTAACTGTGAGCAGCAATTTCGTTAACGATCAAATAAGAAGGTTTTCGCTTCAAAAGCATTCCAAGATAGCTTTACTGGGAGCTTCAATGTGCCCACAAAATAAATACTTAAAATCGACGCTGTCGTGCTATCTTGTCGCACCCGCCAAAATCTAGAGCTCAAAAGGTAAACAATAACAAACACATTTTGTTTGGTTAGCCATCCTTTGCATTGTCCTGAAGTTCGGTTTAGTTTGGTTGCCAGAGTCCCGAGTTATAATTACAAATGACTACGGTAGTCGAGCTCGTACTTGTGACAAACGCGTTCTAACCTGAAATCCTTTTAGCCAGTTGTCGCACTTACACAATTATCAGGGTGTGTCAAAACGGCACGACAAGATTGAAACTTCTTTATATATACAGTGACAAACAATGCACAGGGTTTTTCGGTTTTCATAGAATATCTCAGGGTTACAATCGAATTTTGAGGATCTGTGGAAGTCAAAATGTGTGACATTGAGAGCTGCACAAAACGGCGTTCTTAACTCATTTTGGCATAAAATGCGCGTGCGACAAGATTGCGCGACAAATTGAGCTGGCTATGAAAAATATGAATTTTTACACAACGCAATATGCTTGTTTAATGATTGCCTCTAGATTATTGCAAATAAACCCAATAAGTTCTAGAATTTTCATTGATTATCACAAATCAAAAAATATTTTGAATAAAAAAAATTACTTATTTGCATTTATTTTAAAATTGTGTTGGAATGTCAGTATCGGCTATATTTTTTTCAACAAAGCTTATGATTTTGAAATGAATTTTCATCAAAAGAGACTTTTTAACTTGAACGGAGTTATGCCTAAAGAAATTTAAATTAAATTTAAAAAAATCATCATTTTTTTCCTTATCTGACCTAAGACCACGACTCGAAAAGAAGGTCCGTGGCAGCCAAGTCAAATTATTTTTTTTGTGCTGGACTGATTTAAAAAAAAAAGTGATTTTATTCAAAAACTACCAACAAGACTCAAATATGTCCCTCATCTTAGTTCACTTCCAATTGATAACTTTGCCCTAGTTGTTTATCTAGCTTTGAAATGCTTTTTTTTTTAATTTCGATTCCCTTTTCAATTAAATGTGTATACTATAGTTATGAACAGCACAATGTTTATTTTAAAAATTGAACGCAATTATTATTTATTTCCTCACAAACTAACCCACCATGCAGCGATGGAATAATCATCATCAAAATAAAATCTTTGGATGTTCATCAAGAGAAAAAAATCCGAAGGGAGCATAGCTTTCCTCTCTCGCGCACGAAAGATCGGTAAAAAGAATCTAAAAAAATCATCATCTTGATTATTCAGCGGAACATCTTTTTCACTACTACACTTGCAAGTGTAACGTCACACGTCGAAAAATGACCTGTAACATTCTGTAGATGGGCAATGTGTGTAAACAAAGTGAAATAAATATTTTTGAGTGGTGCTGACAAAGGAATTCACAAAAAAATCATCAGCAAATTGATTTTTCATGGAGAATTTCGGGAGCGATTTTCTTTTACGTGATTTACTTACTCTCTCTTTTGCGGGTGAAAAAAGTTCGCTAGCGAAATTGATTCCATCCCTGCCACCATGACATTCCCTAGTTACAATTTATCACCCAATCAACAGGTAGTCCTGACTTTTGCTCTCCAGTCGAGTTCGCCGAAGAGCACAACTCGCAAACAATAATATTTTGTGATTATCAAAACACCCCCAAAAAACATACACTGATTAGCATTTTGAACGAGTCAAGTCCCCCCGCTGAGTCCTTCCCGCACACACAGTAAAAATGTTTGAAAAGAGTTTCGTTCCGTGGACAAAGTTGAAAATATGTCTCACCAATTTTTAAATAAAAAAAAAACTAAAATATAAATTCATTTTTGTCTGTGCTATTTATACCATCAACCCAATTTTTCCACAGATTTAAATCAAAAATCGACACTCTTGACAGAACGGCTAAAGCTTTAACCCCTGGGAAGTGGCCCGGATTCTCGTGTCAGTTTCAATTAATTTGCCAATTTGGGTTCGGCAGCGTCGAACGAAAATGATGCTTAATTTTAGTAGAACTAATGGTTGACCTTCTGGGAACCACCTGCACCTTTATGAAGTGACAAATGATGAGCTTGTATGAGAATTAAATGAGGGGTCATTCACAAATTACGTGGATACTAAATGGAGTGGGGGAAATGTCGCGATTGTGTACGCTTTACACATCTAATAAAAATTTCTACGTTATTTTTGAATGGTCCCAAACATAATTGATATTGACACGTAAGGGGCCGTTCAAAAATTACGTCCAAGATATTTAAAAAAAATGTTTGAGCTTGACATTGGCCATGAATCCCAAAAATGTCTGCCCGTAATACTCAACCCCTAAATCCTCAACCACTTTGATTTATTTTTGTAATGTGGGTGTTCACTAGGTGATAATCTAAATACTGCAAAACCTCTAATAATCTGCGTTACGAAAACAACTTCTGACTGAATTTCAAAACAAATCAGTATAATTGATGTCGCAGACCTACATCGCGTATACGAACCAAAGAAAGCTTGGATGCGTCTCGCAGCTTAGTTAACACTAATTAGAAACGGCTCCGGCGAGGGTTGCCATAATAAACACATGGCGCCCCAGCTTCCGTAACGTGAAGTGGCTCGATTTTGGTCAATATTGTTGTGTTATTGCAAGTTTAACAATTGTTTATTAGAACTACAAAAAAAACGTTATTTGCAAACTAGAACACAACACTCAGCTTTGAATGTATCAAAGTTTCCTGCAATACAGTACCACCTTGATCAATATTCCTAACTTTGCATCATTTGACAGTACCAAACTGGCCATCGTTGGCATCAGGTGTCGAAATATCCCCAAAAACATTGGGCAATCCCAAACAGCCAAAAAAGAGTCACTAAAGCAACAAGTCGCCCAAAACCGCCCTGCTGAGAGCTCTTCGGAAGGTCCGTTTGACCAAACCCCCCACAAAAATTGGAGCACTCTGGCCTAACCTAGCTCTGCCTAGCTGCTGTTTGTCTTTGCTAACGATGCGAATATTTATTCAGCCAATTAATCAGAAATATGACTCCATCTGGTCGGGGTCGAAACGAAGCTCATTTGGGGGAGGCGGATTTGGGGCACACGGATTTGTGTGTGTGTGTGCTACAAGTTTCAGGGGGATGGGGGGGACCAATTTCCAGCGTAGACATGAGCGGCAAAAAGTCAACAGAGCAGGAGAGGATTTCGTGAAATATGAAACCTTTGGGGTTCTGACCAGATGAATCGTTCGGCAGTTACGTAGAATTTAATTATCGATGTAAAGCTTCTGCAAATTTGGAACTAATTCGAAACAGCTGCTGACACGGAATATCAAATTTAGTGCAATGATTTCAAAATTTTAAGTTCTTGTCCAGACGAAATTATTCGAAGGGTTCTTTGCAACTTAAGATGATCGAATCAACCCGGGCAGACGGTAATAACAAAATTCATGCCATGTCAATAACAAATACTGTTAAAATAACAGAAATTGTTATGGAATCTTCTTGAAAAATCCATTTTTGCATAAGGGATTAATAACAATTTATGTTATTATAACAAAATTTGTTATTGGTCTGATATTGGTTGAAATCCAAAACAACTTTGGAATAACATTTCTTGTTATGGATGAATACCGCCAACTGTTATTGGGATGATCGGATTAGTTGTTAAAATAACAAAAAATAATAACAAAGATTTGTTCGAAGAATAACCAAAAATGTTATTATTTTGTTATGACAATAACAACCCAATAACAAAAAAATCATAACGACGAATAACAAATCTTGTTATAAGTAACAAAAAATGTTATTGGCCTAGTATTTTCAAATATCAAAAAATGTTATTCCCAAGTTATTTCCGTCTGCTCGGGAAGTTTTTACATTTTCACTGCCTATATCAAATTCAATTTCTGCGAGCCCATATAAGTGCGAGCCTGTTACGTCACTAAATGTTTTTTTTTATTTAATTACATCAGATTTGGCAGCCATCTTGTATCTGAAATTTCAAAATTTGCATTTTTGGGATCAAATTAGAGTTGAATCAGATAATGAAACATTTTTTCAAGATTTCATTATCAGAATTGATTTTTTAAGGACTTCGATAATCGAGGCTAGACTGTACTCTAAAAACTGCGGTCATTTTTCAGAGGATAGTCCGGATCCTCCCCAGTTAACGGTAACAATGTTACAAAAAAAATAGTGAAATAATATTAAAACTAGTAACGAGCAATGAAAAGCCACGTCATTTATGGCCGCACTCTTTACGATTGTGTGAAATGGAAGGTGAACTTGATCAGATACTTTGCTTAATGGCTTAATGGATGGTATGTTTGCTTTACACTATGGAGAAAGTTAATTAAGAGCATTAAGGGATGACACCGGAAAATACAAGATTTTCAAAATTATGTCATCGACTCATTATTTACACTGCAAATGAATAATTACCAATAGCTCGTGATTATTGTTAATATCTTAAATTCTGACGAATCTTTTGAATATTCGCAATAATTAGGCAAAAATACTAAATAACAAAGCCATGAAAGTAATGTTAAGGATTTTGCCTATTTATGTTATCTTATTTTTCACATTTGAATAAAAGTTCACGGCTTTCTTTTAAACGAAAATAGAAGTATTTTTGCATCATTAGAACTTTCGATATCCAATGTTCAATTTAAAAGATTGAAAATTTCGTGAAATTCTATTGGGTAATTCTCCGCCAACTCACACAGCAGTTCCCCCGACCCTTATTTGATTTGCGTGAAACTTTATCCTAAGGGGTAACTTTTGTCCCTGATCACGAATCCGAGGTCCGTTTTCTGATACCTCGTGACGGAGGGGCGGTACGACCCCTTTCGTTTTTGAGCATGCGAAAAAAGAGGTGTTTTTCAATAATTTGCAGCCTGAAACGGTGATGAGATAGAAATTTGGTGTCAAAGGGACTTTATGTAAAATTAGACGCCCGATTTGATGGCGTACTCAGAATTCTGAAAAAACTTATTTTTCATCGAGAAAAACACTTAAAAGTTTTAAAAACTCTGCCATTTTCCGTTTAATTTTTTTGGAACGTGTCATTTTATAGAAAATATAATGCACTTTTCGATTCTACATTGACCCATTTTTTCATTTAGAACAAAATTTTTCATTTTAAAATTTCGCGATTTTTCTAACTTTGCAGGGTTATTTTTAAGAGTGTAATAATGTTCTACAAAGTTGTAGAGCAGACAATTACAAAATTTTTGATATAAAAACCCAAGGGATTTGCTTACAAACATCAGGAGTTATGGCGATTTTACGAAAAAAAAGTTTTGAAAAAGTTACTTTTAGCGTTTCTCTTTGTTTCGTCGTCCGTGTCTGTCACTGGTGACCATAAACGGCCATGATCAACGACGACCAACTTTTTGAAAACTTTTTATCGTAAAAACGCGATAGCTCGTGATGTTGTCTGCTCTAAAATTTACCATTCTTTTGAATAAAAATGTATCAATTCTAACTTTTGATTTGGTCAATAGCCTTCCAAATGTTGAGGTTGATTTGAAAATTTTGAAAAATACCGTCAGGACTCGATTATCCAAAGGCTCAGAAAAAATTACCGAAAAAGACGGTAATGAAATATAAAAAATATAAACAAAATATGCAATCAACTACTCAAAATTGCCTAAAGTTAGAAAATAAAAATATTCGGATACCATTTTTTTTAACGCTCTGGATAATCGAGTCTAGGCAGCATTTAAATTCATTTTCTATAAATTTATAAACTGAAAATCCGACGCACATTTGCTGAGTAATTTAGACACTAATTTCGTAGAGCGTTTTCCAGAGTTACAAATTTTCCGGGAAACGGGAAATTTTCAATCATTTTCAAGGGAATTCCCCGGGTAATTTATAATTTGTTGAAAATTATTCTAATCTTGGTTCTGATTAATATGTTGCATAGAAAATGTAAGGACATCGTAAAATACATAAAAAAAATCATTTTCTTTTTTATCAAAGTGTTTGGACAGTGAGTAAAGTGAATCCATACTCCACAAAAAAACATTTAAGCTTGCCTCTGTGACCAGTTTTAAAGAGTGTGAATTGACACATAAATTGCATAAATTGAAAAAAAAACATGCAGAAATTATTTTTTAATGACCAATAACTTTTCTAAAACAAATCATACTAGTTTCAGCTTTTGAACAAACTGGTAAAGCTTTTTATTTTTTCTTTAAACTTCTAACTTCTCGTGTTTGGTTTACATAACAAAAACTCAATGTTTTTAAATATTTTGAGCAAATTTCAAAAATATTTTGCATTTTGCAGGTTACCTAAATTATAGTAGTTTATTATCATTCAGCAAGATCTATTTCCAGTTGCTTCAGAAATTATGATTATTATCAGAAATAAATATTGATATCAAAATTTCTGATCACTTGATAAATTATGAATTAAATATTAAAAGAATTAAATATTAAATTTAATTGAACAAAATCATGCTGAATTTTATTCATTTTTTTTCAGAGCATTTTCCAAAATATGGTTCCAAAAATTTAAGAAAATGTATACATCCGCTTTAATTTCGGGAATTCCCGGGAAATTTACAAATTTCCTGGGAAACGTGAATTTTTTTTCCCGGGACGGGATATTGGACGCTCTGTATTTTGGTTCATTTAGAAAATTCGTTCTTAAGATAAATATTTTTTTAAACTTCAACAATCAAAATTGTATGGACGAACTAAATATTCAAATTGCATTTTTTTTTTTGACATAGCAAAAGTACACATAAAGTTTCATACGAATTAAAAAAAAAGTTCTTGGGATTATTGCTATTCTGTCACTATTAAATTAATTACAGCAAAACCCTTTTTTTCAGTCAAGATTTGCATCAAAGCTTAAAAGCCAATGCATTGGCAATGGCACCAGCTCGAATAAAAAGCTTTTAAAAGATTGACAAATTAAATAAATAAGTCAAACAAAATATCAACTACAATTAAAAATATTAATTCTGTTTTTTTAACTGTGTGACATTAGATTATAATTTTTTTCTTCATTTTTCAGAAACATTCAGTCAAAATATTGTTGAGTGTCCAATCACAATCGTTGATATTCTTTTTTTTTATTTTAAATACTAGTAATTTCAATTTATTAATAAAATAATGTAGCTTTCGGTATTCAGTGATTTTAAATGTAGAAGGATGGACCAGTTTAGAAACTTTGATGTCTATGGGAGGGTTATTGTTAAATGAATGTTTTTTATTTCAGAGAAAGTAATAATTTGAAACATATTTTGAACAATGTTGCTTCGATTGCAATTCCCAAACATAGAAGCAAACTTTTTTTTTAAAATAATCAAAATAAAGTTTATATTCTGAAAAAATATATCTAAAATCAATCTATGTACACGAAATTTGATTTTTAAGAAATATGAATATAAAAATTATTGACTAAAACCTTTTCAATTTATTATTTCATAATTATTAATTCTTTGAATATCCAATGGCTATTGCCCATTCGCGTTGAATATAAAAATATTTTCTTATCGTTACTTAAATAGTAGGCTGGTACAAATATTTTTTGAAGTTGTGTCAAATTTTATGAAAACTTTTTATAATAAGGCTGGTACAAATTTTAATTAAATCATATTTTTTTAAATTACTAAACAAAATAATATCACAAAATGCTACTGATGAATTTATAAAAAAAATATTTTTATTCCTATACTATTTTTTTTTTTTTTAGATGGATTTTCGGCTTGCAGTCGTTGGAAGCAGCTCAAACACTTATTTGTGTACTTTATCTGGATAAAGTACACAAATAAGTGTTACTAATCAGGATAAAGTACACAAATAAGTGATTGAGCTGCTTCCAACGACTGCAAGCCGAAAATCCATCTCAAATTAACAAACACAGTCGAAAAAAGCCACATTTATACTATTTTGTCCTTTACTATTCTGTTGTCCAAAATTAAAAAAAGAAGCTGTTAATTTGTTAAAAATGATTTTAGTTAAGCTTTTTACAATGTAGTTCAAATAGTTCAAAAATGATCTCACATTTTTTTTCACCTAAAATATCTATTTCAATCAATAATTACTTTCATGCTCGCGATCCCGTGGAAAAAATTTTCAGATATGGGGACAAAAACATAAAATAAAATTCGCAGTGGACTATTGATATTGTTTAATCTATGTAACAAAATACTTACCACTGCAACAAACTGCTTCATTCTGCTGTTTATTTTTATTTAATATATGGTGTTAAATCTGCTCAAATCTTCTTTAAGGATTATTTCCACTCAACGTATATTTTTATGACTCTAAGCTCTTCGTTAGATTTGTCCTGTATTGTTCTTGAAATCACAAATCTTCGCAAGAATTGCACAACAGTCCCAGAAAGCGTGTTCTGATCAAACAGTTCTTCAACGGGCACTTTCTCGTCGTGGCGAGAACTTTGCGTGAAAATTCTTCAATCACTTAAAACACACCACACTGTGTTCTGCACACTAATCTGATCGCTTAAATCTTGGAAAACGACCCAATTCTCAATGCAGCCTTTGGAGCAGATCCTTTCTTCACCGGTTGCCGGACGGTATGCGACTATGCGTTTGGAAGTGACCGCATCGCGCTCTTATTTAAATATCACAGCGCCACCAAAACGACGCTACCGCTGGAGAAGAAAAAGGTTCCCCAAAAATGGCATCGCTTCTTCTTCTTTATTTTGCTTCTGACGTTTCCGAGCACACCGTTTGTTTTTGTTTTGCATCTCCCACCTGAATTCTACGACGCGATCTCTCGCGGCTTATCACGATCGCGGATGCTGCTGTTGTGGATCCACGTCATCGAGAGAGAAAGAGAGCAATACAGTCGTCTCTTTTTCGTTGACATTCCTGTTTGTTTTTTCGGGCCGCGAGAGCAAAATGTAAACAAACAGCTGAGGAAAAGCGAATCGAGAAAAATTATTGATAAACCTCGGCGTCGCTTTCGTTGTCGCGAGCGAGCGTGAAATTAAAATTATTTCGGCGCCAGCCTCTATTAACGAACGGACACTGGCCTTTTCGCGCAAGTCTGGCCGCTAATGTCCGGTTTTTGGCGTCACTCCAAGTTGAAGTTACAAGGAGTGTGCTAAACGAAAACTAAGTGGGTTGTTTTTGAAACTTTTTCGAGGGAATTCCAGAACGATGAGAATCACGAACTTTCAAGAAGCTGGATCGATGAAAACAGGGTTAGTCATCGATAGGAGAAGCCGGAACTGGCTGCATGACGAAATTGGAAGCAGGATTCAAATTCATGGAACGCGTTAGATCAAAAAGTAATTTCTATGTCTAACTTCATCAAACTCTAGGACAGCTAATCTTCTGAAGGAAAAAAAGATTCCTTTCTGGGCATTCTTCCTGCAGACTCAAGAAGTTAATTTTCTAGCTTTTTGTATAATTTCACCACGTTTAAGTAGTTTAATTAGCAAATAAAACTATGTCAATCCAATCAATATGTTCTAAACCATTTTGCATCACTGGATCATACATATAGGAGATAGGGAAAAGAAGACCACCATAAGGTAAACACTCATTTAAAATCAAAGTAAGTCGTTATTTTCAACTACAACTTAGCACAGATCTTAGTTGGACTTACTTAGCTAACTAAAACAAAAATACATCAAAACTTAATAGATATTTGAATCAGACTTGACTGATAAGAAAATTTTCATCGTTATTGTGAATTGAAAAACTTTTATTAATATGCTCCAAAATGTTCTAAAACAATTAATAAGCCAAGCATTTTTTTCAAATGCTATATAAATGACGTCAAACTGGTGATTAAGACAATTCTTTCTGAGCAATTCTCTGAGATTTCGGTCATTCGATTTTTTTATTATTTTCAATCCGGATGAAACTTTTTTGGTGCTTTCGGTATGCCCAAAGAAGCCATTTTGCATCATTATTTTGTTCATATAATTTTCCATACAAATTTGGCAGCTGTACATTAGGGTGACAAGAAAAAATGAAAATTTCGGAAAATCGCAAGAGATACCCCCTGGATCGATTCTTTAGGCTAAAACAAGTACCTGTTCCAATTTTGAGCCAAATCGGTTAAGGCTAAGGGGTAGCTTTTCATGTTGAAGTTTATATGGGGAAAATCGCAAAAATGTATGGGGAAAAACATCACTTCAGGATTTTTGCAGCAGGTGGCGCAGGTCTCGCACAAAATTGTCCAAGTGTGAGATTCTTGTAGGAAATTTAATTACCTACAACTTTGTAGAAGGGTGCAAGACGATCCGAGTTGATCCTGATGAGTTATTAGCAATGCGATGAAAAGAAATCGGCTTATATACTTGAAAGTATACAAGGGGTATATAGGAAGTATATAAGAAAATATTTTTTTCTAGAAAAATCACCAAAAATCAGGATCAACTCGGATTGTTTTGCACCCTTCGACAAAGTTGTAGGGAATTAAATTTCCTACAAGAATCTCACACTTGGATAATTTTGGGCGAGACCTGCGCCACCTAGCAGAAAATTACTGAAACGATGTGTTTCCCCATACATTTTCGTGATTTTCCCCATATAAACTTCAACGATGAAAAGCGACCCCTTAGCCTTAACCGATTTGACTCAAAATTGGCACAGATACTTATTTTTGCATTGGGAATCAAGTCAGAGGGTATCTCTGATGTCGATTTTTTTAATTGTCACCCTACTGTACATACAAAAATGATATATAAAAATTCAAAAATATGTATCTTTTGAAGGAATTTTTGATCGATTTGGTGTCTTCGGCAAAGTTGTAGGAATTGATAAGACTGGAAGACACTGGAAAAATGGATATTTTTTATTTTGCTTTTTGTCACTAAAACTGAATTTGCTAAAAAATACATTTTTTTTTAATTTTTCGATTTTTTTTTGGGACATGAATTGCCATCTTTTCAGAAATTTTGAGAATGTTCAAAAAATCTTTGACCGAGTTATGAATTTTCGAATCAATGCTTTTTTTTAATTTAAATATTGGTCGCTAAATTGTAAAATCAAATTTGCATTAAAAAAGTATTCTAATGAAATTTTGATAAAATGCACAGTTATTAAGTTAGAACAATTTATAGATAACTTTTAAGAAAACAGTCATAATTATTATTTTTTTTAAATTAGTGCATATGTTTGCCCACTTTAAAAAGAAATATATTTTTGAAAAACTGAAAAACAATTCTCTATGTTTTGCTTTTTGAACTTTGTTGATACGACCCTTAGTTGCTGAGATATTGCATTACAAAGGTTTAAAAACAGCAAAATTGTAAGTCTCACCCAAACCACCCACTACTTTCCAGAAATATTTTTTTAGATTGAAGGGCTAAAAACACTTATTCTAGACATTTTTGTCAATCAATTAATAGTAGTTTATGCAACAAGTTGCAAAAAGAGGATTTTTTCAGCACGAGTCGTACATTTATCCAACGAGGTTCACCGAGTTGGATAAATACGACGAGTGCTGAAAAAATCAAGTTTTGCAACGAGTTCCATACAACATTTTTTGCTATTTTGAAAAACACCCATTGAGTGAAATTTAAAGTCGAATTTTCATGTATTTTGTCAATAAATCGTTTAAATCAAAAACATGTTGAAAAGTGTTACTTTTCGAAACAAGTGCTGAAAAGTTCAACTTTTCAGCACCCATTTCAGTGCTGAAAAGTAGAACTTTTCAGCATTTATTTTGAAAAGTGTTGCTATTCGATTCTGTTATTTTTGGTACAGAAAAGTAGGCTATTTCGTCGTTCAAGAATGACAGGAAAAGTAAGTAATTTCGCGACGGAATTTCAAAAATGATTTTAATAAATGAATCAATTTCAACAATCAAATTGTAGGATTTGTTTTTATCTTATAGAAAATATATATTTTGCAGAGGTTCTTTTTCCTTAGATTACTTTAAAATTGATTATCTAATACAATTTTCGAAAAAAATATCTTCAAAATTTGAAATCGGTGCATTTGTGTGCTGTCATTATTAATTGCAAATTTGGTTTTGCATCGAAACATTAGTTTTGAAATTTTGTATGACAAAGTTTTACTATTTTTTTTTTCTCAAAATTCACATTTTTTTTCAATTAATCATATCGCCGCGCCATGCACCATCCTAAACCCTCTTATGGATTCAACATTTTGCGAAAAAAAAGTCAAGTTTTTTTCCCGATTACTTTTTTAGTGTCCTAATCATTTTCGAAGAAGTCTTTGGTCCCTAAATCAGATTTTGCACCATCACGCACTTTGACTAAAGAGACTTCTTTTTTAATCCTCTGATACATATCAACAAATTTCGAAAACTTAAAAATATGTACTTTGAAGTGATAAAAAGTTTAATAAAAAAAAGTTACTTGATCCACCTTTAGGTTGTTGGTGCATTCCTCTCATTTATAGAGTGATTACAATCCCCTAAATTGTCCACATGGTTTATGGATCTCCCCTAACGTGATCGCAGCACCTAAGAGGTCCTAATAAAAATAAGTGACGAGTAAAAAAAATTGACTTCCTACAGACTTTTTGTCAAGATTATACAGACACCGCCTTTCAGGAAAATGGCATCCCTTCACAAGGCTTTTAACGTGGCGATCAGACGGGACCATTTGAGGTTATGTAAATTCAGACCATTTTTAAACTGCTTGTAATTTTAGATAGGTAAGTCAGATCTTGAAAATTCTTAATCCATAAGAAAGGTCTTCTCATATGTTTTCTAAAAATCTATAACATGGGAGGGTTTCATGAAAAAAACACCATTAAATTTTGATTTAATATGAAACAGTTTTTTTAACATAACTTTTTAAATACAAGATAAAACTGCGTGAATTTAAATAGCAACTTAGGGGACGTTAAGACGGATCGATTAAAACCATTCCGGCCAAAATCGGTTGAGCCTGTGACGAGATATTCCAATGACATTGATTTGGTACACATGTCTACATACAGCCAAACATACAGACATTTGCTCAGCTGGTGATTCTGAGTCGATATGTACAAATGAAGGTAGGTCTAGGAGGTCTAACTAAAAAGTTCGTTTTTCGAGTGATTTTATAGCCTTTCCTCAGTAAAGTGAGGAAGGCAAAACCAGACATTTTTTCCGTGTGCTTATTTTTTTCAGAAAAGTCCTTATTATAACATACAACTATGCCCAAGACCCAAGATTTGGATCGACTAGAAAATTCTTTCTCGAGTTACATAATTCCATACTCAGAAAAATGAGAACCTGATGAAAATTCATCAGAAACTAATGAATATTCATCAATTCTGGATGTAATATTACACAATTTTTATAACAATCAATCTGTCACCATTTTCTGATGAACATTACCATCATTTTTTTCTGAAATCAACATAGGGAATGCATGCGAAAACATAGCGAAATCGTAGAGAACTAATCAATGAAAATTTGTCAAAACTAAAAATCTTTGGATAAAATACAAATAAAAAACAAAGTAAATCGAGTACAATTGTCTTGCAATCAATATTTTCAAAACTCTAAGTATTAGCATTAATGTATTTAATAAAAACTTTTTGTAGGAATTAAAAATCAATCCACCAGAACCTAATTTTTTTTAAAGAGTATGTGGTTCACGTTTAACGTTCTGGGAACCGAACGAATAGATTCTTTCACGTGAGCGCATGGTCTGATTTACCGAGAAGTATTTTTTGTTATTCATAAAAAAATGAATTATAACGCGGTCCTCATAATGTTACTTAATTTTTTGAGGATTTTTTTTCTACTGAATAAATACTGGAAAATAATTAATTTTGTTGCTTTGTGCTTGTCCCAAAGCCCAAAGGCGCCTTGATCAACATGATGAGATAAATAAAACGTCTCTGATGTTGATTCACTCTAATCAAAAGACTAACCTCAATAAATACGTCAACTTAGAATTAATTTACACACACCTCTGATTCAATAAAAAAAAATCGATACGAAGAACATGTCACAGAATCCACCTTCAAGAACATCCAAAGTGTTGAAATCCCTCACACGAAAGCGCGCACACACACACACGGTGGCAAACGCTTGTCGATTACCATTCCAAACACCTGGGCCTGACGCGGGGTGCCTTATGGGACGATCGTATCTGCTGTGGCCAGGTTCACGATCAAGGTCCCCGCGATAGTCCGGTGGCGTTGTCGCCCTTTTACAGTCATCTTACATCACCGAGAGCTCGGTCAATGGCCAGTCGCCGCCGCCCTAGTCGATGCATTTAAATTACTGTTAAGTAACTGGGCCGGTTGGTGGCATAAAATTATCAACCCGAATGTGCCTGTAGACCTAGGTTAAGATTCCGCCCGAAAAAGATGATCTTCTGCCAAGGCGAAGGGCACCGGGGTTTTATGGACCAGTTTCTAAGGGCGACGCATCTTCAGCTTTAAAGCAGATTAAGAAGATTTGATTTGCTTTAAATTTAATGGTTACCGGAGTGTCAATTTAACGAGAAGAACACATGTTGAATGCAAATCAGGATCTGGTTAGAATTCTGGGAGTTGTTTACATCATTTGATTGCATGGGTTCCTGGTATGTTTTGCAAAACAACAAGTTTATCGATGGAACACTCAAAACTAAATGAACTAAAACTTTTAAAATCTTTTGCATATTTTTTTGTTCTGCGTAGAACGTCATTTTTTTCTCATTTGCCACAAAAAAAAAACAAGCCGAACACGCAATCTTAAAATTGAAGTACGAAGAATAAGCTCACCAAAACAAAATCATTTAAATGTTCGAATTAATCTCAAATCAGATCTAATCAAATCAAGGCTAAGGGCTTCAGAACAAAAGCCATCTTTTAGCTAGAGAAGTACGAAAATAATATGATTAGTTTGGTTATATCTTTTGGTAAACTGATTATCATGATAATCAATTAATTAGCAAACATATCTTAACCCTCTGCAGCTCAACCGCGCCTCTTGGCGGGTTACGATCGTTAAATGCACCAAAAATCAATATTTCAACCAGTTTTTGATCTTTTCATAAAAATTAATAAAACAGCAATTAAAAATAAAGAAAAAAAGATCAAATAACGCAATTTTACAGTTTACTATAAAGCAATTCTCTGAGATTTCGGTCATTCGAATTTTTTTTGTATTTTTTAATCCGGCTGAAACTATTTTGGTGCCTTTGTCATGCCCAAAGAAGCCATTTTGCATCATTAGTTTGTCCATATAATTTTCCATACAAATTTGCAGCTGTCCATACAAAAATGATATGTGAAAATTCAAAAATCTGTATCTTTTGAAGGAATTTTTTGATCGATTTGGTGTCTTCGGCAAAGTTGTAGGTATGGATATGGACTACACTGAAAAAATGATACACGATAAAAAAATTAATGATTTTTAATTTAACTTTTTGTCTCTAAAACTTGATTTGCAAAAAACACTATTTTTAATTATTTACAGTATGTAAAAAAAGTATTTACACCCCTTGAGCACTATGCACATTTTGTGATGAAACATGTAAAAAATTTAAAGTTTGACAGGAACCTAGTACTACGTTTTGTTCAAAAACTCATGCCAAACATTTTGCTACAAACAGCTCATGAAAAGATGATTTCTATAAAAAGTTATATAACAAATACTATTACGAAAATAAAAAAGGTGCAAAAAAAGTTTGTACACCTTTCGAAAAATTATCATAAATAATGTTATTTGTTGACAAATCACCATAAATCCAGTCTCTCAACTCCAAATAGGCATCCTTGACTGATTAAAAAAATAATTTGGATTGAATATAAAGTTTACTAACTACTTAGTATAAAAGTTTATATAACTCTGGAAATTCTATATAAAACTTATCGAAACTTAATTTTGCAAACTTTTAATTCAACTAAATGTCAATATATTACCATAGAATTGCTAAATAAACATTTTGGAGTGGGTATAACACCGTTTTGGGGGTATTTGTATCGATAGAATAGATTTTTCGTTGGAATTTCGTACCAACCCGGAATTACGTCGTCGGAAAATCCGCCGGCATCCGAACCGGTCCACAATTCTTAAGTCAACCTATGTGGCATCGGAAAGGGCATAAAATTTCCGATCTTTTGATACCCATACATCTAGGTTTTCTATAAAACCCACGTCTTTAAATACCTGGGCAAAAGTAAGTTTGATCCACGAGAACAAAAATTACGAAATTCCATACATTTTTGGCAGATTGCTCAAACAAAACCATAACAACGTTTTTACCTAGGTATTTAAAATCGTGGGTTTTATAGAAAACCTAGATGTATGGGTATCAAAAGATCGGAAATTTTATGCCCTTTCCGATGCCACATAGGTTGACTTAAGAATTGTGGACCGGTTCGATGCCGGCGGATTTTCCGACGACGTAATTCCGGGTTGGTACGAAATTCCAACGAAAATCTATTCTATCGATACAAATACCCCAAAACGGTGTTATACCCACTCCAAAATGTTTATTTAGCAATTCTATGGTAATATATTGACATTTAGTTGAATTAAAAGTTTGCAAAATTAAGTTTCGATAAGTTTTATATAGAATTTCCAGAGTTATATAAACTTTTATACTAAGTAGTTAGTAGACTTTATATTCAATCCAAATTATTTTTTTAATCAGTCAAGGATGCCTATTTGAAGTTGGGAGACTGGATTTATGGTGGTTTGTCAACAAATAACATTATTTATGTTAATTTTTCGAAAGGTGTACAAACTTTTTTTGCACCTTTTTTATTTTCGTAATAGTATTTGTTATATAACTTTTTATAGAAATCATCTTTTCATGAGTTTTTTGTAGCAAAATGTCTGGCATGAGTTTCTGAACAAAACGTAGTACTAGGTTTCTGTCAACATTAAATTGTTTAGATGTTTCATCACAATATGTGCATAGTGCCCAAGGGGTGTAAATACTTTTTTTACATACTGTATTATTTTTTGATATGTTTTAGAGGACATAAAATGCCAACTTTTCAGAAATTTCCAGAATGGGCAAAACATCTTTGACCGAGTTATGACTTTTTGAATCAAAGCAGATTTTTAAAAAAATCGAAATATTGGTCGCAAAAATTTTTTCAACTTCATTTTTCGATGTAAAATCGAATTTGCAATCAAAAAGTACTTTAGTGAAATTTTGCTAAAGTGCACCGTTTCCAAGTTATAACCATTTTTAGGTAACTTTTTTGAAAATAGTCGCAGTTTTTCATTTTTAAAAAATAGTGCCCACTATTGAAAAAAATATTTTTGAAAAGCTGAGAAAATTCTCTATATTTTGCTTTTTCGGTCAAAGATTTTTTGTCCATTCTGGATTTCTGAAAAGTTGGCATTTGATGTCCTCTAAAACATATCAAAAAATAATAAATAATTAAAAATAGTGTTTTTTGCAAATCAAGTTTTAGTGACAAAAAGTTAAATTAAAAATCACCAAATTTTTTTTACCGTGTATCATTTTTTCAGTGTAGTTCATATCCATACCTACAACTTTGCCATAGACACCAAATCGATCAAAAAATTCCTTCAAAAGATACAGATTTTTGAATTTTCACATATCATTTTTGTATGGACAGCTGCAAATTTGTATGGAAAATTATATGGACAAACTAATGATGCAAAATGGCTTCTTTGGGCATACCGAAGGCACCAAAAAAATTTCAGCCGGATTAAAAAATACAAAAATTAAAATTAAAGAAAAAAGACTGATTCCGTAGAGAACTGCTCTATACTGGAATGTTTCAAGGTTTAAGGTTAGTCCCGATTATTCTTTTTATTTTTTGTAGTTAATTTTTTTTCTGCAGTGCATTTTTTTTTTTGGTAGGACAAAAGCACAAGGGTGCAAAACCCACTATTTTTTCCAAAAAATACATTTAACTTTTACGTTATTTGCACATCTAAGTGAGCAAAACTTCCTCTTGAAGAGAGTTCTAATCATGGCGTTCAATGTTAATAAATAGTGTATGGATTTTTTTTTTTCTTATTTTTTTTGTTTTGAGCGTTAAAAAGCATCGTTTGAGTTATAAAAAGCAAGCAGTTATGAAACTTGAATCATGATTATCGCAAAATATTGAAGTTGTCCTCATTCAAAGCATGATTAAACATTTGTAACATTTGTAATCTTAGAATTATTATTTTTTAACAATTTTGCCAATTTCATGTTACAGACATTTCTTTTCAAAAAATTTTGTCTATAAATTTCCATTTCAGATTTTTTTTAATGAATAGAAAAAAAGCTGAAGCAAGCAAAATATTAAATCGATAAACAAGAAATTCCAATCCCTACAATGATTTTTTAACTAACATTAAAAAAAATCGGAATCACTACAATGTAGATTACAGGTCATATCTAACAATAAAAAAAAACAAAAAAAAATGTGATTCGATTATCCAGATTGATTTCGATTTTCAAGGACTTCAGATTATCGAGTCTCGACTGTACTACAAAAAAAAGTCTTTGAAAAATCAGTTTTTTTCTCAACCATATTTTTTCAGAAATTTTACTAAGGCTAGACATCTGTGATCGTGTAAAAAACATTAGGAAATCACTTTTTTTTTTTCAAAATAAAATACTGAAACTGTGATTAGAAATTGAAGCTCCTGAGTCAAAAAACTTAAACTTCGAAAAATATTTATCTAGATGATAACTTTATACCCTACCAAAAAATGGAAGCGTTTCCTAATCTGAGATTTTATTTACTGGGGTATTTTTAATTACTTTTTGAATTATGTAATGATATTTTGAAATGTATTGGCAACACGGGTAAATGCATTCAAAAAGATAATTAATTTGTTATTACTTTGTCATTGCAAAATTCAGACCAATCAATTTACAATAGGTCGTTAATATTTATTGCGAACCAGGATGAAGAGTTTATTGAAAGTTATTGAAACCAGAAATCTCAAACCTGTGCCGTTTTTGTCTGTTTTTATTTAACTCGACCGTGTTAAAAACAATTAAATGAATTCAGCCCCAGCATCACAGAAAGAAAACATCACATCAATGATGAATAATCAAGTTTGAATAAAATTTCGAGCAGCATCGAGTCAATTTATGCCAAATCGAGCCTCTAAGCCGCTTGTGATGAATAAAACAACGTGTTCACATGAATCGTTCGTAACGGCCCAAAATGGATGAAATAAGTAAAAATGGCGTCAGTTTTAATGAAAATCAGAATTTCCGTTTCCAGTCCCTGTAAAGCTAGAACTAACGTGCCATAAATTCTAGTCTTACAGTCAATTTTGAATAACGCTGGAACATTTCAGCTTTCAAATTTGGAGATATTCTAGATCTTTTTAGTGTTGCTTTAATGTTCGTCTAGGGAACAAACCTGAATTTAAATTTGTATCCAATTTGCTTATCTCAAACCGTAATTTTGATGACGAGCGAGGTAGTAACCAAAATGTGTGAGACACCAAAATTGGGTGAACCGAGATAATGACCCATTAATGAGCCAATTTAGCTCTGATGAAAGGTTACGGATTAACAATATTGAAATTCGCAAGTCATCGTTTTCTTTCACGGGATCAGCTGTTTTGTTTGAAAAGTGGTAAAAAAGTATCGAAAATTAAACAGAATAGAAATATTCTCAAACCAATACTCTATAAAAATATAAAAATGAACGTTAAAAGTAAAAAAAAAAGTGGAACAGAAACAAACATCGCTGGCAAAATTAAAAATAACCCCTTCCAACGGCTGAGCTTGTTTACTTCCCAACCAAGCAAACAAGTGCCCATATTTTGCAATCTCCATAATTTGCCCTGTCAAAGACCCGAATTGGTTTCCCAGTCTTCCTGTGGTCACGAAACCCACGCAGTTTCCGAAATAATCTTGATCTTGCTTCTTTTTATCCCAGTTTTCCCTGCGAAGCGTTTTTTTTTACATGCATTTTGCACAACGCAAAACTCCATTTTTGGCAACGCAGCCAATTCACAGCCCGCGTGACATTCCTTTCTCCACCAAAAAATCGCGGGCTATTTTTAGCACACCCCTGCTGGACAACCTGGCATGCCCAATTTATGGGACTACTTTTTTTTCCTTTTGGATACCTGTGGCCTGCAGTCCGATTGCCTTTCTTTGGAAGTGCTGTTTAAAAATAACCTGCAACCGAGAAAAAACACCTTTTGTACAGTAACACGTCGATTTTGAGTCATACAGCTTTTTGGACTTCTTCACTTCTTCACTTCTTCACTTCTTCACTTCTTCACTTCTTCACTTCTTCACTTCTTCACTTCTTCACTTCTTCACTTCTTCACTTCTTCACTTCTTCACTTCTTCACTTCTTCACTTCTTCACTTCTTCACTTCTTCACTTCTTCACTTCTTCACTTCTTCACTTCTTCACTTCTTCACTTCTTCTTCACTTCTTCACTTCTTCACTTCTTCACTTCTTCACTTCTTCACTTCTTCACTTCTTCACTTCTTCACTTCTTCACTTCTTCACTTCTTCACTTCTTCACTTCTTCACATCTTCACTTCTTCATTTCTTCACTTCTTCATTTCTTCACTTCTTCACTTCTTCACTTCTTCACTTCTTCACTTCTTCACTTCTTCACTTCTTCACTTCTTCACTTCTTCACTTCTTCACTTCTTCACTTCTTCACTTCTTCACTTCTTCACTTCTTCACTTCTTCACTTCTTCACTTCTTCACTTCTTCACTTCTTCACTTCTTCACTTCTTCACTTCTTCACTTCTTCACTTCTTCACTTCTTCACTTCTTCACTTCTTCACTTCTTCACTTCTTCACTTCTTCACTTCTTCACTTCTTCACTTCTTCACTTCTTCACTTCTTCACTTCTTCACTTCTTCACTTCTTCACTTCTTCACTTCTTCACTTCTTCACTTCTTCACTTCTTCACTTCTTCACTTCTTCACTTCTTCACTTCTTCACTTCTTCACTTCTTCACTTCTTCACTTCTTCACTTCTTCACTTCTTCACTTCTTCACTTCTTCACTTCTTCACTTCTTCACTTCTTCACTTCTTCACTTCTTCACTTCTTCACTTCTTCACTTCTTCACTTCTTCACTTCTTCACTTCTTCACTTCTTCACTTCTTCACTTCTTCACTTCTTCACTTCTTCACTTCTTCACTTCTTCACTTCTTCACTTCTTCACTTCTTCACTTCTTCACTTCTTCACTTCTTCACTTCTTCACTTCTTCACTTCTTCACTTCTTCACTTCTTCTTCACTTCTTCACTTCTTCACTTCTTCACTTCTTCACTTCTTCACTTCTTCACTTCTTCACTTCTTCACTTCTTCACTTCTTCACTTCTTCACTTCTTCACTTCTTCACTTCTTCACTTCTTCACTTCTTCACTTCTTCACTTCTTTACTTCTTTACTTCTTTACTTCTTCACTTCTTGCAAATTTCGAAGGTGGAATAACGCAAATTAATAAATTTCTCCCATCATAAGCTCGGTCCGAAAAATTCCACGAAAACTGCTGTACAACCTAGATTGCACCAGTATAACATCAACCAGGGTCCTTCCGAGGTGAGAGGGAAGAAGTTCATGTAAAGGCCATTACCATAATTACCCAGCTAATTAGGTCCAACAATCTTAAGACTCACAAACAACTAGTTCATCCTGCCTTTGAACTTATTAATTAGTGTATGACTCGGTCATAGAAGCTCGAAATTAAGTTTTTCCAAACGTTGAAGCCGAAAATTCTTGAATCCAAAAACTCACAGAATGGCCAGTCTTGGAAGGTGCTCTTCTTCAAACAGACCAAGATAAGATGCAGCTTTCGTGTACAAAACTGGTTCTTTCGCCGAGAAGCAAAACTTTTATCGATAAGCGTCGTTCTGTGCAAACTCTGCAGGCACGCCAAATGAAGAAATGCCAACGAAAAACCCGGCCAACCAGGCAATTCCCAAAATAGCCTTCCGATATTTGGAGCAACTCTTGGAGCAAATGGAAATTAATCTGCTGGGGCTGGAAGCGCTTCGAAAGCCGGGATTGTTCGAGAAGCTTTACAAAGTTATGTTGATAAATTAAAAACCAACACGTCGCTTTTGCCGAACAAAACCAGCCTGGTGTCATATCCTGGAGCAATAAAATTTTATGTTCTTGGCTGTTTAACAGCCGTTGTAACGAAAACAAATAATTTACTTGCTCCCTTTCGTCCCCCCGGAGCACATCCTTTTTCCGTCTGGTAGCTTTTTGTTAGCTTTTGCAAGCTTCGTGTTACAACAGAAACGAGGATATTGCATTTAGTTGCTTCCTTGGAGCTAATTGTTCTCAAGAAAGAAAAAAAATTTGTTTGCATGTTCGCATACCTTTTTCAGTAAACTGAGGTCAACTTAAAAATAGAAAAGAATTTCTCCAGAATTGGTATTGCTAAAAAAACTAAAAACTAAAAAGTAAAAACTAAAAAGTAAAAACTAAAAACTAAAAACTAAAAACTAAAAACTAAAAACTAAAAACTAAAAACTAAAAACTAAAAACTAAAAACTAAAAACTAAAAACTAAAAACTAAAAACTAAAAACTAAAAACTAAAAACTAAAAACTAAAAACTAAAAACTAAAAACTAAAAACTAAAAACTAAAAACTAAAAACTAAAAACTAAAAACTAAAAACTTAAAACTAAAAACTTAAAACTAAAAACTAAAAACTAAAAACTAAAAACTAAATCTAATCTAATCTAATCTAATCTAATCTAATCAGACCCTAGCGCAGCCAATCTTTCGAAGGGATCCTAAAGAGTGCCTTAGGTTAGATGACGCCTAGCACTCTTCTTGTCATTTATTAACATTTGCAGTGCGCCATTGCATCAAATGCATTGAAACATCACAAGTGTTAAAGCGGCCAGGCCTACTGCGTAAAGCCGTATCGCAGAGATGATCCGTAATTGGGTTGAGTTTGAGCACTGAGTGTTCGAACACCAACACAATTCTGAATCGACAGGGGAGGAAGAAGCGTGGGGACACACCACCATACGCTCCGAGATTTGGTTGTATTCGTTGGGAGCACCATGCTAAGAAGGTTTGGTACTCCGGGACCCTCTGGGATGGGACATTGTATTTCCACGAATGCCCTGGACACTATTTGCCGTGGTTATAGCGCCACAACTCGCTCTCTGTAACAGTTTTCCTAATTCCAGTCCAAGCTCACCAAGTCGTCATGGCCTAGTGGTTAGCATTTTTGCTTACCAACCCAAAGGACGGGGGATCGAACCCCGCCTTGAGCGACTTTGATTATTCGTTCATATTCAACATTTCAAATTTATGTGTTCTTAACTTTCTCGTTGGGAGCAGATGGGAATCGAACCCAGAATCATTCGCTTACAAAGCGAACACCGTAACCAGTCAGCCACGGCCGCTCCCAAACTAAAAACTAAAAACTAAAAACTAAAAACTAAAAACTAAAAACTAAAAACTAAAAACTAAAAACTAAAAACTAAAAACTAAAAACTAAAAACTAAAAACTAAAAACTAAAAACTAAAAACTAAAAACTAAAAAGAAGCCAAGACACAACTTTCCCGGCGACTCGTTTTGGACTGTTCTCGCAGAAACAGATTTTAGAATTTTTGAATAAGCCTTTTTGTTTGGACAGCTTTCAAAATTGTATGGAGACTTGTATGACCCAAACTAATAATGAAAAATGTCTTCTTTGATCATTTAGAAAGTCCATTCATAATGGACCTTGGATGCATCATATTTGAACTGACAAATTTTTGAGCGCTAACTCCTTCTTTCCAAAGGTGTAGGTGCTCGTTTCATAATGATGTCTTCAAATCCTCGCACTACTTACTGCCAGTGCGTTATTTATGTAATCGTTTCGTTTAGCATAATACACGCTCTGATGGTTTGACAGAAAAAAAATCGCGACGTGGCCAAGGCCAGGATCGTCAACAACTCAACGCCACCCCCAACAACGACCACGCCAGACGACGATCCAAATCCAAAATCGATTCATTGAACCCGACGCCAAACGTCCTTTCGAGGAATGCCAAGATCAAGTCTGAGGTCGATGACGGTGACGGCGACGGCGACGCAATTCTGGCAAATTAATTTGCGATTAAGGCAAATTTTCCTCAAAGCTCGCGAGCGTAATCCGATCCGCGTCGATTCCTCACTTTAATTATGACGTTTTAACGAGCTTTATGGCCGATCCGAAAATGGAACCAAAATTTGCCTATCAGATTTCAGTTTTGAACAATCCGGAATCAACCACGAACAAAACGATTTGAAGCATTATTTATTTCTTTCACCGAATCGCTTGAATGGGGTCCATTTTCCAAACATTTTAAACGCATCTGAATTAGTGCAAATTTTGTTCATGGCGAAGAAATTTACGACCGTCCAAAAAAATGCAAGGATCTCCGGCGAACAGCTTCCGAATTTGCATTTTTTCGTTAAGCGGACAGTTTAATGCTTTGAATGAATATGGTCCAATTCGTTCGACCAATTTGTTGTTCTCTGCGGAATTGAAAATGTGGCGTCAAACTAAAATTATTCAGTGGGGGTGGACATTCTGGTTTTGTTCGAGAAAAAAAAGAAAACGGTCAACGTTTTCTGAGCTGACTTGACCTTAAAATTCCAAAACGGATTCTGCTCCTAGTGTTGCACATATGTGTGCAGGTGAGAGCAGTGATGATTTTCAGCTAAAATTACAAACGATTAACCAATGTTAACTCATGCAAAATGTTGCGCACACTGCAAAGTGCAACGTAATTATGCAATAATACAGTGCTGAAATTGGTCCTGCCCTACCCTCCTTTAGCAAAGCTCATATTCTACACTCTCATAGCAACCGCATTTGTGCCAAGCACACCAAGAATGGTAAATTATGCAAGTCAAGGTGGAAAGAAAGCAATTTGTCTTCTCATTACAGACCTGCAGGCTGCTGCCATTTAAAAAAAAACACAGTTCCTTGAAATGGGAATTGGAATGCCAAGCTTACATCGGAATCATAAGCAGTTGTTCGCAGAAGCTTCTTTTGAAAATGCATTTTCTTCTTCCAAGCAATAAGTGAATACTTTCCCAGCAACAAGCACAAACCTTTCATCTGGCTGCAAGCTTTGGAGTCACAGCTTTTTGAACAAAAATTGTAACTATGGTGTTTTTACAATGTTTTGACAAAAAATGAGGTAAAAACCCAAGAATACCAAAAACTACATTTTAAACAAACATAAACGCGCCTAAAACAAACAAAGAAATTTCCTCAGCACCAAAACCGAATCAAAATTGTCAAAACTAAGTAAAATACATAAGAGCAGTTATCGACGAAATCGGTCGATTTCGACAATTTTTTTTTTACTTGGCTCAAACTTTGTGGGGGCCTTCCCTATCAAACCATTTTGTGTTATTGATTCGCCCATACAATTTTGGCAGCTGTTCATACAAACGTACGTAAATATTCGAAAATTTATAACCAAGCAAGGATTTTTTTGATTGATTCGGGTCTTCGGTAAAGTTGTGGGTTATTTTTTTTCAAAAAATTTAAATTTCTCAAAATCCATATCCATATTTGTCGATTTTTTCTTATGTTTAAGTGGACAAAACCCCACATCTTTTTACCCTCTACAACCCAACCCCGCCTTTAGACAGGCTTCGATTTGAAAAATCGCCAAAAATCAATTTTCCAACCAAATTTTGATCTTTAAAAGTAGAGGTGGGCAAAACCGCTCTTTTTTAGGAGCCGCTCATTTTCGTTTGCTCATTAAAAAGAGCCGCTCTTTTGAACGGCTCTTTCGCTCTTTTTAAAAATTTAGATGAAATGGTTTTTTTAAAGAATCGTGTCATTTTATAAGCTATTTCACATTGGACTTTTATAAACTATTTGATAAAAAAAATTAAAACTGAAAACGAGAAGATGCCCTTGAAAACCATAGGTCTTGGTGGTATCTATGTCAAAATTTCTACTCGAACCTCAACATTCGAGTAATTGATTGGCATCCAAACTTAAATCTAGGGAAGCTGGAAAAACTGCTATTAATTTAAAAATCGCGTTTATTTCTGCAAGTTGTACTATGAAAAGTTTTTTTAGCTCGTTTAGAAAATCATTTACTTTTGGGATTAATTTTTATAAGCATTGAAATATTTTAATTTGCATTTGCCATTCTCAAAAACAAATTTAGTACTACAATTTTTGAGAAATTCAATTAATTATATTTATAACAAAAATCATGTTATCTTGAAACGGTTCATCCAAAAGACTGGAGTTTAAAAAAGAACCGCGGTTCTTTTTTTGAGAGCCACGGTTCGTTCGCTCTTTTCAGTGAACCGGCTCTTTGAGCGGTTCGTTCTTTTTTTGCCCACCTCTATTTAAAAGCATTGGAAACAAGAACTTTTAAAATTTTAGAAAGTTTAAGGGTTGGAAGTTTAACTTGTTTCATGTGACATCGCCAATGTTTTAAAAAATGTAATTTTTTAGGGGTCAACTTTGGCTGTGTTTTTATAAAAAAATATGTTTTTATAAAAATGAAACAAGAAAAACACAAAACAAGAGAAATTAAGTTTTTCCTAGAACAAAAGTTGCTCAAATGACCTTTTAAACATGGAGCAATTCTCTACCAAAACCGGAAATGGATTTTTAGAAAAAAAAGTAATTTTTGGAAAATATCGAAATTTCATGCTAAAACAAATTTGAGGTAATTTTTTAATGTTTCCAATGAATTTCCAATCGAAAATTACTTTACAGATTTTTTGATAAAAGGCTCTGTTTTCAAGATATAGCCACCGAATGTTTGTTTTTAGCGAAATATTTGCAGTTTTTTTATTTTTAAAAATAGTGGCCATAAGTGACCATTTCAAAAAAAAATTTTTTTTTTGATAGGTCCAAAAAAATTTGCTGTAAAATTGTCCAACAGACATTGAAGATTGGACCTGTGGTTGCTGAGATACAGCGGCTTAAACAAAAAGAAACACGAAAATTGAAGTTTTTTAAGTCTCACCCAAACAGCCCACCATTTTCTAATGTATCTCAGCAACTAATGGTCCGGTTTTCAACGTAAAATCATGAAACGTTCGTGAAATTTTCCGATCTTTTCGAAAAAAGTACATTTTAAAAGGGCCAAACATTGAATATTTCGCCCATTAAAAATGTTAGTCTTAATTTAATTTAGTATGAACCAACGTTTTGCGACGAGTCATAATTTTTTTTAAATAGTAATTTTTTTTAAAAAATAATCTTGCACTTAAAATTTGTTGACCTCATTTATTGATGTAAAATCTAATTTGCAATCGAAAAGTACCTCACAATTTTTTGATTAAGTGCGCCGTTTTCAAAATATATCAATTCAAAGTTCAATTTTGTCCGATAAATTTCAGTTTTTTTACTTGAAATAGTGTCCATGATTGTCTATTCCTGATTGTATTTTAAAGTTCAGAAAATTTCCTATAATTTCGTCTAAAAAACAGTTCGACTTCAACTCCAGCTTTCTGAGTTTAGTCGACTCCGGCTCCGGCTTTCAGCTCCAACCGACTCCGACTCCAACTTCGGCCTACCAACTCTAGCCGACTCCGACTCCAGCTTTTAACAAATTGTTGGCTCAAACTCCGACTCCGACATAATAATTTCAAAAGTGAGTTAACTATTTCTTGAAAACATTGAGAATATTTTCTCAAGGAAAATAATGTCGATACACAAAATGGAAAAAATGTTTATAGGTTACAAGAAATAAAAAAATCCAGTTTAGAAGGAATTTTTAGAAGAAATATTTTGTAAATAAATTTGGATTTATTTACATAACCTAAAATTTACATTTAATTTATCAGAAACTTATAAATTTGAATGTTTAATTGTTATTTTTTTATGAATGACCTAGCCTTAATGATCGATTTAACATATAAATTCATTTTGCTCACTATTAGGCAGACATTTATAAGAAGCACAGTGACTACTTCTTGAATCTTCACCTAAAACTAAATTTTATGAATGATCGTGCGCCTCCATCAGCATATGAAAAATCTTAAAATTGGAAGAAAACCCCTTGAGCTACCTTTCCAAAAAGATTTTTGCAATGATAAGGGACCATCCATAAACCACGTGGACACTTTTTTGGGAATCTGTTACCCCCCCCCCCCTCGTGGACAATTGTCCATACAAAAAAAAACTTTTTTGTATGGATCGTGGACAATCGCCAACCCCCTAAAGTGTTCACGTGGTTTATGGATGGTCCCTAATCACCTTTCGTCATATTGTCATGGGACATATACATTATGAGAAAATTCTTACAGGTTGAATGATATTTTAAAAATAATTTACAATCCTGTTATCTCTAGAGTTTTTTTAAGACCCTATCAGCTATTGTGTTTTTTATGTTTTAGGACCTATTCTAAAAACTCTAGATTTGTTTTATCCCCTTTTTATTATGTTCTATGTGGTACAGAAAGCATGAGATTAGTTCAATGATAATTTGCAACGATATCAAAATAGGATCTAAGGATCTTCTCTTTCAGATTTTAGTAGAAAAATAGTAAACATTAAAATAATCTATCGTTTAACATGTTTTGAAATATTCAACAATGATTATTCAAAAATAAGTTGCATTTTTTTATATTTTTAGTCAGTTTAAAAATATTTTAAACGCGACACTTTTTTTTTACTTTGTTAAAAACAAAAATCAACATGTGAATACCAAGAAATTGATTGTTATAATCGTTGATTATTTGATGGTAAAGTTATACTGTTAGTGATTTTTTTCTGATTTCCAAAAAAATATTTTTTATCTTTTTATGTACATTGTAATTTTTTTTTTCCTGAAAAATGATGACTTCAAGACATTTACTATCGGGGTAAAAGATGACTTTATGAATACTTTTTTTTAAAGAACTGGATCAAATTTGGTCAAATTTGAATTAAACAGGGTACATAAATAATATAGGCAAAAGGCAAAAGGAAGCAGTCAAGAATCATCTGAATATTTTTGACTTAAAAACCAATATTGTTTAATATTTTTTGAGTTATGTTACTACATACTTGGGTTAGAGAGGATTAACAGGTTATTATTGAATGATCATAGTGAAATAACACAATTCTAATCATATTAATCACAATAAAAATGCATGAAAAACATAATGGCATCTGATAATGGGATAGTAGAAAAAATGGCAACGCAGTGCAAGCGACTTCAAAAACAATGAAAAATATTAAAAGTTATAACAAATACTGAACCATAAAAATAAGTATTTTTTGATGAATTTCAGGTAACTCCCACTCCAACTCCGACTCCGGGTTATCAGAAATGTTTGGCTCCGACTCCGACTCCAGCTGTTCGAGTTTTGACAACTCCGACTCCAGGTCTCCAAAAAGAACCGATTCCACCGACTTCGGCTCCGACTCCGACTCCGGGTTGCAAACAACCCTCCGTTTTGTAATGTGATATCACAGCAATGATTTTCATTGTTAAAATATGAAACATTCGTGAAATTTACATTTACATTTCAAAAGGAAGTAGTATTAATTGTTTGGCCCTTGAAAAGTTACAGATTTTGGAATATTTACGTATGAACAGCTGCCAAAATTGTATAGAGGCTTTTATGGGTGATCAAATGACACAAAATTTCTTCTTTGGTCATAGAGAACGCACCATACAGTTTGAGCCAAATAAAAAAGATAGGTAAAATCCATTTCCGGGATTGGTGGAGAATTGCTCATGAGTGAAACTTTTCTCTTCAATATTGTTGGCTTGAAAAACCCAACTCCACAAAAAAACACATGAGTTCATTCGTTGATATAATCAAGATGATGGCTCTTCGCTACCCTTCATAACCAACAAAGCGCAATATCACAGCTTGACATAGTTTTAGCTTCTTTTTTTAATGCAAGACAGCAGAAATAGTAGCATTGGTCCAACCAAAATACCGATTGATGAAGTTAAAACATCTTCAATAGTAGTTTATGCAACAAGTTGCAAAAAGAGGATTTTTTCAGCACGAGTCGTACATTTATCCAACGAGGTTCACCGAGTTGGATAAATATGAAGAGTGCTGAAAAAATCAAGTTTTGCAACGAGTTCCATACAACATTTTTTGCAATTCCAAAAAACACACACTGAGTGAAATTTTATGTCAAGTTTTCATGTATTTTGTCAATAAATCGTTTAAATCAAAAAATGTTGAAAAGTGTTACTTTTCGAAACAAGTGCTGAAAAGTTCAATTTTTCAGCACCCATTTGAGTGCTGAAAAGTAAAAACTTTTCAGCATTTATTTTGAAAAGTGTTGCTATTCGATTCTGTTATTTTTGGTACAGAAAAGTAGGCTATTTCGTCGTTCAAGAATGACAGGAGAAGTAAAGAATTTAACGACGGAATTTCAAAAACGATATTTTCTGCTCTTGTACAAAAAATTGACGATGCTGTTCTGCCGTTATGACAGATGAGAAATTTCAATTATATAATTTGAAACTTATTTTATTTATAAAAATATATAGCATTTTTCCATCCGAAACGGCTATTGTGGCAATACATTACAACGCAGACATTTGAATATGACAGCAGAAATAATACCGGGAATGCAATTGCTGTGCCATTGAGCTAAGAAATGTAGGTGTATTTGTCCACATGGCTGTGTAGTGGCGGGTGGATGCACCGTAAACATTATACTTATCTTTTGAGGACTCGTGCTAGACGTCAGTACTTTTCTTGCACGCCAACGGGGTATCAAACAAACATCATGGTAAAAATACGCCCGTGACATCATTGGAATCAACGTTACAAACAATTTTCTCAGTCGAGCAGTTCACCCACAATTACAATTTCTGAAAACAAAAGGTAAAGAATTGAATGCTACGTATCAAATGGCATCCCTAAAACAAAGTCAATTAATCTCCCACCGCTTGCCAAAGCCGGTACCCTTTTTTGAAACATCGAATGAATAATTTTAATTATTAGCTGTCGCACGAAATACACCATAAATTTAATCATTCAAATTTGTTGAATAAATAATCCCAAACCCTCGATCAACCAATTTATCATCTCACCAATCTAAAGGAAAAAAAAAGTTTGCAAGTCTCACTTTTCCAAAGGGCGAACTAAACATTTGAAACTAATTCTTATAATTTAATCTTTTAAATGTTCCTCGTTCGAAACCCGCTTCGTGATCCACAACGTGCCGATAATGATGTCGCAATGTTCTGCGCACCCAAAACACCGGAAGTACCGCGCTTGCCCAATATCCTGAAATCGAGTCATCAAACAGAACGACCACTTTACTAATCAGTCGCCGCGCCACGTTCGGTGCTGCTTTTTTTTTTTTTTTGGCGGGTGAAAATTGATTTCACCTCCATCACGCGCAGCTGCTTGCATGCTTCACCGGCAGGATCCGTAATTTATGGATGACGATTTGGCGCGCGCAAAAGTCGGCTTCCAAATCCACGAACGCATTTCTCGGTGCGCACAGTGAGTTTGACAAGGTGGGCAAATTTATTGCACCTCTAAACTGATATAACCAAATTAGTTGAAACTTGGAGCGTTTGTTCTGCGATAGTATACAAACCGATTGTTTCAAAGAGTTTTACTCCATCATTCATGGTTTTGAAAATATTTACGATCAAACTTTAAAAATCGATTTTCTCGAAAAGTATTAAACGGGCCTAGAACAAACTTAAGATAAAAAAATCGGCAAGTCTGATATTTGGCACCATGAAAGAAGGGCTCTTTGCCGACATTTTGCGGGATCCGGCGAAATATTGCGTCGGGGGGTCTAGAGAAACTTTGTTTTTGAAGTTTTTTTTCGTTTTATAAGATTTTTCTTCACAAAAGTCGATGGAGATCGATGAGTCCATGTTCATATTCATCAAATTTCGTATGAATGTGTCTCAAGCGACTCTAAATTACATATTTGACCTCAAATAAAAAGTTTCCAACCCAAATTTACCAGATTTCTAGTTTTCTAACTCCAATATCCAAGCTGGAAACATCAACCGAATAACAATCTTTTCTTTGTACAATTTGTCATAAAAATACAGCAACCGATTGCCCGGATACAAATTCGACCTTAAACCATTGCTAAACATAGAGTATTTTATTTGAAAGCTATTTATTATCCAAAAGGTTCCCAACATTATTTTTACAATTCTCAGCCATACAACACTATAACATTTTAAAACATTTTCGAATGAATCACATTGTAGATAACAGTTTTCTGAACAATTTCCATAAAATAGTATCAATTTTGGTTTGATATAAGCAGAGATAAACACAATTTCGTAAAATAATAAGTGACTTTCTCCAAAAATATCATAGGAGGCAGTGTCCATCGTTTAAATGGGAATTAAATCCACAAATTTTGAAGACACTTTTTATTTTACGAAATTGTGTAAATATCTGCTTATATAGAATCAAAATTGATACTTGTTTTATGGAATTTGTTTAAAAACTGTTCTCTACAATGTGATTGATTCGAAAATGTTTTAAAATATTATAGTGTTGTATGGCAGAGGATTGTAAAAATAATGTTGGGAACCTTTAGGATAATAAATAGCTTTTATGGTTTTATGGTCGAATTTGTATCCGGACAATCTATTGCTGTATTTTCATGACAAATTGTACAAAGAAAAGATTTTTATTTAGTCGTTTTGAGGATTCCAGCTTGAATTTTGGGGTTATTTCAAAGAAAGCTAAAAATCTGGTAAATTTGGGATGTAAACTTTTTATTTGAGGTCAAGTATGTAATAAAGAGTCTCTTGAGGCACATTCATAAGAAATTTTATGGATATGAACATGAACCCATCGATTTCTATCGACTTTTCTGAAGAAAAATCCTATAAAATCGAAAAAAAAATCCTCAAAAAAAGCTGCTCTAGACTCCCCGACGAAATATTTCGTCGGACCCCGCAAAATGTCGGAAAAGAGCCCTTCTTTCATGGTGCCAAATATCAGACTTGCCGAATTTTTTATCTTAATGTTCTCGGAAAAATACACCGTGAGCACGTAATAAACGAATGACATACCTATTGTTTAAATTCCATTTTTCACACACACGAATTATTCAAAATAAAAAAAAAAAACAAAAAAAAATGGATTTGTTACAAGTGCAACACATAACTACGATCAAATGTTTAGGTTGAATTGAGAAATCCAGGATTATGTCACGATACTTTCACTTTTTGACATCGAAAATCGAGAGCGTATTTATCGCCACACAGAAAAAAATTATGGTAATATTACATCTGGGAAGGGGTACATCTTTTATGTCAGAAAAAAGGTGTAATATTACTTCTGGAAATGTGTAATTTTACCACTTTTCTGGTGTAATGTCACTTTTTCTGTCTAAATTGAGGTAAAATTACATCATAAAAGAGGTCATATTCAACCTTCCAAAATTACAGCTTCCAAATTTACATTATTTTTTACTGTGCACCTAAAAAAATTGGTGCTATGGTGATGTCTGAAAACAATTTTTTTCCTGAATGCTTTTCTTTCTTTTTTTGAGAAATGTTGTGATATTCTTGTAATGACAAGAAAAGTGCTAGGCGTAATCTAACCTAAGGCACTCTCCAGGATCCCTTCCCTTCGATTCCCAGGATCCCTTCGAAAGATTGGCTGCGCTAGGGTCTGATTAGATTAGATTAGATTAGATTAGATTAGATTTGAAATGTTGTGATCTTTTTGATTTTTTTTAACTGTCAAGCTTGGTAATGACAGGTGAAAAAAAAGTCACGTATTAAACAAAACTAACCTAATCCACATATGTGGTTGATGCCTTCCTCACTTTTTACCAAAAATGGGTAATATGAGTGGTTTGGACACACATGTAAGCTTTTTTTAGTTCCAGGAAAAAAACAGATATAACTTATGTGGTCATAACTCGAGACAGGGTTGCCAGATCTTCAATGTTTTGGACTCATTGGAAAGACCTTTCAATTACCTAACCAACGATGGGTCGGATGATGGATCCGGACATCGTTTACGTGCATATAATTGAGATCCGGATATTTGCGAAAACACGTTTTTATACATAACTTTTGAACTACTTATCGAAACTTCAAACAATTCAATAGCGATGTATGGGACCTTAAACCAAGTCGAATGCAACTGGTTCGATCAAAATCTGTTCAGCCAGTGCTGAGAAAACTCAGTGAGAATTTTGGTCACATACATACATACACACACACATACACACACACATACACACACATACACACACACAGACATTTGTTCAGTTTTCGATTCTGAGTCGATATGTATACATGAAGGTGGGTCTAGGAGCTTAAAATAAAAAGTTCATTTTCAGAGCAGGATTATAGCCTTACCTCAGTGAGGAAGGCAAAAAACCAGTTTTAAATTGCTACAACTTGACTTTTTTCAACAGTTTTCGAAGATCATGGCAACACTGCCTTAAAAATTTTGTCCAACTTGTGCTCCTACTCACCCCCCTTCTCCCACCGAACCTATTTCTAATTTAATACAGCCACCTTTCATTTACGTATAAGACAGTTAAAATCGATTGAAAAGGCAAGGAGTTATGATTTTTTGAAAAAGTGGTTTTTGCGAAAATCGACGAAAATGGTCATTTTTTGGAACACCCCAACACGGCGTAGGTCACCCTAATTACCAAACAAAAAAACGGGTCTTATTATTTTGGCCAGAGCACCAATATAAAAATTTTAAGCCAGATTCGAGCACTTTTGTTTTTTTTTCTCAAAAAATATTTTTGAAATATACGGCTTTTTGGTACGTTAACCAAATTTTCTTCAAATAAGTTTCAAATAATTATCTGTATCAACTAAAAACATGTTCCTATTTTCAATAAGAAAATCAAATCATTAAACAGGCTAGTCGTCACACTATGTAGAGCATTTTTTATAATGACGCCAATTTTCTCAGTCACAAAATTTATCAAAATTTTGTCCAAAACATCATTAGGTTGCCCACCGTGCTGGCGCTTTGTAGCAAAAACCCAAAATTCAGCGGACGTTGCCCGAGGACACTCGAATCACCACCGGTGTCACGTCTTATCATGACCGTTGTCGTCATCGTAACCGTGACGTCACAACGTGTTGTCTCTGTGTTTACTCTCTCCCTCTCTAGAGAGGGTGTCACTAATTGGACGTGCTGCGATCGGCGTGCCAATTTCGTCACGTTTTTAGATGTTGCGAAGCGACGAACCCCTCGCGACAAAACTTTTCTACGATTCCGTGCCAATTAAAACTTATGAGATGGGGAAGCATAAAAATTTTAATTCTGCTGAACGCATGATTAATGCGAAGGACGTTTCTGTGGGGAGGAATTTGATAGTTTTGCGAGTCTTTTGTGTTGGAAGGCCATCTAGAAGGTTAGTTTTGGCGGATTTCGCCGGATTAATTTCTTTTTAATCGGCCAACGATTCGAATCGAGTCAAACTAGAGCACAGCTGAAGCATACGAATGGGACTCATTAGACTAGTCGAGGATGAAACACAGAATTTTCAGACAAACTCGAATTATGTAAATTAAGTTTAGTGCAGAATGATGCTGCTTTCGTCAAACATATAAACCGCAAGTTTTATTTGGTTAATCGAGATGGTTTGAAAAGAAAACTTTTAGGAACATCGTAATTGAAACTTTTATTAAAAATGACAACACTCCTTTTCATCAACTCAAGAATCTCCATCAAGCCAACGAAAAGAGACAGCACGTTTCTCGTTTATTATTAATTTGATTGTCATCCAATAAATCTCGCGCCCGCGGTTCGCGTGACGGCAAAACCTATAACAAACGAGCTTTCGGTTAGGTGATAATTTAGCAACTTTTCCCCCCTGGCCAGACAGCCGGCTGCGAGCGCGGAAAACTGATGACTTCCCGTCCGATGGTGACCTTGCGGGCATGGGGCTGGGTTTGGTAGGTTTGGGGTTTTCGATATTTTTTTTTTATTGGACCACAAAATTTGGGCTCCATCTGTGCGAAATTGATATGATAAGTAGCAGTCGAGAAGCAATAAAACTGCATGTCAAAGAAATGGAAATGAATAGTTGTGAAATTTCATACGTGATTAAAGTTATGTATCCTTTTGGAAGCGGCACAGACAAACAGACAACATAATATTTTTGTAGTTTTTGTTATTTTTGTCGTTTTTTGTGGTTTTTGTCGTTTTGTCGGTTTTGTTTTTTTGTCATTTTTGTCGTTTTTGTCGTTTTAGTCGTTTTAGTCGTTTTAGTCGTTTTAGTCGTTTTAGTCGTTTGAGTCGTTTTAGTCGTTTTAAACGTTTTAGTCGTAGTCGTTTTAGTAGTTTTAGTCGTTTTAGTCGTTTTTGTCGTTTTTGTCGTTTTTGTCGTTTATGTCGTTTTTGTCGATTTTGTCGATTTTGACGTTTTTGTCGTTTTTGTCGTTTTTGTCGTTTTTGTCGTTTTTGTCGTTATTTTTCTTTTTTTTCTTCGTTTTTTTCTCGTTATTGTCATTTTTTTCGTTTTTCTCGATTTTGTCGTTTTTATCGTTTTTGTTGTTTTTGTCGTTTTTGTCGTTTTTGTCGTTTTTGTCGTTTTTGTCGTTTTTGTCGTTTTTGTCGTTTTTGTCGATTTTGTCGTTTTTGTCGATTTTGTCGATTTTGTCGATTTTGTCGATTTTGTCGTTTTTGTCGTTTTTGTCGTTTTTCTCGTTGTTTTTTTTTCTTTTTTTTCGTTTTTTTTCGTTATTGTCATTTTTGTCGTTTTTCTCGATTTTGTCGTTTTTATCGTTTTTATCGTTTTTATCGTTTTTAGTCGTTTTTGTCGTTTTTGTTGTTTTTGTCGTTTTTGTCGTTTTTGTCTTTTTTGTCGTTTTTGTCGTTTTTGTCGTTTTTGTCTTTTTTGTCTTTTTTGTCGTTTTTGTCGTTTTTGTCTTTTTTGTCGTTTTTGTCTTTTTGTCGTTTTTGTCGTTTTTGTCGTTTTTGTCGTTTTTGTCGTTTTTGTCGTTTTTGTCGTTTTTGTCGTTTTTGTCGTTTTTGTCCTTTTTGTCGATTAATCATTATTATCGTTTTTGTCGTTTTTGTCATTTTTGTCGTTTTAGTCGTTTTTGTCGTTTTTGTCGTTTTTGTCGTTTTTGTCGTTTTTGTCGTTTTTTGTCGTTTTTGTCGTTTTGGTCGTTTTTGTCGTTTTTGTCGTTTTTATCGTTTTTGTCGTTTTAGTCGTTTAGACGTTTTTGTCGTTTTTGTCGTGTTAGTCGTTTTAGTCGTTTAAGTCGTTTTAGTCGATTTAGTCGTTTTAGCCGTTTTAGTCGTTTTGTCGTTTTTGTCGTTTTGTGTCCTTTTTGAATCGACACAGACAAACAGACAACATATGAATATTGATATTTGTCTTTTTGTCTTTTTTGTCGCTTTAGTCGTTTCTGTCGTTTTTGTCGTTTTAGTCGTTTTAGTCGTTTTAGTCGTTTTAGTCGTTTTAGTCGTTTTAGTCGTTTTAGTCGTTTAAGTCGTTTTAGTCATTTTAGTCGTTTTAGCCGTTTTAGTCGTTTTTGTCGTTTTTGTCGTTTTGTGTCCTTTTTGAATCGACACAGACAAACAGACAACATATGAATATTGATATTTGTCTTTTTGTCTTTTTTGTCGCTTTAGTCGTTTCTGTCGTTTTTGTCGTTTTTGTCGTTTTTGTCGTTTCTATCGTTTTTGTCGTTTTTGTCGTTTTAGACGTTTTTGTCGTTTTTGTCGTTTTTGTCGTTTTTGTCGTTTTTGTCGTTTTTGTCGTTTTTGTCGTTTTTGTCGTTTTAGTCGTTTTAGTCGTTTTAGTCGTTTTAGTCGTTTAAGTCGTTTTAGTCGTTTTAGTCGTTTTAGTCGTTTAAGTCGTTTTAGTCATTTTAGTCGTTTTAGCCGTTTTAGTCGTTTTTGTCGTTTTTGTCGTTTTGTGTCCTTTTTGAATCGACACAGACAAACAGACAACATATGAATATTGATATTTGTCTTTTTGTCTTTTTTGTCGCTTTAGTCGTTTCTGTCGTTTTTGTCGTTTTAGTCGTTTTAGTCGTTTTAGTCGTTTTAGTCGTTTTAGTCGTTTTAGTCGTTTTAGTCGTTTTAGTCGTTTTAGTCGTTTTAGTCGTTTTAGTCGTTTTAGTCGTTTTAGTCTTTTTAGTCGTTTTAGTCGTTTTTGTCGTTTTAGTCGTTTTAGTCGTTTTAGTCGTTATTGTTGTTTTAGTCGTTTTTGTCGTTTTAGTCGTTTTTGTCATTTTTGTCGTTTTAGTCGTTTTAGTCGTTTTAGCCCAAATGGACTCATTTCAATGTTCTGTTCTGATATCTCAAAGCACCACCATCAAAATCCGATCAACCGCTTCAAAAGAGACCACCCTCGTCGCCGGCCACTTCGCTCCGAAAATGTCACCCGGAGAGGGCAAAAGATCACTCTAAATCACGATTTTACGATCGATGATGCGCGCCGAAATCTGTCGCAATTCTGGGCTTTGTTTTCCGTTCTTCCTCTCCAAATCTTCTTGAACTTGAACGCGGCCCGCTCAGGGATTGTTTTCGAAGCCGTGGAGTTTCTTTGCTGATCAAATACAAAACAACTGTTTTCGGAGAGCTGCAACGACGACTTCATTAGCATACTTATCAAATAAACTTAATTTTAGTGCCTCCAGGTTGGAGCCAGAGCATTGTCTTCTGCGCGAATATCGGATCGTCAGTTGCCAACGGAGTTCATCTACGGGGTCAATTAGTAATAAAGAAGAACCTTCTTCCAGGATGGCACCAAGCTAAGCAGCGAACGCTGCTCGGGTGTCAGAACCTGTTGCGCCGATGATCCTCCCGCGTTACGAGCTTCCACGGGAGCCGGTACCAGCGGGAGATAAGGATTGTTCAGCCGCGCCTGGTTGTCACCGTTGCCAGTTGTTGTCGAGTGGGAGCGACTGTACAGCGGCTTCTGCACCAGCTCACCATAGTCGAAGCTGCGATCCATGTCCAGCTGAAGCTTGTTTGATCTCTTCCAGTCGCCTTCGTCAGCTCGATACTGGTTGAACTGGATTCCACTGGTGGCGCCAAGATTCACCTCGTACACTCCGGGTTCAACCAGCCGGATTTGCTCGTTCGGGTCACCATCTCCAAACACTCGGAACGCCGGGGAGTTGGTCCGAACGAAGATCTGCTTTGCGTCGGCCGGAATCTGCAGCGTAACATCGGAACAGTGAGGCAGTGCAGTGTTTTCAACTAGGACACCATGGCTGATAGATGGAATCACCGTGACACCACCGGAAGTAGTGATGGGCGGCTTTTGCTCTGGAATCTGCGGTGACATCAACGTTGGACGACTTGCCAGCTCGGGTTCTTCTTCGATCTCATCGTAAATGTCCCCACTCGGACCAACGGTAGTCCTGTAAATGAGTGACTTTACGGTTGTTGCCGGGAATCCGGGCGTTGTCGGTCGATAGACGGTCGTGGGTCTTGGAGTGACCGGGGTGCGATCGGTTCCACTCGGTAGTTGGTACGAAACGGTGACGGCATCTGGTGATGCTGGAGTCGAGGGTCGGGGTGTTGCCGGTAGCCTCATGACTTCCGATCGTGGGTAGTCATCCTCACTTACGGGTACGGTGCCCACTCGGGACTGGGAGTTTGTGGGGAAGATGCCGTTCAAGTTTGGAATTCCGACGAAGCTACGACGTCCTTGGATTGGTGGCCCTTGTTGGATTATTCCAGGGATCGCGAATCGTATGATGGGAGTAGAATCTTTCGACGATTCTTTACCGTGCTGTACGAATTGTTCTGTTTTAGCTTGGTTGAATGACCTTCCAGAGCTAGTTTCGGAGGTGCGTTGATTTTGAACTGTCTCAGACTTCTTAGAATTTTGCAACTCTGTTGCACTGATTGATTCCTTAGAAACAATTTGGTCTTGTACCTTGCTTTGATCGGCAGATACGTTAATTGTCTGCTTGTTGGTGTTGTATTCTTGGTTACTCATAGACTTCTGACTAGTTTGAACGTTTCCGAACTGCTCCGAACCTTGTTTCGACTCACTTACATTAGATGATTCCTTCTGTATGACACGGTCTTCTGCATTGGCTTGATCTGATGATACCTTTACAATTTGCTTATTGGTACTGTCATTCTTAAACTTCTGGCTAGACTTAACCGAGCTTTCCTCTTGTTTTGTACTCATATCAGTGCTCTGCTGTACCGATTCAGCTTGTTGCATCTTGGAAGCATCATTAGACGGAGAATCCTTTATGTACTCTGCGATAGTAACAGCTCCGATCCGACTATTAGCTGCGGTTCCATCAGCAAGATTCTTCGCATCGTTTTGCTCCAAACTCTTTTGAGTCTGCTGCTGAACTCGAGCCTTTCCACGCGGAATCTTCCGCTGAACTTCAGCGCTTTTAGTTGCAGTTGTTGTTTTGCTCTGATCCGTAGCTTGATTGCTTCCGGTAGCATAGTTCGCATATTTGACGGTTCCCCGATACACAGCTGAGCTGCTACGGCCTGAGAAGGCATCCTGATTTGTGGTCTTACTTGAAGATGTACTGGAGGTAGAGGACTGCTTGATGCCGGACTCCACGTCGGAATCATTATCGTCATCAAATCTAAGATTGATCTCTTCATAGTTACTCACATCAGAGATTGTTGCCCCAAGTTTGACTGACTGAACATTTGTATTTGTTTGAGAGGCTATTTTTGAATCTGATACTTCAGCAGATTTCATTGTTCCTTGAACCACATTAGCGACAGATGCTTTCTGTTCAGATTTCTCTACACTAGTTCTTGAACCAGTTAAAATCGTGCTCACATCCAATTTGCTTCCTGAATCGTTGATCCCAGATAGAGATTCAGACGTCTTCGGACCAGAAGCTTGAGAGGCTACGTTCGAACCTGAAGTTACTGCAGCTTTTTCCAAGAAAGCCACATTTGTTCCAGAAGCACTTTGAGAACTGGAAGTCACATCTAAATTGCTTCTTGAAGCGTTGGTTTCAAATTGAGATTCAGACGTTCTCCAACCTTTCGTATTAATAGTTTCCGCTATACCAGAACTAACGCTTTTAGCGACTTCCTTCGTAGACAGTGTCTGCTTAACCGAACCAGAAGCTAGTGAAACTTCTTTTGGATGGATATCTTCCTTTGAGACAGTTGATTCCATTGTAGCAAGATTCAACTTGCCTTGTGAACCTTTCTGTTCCGATGTCTTTGCAATAGTTAACGAGCTTACTTTAGAATCAGCTTTAGAATCAGTTGTGGACCACTCTGAAGCTTGCGAGGAACCAGCTGTTCCAACTATCTCCTTTCCAGGAGATATCTGCTCTGCTTTAAGAGGGAAATCAGTTCGACTGTGATCAACCGACACCTTCTGAACACTGTCTTCACTTTCAGTACGTTCTCGAACGCTCAAGAAATCTCTGTCGAGAATCTTCACTCCTACAGAGTCTTCTTGTTCTATCTCAACAAGCGACAACTTGACATCTTTCTTTAACAATTTATCAGTTGGTTGTTCCTCTCTGCTTGCTTCTAATGATGTTTTGCTTAATGTTGCTGAATTTCCAGTGCTTTTATGTTTCTCCGATGTCTTATCAGATTCATTCAGCGTTTCAAAGTTAGCTTGCTGGTCTTCTAAGATCTGCTCGTTTGAAATCTTTCCTGTGTTTTCGTTGAGGTTGTTACTCGATCTTGACGAAGTACCAGTAGATTGCAGTTTATCGACGATTTTCTTGGAGTTTGATTCATCAGAGGACTTCACCTGATAATTTTCAGCGATTTTCTCTGTATCGGACGGTCCGATTGTACTACCGGCGATATTTAGGGATGTTTTCTTAGTTCCTGCTAAATTAATATCTGCATTTCGAGTTCCTGATTCTTGATAAGTGGCTGATGATCCATAGGTTTGCTGTTTCACAGCAACCTTATTTCCTTCCGATACTTTTGATTCTACTCCTTCAACCACATCAGCAGTGCGTTTACCGTAAAGGTTTGCAGAGATTTGCATTTCTGAGCTTTTATTGATTGCACTGAATTTTTGTGAAGGTTTTGTAGATCCTTCAGCTTTCGTAGCTGCTGAGTTCGAGGACTCGCCAATTGTAATTGTCTTCACTTGTCCTTCATTTGTGTCAGTTTCAATTGCTTCATCCTTATAAGTATTAAGAACACTAGCAGAAGCAGTCGTTTGGGTGATCTTATTGAATTGAGATTCTTCAGAAGTTTTTATTGGTTCGTCAGTTCGTTCAGTCTGTTTTGCAATTACTCCAGCAACACCTGACAACTTAATCGTCGCTTTACCTCCAGTACTACCAAATTGTGATGTTTGAACTGAGTCTTGCGATGCAGGTTTGGTGTCTGTTGACTTGATTATCGAGCTAGTTTCGATAACTTTTTGTTCATCACCAGTCTTTATAAATGTCGAAGACCTGCTCGAGTCCGAAGCTGCAAAGCTGACCAACGATTCCTTTGTATTGGACTTCATGACAAACTTTGGTTCTGATGCAGTCATCGCTCCCACGGAAGTCTTGGCTAGGTTGGATCCCCTGTAGACATTTAATTTGATCAAATCTACGCTGGATTCACCGTCAGAACCCTGTTGGAGGCTAGACTGTTGTTGAAAAATTGTTCCCGACTGAGATGTCTGGACGTTTCTGTTATCTCCAAAGGTTTCCTTGAATCCAGATTGATTCTGGTTGGATTTCTGATCTACTTCAATGTTTGAAGTACTCTTCAACAAGTCTGATGATCCTGTGGTTTTTGAATGTTCTCTCTCTGAAGATCCCGTTTGCGAGCTTGATCGATGACTTCCAGAAGATACCGAGTGCGATGTCGATCGTGAACGGTAAGACGCGATCTGATCGCCAGATTCCGCCAGCGACGCCTTCATTGCATCAGCCGTTTCCTTCAGCGTTTTCATGTCCCCGTCCTCCTGACACTCTGCCGGGAACAAATGTTGCAAATCAATTGGGCTATCCACGGTACTATAATAAAAATTGTATCAATTAGATCTACTTCTCAAGTTAACGTCATGATTCGAATTCCCGGACGCTTCGAAACCCGGACACTTCATCTTGTTTTATCAATTATTTGGATATAAGTTCGCATAATTACTGTCTAAACTGTGTTATTTGATGAATTCCAATTTCAACATTCATTAAAAGTTTGTTTGAACGCTGTAGTAAATGCCAAAACAATTAAATACAATAAAATTATAAATTTACCAAAAATGCGAAACATTTCACTTGAAATATTTCATAGGCGTTTGAAGCATCGGAAAGGGAAAGAAGAAATTTATGGTTTTGATTTCCTTGAATTCTAGCATATAAACCATCGATTGTTTTGATGTTAACAGCTTATTTAAGACCTGCAAAATGCCATTCACTAATATTTCAGTCCAAATTTGTGCGATTCATAAGTAAAATCGAGTGTCCGGAATTCGAAGCAAAAGTGTCCGGATTTCGAATCAGCTTTTATCAGAGTCCGGGATTCGAAGCACAACAAGTAATTTTAATTTTAAAATTCTAATGAAAAATTGTTAGAAAAGACATATTTTGCATGCATTTTCTTGAAACTGATTGTTTATACTACATTCTGATGATATTTCTACATTTCCCACTTATTACATGATTTTTTGCCAGCTATAACAAAATTGATATGCTACTAAGTGTCCGGATTTCGAATCATGACGTTATTAGTCACACCACCCACCCCAAGTTCCGGATCCTTTCCGCCAGCTTCCGGTCCGGGTTAGCCATATTCACCAGCCGGTAGCCGGCCATGTCCGCCAGGTAGTGCGTTATGAACAGCTTACCCTGGGGATCCACGTAGCCGTAGCATCCGTACATCGCACCGTCCAGCGATCGCTGGTGGTGGAACTGCGATTCGCCCTTCTTGACCGCGTAACCGTACTTGTAGCGTCCTGTTGGAAGGCAGATTAAATCAACAATCATCATTAGGCTAGAATCAAAGATCAGATGACTCACCCTCCTTGTGGTTCCGCTCGCTGTACACCACCTCGGAGCGCAGCTGCTGCCGGACGTCGGACCGACTTGCGCCACATCGTGCCACGGCTACCAGCACAACAAGGAAGCTGCACAGCTGTTTGGGATGATTTAAACGATGGAATATTAATACAAAATTGACACATTTTAAAGGTGACGTTTGCGCGCCGAAAACGGCACGTTCGCCAAACACACGATAACGAATTCCTCCCACCGCACGAGGAAATTTGCTTTAAAATTTTATTCAAGCAGCAACAACCAAAAAACGGAATAAAATTCTCCCGAGCCGTTGATTTACGGTGCACGATAACATTCCTAGCCACTTAATCATTCGGGGAGGGAGATTCTCCATGGCAGTTCCGTTTGAAAAAAAAAGTGACAGAAATCTCGCCATGACGAATGGAACAGAAGATGGATTTGCATAACTAAATTTGAATTGTGGTCTGCTCCATCAGCACACGTTCTGCTCTGCATTGATATCAACTTGACTCATGCACGACTAGAGTTGACAATTTCATCAACTCGCTTGTCAGGGTGCAATGTTCCGCAAGGCAACATTTGAGTGGCAAAGGTCAAACCCACTGTCAATATCTCGTGTTACGATCGTTGCCAAAAAAAACTGTTCCAAATTGAATATTGACATTCAATGTTGGCTAGGGGAAATATACCCATTTTAAGCTGAATAAGCGGTCTTGGTTGAATGATTCCGGTTAATCTGGGGTTTTCCTTGAAATTAACTAAAACCAAGTATACCAACGAGTAGAGCAACTTTTTGTGAACATTTCTGTTAATTTTCACTTTTAGATAAAGTTATTCTTTTCCTCTTACAATCATTTAAAAAAAAAACTTCCAATTGCATTCTAATCTGACGAGAATGCACTGGGCCACGCCCATCTTTCAATTTTCAGCTTAGTTATTTTTTCTTCCAGCGCTCTTCTGGGTCTGCTTAGTGCTGCCATTTGTGACGAAATTTTTGACGAACACTCACGAAAAGTAGCATTCATAGAGAACATTTCCTGGCATCACTAGTCCAATCGAACAGGCGTTGCTGGTGGTGTTGGTGGCCGCCCTTTGTTCCTGATTTGCCTTCGCCTCTCGCTCGGTTTTCTTCAGCCTTCGATTTGAATGGGTATAAATGTCAAAAGAATCGGCGCGTTTGTTTTTTTTATGGCGCTTGCTAATTATTAACATTTTGCGGGTTTATTTTTCAAGCGAGTGACTAGCTAATGTGCAAAAGAACATGTTGCCAGTAGTTGGAAGCAATTTCACATGTTAAGCGCTGAGCAATTCTCTACGAAATCGGTCTTTTTTGCAATTTTAATTTTTCATTCGTTATATTGAATGCTTGCCCTTTTGAAATGTTAGTCTTGATTTAAACAAATTTTCAAATATTGTTTTCGAAAGTTCGGAAAATTTCACGAGCGTATTTTAACATTGTAAATCGGACCATTAGTTGCTGAGATATCGACATTAGAAAATGGTGGGTTGTTTGGGTGAGACTTAGAAAACATCATTTTTCCTGTTTAAAACCTTTGCATGGCAATATCTCAGCAATTAAGGATCGTATCAACAAAGTTCAAAAAAGCAAAATATAGATAATTTTCTCTGATTTTCAATTTTTTTTTCAAAAGTGGGAAAACATGGGCACTAATTTAAAAAATAATAATTACTGCGACTATTTTGAAAAAAGTAACCAAAAAATTGCTATAATTTGAAAACAGTGCGCTTTATCAAAATTTCATTAGAGTACTTTTTGATTGCAAATTCGATTTTACATCAAAAAGGTCAATTTAATTTTTTTTTTTGCGATCAACATTTCGATTTTTTGAAAAACATTGTATTGATTCAAAAAATTATAATTCGGTCAAGATTTTTTGCCCATTCTGGAATTATCTGAAAAGTTGGCATTTGATGTCCTTTTAAACATATCAGAAAAAATAGTGTTTTGTTGAAAATCAAGTTTTAGTGACAAAAGTGAAATTTAAAATCACCAAAAAAATTTACCGTGTATAGAGGGTGACGATTCTCTTGGCAATTTCCCGGGAATTCCCGGGACCCGGGAGTTTTTTTACAACGCCAACAGTGTCAAAAATTTAAAATGAAAAGTAATAAATTTGTTTCCTTTAAATGAATTCAGTTACTGTTAATTAATACTAATTCTATGAAACGTTAATTTAAGCAGCCTCATTGTTTTGAGGAACTATATAAAACTTTTGATTTTTTTTCAGAATCTGCAAAAACAAAATCGTATCTTGAGTTTTTTTAAGACTCAAAATTGTAGTTGGGTAAGTCTCCACCAACTCACACAGCAGTTGCCCCGACCCCTCTTCGATTTGTGTGAAACTATGTCCTACGGGGTTACTTTTGTCTCTGATCACGAATCCAAGGTCCGTTTTTGATATCTCGTGACGGAGGGGCGGTACGACCCCTTCCATTTTTGAACATGCGAAAAAAGAGGTGATTTTTAAAAATTTGCAGCCTGAAACGGTGATGAGATAGAAATTTGGTGTCAAAGGGACTTTTATATAAAATTAGACGCCCGATTTGATGGCGTACTCAGAATTCCGAAAAAAACGTATTTTTCATCGAAAAAAACAGAGCAGTTCTCTAGGATTTCGGTCATTCGATTTTTTTTGTATTTTTTAATCCGACTGAAACTTTTTTGGTGCCTTCGGTATGCCCAAAGAAGCCATTTTGCATCATTAGTTTGTCCATATAATTTTCCATACAAATTTGGCAGCTGTCCATACAAAAATGATGCAAGAATATTCAATCTGTATCTTTTAAAGGAATATTTTGATCGATTTGGTGTCTTCGGCAAAGTTGTAGGTATGGATACGGACTACACTAGAAAAAATAATACACGGTAAAAAAATTTGGTGATTTTTTATTTAACTTTTGTCACTAAAACTTGATTTACAAAAAACACTATTTTTAATTTTTTTATTTTTGATATGTTTTAGAGGACATAAAATGCCAACTTTTCAGAAATTTCAGGTTGTGCAAAAATCATTGACCGAGTTATGAATTTTAATCAATACTGATTTTTCAAAAATCGAAATTTTGTCGTAAAATTTTCAACTTCATTTTCGATGTAAAATTAAATTTGCAATCAAAAAGTACTTTAGTGAAATTTTGATAAAGTGCACCGTTTTCAAGTTATAGCCATATTTAAGTGACTTTTTGAAAATAGTCGCAGTTTTCATTTTTAAAATTAGTGCACATGTTTGCCTAGTATTGAAAAAATATTTTGAAAAGCTGAGAAAATTCTCTATATTTTGCTTATTCGGACTTTGTTGATACGACCTTTAGTTGCTGAGATATTGCAATGCAAAGGTTTAAAAACAGGAAAATTGATGATTTCTAAGTCTCACCCAAACAACCCACCATTTTCTATCGTCAATATCTTAGCAACTAATGGTCCGATTTTCAATGTTAATATATGAAACATTTGTGAAATTTTCCGATCTTTTCGAAAAATATTTTCAAAATTTTCAAATCAAGACTAACATTTCAAAAAGGCCAAACATTCAATATTACGCCCTTTTAAAATGTTAGTCTTGATTTGAAAATTTTGAAAATATTTTTCGAAAAGATCGGAAAATTTCACAATTGTTTCATATATTAACATTGAAAATCGGACCATTAGTTGCTGAGATATTGACGATAGAAAATGGTGGGTTGTTTGGGTGAAACTTAGAAAACATCAATTTTCCTGTTTTTAAACCTTTGCATTGCAATATCTCAGCAACTAAAGGTCGTATCAACAAAGTCCGAATAAGCAAAATATAGAGAATTTTCTCAGCTTTTCAAAAATATTTTTTTCAATACTAGGCAAACATGTGCACTAATTTTAAAAAATGAAAAACTGCGACTATTTTCAAAAAAGTCACTTAAATATGGCTATAACTTGAAAACGGTGCACTTTATCAAAATTTCACTAAAGTACTTTTTGATTGCAAATTTAATTTTACATCGAAAAATGAAGTTGAAAAATTTTACGACCAAAATTTCGATTTTTTGAAAAAATCAGTATTGATTAAAAAATTCATAACTCGGTCAATGATTTTTTGCACAACCTGGAAATTTCTGAAAAGTTGGCATTTTATGTCCTCTAAAACATATCAAAAAATAAAAAAAATTAAAAATAGTGTTTTTTTGTAAATCAAGTTTTAGTGACAAAAAGTTAAATAAAAAAATCACCAAATTTTTTTTACCGTGTATTATTTTTTTCTAGTGTATTCCGTATCCATACCTACAACTTTGCCGAAGACACCAAATCGATCAAAAAATTCCTTCAAAAGATACAGATTTTTGAATTTTCATACATCATTTTTGTATGGACAGCTGCCAAATTTGTATGGAAAATTATATGGACAAACTAATGATGCAAAATGGCTTCTTTGGGCATACCGAAGGCACCAAAAAAGTTTCAGTCGGATTAAAAAATACAAAAATTAAAATTGAAGAAAAAAGACCGATTTCGTAGAGAATTGCTCAACACTAAAAAAATTTAAAATTTCTCCCATTTTCGGTTACTCGACTGTAAAAATTTTTTGAACATGTCATTTTATGGGAAATTTAATGTACTTATCGAATCTACATTGACCCAGAAGGGTATTTTTTTCATTTAGAACAAAATTTTTCATTTTAAAATTTCGTGTTTTTTCTAACTTTGCAGGGTAATTTTTTAGAGTGTAACAATGTTCTACAAAGTTGTAGAGCAGACTATTACAAAAATTTTGATATATAAACATAAGGGTTTTACTTATCAACATCACGAGTTATTGCGATTTTACGAAAAAAAGTTTTGAAAAAGTTGGTCGTAATCGATCATGGCCGTTCATGGTCACCCGCGACAGACACGGATGACGAAACAAAGAGAAACGCAAAAAGTAACTTTTTCAAAACTTTTTTTCGTAAAATCGCGATAACTCGTGATGTTTATAAGAAAACCCCTTACGTCTATATATCAAAATTTTTGTAATTGTCTGCTCTACAACTTTGTACAACATTGTTACACTCTAAAAAATATCCCTGCAAAGTAAGAAAAGACACGAAATTCTAAAATGAATAATTTTGTTCTAAATGAAAAAAATACCCTTCTGGGTCAATGCAGATTCGAAAGAACATTAAATTTCCCCTAAAATGACATGTTCCAAAAATTTTTACAGTCGAGTAACGGAAAATGGGAGAATTTTTAAAACTTTTTGAGTGTTTTTTTCGATGAAAAATACGTTTTTTCGGAATTCTTAGTACACCATCAAATCGGGCGTCTAATTTTACATAAAAGTCCCTTTGACACCAAATTTCTATCTCATCACCGTTTCTGGCTGCAAATTATTGAAAATCCCCTCTTTTTTCGCATGTTCAAAAATAGAAGGGGTCGTACCGCCCCTTCGTCACGAGATATCAAAAAACGGACCTCGGATTTGTGATCAGGGACAAAAGTTACCCCTTAGGAAATAGTTTCACGCAAGTTGGTAGAGAATTACCCAGTTTAAAATATTTACGAATCTTAATTCGCACTGAGTGATTTTTCAAAAGGTTCACATACTTGTTATTAGATTTTTTGTAAAAAATATCTAATTTCCCATTATCGGGAATTTTGCAATACGACGACTCAAAACAACAAATTATTTTTTTTGTAATTTGCAAGTTCAACATTAAATATTCATTGAAGAAATATTTACAGTTATCAGGAAAACCCAAATGTTCACAAAAAAAACTAGATTGGATTGCTATGCTAAAGAGAAGATATGGAAATTGAACTTAACTTGAAAAAGCTTTTCCCCTTTACAAATAATTAGAAAAAATATATTTGACCATGAAACATTTAATTTCATATCTGGGGTGTAACTGCTAAATAATTTTTAAGATAAATTTTGAGGTCCACCTTTTTTTGGCTTCTCTAAATGATAGTTATTGGATTTTTTGACAAGTTAAAATTTACACTTTCTGAATAACAAGATCAGAGAAACATTGGTTTATTCGAACTTGAACTTTGAATTTTTCAAATGTTTTTTTTATTAGTTTATGTAATTTTGCTTCGATATTTATAAGTTTAAATTTCCCGGGAGTCTCGACCGAATTTTCCGGGAATCGAGAGGTCCAAAAATGGTAAATTTCCCGGGAAATTTTTCCCGGGAATTCCCGCTCGTCACCCTCTAACCGTGTATCATTTTTTTCAGTGTAGTCTATAATCATACCTACAACTTTGCCAAATTGGTGTTGATAATAAAATTCCTTCAAAAGATACAGATTTTTTTAATTTTTACATATCATTTTTGCATGGACAGCTGCCAAATTTGTATGGAAAATTATATGAACGAACTAATGATGCAAAATGGCTTCTTTGCGCATACCGAAGGCAAAAATTAAAATTAAAGAAAAAAGACCAATTCCGAAAAGAACTGCTCTGCTTACATGAGACGTTGCTGTTTCTGGTAAGTTCATGGCCTAAATCATATTTTTAATCGAGCATCAATCTCTCCATATGGAGAAGAAAAGTGTTTGACTAGAAAGGATATATTTCCCCTATGTGTATTTACAACTGATTTGATACATTTGATGTGTATTCTACCTATGGAGGGCTAGAAAAAAATACTGAATTGAATGTTTGTTTTTCATCCAAGTTCATCGATACCTATTCAAATGTGTCCGAAAAATAAACAAACTATACGGGACATCCCACCGTTTCAATTCAAACAAACGTCCAAATGCACGGTAAACATCAACTTTCTGGCTAAATTAGTGAGCATTCGAAGGTTTCCGGGAATCCGCAACGATGTACACGCGCAAACATACATTCAGGCGCAATATTTCGTTATGCGGTTGATTCGATTCCACGCCAAAATGGGAAATTTATTTCAAGTAAGAAAAAAACACAAATTGAACATAATTTGGATAGCACTGTATTGTCACGGTGGTGAACAAAATAAAAATCTCGGGAATAAATATCCCCTAAATGCATATACAAGCAATCATGTCAATACGACCAGTTGGAAATCAGTCAAATATGGATTTTGAAATTAGTTTTTCAGTCGTACTTACTGATTGATAAAAAGCAAATAGAGCAACGATTCAACGAGTCTTATCTTGCTTATTGCCACAGTCAAGCTGTTGAACATTTTCCAATCAATTCTCTCCGAAACACATTTCCATTTGCTCGTTCAGAGGAAACCTCACACTACGTGCTGCACAACTGAAACCCATTAACCACACTTATTGGGGAAAGGGAAAAGTTTACTGGAAAATTGCACTTAAACATCCTGCTCAGTAAGTACAAATTGTGGAAACATTCGATCGCGTGCAGCTTCCAGACGTTCCCGACAAGGGTGGGAAGCTCATTTCAATCTACCATCTGAACTAAACTTTTCCCAATTGCAGCCCCTCGAGTGCACTTGCAACTCACCATCAAAGTTCTTCCTTCCATTTCGAGAGCACTTTCAAGTCCACTCAAATATGTTGCGATAAGCAAACACCAAGTCCACAAACACACACAAAACTATTTCCACCGGATCAACCAAAAAACCATTTCCAGATGGTTTCCCAACTCTCGCCACAAGCAGCCACGAAAACTGCTCCACACTGGATGATGCGTTCCAAAGCACTGAACTTGGTCCCAGAACGCGTTCCAACTAATATAAGAAAGTTCTCCCGATAAGGTCAAAAAGAATCTCCACAAAAAAGACTGCCAAGTCTCGGCCTAAACGACTAATTTATGAAAAAAAAAGAAAAAAAGTTTGCATCCAGAACGTCCCGTCTCGAAACAAGCGAAAGACGAAATTCCCGGGAAAATGGTTGCGATTTTGGGGAAGAACCTCTCCGATTAAGCAGCCTGGAGGTTCTAAGTTTGCTAAAGTTCTGGAAATGAGTGTCTACACCAGCGGGGAGGGATCGCGAGCTCGTTCATTCAACCTGTTTTTGGACCAGTTTTTTGAGACTCAGGTGTGCTGCCTGGCAAGGGGTTCCGATGGGTTTATTTTGGTGGATGAGACAGAAGAAAGAGTCATCGATAATGACCACCTTGGGAAGGAAAGTGGTGTGGTCCCATACTGGAAATTGGAGACTTGAACGAATGCGTGAAGAGATTAGTGGAAATTAAATTAAAATTTATGGTCTTTCGGGAGAGCTGCTAATTTCTTGATGGTTTTGGAAATGTAAATAAATAAAATCTTAAAACAGGTTGGATGAAATCTTTACAGATTGATCTAATAAAAACATTTGAGTCTCATCAGAAACATCTTGAGTAAACAAAAAACTTACAAAAAAATGCAGCTAAACCTTCCAAAAAGTGCATCCGAAAACAAAAACAAATCAACAACATAAACCGGCAGGAAGAAGCAAAACCAGTTTCAACCCAGTTTTAAACATAAACGATGCAACAACCTTGACACTGACACCGATGCTTGACGGGGTTGGCCTGGAAAGTGAACAAAAAGAGCAAAAAACCTGTTGCAGCCAGACTGTTGGTTGATTTTTGTTGAGTTCTTTTATTTTATTTTATTTATTTTTTTCCTGCAAAACAGGATGAGGAAAATTATCTCTTTCTCAACAAATTACTTTGTCAATGTTAGGTTTCGTTTGAATTGAACGAAGAATTGAAGAAGGTTTTTTTTTTTGCTTGAAAATTTAAAAATAACATAAATTTTAATTGCTTCTTTGAAAATTTCACATAATTTTCACCTCTCGTACTTGATCGAACAAAACTGAAATTCATGACAAAGAAAAAAAAGAAGCCAATCGATCGCAATTCTAGTACTACACTGCAGTCATCAGGCAGCCTAAATTTAGGCTATATAAAAATAACCCTTAAATAATCAAATTTGCGCTGAATTGTAATTTGAAATCTAAAAAAAATACCTTATTAATTAAAAATTATGGCCTTTTAAATCAAAACCAAACATTTCTTATGGACATATAAGGTTTCTTGAAATGATACAGTGCGATTCCGTTACTGGTAACACGAATTTTTCCAAAATTTACAGGCGTGCCAAATTTGGAATATTTTTATTACATTTTTTTATATAACATTTCTTTTTTCAGTTTCTTTTCTTGATAAATTTTTTTATATACTACGGTGTTGTAAGAATTGCTAAAATGAAGGTACGCCAAAAAACGGAACCTGAAATCAAAGCATGACTAAAATAGAATTCTACGCAAATTTGCTATATTAAATGATTTTGAAGCCAACTTTTTCGAAATTTTCTGATCTTCTCGAAAACGTTTTTTTTTTTTTTTTTATTGTTTTTGACAATCATTCATCAATCAATTAGTCAAGACTACAGTTAAAAGAAGCCATGTATTTAACAGAAAATCAGATTTTAGTGGCTTTAACATTAAAATTAAGCAGGATATCAATTTTTTTATGTAATTTTTGATTGGAAATTTCGAAAGTTTTCGAAAATTATTAAATTTTTACCAACTAATGCCGCAGCTCAGAGATCTTGAACATATCTGAAAATGAAAACTAGAGCGTCAAATTTCCCGTCCTGGGAAAAAAAATCCAGAAATTCCTGTTAGAAGTTATAAATTTATGAAGCACGTGAGCTGCGAAGGGAGTAAGAGGGTTGAATATGAAAAAAATATCGTTTATTTTCAACCACTTTTACACTATAAAAATAATTTTAATCTATTGAATTTATTAGGTCATATAACCAGTTAACTAAAATCATACCATAAATGGAACCATGAAAAATTATTCTAAAAAAACTTCAAGTCATATGAAATTTAACCATAAATGCAACCATTTTTCAAAACTCGTTTCAAATATTTCAAAACTTTGAGTTGTGATTTCATGAAAAAGTGTTACAATTTGAATTATTTCTGCATGTTTTTTTTTTTTTTTTTTTTTTTTTTCATTTCAACTTTATGGTGACTGAAACAATTTTTTTTATTGTTGTGAAGCAAAGTTTTCACTTCCAACACTTTGATTACAAAATACTTGTCAAAAAAATACTATTTTTTTATTTTTTCACGATTTGAAAGAAAGCATAAAAAATATGAAAAATTTATACACTTTCTCATGATATTTTACAAGCCAATTAATTGATTCTCACACTCATTTTGACCATCAAAGTTGCTATTCTATACAATTATGTTGCAAATTATTGATCAGAAACAGGATCAGAATAATGTTTGTTAAATTTCAAATTTCCCGTTTCCCGGGAATTTTGCAACCCCGGGAAATTGGACGCTCTAATGAGAACTTAAAAAAATGGGTTTTTATGTACAATGTCGAATTGGTTATTTTTTTAAGAGTGTGGCTATTTTTGCTGAGAAGTTATAATAAAACAGATTAAAACTCTCCGCAGACACCAGTATAACAAACCATCCACTTTAACGACCTCTGGTTGCCGACAAACAGTGGACAAGGGAGAAATAAACAAAAGTTTTCTGTAAAGTAAAATAAAACATTAATTATTTTTCAAAAAATCATAAATTTTGTCCGCAGCACAGGGGAAATGGGTAATATGCACCACCTAAGTGAGAATCGGGTTTCTCGATTATGAGACCAAGTTTGAAAAATTTCTCTCCACAGAAAGCTTCAATAAAAATCACATTGAAAATTGAAAAAAAAAATTTATGTTACCGGATAAAAATCAACACGCAGTCATATTTTGTCAAAAAAAACTGCATTTTTCGTTGACAAACTTTTTGTAACAACGTAACAACGCTGTTCATAGTACATGAGTGTTGTAAATTTCAACGTGTGAACTGTTTTATATTAGAAGATATTGATAACCCCGACGACTGGCAATCATACCAGAGGATCTAAATCAAAATTGAGTCCGATTCATTAATACAAAGATAACACAAATAAAAAATGTTTAGGGAATACCAAAACCACTAGAATTTGATGACCTGGAAAAAAGGATTTCATTATAAAGTCATTCATAGTAAACTAATTTTATATTTTAACCACACTGAAGCATTCGGAAAGCTCGCAGTCAATAAAAAGTCATCAAATTCCAAACGAAATAAGAAAATCCACCATGTGGATAAATCGTATGAAAAATAACTTCGGTTGAACGAGAGAAAAAAAACTTGTTCTTCATTCCTCTGAGGTTCAATAACTCAATTAGATTGCATTTGCAAACCAAGTGTACAAGCATATTTCTTTCAACCTTTAGAACGGACCATGCCAAGTATTCACCGGAATGTCAAGCCAAAGATTGAACTGCAATAAATATCTAGCATATCTATTGAGTTTATTGGTTTATTGGAATTTTCACATTTAGTACAAAAGATGACGCTCTGACATCCAAATACGACCTCCAACGAAAATTGCAGTAGCGCTTTGTTTAGCTCATTCAAATTGCTGTCCACCACCGTGGAACTAGCGTGTGAACTACTGGACTGGCAAGTAAAGTATATCATTGGTCTACAGTAGAACGCGTAGAACTGACAACGGATGTCAGTTGCTTTGTCTGGATGGCGATGTGATATCAAAAGCAAAACACACACACACACACACAGTTCTAGAAATGACACGTTTCTTCTCCTTACCGACACAGTTTCCTTATCCTAAACGCAGTGTTCTTAAGATCAATGAGTATTTTATTCTCACGTCCTGTCCGGCGGACGTCCATCCTCTGCTCGCCCCAGCTCTTCCAAGTCCTGTTCCCTCTATCCAGTCTATCCGTCCGTCTACACCTGCGTCTCGACTTGCGTTTCCTGCTCGGCCCCCACGACACTACTACTCTTGGCGAACGGAACTCCGGCCAGCTGGAGAAGTGGTGGTCTTCGACTCCTCAGCCGGCGGCCCCGATTCTGACGTGGTCGTGGTAACGGCTGCTGCGTCGTTTGTGGCTGTGGCTGGGCCAGTTGAGCTTCCTGTTGCTGTGGGTCCTGCTGCACGGTCCAGCTTCCGTCGGGACCTTGAACCAGTCGTTGGAACGGTGGCAGCTGGTCTAGGGCGCGTCCGAAGCCTTCCGGCGGTGGAGGAGCCGGCCAGTTGATGTGAGTGGGGAGTCCTCGCTGCTGGGCGTTGCAGTTGGGCACGTAGATGACGGGGATGAAGCCGAGGTAACCGGCGGGTTGGTTTGGTCGGTTCTGATCCTGTGGGCAGTTACACGGGGCTTGAGGAACGGTTGGAGGAGGAGCGTACGGGTAAGGGACAAAGAAGTAGGGATACTGGGAGACGGCGATTTGGTAGGGAGGGTACTGGTTGTTGTTGTTGTTTGATGGTGGTGGAGGACCGGTTTCGATGGGTCGAGTCGGTGGTTGAACGCCACTAGCGGTTGGGTAGTTCGGCTGAGGAGTTGTGTACACTGGTTCTGGCGTTTGTGACGGACTTGGTCCGTACGGGTACTCGGTAGGTACTTCTAGAAGAAACAAAAGTTTGTAAGTTAGCGTGTACTGTGGGACTCACCGAACAATGTGCTGAACCTTGAGGGGGTCTACCGATACCTATGCTACCACCACCGCCGACTGTTACACTACCTTGCTGGGGACCTATGAGTGGCGCACTGATACTGGCATTCGTGACAAGCATTCCACTCACTTCGCCGCCGACGTACTCTGGGCCAAGTTCTCCCCCAAACGAACCGCCGGATGTGCTACTTACGTTAACGGAACCGACCGCAAGGGTCTCGGTATGGTTTACCGTACCTCCCACCGTGACCTGACCTCCCTGGAAGTGCCCTTCGACGTCGGTATTGCCACTGACCGAAACGTGCGTACTGTTGAAACTGTTCGAACCTGTGTGTCCTCCGTGGACTCCCTGGCCGTCGAGCGATCCACTACTAACCGACGTGTGGTTGTACGTGGCACCAAAGATCGATCCGCTCGAGTTATGGCTCGAGCTGCCGTGAACTCCGGTGGTCCCAACGGATCCACCGATGCTTGTTCCGCCCGTATGAACGGTAGTATTGTGCGATGTCATGAGTGAGCCACTAATGCCTGTCTGGGAAATGCCTGCCCCTGCGGTGAAGCCACCTGTTCAACGCAAAGAGTTCGGAAAAGAAGAAGAAAAGCACACACAGCGCGCAAGAAAAGGAAGAAGCGAAAATCAGAACGAGAAGCAGCGATTAGTAAAGCGGCACTAGGCCAATGTCTACACACACACACGATTCGGCAGGTAATTACCATGTGCTCCACCAATGCTTATCGATGCGCCTAGGCCCCCAATGCCCGCTACTATGTTTGGTCCGATGCCAATGTGTACTGTTGTGGTGTGCGTGTTGAGTGCGGTGCGGTTGTGTGCGTGTAACATGTGGTTGGTATTTGTGGTGTTGGTGTTCGTGTTCGTGATCGATTCAATGTTTATGAAACGAGAGTTACATGTAGTGAGAATAATAGGGTTATCAAGGTACATAGTGGTTTAATATACGATTCCTCAAGGTATTTCAATGGGTTAGCAAACACTTACGAGTTCCTGGGTCACTAGAAAAGACAGTGGCTTCAAACTACAGGAAGCGCATAACCTTACCTCCAGCTGGTCTTGCTGTAGTGGTTCCCTGTTGTTGTTGCTGCTGGCCTTGACCCTGTTGCTGACCTTGTCCTTGCTGTTGACCCTGACCTTGTCCTGGTCGGTTTCCTTGCTGCTGTCCTTGACCTTGACCTTGCCATTGTCCTTGACCCTGTTGTCCAGGACGATTTCCTTGCTGCTGTCCTTGTCCTACAAATGCAAGAATGTTGAAATTGGTGTTTGAAATTGAATAGCACCATAACTTACCCTGCCCCTGTCCTTGACCTTGTTGCTGACCTGGTCGCGCTGTGGTTGCCCCCTGCTGACCTTGCCATTGCCCTTGTCCCTGACCCTGACCCTGTTGCTGGCCCTGACCCGGGCGATTTCCTTGGCCTTGCCATTGTCCTTGTCCCTGACCCTGTCCCTGTTGTTGACCCTGACCCGGGCGATTTCCTTGGCCTTGCCATTGTCCTTGTCCCTGGCCTTGACCCTGTTGCTGACCTTGTCCCTGGCCTTGTACTGGCTGCTGGCCGGGTCTTGCCGTCGTGATCGGTCTAACCGTGGTTAATCCAGGCTGCTGTCCTTGCCCTTGCTGTTGGCCTTGACCCTGCCCTTGTTGTTGGCATTGTTGACCCTGACACTGTTGTTGACCTTGACCTGGTTGTTGGCCTTGACCTTGCTGCTGACCTTGACCTAAAAGAATGGTTATCGTAATTCGCAATACACAAAATGGCTACCTTCGCTTAATCTGAAGTCCGGCTAAGCGAAAATGGCCAGCTACCAGTACCTTGCTGTCCAGGGCCAGGTTTCTCATGACTCCATGATACTTGCACCTGACTCGTTCCAAACGGACCCATATGTTGTCCCTTAAATTGAAGAGCTTAGTTTGAAAATTCACCCGCAAAAAATATGATTTTCAACCTGAGATTGTCCCTGATGTTGATGCCCACCGCCTTCGTTGCTTCCCTGGTGTTGGTGTTGATGTCCGCTGGAACTTATAGGTCCTTCATGACCACTCTGGTGCTGTCCGCCATGCTGTCCAGTGGTTCCCTGATGGCTTCCTTGGTGTTGATGTTGATGCCCACTTGAGCTAATCGGACCTTCGTGGCCACTCTGGTGTTGCCCACCGTGTTGTCCGGAGGTTCCCTGGTGGCTACCCTGGTGTTGACCTTGGTGCCCACTAGAACTAATTGGCCCCTCATGACCACTCTGATGCTGTCCACCAGCCTGCCCAGAAGTTCCTTGATGACTACCCTGGTGTTGGCCCTGGTGACCACTAGAACTAATCAGACCCTCATGACCACTCTGGTGTTGTTCACCAGCCTGCCCAGAAGTTCCTTGATGACTACCCTGGTGTTGGCCCTGGTGACCACTAGAACTAATCGGACCCTCATGACCACTCTGGTGTTGTCCACCATGTTGTCCGGACGTTCCTTGATGGCTTCCCTGATGCTGATGTTGATGGCCACTTGAGCTTATAGGTCCTTCATGACCGCTCTGATGTTGCCCACCATGTTGACCGGAAGTACCTTGGTGACTGCCCTGGTGTTGGCCTTGGTGTCCACTAGAACTAATTGGGCCTTGATGGGAGCCTTGATGTTGTCCTCCGTGCTGGTGTCCAGATCCCGATGATTGTCCTTGGTTCTGCCCTTGAGTTTGACCATTTCCTCCCTGGCTCTGGCCTTGGTTCTGACCTCCAGATCCCTGATTCTGCCAACTTCCACCTTGACCCTGCCCTTGGTTCTGACCTCCAGATCCTTGATTCTGCCAGTTTCCTCCTTGACCTTGTCCTTGGGTTTGCCCTTGCCCTTGATTCTGACCTTGACCTTGATTCTGCCAGTTTCCTCCTTCACCTTGTCCTTGATTTTGCCCTTGCCCTTGATTCTGACCTTGACCTTGATTCTGCCAGTTGCCTCCTTGCCCCTGGCCTTGATTTTGACCGCCGGATCCTTGATTCTGCCAGTTTCCACCTTGTCCTTGTCCTTGGGTTTGACCTTGCCCCTGATTTTGGTTCTGTCCTCCAGAACCTTGATTCTGCCAGTTTCCACCTTGACCTTGGCTCTGCCCTTGCCCTTGATTTTGGCCTTGACCTTGATTCTGCCAGTTACCGCCTTGTCCTTGGCTCTGACCTCCCGAACCCTGCTGCTGCCAGCTGCCCTGTCCCTGTCCGGGTCGGTTCGTCGTCGAACCTGCTGGAGCTGCAAAGGAAAATATAAGCCCCCTTCGCAAACCCTAGCGTAAATCTGAAACGAAAGTCGAAAATACCTTGAGGATTACCGGTGCCACTTCCACCGCCGGTGGTGCCGCCTGGTCTTGTGGGTGCTGTGTTGGTTGGTGCGGAAATAAAAAAGAAAATACGTGGTGTCTTGTTGGTGCTTTTAACATCTAAGAACTAGGCGTGGGTGCAGTGCCGTGAGTTGTTCGTCTGTAGCCTGCCGTTCATCTACGAATGCAAAGCGACTGTACATACCGGGGTTCTGAGGAGGTGGGGTTACCGGAGGACCATCCGGTCTGAGTCCTCCCGGGTACATTCCGCAACCTCGGGGAAGGTAGAGATCTTTCCACGGGACCACCTGACCTCGGTGGCGCACCTTCGGATCCTCGTCCGTAATTGCACTGAAGTTTGTGAGGGAGGGTTAGTCTGAGAAGTTTAAACTATCCTACCAGGTTCTCTTACTTGCTGTACTGACTCGGCGCATCCATGAATATCTCGACGGGGTGGTTCGGTTCGACCACGCGGTAGCCGTGTGTGTCCGCGACGTAGTGCGTCACCCGGAGTAGCCCGTTGGGGTCGATGTAGCCGTAGCAACCGTACGTCACCCCGTCCGGGCCGCGGGTCTCGTGGTGGAACTGCCCGTTCGGGCCGACCTCGTAGCCGAACTGGTAGGCGCCTGAAAAGGATAGCAATTTGCTCTTTCATGAATGTTTCCAGACAGCTGATAGCAGTCTACCATTGAACGTCAGTCGTTGAATGTTAAACGTAAGGCGTTAGACGCTCGTTATCGGATCTTTTTCGTGGACGATGGTCGTTTGACTGTAGTCATTTAACTTTAGACATTTGCTGTTAGTCATTTGATGTGAGTTGCGTTACGTCAGTAGTTAAAAGTTGGATGTTAGTCGTTAGTCGTTAGACGTTAGACGTTAGACGTTAGACGTTAGACGTTAGACGTTAGACGTTAGACGTTAGACGTTAGACGTTAGACGTTAGACGTTAGACGTTAGACGTTAGACGTTAGACGTTAGACGTTAGACGTTAGACGTTATACGTTAGACGTTGGAGTCGTTAGACGATAGCCGTTTAACGTTAGTCGTTAAGTGTTAACCGTTAAACTTTAGTTGTTAGACGTTAGTTGATAGACGTTAGACGTTAGTCATCAGACGTTAGTCGTCATTCGTTAGACGTTAGTCGTTAGTTGTTTTGCGTTAGACCTTAGACGTCAATTGTCTGTCGTTAGTCGCTAGACGTTAATCGTTGGACTGAAGCGTTGGACTTCAGTCGTCTGTCGTTATACATTGGAGGGTAATCATTAGACGCTACTAATTGACGTTAGACGTCAATCATCAGGCATCAGTCGTAATTCTTTAAATTTCAACCTTTAAAAGTCACTCGTAAGACGCAAAACAAATCTTTTATATCTTACTTTTAACAAGGATAAATATGTTATGAAGACTGCAGCTCTCGGATATCGGAAGAAGAATCTCGTCTAAACAGATAAACAATTTGCATTAAATTGGACTTGAAGTTCAGAGGCTTCAGTTTGATATCACTTGAACGGTTCTCTTGATAAGAAAATGAGAAAGAAATACCAAGTGTTTTGTTTCCTTTCACCATGCTCGTAGGATCTGAATCTGTTGGTTCGCTCGATAAAAAACGGTCCGGACTGTTCCGTCTTATCCTCTCAAATAGAGCAAAACAACATTTCCAGACATTATGTTTTATCTTCACAGAGCCAGCCAACCATCCAAGACCATCCTGATAACTCATATTGTACTTGTCCGGTCTGTTTCCTGTACGTGCATACAGAGAATACCGCACATTTAAAAAAAATAAATTTTAATTAAACACATAAGCGCATAATAAAATGCATGCCACCAGCTATTCTAAAATTAAAAATAAATGACTTTTTCACACATCCACGTCAACTTGTCTGTGCTGCAAAGGGACGTCAAACTTGGATCTTTCTCGCTACCAAAAAGGTTTTTGACAATATTTTTGAGACAGTTTTTGTCAACGGAGCGTTTGATGCTTGAGGGAATAATGTGATGTTTGGTGGGTAAGACGCTGAAAACGGATCCGCCGGTTCAACGAAGTGAACCCGGTTTCCCAGAAATGCGAACAAGGAACACGTAGCGGAAGAGCATGTATTTCCGAAAGTTTTCATTTCACTTCGTGTCCCTAGGATGAGGAAGCAACGATACTCACAGTGAGTTTAAAAATAAAATGGTTGAATAGGCAATTTGTGTTGAAAATTGCGGATCTGCTGGATGGAGAAGCTGTTATCTAAAATAGCATTTAATGTGAAATAAATTGAAAAGATATGTCTTTCCTCTTAAACTGTGCATGATGGATTGGATAACAAAACATATCAAAGAAACAGAGATGTTTCTTTTTGAAGAAATAAAAAGTCTATTTGTCTATCATTGATCTCTAGAATGCCTCATTTTTGGAATTAGTTTGCAGATTTTTGTTACAGATATTTTTGTATTTTCGAAACAACGGGAACTATCGATAACTTTTTTATTCATCCCCTAAAATACTAAAATTGCTATTTTTACAGTCAGATTCCCGAGCAGACGGAAATAACTTGGGAAGGTCAGTTTTTGATATTGTGAGAAGATCGAAATATGTTATTGGGATGATCGGATTAGTTGTTTAAATAACAAAAATCAATAACAAAGATTTGTTCGAAGAATAACTTAAACTGTTATTATGTTATTATTGCAATAACAAACCAATAACACAGAAGGAATCATGAAGGAATAACAAGATTTGTTATTTTGTGCGGAGAGGTGGAGCAGCATAATAACAAAAAATGTTATTGAACTGGTTTGTCTCCATAACAAAAAAGTTATTGTTTTGGTTTATTTGTTATTTGCAAATAAACCTGCAGTTGCCATAACTCCTTTGTACTAGTCAGGGCTGCAGAGTCGGGTACCTCCAAGCGACTTTGAATCCAAACTTTGAAGACAACTCCGACTCTGGATGCAGGATATGACGTCAACGACGACTTCAGCTCTCTAATAATACTCGACTTCACAGATTCCGACTCCAAGTAAAAGTTGCTGAAAATTTGCTGAATCCGATGCAGTCTCCGAGGTCTCACTCCAGCTCGAACTTCAACGTCAGCTCCGACTTCCTGGCTCTGTGAAAATAATAACAGTTTTTGTTATTCGCACATCGAAAATTCTCAATAAATAAATCAATTCCGTTAGGGAATATAACAAAATTAAAAAAAAAATCAACTCTCAAAAGTTAATTTCATCGGATTAATTTTAGATTGACACCCCATTTCATGGTGAAATAAATGACCCCGATAAAATTGGTCAAAATTATTTCATAGTTCTAGCCAATTTTAGTAAAATCCCTAAGGGGGTATATCAAATAATTAAAACAAATCAACTTTCAAAATTTCAACTTTTCAGAATAATTTTAGCTTAAGGACTTATTCATGGCTAAAATAATGATCCCGACGAAATTGGTGAAAATTATCCCATAGTTCTAGCCAATTTTAGCAAAGTCCCTTGGGGGTATATCAAATAATTGAAAAAATCAACTTCCAAAATTTCAACTTTTCAGAATAATTTTAGCTTAAGGACACCATTTCATGGCCAAAATAATGACCCTGACGAAATTGGTCGAAATTATCCCATAGTTCTAACCATTTTAAACAAAGTCCTTTAGGGGGTATATCAAATAATTCAAAAAATCAGCTTTCAAAATTTCAACTTTTAAGAATAATGTTAGCTTAAGGACCCTATTTCATGGCCAAAATAATGATCCCGACGAAATTGGTCAAAATTATCCCATAGTTCTAGCCAATTTTAGCAAAGTCCCTTAGGGGGTATATCAAATAATTAAAAAAAATCAACTTTCAAAATTTCAACTTTTTAGAATAATTTTAGCTTAAGGACCCCATTTCATGGCCAAAATAATGACCCTGACGAAATTGGTCAAAATTATCCCATAGTTCTAACCATTTTAAACAAAGTCCTTTAAGGGGTATATCAAATAATTAAAAAAAAATCAACTTTCAAAATTTCAACTTTTCAGAATAATTTTAGCTTAAGGAACCCATTTCATGGCTAAAATAATGATCCCGACGAAATTGGTCAAAATTATCCCATAGTTCTAGCCAATTTTAGCAAAGTCCCTTGGGGGTATATCAAATAATTGAAAAAATCAACTTCCAAAATTTCAACTTTTCAGAATAATTTTAGCTTAAGGACACCTTTTCATGGCCAAAATAATGACCCTGACGAAATTGGTCAAAATTATCCCATAGTTCTAGCCAATTTTAGCAAAGTCCCTTAGGGGGTATATCAAATAATTAAAAAAATCAACTTTCAAAATTTCAACTTTTCAGAATAATTTTAGCTTAAGGACCCCATTTCACGGATGAAAAATAATGATCCCGACGAAATTGGTCAAAATTATCCCATAGTTCTAGCCAATTTTAGCAAAGTCCCTTAGGGGGTATATCAAATAATTAAAAAAAATCAACTTTCAAAATTTCAACTTTTTAGAATAATTTTAGCTTAAGGACCCCATTTCATGGCCAAAATAATGACCATGACGAAATTGGTCAAAATTATCCCAAAGATCTTAACATATTTAACAAAAGAAAAAATAATAACAGATTGTGTTATGGACACTTAGAAACTTTTACATTTGTGCGATTTATAGTAATTTTATTTCTAAGTCAGTATATCGAACGAATAACAAATTTTGTTATTAGGAGAGTTTTTGAAATGTATAACATTTCCTCTTATTAGCGTGTTATTAAACATTTTCAATATATTATCACTTCAATACCACATTTTGTTATTTTATCAGAAGTTGTTATTATCTTTTCTTCTTGAAGTTGAACTTCAGGATAAAATAATAACACTTTTTGTTATTTTAACAGGATTTGTTAATGAAATATTATTAATTTTGTTATTACCGTCTGCCCGGGTTGTTGCAGGATTGGGTCCGTTAGTTTTTCAATTGTGGAACAAGAAGACAACAACTTCCTTGGCACCCATAAACCTCTTAAATTTAATGCCCAAAAAATATTTTTTAGTTTTCGATTTTTAACATGTTATGTGGTGAGCAATTCTTCTAAAATATTTGACTAATATTTCAAAAGACGTAATATTCAATTTATTTATTTTTTATTTTTTTTCGGAAGGTTCTCAAAATTTCACTAATGTTTTTTTTCTAGATTTATAATTCAACCGTTAGTAGCTCAAATGGCATTTGTAAAATGGGGGCTGGTTGGGTGAGATTATGAAAATTGAGTTCATCAACGAAAAACTGAAAATTTCAGTTAATATCAAACTTTAGGCGTCATCCATGAAGTATGTCACGCTCTAGGGGGGGGGGGGAGAACTTTTCGATTGAAAATTCAATTGTACATAAAAAATTTCGTCAAATTTGTTTTTGCATAAAATTTTGATTTTTTTCCAAAAATCACCTTTTTTTCAGAAATTCCTACTCGGTGGCAGATATAGCTCAAAAGTTGTGGGTAGTCCTCAACAATACCTACAACTTTGCCGAAGACACCAAATTGATCAGAAAATTCACTCAAAAACTACAGCTGTTTGAATATTTACGTACCATTCTTGTATGGACAGCAGACAAAATTGTATGGAGACTTGTGTGTGTTAACCAATGGCACAAAATAGCTTCTTTGGTCATAAGGAAGGCCCCCACAAAGTTTGCACCAAATCAAAATACAAAAAATAAAAATAGTCGCAGAGAGTTTCTCTAGCCTTATCGAAAAAAACGTAAACTACAATCTTTTTTTTCCGTTCATTTTTTTCTGAAACTTTTCCGTCATAACCTAAAATTATGTTTTTATTTAATTCAAATCAACTTTAATTTGAACTATAAATAGAATTAAAATAATTTACTTAATATCAAGGCAAAATCACATTGGAAGCTAATGGTACTGGGTCCGATTCCCATCTGCTCCCGACAAGAAAATGTAAGAACACAGAAATTTGAAGTGATGAATATTTGAACGAAAAATCAAAGTCGCTCGAAGCGAGGTTTCGGTCCCCCGTACTTTAGATTGGTAAGCAAAAATGCTAACCACTAGGTCATGACGACTTGGTGAGCGTGGACTGGAATTAGGAATACTGTTACATCCAGCCCCTGATAAATAAACTTTTGAAAGTAATGATGAAACAATGGTTTTAATTTAAATAAAATGAACTCGAGACTCCAAAGCACTTCCATTGAGCATGAGTTTCCGAGAAGAAGAAAAAGCTCCTTTTATCCTTGATGTTTCATTTTGCATTCAAGTTTGTCATTCAAACGACAACATTGAAAAAACATTTCCAACTCAGTTTTTTTCTGTTTCAACTATCTGGTCCGTTTCGCAGACTTTTTAATTGTGCCAATTAACTTCTTTTGACGTGCGGCAACAGAAGTGGCCGAGGACCAGGACCAAAAAGCCAACAAATTGTTCGAACGGGCAGCCATTTTATCTCACCCACGCTCTCTCTTCGTGGAAGAGCTGAAATGAAGGCAAGGCCGGAAAGTTTCACGACACCATAGGAAAAAAATAAAAGGGAAATGATTCTGAAAGAGGCGTTTCATTAAAAGTTTTCTTTCTATACAGTTGACGAATACTTGCTGTTGTTTTTACTGTGAAATCAAGATTAAATTTCATCATTACGGGAAAAGGGTTGAACTGCACCGAGAAATTATTTTTTAATGAAATGACACACCTTCTTGATGAAAAGAAAACAAGGGTCTTCTAGGAAAGGTTTTTATGTAAGATAATAGAACTCCAAAGCCCTTTTTTTAATTGTAACAAGCAACGATAGAATATACCTACTTTGTGGATTGCATTGTCTCGAAAAATTACAAAAAAAACATTAGGTTTCTGAAATAAGCATTATTTACTCCTACAACTTGTGCGAATCATTGCCTTTCAAGCAAACTCACTTGTGTTAAAGTTCGCCTCATGGTACTGGGTCTTTCCCGGTTCATCGATGGCCACGATGACTTCCTGTTGAGCTAACGTCACGAGACAGTGTGTCAGCAGAATCTGCAAGTGGAAAGGAAGAATGTTAATTACTGAACTGTGGGCAATGTGAGACATAATTTAAAAATGTATATCATATTTTAATTAAAAATTCAGACACGTTTTTGATACAGCTACTCTGAGCATCCATAATCAATTATTTTAATCACCCGGCGACTCTCCGCTAGTGATAAAAAGCAAATGGTGTAAGTTTCAACATATTTTGATTAGTTGTGTTCCTGGGCATCCAGAAAGAATGTTTTCTCCACAGTCAACGTCTAGGGCAGCGAAAATCTTCTTTGTACTAAATTATTTAAAAGTCGACCAATCAGGACAAACTTTTCATCTATCACTTGTCGGTTTTGTATCCCCATTTCAAAGGGTGACTTTAATTGGAAACAATTTTATTAGGCTTGGTTTACATACAGGTTTTGAAATATCTTACGATCTAATTGATGAGACAAATTTTAGAATACTAAATAAGATGAAAAACTAAACTCAAAAAAACATCATCAACCAAGAGAATGTCACTCCTGTGTGCTGTATGCAGCACGGATAAGACAATTGTATGTCAACCGTAAATCCGCAAAGAAAAGGTCAAGTTTACCCTCTACATCGGAGCTATAAGGGGAATGGTATTGTGTGGTAGTATGCAACGTAAATAGTGTAAAGTTCCAGATAATAGCAAACTCGATGAATGTTGCACAATGTTCAACGCATTCCAAGAGAGCGAAGCTCAAAATCATTCCAAATTAATCATTCAGACGTCGACACATGACCAATCTCTCCCAGGGATGACAATTTGGGATAATAAAAATGGAAATGTAGATGGAATGCTCCATTTGCTTAATCAATCAGTTCGACGTTGTTCAAATGAAAATTTTCAATTTTCAATCCCGCGATCTTATTAAGGTCTCCGGAATGGGGTCATTTGGTCAAATTAAACAAATGGGAATAAACTATTCAAATTTGAATCGTTCGCAAAAATTTAATTTTATGATAAAAGTAAGAAAATAAAAATAAACAAAAAAATGTTCGTTATTCGATAATTCAAAATCCCATACAAACCTTCGGATTATCGAAACTTCGGATTTCTGAGGTATCAGATAATCGAGTCTGGACTGTATTTTGTTTATTTATGAGCTTTAGCGAGAAACAACTTTTTCGATGTCCATTTTTTGATATCTCGTGACGGTGGGGCGGTACGACCCCTTTCAGTTTGAGGGAAATTTACTAAGACACGTTTTTCAGTGATTTGTAGCTCTAAGCCAGGGGTGCCCAACCTTTTGGCCCTGCGGGCCAGATCTTATTTTTCTGAAGCAGTGGTGGACCGGAACTAATGTTTGTAAACATTTTTTCATTTATAAGGTATTTTATAAGATTGTTTCAAGTAAACAAATAGATAAACTAGTGTTGCAAGTTGCAAATAAGATTAATATATCTTGATTTCAAGAAAGAATAACAATTACAACATGCAAATATGGGTTTATTTGATTTATTTTTATTTTGTTTTGGTTAAAATTGGTCTGTAATTGTTTTTGTTGATTGAAATCAAATACCCTGATATCATTAACTAAAAAACATTCAAATTTCTTCGCTGCAAGATTTTTCAGTTATATTTCCTGAACACAACAGTATAAAAAAACAACGAGACAAGATAAAATTTATTGAAGCAAAATTTGGATTCAAAACTTCTTTGCAAAAAACAATGTTTGAGTTGTTGAGCACGTTTATTCAAATATTTTAACGAAACATTTCAAAATGATTTAAAACACATAAAATTAAACAAAAAGTGTAGAAAATTATACATTCAATAGTTTTCATTCATCATTCTTCAAATTTCTTTGAATTATTGTGATTTATGAAAAAAAAATATACTGTGCTCTCTGATTTCTTGACTCATTTTATGAAATTTTTTAATATTTTGAAAATGTTTGCAGCGATCTTTATTTTCAATATGATTAATTTGCGTTTTTAACTTTTCTCCAGCAAAACCTTATTGCTGAAAGTTGTTCTGAAAAAATACATTATTTTTTGCTTAATAATTTATTAAAAATCAATTTTAATCGAAATCCTAAAAAAACAATTCAATTAAAACATTACAAAATTTAAATTTAGTGTTTTTTTGCAATCTGTTTGCACATTTTTCATGTATTTCACTTGTTTACGATATGGATCAATTTGTTTTCTTGTACCATTTTTCAATATTATAATTGATTCTGAAAACATCAATATAGAAATGATAAGAATAAAATTCAAACATTTTTTTTTCAACTGTGAAATAAAATAATTTAATATAAATACAAAGGCAAACTCCAAACAAAACGATGAATAAGCATCAGTATGTAAAAAGCAAAACACTTAAAACAAATGTTTTGTTATAAAATGTGAAAATTCGATCTCAAGGTTATTTTTTAAATTTGAACACAAAATTTATTTTTTGAGTATTTCATAAACAGCCTTGAGGGACGGTCATGGAACTATTTGAAAAGCCGTCGCGGGCCGGATGTTAGGCAGGCCTCCTCTAAACTGTAAAGAGATAGAAACTTGGTGACGACCGATTTGATGGCGTACTCAAAATTCCGAAAAAACGTGTTTTGCATAAAAAAAAGATAAAAAATAGCTTTAAAATCGCTGCCGTTTCCCTTTATTCAATTGTCAAAAATCGTGAGACATGTCATTTTATGGGAAATTTTGTGTACTTTTCAAATCTGAAACAGACCTGAAGGGTCACATTTTTATTTAGAACAAAAATTTTCATTTTAAAATTACGTGTTTTTGTAACTTTGCAGGGTTATTTTTTAGTGTGAAACAATGTTCTACAAAATTGTAGAGCAGACAAAAACAAACAAAAATGATACTTAAACATTAGGGGTATAGATATATTCTTTACGGGTTATCAGCATTTTACAACAAAGTTTTTTGAAAAAGCGATGATTTGAACCATTTTTAACAAGTTCTTCTAATTTATAACCCCTTTAAGTCAATCTCGTGCTTTTGAAAGTTTTTTCTTTCGAAATGTTCAGCTAATGTTCATAATAATGACCCTTTGAACGATTGTTGTGGAAATTACCCCTTAGAGCAGCGATTCTCAACGGGGGTACCGGGCCTACTTGATTTACATGGCAGGGGGTACCGGCCTAGAAGAAGGTTGAGAATCGCTGCCTTAGAGCAAAGTTTCGCAAAAATCGAAGAGAGGGGTCAAAAGAACTATTTCCGATTTCGTTTGAGTTGGCGGAGAATAAGAGAGAAAAATATTTTAAAAAAAAACCTATAAAAATTGAAAAAGCTACTGGAAAATTATGAATAGCATAAATAAACAAATAATAACACTGACCTAAAAACATAATTCAAAAATGACTGTGCAGTAGTGTGGTTCAGGCCCTCTAAGAAATGCAAAAAATGTCAGCTAGATCGCTGCATTGTTGATTAAATCATTGTTTGTCGTCCACAGAAGTTCCCCTGAAATTTTCAGTAAATTTGGTTCAGGTTTCGTCACAGCTCTTGAGCATTTAAGTTTGTATGGGTTTTGCATGGGGAGTCTTCACTTTTTTCATTTTCTAACAGCAAAAAATCTTCTATCGAACCAAAAATCCTGAAACCTCAGATAGGGGAACTATACCCTTTCTCAGCCTATTTCTATTATCGGCCTATCAGCACTTTGATCATGAATTACAGCTTTCATAAAGTGTTTTTGACTGTTCCAAAGTAATAAATAGCTCAAATAAAAGTTAGCAAGCAACTCTCCATTGTTGATACATCTGAAAATGTTGATTTTATAGCGGATAATGGCAAAAGTGATGAGAATTGGTCGAACAGCTTAGAGTGATTAAAATTGGTATATTTCCCCTATATGGCAAAAATAATATGGGGAACAATTTTCTAGAATACCCCAGGTTGATCCAAGCCGAACTGACTTAGTTATAAGTGGATTAAGAAAAGGTATCATAGATAAAATTCTCTCAGGTTGCATAAACTAGACTAATTATAACTATTAAATAGTATAAAAGAAACTTTAAACCGTACCACTCAATTTTGGAAGAAAACCTCCTATAATTGAATTCAACTCCCACGCAAAACACGTCAACGAAATCCATTTGGAAAACGTAACACGTCAATCCCGTCTCTAGAGCCCGCTCCTGCACTACCCTGAACAACAAACAAATCGTTTCGGTCCTTCCGAAACCGACCAACACCTATCAAGCCATTTCAAAGAAAGCATCACGATTCAAACGTTTCGTTCGTCTTCCGTCCAAAGCAATCTAGCGATGTAAATAAACAGATTACGCCAAACTCCACACAAGATGAAGAAGGATAACCCTTTTCTATGCGCTAACCGGGCTGTCTTTGGTGTGTCTTCGCCGCAGGAGGGAGAGGCAGCAAATTCCGACAGGTGGCGCCTCCTTTCGGCAGGCCGGGGAAAACCCACATCAAAATCGGCTGGATATGGTCGGTTTGAGAAAATTGCCGTCCGGGAAGCCGGTTTTCGTATACGTCTTTCAGGGAATCGACCGAGCGTAAACCTAGCAACCCGCGGGAACATCCCTCCTCTGAATCCGTTCAATCTTGACAGATTGAATCGGGACTTTGCCGTTCTGTCCCAGCGGTGGCGGAGGCGTTGGTAACTATAATTGATGTTTCAATGGGACACCGCGTCAACTTCACCGGTTGGGAATGCCCGGAGGGATGCATATCTGGATGGGGCGACGTCCCGATTTGGATAGTCAATTATGCCCTTCAGAGGGTCGCAATTCAATTTCTCGACGTAGGATTAGGAGTTGCGTTGCGGTGGTCTTTCGATCTGCAGTAGTTTGAAATGTCTGATAAGTAAGGTCAATATTCGAGATTCGAGAACCGGCTCTTGTAACAAAAAAAAAAATCATTTCATCTAAGAGTTTTAAACATAGCTCATCCGCTAACAAACTTTCGGTATCGAACAGGGGTATCCTTCAAAGTAATGCTTTCTACACCACTGAACATTTGACTCCCTTGGTTCAAGTAAGCTTAGGTCAGATTTGCCTGAAGCGTCTCCGCTGTCAAGGGGCACTTTTATTATCTACACAGCGAACCTTTCCACGTTTGATCCCTTACCAACCAGTTCTTCCAAGCAGAAGTTATTGTCCCAAAGTTAATCAAGAGATTGACCTATTCTGGTCCCACTTTTTTCCCCGAATATCCTTGAACTTCATCAAAGGCAAATCCGCTCTCGTCATCAACCTCATCATCATACGCGTTGAGATGACCCGTTTTCTCTCTCACTCCAGCAAAACCTCTGCCGCCTCCATGAATAACATTAATTGACTTTTATCGGCGCCGGTATTACTCCGCGTCTGGTGGTTTGCCGGTGCGATACGGTTGACACGTATTGGACTAATCCAGATATTTATAGGTCGACATTTCGTGGAAGACGCGCGCGCCTCCGCGTTGACATATGGGAGGATGCATGAAGTTCAGCATAGCTGGACTGGGTAAAGGCTGGTCGTAAAAGTTAATTGTTATGGTTAGTGTTTTAATGGGTTCTACGTGGTGAACTTGATAGTGAAATACTATTTATAGATTAGTAGCAGTACGTAGCAGGGTTTGCGCTAATGTCTAACTGCTGTAATCACCAGCAAAACAGCGTTTAATTTGACCGATCAGCTAGAGAAACTGACCTACGACACCTCAAGTGCACATACACATCAGCGTGGGAACGACTGACCCCTGATGTGTACACTAACCGAAACAATACTGTTCCCGGGAATTGCCGTTACTCATTGTTCCTCCAGACACGCTGTAGTATTCGTAGTAGTTCCGTCTGCCTACTACCGGCACAGCCGTGAGAATCTACCGCTTGAACCGCGGCAACGCATTCAATGCATTCTCCTCCCGAGATGAACTCCAGAGATTCGAAAACGTCTGACGACGATGACGGATGAGTCCGTCCAAACGGCCCTCGTAGGTACATCGGATTGACGTGTGCCTTATCAAGGTATCAACATCTGCGCCCGCCAATTACCCGTTCCGGATGAGAAATCCGACCTCGTAAACTGGGCGTGCGATTTGATCTAGATTTCACTTTCCTAGAACTGCCCGACACGGGCTAGAAGGTTTAGATCTCTCCAGGGGGTGTGGAGTTCCGCCGACCTCACACGCGCAATGATTGACACTTCCAGAGATTTGTCATTCCAATCCCATGAACTTGGCCGCGGCCCATTTCGAACGCGGTGAAAAGTGATTGTTCCACACCACCGGGTCACTTGTCCAGCGCTCAAGATCAACTCGCCGCATGCGGCTACCATAGAGTTCCATAATCTCGTTACTATCTCCATTTACGCCGCCAGATTCCATCAAATTGGAACAAATTAAGTGTCCCAAGGTCCCGGCCGAGCCTCTGTAGAGGGTTTTGGTGGGGGCCCTCTCGCTAAATTTGGGGAACGCGTTGAGTGCGGAGGCCTCAGGCCTAGTTGACACAGCAAGTTCATGTGGCGAGTGAGTGGCACGTGAGTTTTTTTTTTGTTTGCCGAAAATACCTGAGTGATGATTAATTCGAGATTAGAACCGGAGCGTGCCGATTTGGCTGCGGGGGTAGCTTAATAGTGCAGCACATGTGCTTGAGGAGGTGCCTCGTTGAGGGGCGAAATGTCAGAGCCTTACGCGGATGATATGATCTCGGTGGGATCGGCGGACAATGAGCCGATTGTTTATTGGAATTCTTGCGTCAATGGCATTTTGAGAATGTTAAATAGACACTTAAATCCGGATCTATTTGAAGTTGACATTGAAATTAAGTAGGTGTCTAGAATCGAGCATCTGAAGTCTCGATAACGCATAGTTTCATCCAAATAATTATTTAATTGAAAATTATCAATAAACTTTTAACAATGTTTCCTAAACACATCAACTCTGCTGTCACCACTCTAGCATTAGGGGAGGTCGGAGGTCACAACTGTGTGCACACCTCCACAAACCAGTGTTGACACTAAACGGCTACTAATTTGCATAATTCCGAGCGGCGTCATCGTCAACGTACTCAATCATAAACATGTGACTTCCAGCGCTCTTACTCACCATGTTGCTCTCGCCCTAATGCTGACGAATTTTCCAAAACAGAGCGAGTAACTCACTCTCACGTGCTCAAATCCGTTAAAGATCTCTGGTTTGGCGCGATTCTCTTGTTGGAGAAGCACGTGGCAATTGACGACGCAAAGGTGCGAAGCTTACTGCGTTTTGATGCGCGATGATGATGGTGAAGAGCGATTATGTTAATTCCTCCGACGTCGACGACTTAGACGACGCGTGCCCATCAAATGTGAACATCGGATATGGAGTCGTACTCTGTGAGAAGTGTTTGCGGTTACAGGCGGGTTTCCGAAAGGTGTTTGGACATATCGACTTCGTGGCAATAAATGTTTGCAAAGGTCCCAACAATATGTTTTCGCAAGAATACCGTACTTCTCGGAGGATAACTGTTTAAGTTTTTATGGGTTTGAACAGTATTAGCTGTGCCCTCTTGTCAACACCCACAATGCATAGCGTCTTAGAAGCAAGTTTCGATTTCCTATTGGGATTGATGAGGTTGCGGCAACAAAATCAGGATTTTTACACTAAACAATATACAACTCTTTGGCGTGATCGTGCTGTTTCGTGTCGTAATGTTTGACCTTGAATGAAGGTACAATGAAAATAAATGTTGAATTTTTGGCCCTCTTAAAATGATAGTCTTGATTACAAAATTTCCAAAGTATTTTTTTTTTAAGAGATTAGAAAATTTCACATGTCTAGAATTTTTTGGAAATGGTCTTAAAAACATATCTAGATTTTTTATTGAATATGTCCTATAAACATATGTAAGACAATAGTTTATAGGATCTTTAAAAAAACTCTAGATATAAATCACAATAGTATATAGTTCCTTTAAAAAAGGTCCCAGGAAATCGGTTACCAAAAATCAAGAGTTAATTTGCCAATTCTGAGAAAATCTCATTTTTTTCTGATTGCAGGGAATTTACTCAAAGCTCTTCGAAATATTTTGTTTCTAAAATGAGCAAACATGCAAACTATTTATTTATTTTCAAAAATCAATATTACTTTAAAAAATATTTTCAAAATTTCCCTAAAAATTGTTTGACCTTTTTAAAATAAAAAAAAAACACTATTTTTTCAAATGCAGTTTATCACTTTAAGTACTTTATCAAGTTTCAGTCAAGTAGTTTTAGATTGTGAATTTGGTTTTAATTGGAAAACCGTTTTTTCCTTTTCTGTTTTTACATTCGTAAAAAACACTATTTAAAACAAAATCAACCCGATGCAAATATTTTTTTTATGTTTATGACCCTCCACTTCGAGAAAGTGGAAAGGGTGAAGAAATATTCAAATTATAAGCAATGGTTTCAACACTAGAGTGAAAAAAAGTTTTGTAAAATGCACTACACTTCAGACTAGTTGTTTTGCAACCATTAGTTTTGAAAATATTAAAGTATGTAGGGGAAATATACCACTTCTCAGCATTTTTCTATTATCGGCCTATCAGCACTTTGATCATGAATTATATCTTTCATAATGTGTTTTTGACTCTTCCAATGTAACAAATTGCTCAAATAAAAGTGAGCAAGCCACTCTCCATTGTTGAAGAATCTAAAAATGTTGATTTAATAGCGAAAAACTGCAAAAGTGATGAGAATTCGTCGAACGGCTTAGATTGATTAAAATGGGTATATTTCCCCAGTTGACGATTTTTTTTCTAGCCAGGGTCAAGGGGCAAAAAATTGAAAAATTGATTTGCCATCATGTTGGCTTTTTATTCCAAAACAGTCAAACTTCCGGACCCAATGCTGCAAAAATCTGTTTTTTTTTATAGTAAAACTTTGTTGTAAATTATTTTTTTGGTGGTAGTTTAAGGGATGAATGAAAAATCCGCCTGGGAGAGGTCAAAAACTTCAATTTTGATCCAATACTGATAGTGCAACTTAATCTATGGACAAAAACCTATCTTTTGAAGGTAATACACACCTGATTGAAAAGGTTTTTGTATTGATTCGAAGCGATTTTATTAAATTTGTTAAAAAAGGTGACTTTTTCAGTAAATCAAAGAGGGGGTGCGAGAAAGCATTTTATTATTTTTTCTTGTCAAAGAAAACATTATTGCGAACATCATAATCTATCATTTAAGAAAAAATCCTCAACATGACCTCAAAATGGAACACGCTATTAGTCATCAATTTCTGTTGAAATTTTGAAGTTTTTTGAAAAAATATTTGTTTTGCTCTCTGATACCTTGGTGATTTTTAATACAACTTTTTGTCACCAAAAACTTGATTTGCAAAAAACACTTTTTTTGTATGTTTTAGGAGACATAAAATGCCAACTTTTCAGAAAATTCCAGGTTGTGCAAAAAATCTTTGACCGAGTTATGAATTTTTGAATCAATACTGGTCGCAAACATTTGTCAACTTAATTTTTCGATGTAAAATCAAATTTCCAAACAAAAATAATAACTGCTACTATTTTCAAAAAAGGTAACCTGAAAATGGCTATAACTTGAAAACGGTGCACTTCATCAAAATAACACTAAAGTACTTTTTGATTGCAAATTCGATTTACATCAATTTTTTTTTTGCGACCAGTAATTCGATTTTTAGAAATCGAAATCAAATCGACCAAAAATTCCTTCAAAAGATACAGATTTTTGAATTTTCATACAGTCATTCCTCGGTTTTGCACGCCTCGGTTTTGCACTGCCCCGGTTTTGCACCGTTCAGCTGCCTCGGTTAAGCACGGCCCAGTGCTTAACTGAAGCACAGAGCTTATGGGTTTTTGGCTATATGGGAGACATTGGCTTTAATCTTACGAAAACCATGCAAACATCAAAAATTACAGTGTTTTGGAATTGGGATGATGTCAGTTATCCATTAAAATTATTATTTCATGAAAGTTTTCACAAAAATAAGTATTTTTCCTGTATTTTGAAAATTCATTTTTTTTTCTCTAAAGAATCAAAAATATATTGTTATTGCAATATGGGTATCGAATGATCAGGTTTTTTCATACATTTTTTTTTTCTTAACTTATTTTTATTAGGTCCTTTTAGGCGCTGTGACCAGGTTGGGACCGAGGATCAGTAAAACAATATATAATAACAAAAAAAACTCCTTAAATTCCAAACTTGGAGATCATGTAACTGACGAGGGTTACTTGGTCCAAGCGGGTCTTGCAGGTCTTGAACCTGCCGATGTACTCGGAGAAAATCCGCCACAGCTCAGCCGAACTGTAGAGTACCTCCCCGGCTTCCTTCTCCGTGGCTCCACCGTCTCGGGGGCCACCTTGGCTGCTTCCTGCGGGACGAGGGCGATCCTTGGATTTTCCGTCCGGAACTGCGCCCGGCAGCGGAGGGAACTCCGCCGGCGTAAACGCCGGAACTGCTGGACTCTGCTTCTCCGCCTTCCTTGCCGGCGGTTTCGGTTTCGACGCCTGCTGGCGCCTCCGGATGAAGTCGTTTTTTCATACATTTCGGATGTAATAACAACATTTTTAGAAAATACTCCAAATTTTCACAAAACTACGTTTTTTCGAAAAATACTCAAAATTTCAATTTTAACAATATGGATATCAAACGATCGGGATTTTTTCATACATTTCGAATGTAATAACAACATTTTTTTTTAAATACTCAAAATTTTCACAAAACTACGTATTTTCGAAAAAAAAAATACTCAAAATTTCAGTTTTTACAATGTGGGTATCAAACGATCGGGATTTTTTTCAAAAATTTCGAATGTTATAACAACATTTTTTGAAAATACTGAAAATTTTCACAAAACCACGAACTCAAAATTTCAGTTTTTACAATATGGGTACCAAATAATCGGGATACCTCTTGTAAAAAAACGGAAATTTTGAGTATTTTTTTCTAAAATACGTAGTTTTGTGAAAATTTTAGTATTTTCAAAAAATATTGTTATTACATTCGAAATGTAGGAAAAAATCCCGATCGTTTGATACCCACATTGTAAAAACTGAAATTTTGAAAAGTTTTACAAAAATACGTAGTTTTGTGAAAATTTTGAGTATTTTCTAAAAATGTTGTTATTACAATCGAAATGTATGAAAAAATCCCGATATTCATATTGTTAAAATTGAAATTTTGAGTATTTTTTTGAAAAAAAGTTGTTTTGTGAAAATTTGGAGTATTTTCTTAAAATGTTGTTATTACATCAAAAATGTATGAAAAAACTGATCATTTGATATCCATATTGCATTCGAACTCCGCCTGTAATGATGGATCTTGATGACAAACTGAACTTCAGCTACAACCATAAGTGGTTGTAACCAAAGGGAAGAGAAACCATTGAGAACCTGAACTGCCGGTCGTAAGCCCGGGTAAAGGAGGAACGTTGATATGGAGGCTGTTCTCTGCTTCCATATCGTAAAATCAAAAATCCACGGAGAACCAAACGGAGTGCTATACGGATGGTTCACAAAACTAGTCTGCCGTCCTAGTGCAAACGAGGCTTTCACGCACTCCTACATGGACCCCAATCTAAGGTGTCATGCGACCCGTGCCGAGGGATGAATGTTTGGAGGGGTCTAAAATATCTTTCCAGGTCTTAGCGGAGCCTGTGTGGTACCAAGGCGCCCCACGCAGTAACCAAGCCTCCTCTGACTCTATGCAGGCTCTAGTCTCAGTTGAAGTGTGTTTTTTTCCTTGCAGTAGACATTCGGTAATCATGGATACTTTAAACAAAACAATGGACACGAAGGAGAAGGAGAAGGGAGATAGTGGAGAGGAAGTAGTGGAGAAGAAGGAAGATGAAGAGGTGGGATCGTCCAAGGGGACGGACGATGTGGAGCTCGACAGCATCGGATCGCTGGATGAGAAGATGGAGGAGCAACTAGACTCCATGTCGCTGGGGACGATCGCCTCGGTCTCGTCGTCAATCCTGGACACGCCGAATCGGTCATCCGTACAGGCAGGTCAAGAGCATGGCGATGACGACCCGAGGCGAAACGGAGAAACCGTGGAAAAGAGCAGAGGTTTGCGCATGAGCGATGCTGAGCTCAAGCGCTTCAACTGGCTCCTTGGCCAAGGCCATTCTCTAGCCGCAGCTCGGGAGTTGTGTCGCTTCTCGGTGGTTTCGCAGAAACGGCAACGTTCTGAGGAACAACCGTCTCCAAATACCGGTGGACAGTCCGGTCCACAAAACAAAAGGTCCAAGGACAACCACAATCCAGGACCAGGGATCACCTTCAAGGAGCTGGCGGACGCTGTTCCAATTGCCATCACCACCGTGGGTTATCCCGAAACACGGCTCTCTATGGAGCAACTCGTAGTGGTCAAGGAGGCGCTGATTACAATGATAGGCAATCTCGTCAATCCGGTGGTCAGGCCTAACTTCCGCAGCTGCGAGTTCAAACTGGGGTACCTGATACTTGCGTGCGGAGACGCTTGCACTGCGTCCTGGCTGAAAGAGACTATCACCTCACTCATCCCGTGGGAAGGTGCTTCTCTAAAAGCCATCGAGGTCACAGATCTGCCGAAGCTGCATTCCTTTACGGCGTACGTCTTCGACAGCTGCAACGACTCCACTCTACGCATTCTCCAGCTTATGGAGAATCAAAATATCGGTCTCAGCACCAAATCCTGGCGGGTAATCAAAAGGAAAGTGATTGCCAAGACGGTGGAACTGCTGCTGGAGGTAGATGAGAAGTCAGCAGAGACCATCGCTGCCAACAACTCCCACCTGAACTTCAAGTTCAGCAAGGTTCGCTTGCGCAAGGTGACCGGGGGCGCATCCACCGCCAAAAGAGGAAATTCTGTTGCTCAAACGAGCAATCCCGCGAAAGGTGGAACGGTACAGCAAAAAGGCAACAAGGGGGGCAAGCAACGACCATCTGCGAAAGCAAGCGCGGTTAAGCCCAACCCCCACGCCCAAAAGCAAAAACCAATCGCCTCTAGCACCGATGCTGCAACGGGTACGGAGCCAAAAACCGCTCGCGGTTCAAAGCCCCAACCGCCTGGAACCAGCAACGCTCAGAAACCCCTCAAGGGCAAAGGAAGCAAACCTGTAACCCCAAGCTTGCAAGCCTTGGGGAGCTTACACGAGGATCCTGGGTCCTCATACATCGGCGACACAGCCGTCGGAATCCGTCAACCGACGCTCGAGTCCAATGGACAACGGGCAGAAGGCGGCACACCCCCTGGACAATGAGCAGCATCCGCTGCATCCAAGTGAACCTTCATCACGCTAAGGGCGCATCAAGTGTGCTTAGCAGAAGGTTCACAAAGAGCAACTGGGAGTTGCTCTCATCCAGGAACCGTGGGTAAACCACAAAAAATACGCGGACTTACTAGTCCAGACAGTAAGTTAATTTACTGCAACTCGCAGACATCCCCAAGATCTGCAATTCTGCTACGCAGAGATATCAAGTATTCTCTCATTACAGAATTTACCCAGCGTGACATCGTAGCTGTAACGCTAACGGTTCCAACGACCAGAGGAAAGCAGGAGGTGGTCGTTGCATCCGCTTACTTCCCGGGCGACCAGGACGTAATACCACCACCTGAGGTGGACGCACTTGTGCGTTACTGCAGGGCTGTCAACAAACCGTTCCTCATCGGTTGCGACGCGAACGCCCACCACACCATATGGGGAAGCACAGACGTCAACGAAAGAGGTGAGTACCTTCTTGAATACCTGTCGTCGCATGATGTCAATGTATGCAATAAGGGCAATGAACCTACTTTTGTTACTGTCGCAAGACAGGAGGTTTTGGACCTCACTCTGTGTAGTGCTGCTTTCGCAGACAAAATAAAAACTGGCATGTCTCTGAAGAAGCTAGTCTATCTGATCACAGACAGATTGTCTTCGACATAGAAGCCAGTCAACTGAAAAGGAAACGTTTCGTGACCCATCCGACACGGACTGGAATGCCTTCCGAGGTCACCTTACCCGGTCCAAACCACATGCCCCTCCACGGATACGAACACCCGAAGAATTGGACAATGCAGCGGATATTCTCCAACACAGAGTCACGGCTGCCTATCAGGCAAGCTGCCCAAAAAAGGTGAGGGAAATCTGTCGAGACGTACCGTGGTGGAGCGAAAGCCTGAGCAACCTCCGTAAGGAGGCACGAAGGCTTTTCAACCGAGCAAAGCTCACTTCTGAATGGGATGCCTACAAAGCAGCCCTAACGAAGTACAACGCGGAGCTGAGGAGGGCCAAAAAAACTAGCCTGGCCAATTTCTGCGAGGACATAAGCTCGATGTCTGAAGCAACCCGACTCCAAAAGGCGTTGTCGAAAGACCATTCTAACGGTCTAGGACAGGTGAGAGACGAGCAAGGCACTCTCACTGTCACAAACAAGGAAACACTGCAAGTACTCATGAGTATGCACTTTCCAGAATCAACTGAAAGAGAGGAGGATGCTGCTAGTATCCGGACTGCAGATGGCGCATGGTGTCGACCATCAAGAGAGTCAGTCCAACTAGCCCGTCGAATGTTCAATCAGTCTTCAATCAAATGGGCCCTCAGTACGTTTGAACCACTGAAGGCTGCGGGACCCGATGGCATCCTTCCAATCTTTCTCCAAAAAGCAGCCGACACCATAATGGCTGAGCTGATCAACCTACTTCGAGCCAGCTTCACCCTGGGCTACATCCCTCGAAGCTGGCGCAAAGTCAAGGTGATCTTCATACCTAAGGCCGGCAGAAGTGATCCCACGACGCCAAAAGCCTTCAGACCCATAAGCCTGACAGCAACGCTGCTCAAGCTTATGGAGAAAATCACGGACAACCACATCCGGGCGAAGTTCTTGAAGTACTTCCCTTTGCATAAACACCAATATGCATACCAAGCGGGCAAATCGACCGAAACTGCCCTACACACGTTAGTGTCACGTATCGAGAACGCACTGAAATATAAAGAATCTGCACTTTGTGCTTTTCTTGATATTCAGGGCGCTTTCGATAACACTTCGTACACAGCCATCAATGAAGCGCTCCGGTCGAGGAACGTCGATGGAACAACTGCGAGCTGGATTCATGCTATGCTTACGAGCAGAGAGATTTCAGCATCGCTAGGAGACACATCTATCACAATAACAGCAGCCAAAGGCTGTCCGCAAGGGGAGTACTATCTCCTTTGCTTTGGCTGCTGGTGGTAGATAGCCTTCTAAGAAAACTCACACTACTTGGCTACGAAGTCATTGGATATGCTGACGACGTAGTCTTAATCATCCGGGGGAAGTACGACGGAACGTTATCGGACCGTCTACAGTCAGCTCTAAACTGCACCATGTCGTGGTGTGAGCAGGGAGGGCTGACGATAAACCCCAACAAAACCGTGATAATCCCGTTTACTAACAGGAGGAAACACGACCTTAGGCCGCCTACCTTGAAAGGAACCCAACTGACCTTCAGTTCCGAGGTCAAATATCTAGGAGTAATCCTTGACAAAAAGCTGAACTGGAATGCACATCTGGACTATGCGGTAAAGAAGGCAACTACTGCTATCTGGGCGTGCAACAAAATGCTCGGCAAAACCTGGGGCCTTAAACCAAAACTTGCATTCTGGTCTTACACCACCATCGCTCGACCTAGGGTAACCTATGCGTCGACCGTTTGGTGGCCGAAGACTGAACAGAAGACATGTCAGTCGAAGCTGACCAAGCTCCAACGACTGGCATGTCTCTCTGTAACGAGTGCAATGAAAACAACCCCCACCGCGGCCATGGAAGCCATGCTATGCATTCTGCCTTTACATTTACATGTGAAGCAGGAGGCAGCGCTTGGCGCTCTACGACTACAACGGTGTAACAACTGGGTGGAAGGAGATGGAACGGATCACTCGCGGATCGTGAAGGCTTTTGACATTTCCCCCCTTGCAACTTCAGTCTCGGACTGCATGGAGGTGAGGCCCAACATGGACATTCCATATGAGGTGATTGAAACAAATCGCCAAATGTGGAGTAATGGAGGACCTACACTTCCAGAAGGAACTATTCGTTTCTTTACGGATGGTTCAAAAATGGGCACTTCTACTGGAGCTGGAGTCTTCGGTCCTCGAACCAGGGAAACCATATCTATGGGAAAGTGGCCTACCGTTTTTCAAGCAGAAGTGTATGCCATAAACATCTGTGCGAGGACGTGTATTATGAGAAATTATAGACACGCAAAAATCGGTATTTTCTCGGATAGCCAAGCTGCACTATTGGCATTAAAATCCTCTAAATGCGAATCCAAACTTGTTTGGGAGTGCGTCGCTTCCCTCAGGGAACTTGCTTCTCGGCATAACAGAGTGATGCTGTTTTGGGTCCCAGGGCACTGCGGCATTGAAGGCAACGAAATGGCTGATGAACTTGCCAGACAAGGCTCATCAAACATCTTCGTGGGTCCCGAGCCGTTCCTTGGAATCTCAAAAGTGCCGTGAAGCAAGAAATAACTAATTGGGGACAATCGCAAATCGCTTCAATCTGGGGCGAGATGCGAGGATTGAGACAAGCTAAAACTTTTATCACTCCAAGTCCTTCAATTGCCAGGAAACTTCTTGGCTTAAACCGTAGGGAACTACGAATACTCGCAGGGCTTCTAACAGGACATTGTCCTGCCAGATATCACCTGCACAAAATCGGCAGGTGGCCTAACAACCTCTGTCGTTTTTGTTTAACTGAGCTGGAAAGCTCGGCACATTTACTCTGCTTCTGCGGAGCACTTGTGTCTCGAAGGCTGCGGTTCTTTGGATCGCACCTTCTTACGCCGTACGATGTATGGCACCACACCCATCCCAAGAAGGTCATACAGTTCATCGACTGTATTGCGCCGAATTGGGATAAACCATGTCTGCAAAATAACCCCTCGTCTTCCGATCCAATGGATACGAGTAATTTGTAGTATGGACAGTAACCAGGGTACATCACAAAAGATAGCCTTCTCAGGTGGTCGCAGTGAACTTAACCCAATGCCCATTGGGCAATAAAAAAAAAAAATCCATATTGCAATAACAATATATTTTTGGTTTCTTTAGAGAAAAAAAATGCATTTTCGAAATACAGAAAAAATACGTATTTTTGTGAAAACATTCATGAAATAATAATTTGAATGGATAGCTGACATCATCCGATTCCAAAACACTAAAATTTTTTGATGTTTGCATGATTTTTCGTACGATTAAAGCCAATGTCTCCCATATATCCAAAATCCCATAAGCTCTGTGCCGGTTATGCACGCATCGGATTTGCATCCCCCATATGCGGTGCTAAACCGAGGCACGACTGTACATCATTTTTGTATGGACAGCTGCCAAATTTGTAAGGAAAATCATATGGACAAACTAATGGTGCAAAATGGCTGCTTTGGACATACCGAAGGCACTAAAAAAGTTTCAGCCAGATCAAAAAATACAACAAAAAAATCTAATGACCGAAATCTGAGAGAATTGCTCAGTTACAACAAAAAATTTAACAACATTTTTAATTAAAAATTATGTTCTAAATGATAAAAAATAACCTCTCTAGGTTACGGCAGATTCGAATTTACAGTACTTTTTTGACAAACGAGTAAAGAGAGTAGTAGAAAACGAAGCGTTTTAAAAACTATTTTTTAACTATTTTAATGAAAAATACATTATTTCAGAATTTTGCACTTGTTTTCGTTCAATCAAGATCATATTCGGGATGTAGTGGAAAGCATAGAATTCAATTTAAACCACTGTAATGTGCAGTCGATACCACACAATTTAAAATAAATTTTAGAGCGATAAAAAAACGACATTAAACTTTGAAAATATTTCTAACGGCGAGGAGAGGAGGGGAGTCTAATAAACTTGAAAAATTGCTAAGCTTTATTTTATTTTATGAAAACCAAAACAAAATATATATTCTGATAATTGGATCTGGGCCATTATTCTAAAAGGTCCTTAGAGTCTTATAGGACCGTATCCGGCTCTCGGAATTAAACGTTGGTCACTTCTGCCGCGGACCTTCTAACGTCCTCAGCAAAGTGCACTCAACCTCACACATGTTTCCATAATTGAAATTAGCATGTTCGCGCCGGCACTTCCCCATCACGCCAAGCTCATCAACTAATAACCTCACTTGTTGAGAAACAAACAAAAAAACTCATCCCCACAGCCCTAATTCGTTAATCGTGAGTTATCGAATGGTGGCGATTGCGCCGATCGTCGGCACGCTTCCCTCAAATATTTGAGTCGATTCGGAACTCATCCGAATGGCTAACGAGACGGTCGAGCATTCGAGATTTTTCCCCAGCAGTGGTTCAGGACTTGGGCATTGAGCATCAAGCACGTAGCTGCAAGTTCAACAGCGCTCTTATTTTTGGGTGATTTGTGGAATGCAAAGTGCCACTAAGCCCTGGGACAAGTGCTACTCTATAATGCTCATCAGCACTAGGCATGGAGACGAGATGTTCAAAAATCCGGAAGATGAGCTTGGGTTGTGAATCTGTGCAGCAGGTTTGAACAGATGGCACGCGTTGCCGTGAAGCTGGGTGGAGAAGGTGTTAGAAATTGCGGTGGAGGAATTACATCAGACCGCTGCAAGGCTCCATCCATCGTGCAAAGCTGTAAAACTTAATTAGTAGTGTCTAATTAGGTGACATTTCGCTTGCGGCTAGCTGACCTGTACACATGTCACTACTGCAGGTACGCGAGGTCGGTTTTTGTGTAGCTTGTACTTATTTTACAACCATATCTGGGCCACCATAAACACTTTCTTTGGTAGGACCTTGAAACCACCCGTAAGGAGTCATTTTACTAGCTCTAAAATGATTGCAAAAATTGTGAAACGACAGAAAAAATCTAATCTAATACAATCGCCTGCATGATTCACTTAGCACGTACTAACCAAATTTAGTCACCCGTCCCGTTACGACTAATCCATTTGGCCAAAAAGCTTTAAACATTAGATTCTCCAGTGCCAAAACATGACAAACCACGCAAATGACGTAATCATTCACGGTGGTGACGGGCAAAAAACAGGCGCCACATGGCGCGAGCGTACTCCAGGTGATGAGCATTCTCACTTTTCGAGACTAGACTCTGTCTGGAACTCTGTGGTGTGTATGCAAAACACTTCAACCTGCGGTTGCCGATGGCGAAGGGTTGTTAGAATCTGACGCTGCCACGCAATCTTGAAAGCGGAACTCATCCGGCTTAGTCGTCAATTGAGGAATTACGCTCGATTTGGAGAAAAATCAAGGCTCACGTGGGTTGTTGGAGTTGTCTGTATTCAAATTAAAATAAAAGTGTTTACACCAAACATTGAACTGTTCCAGCTTGGATTCGCAGGAGCAGACGGGTCAACGTATCCTTTGTCAGTTGGGGGATACATAATACATGCTCCTCTTAACAGATTAATTTCATAGAAAAAAATGTTTACAACTTCTTGCAAAGGTCTCAAGTAATGCAATTTTAATGCTCTTTATGCCCTTTTCTAAGCGTAATTTATATAAAAAGCTCCCACTTACACGCGATACCCCGCCCGAACCCATCGTTAAAGGTCACCCAATCTGCTAATCTACCCGCAGACCTATGGTCACAGTATAGATATCATAGCCATAAAGCGACAAACGCCCGCGAAGATGGCGATACCCTCCCAGCAGTCAGTGGTGCAGCCCAAGCTGAAAGAAAGATCTACGTCCCGTAGTCTTTGACCAGCAGCAGTGTTGCTCATATGAACGCGCACGCTGGTCATCGCGCCGGTCGTAGATTACAAAATTCAAAACCGGGTACCGGCCGTCAAGGTCAACCGCGTATCGGACGCGACGCGTCTGGCGGGTGTGGAACTAACGGTCACCGTACGAAACCGTTTGAGATTTTTTTTTTTTTGGGACTTGAAGACGACAAATTTTGGAAAATACTTTCGATTTCGGTGAATGGCAAGTTCTTGCCCCATTGATCGAAAGGACTTCCAGCAATCCAAACTGCCGTCGTAGAAGAATCCATTGAACTATGTTGTCGTCGTACAACGCGCATAAAAGGTCGAACGAAACGACGATGACGCGTTGTCGGCAAACAATGACAAGAGATCTGAAGAACCTTACTTTCCAAACCATTCAATCACAACCGATTGGGGTTTGGGGTTGTTCGGTGTCGAGTGCTTCGGAGCATCCAGCAATTCTCAAGATATTGCGCTTTTGTCATGTCGGGACACAACCAGCTTAACCGGGCAGATTACCGAAGAGCCACCCTGATGAAGTTTTTTTTTTTCTGAGCGGCGAATACCTTGCGCCAATTTTGCTTTGTTTGTTTCGCACATCTAGGCAGGTACCAGGACTTGGAAATTGTGTGTGGGTGACTGGGGATGGTCAAAACAACCGTGTTTGTAGCTGCAATTATAAATCATTACTAAAAATGAATGCAGAGTTGTTGTAGATTTGTGGACATTTTTAGTAGGGTCTTTTAAAAAAATGAGTAAACATTGAGTGTATCCCACTTACTCCGTGATGTTTAAATTTGTTTAAAGTGCCTAATAACACAAAAGTCAAGATTTAAGGCTTGCTGCATTCCATAAATATGGCTAGGGCTGACAAAATCAAGTTATGCATGCTAAAAACTACAATTTATAAAACATGGGGCTTGTCAAAAATTAGCGACTCATTTAAAGAATTTTTAATTCAAATTCTTCTTGAATTGGCATAATTTGCATGATAATTTGGCATTTTCAAACGTTAGTCGTTGTTTAAGAAAATCAGAAGACAAATGCCTTTTTTTAATTCCGTGAAGGGTTTCCGAGAATTAATAAATCAGAGCAAAAAACCTAATTTCCCCAAGTTTCATTGTAAGCTGAGTAGGATGACAAGAAAAAAATAAAATTGTTGGAAAATCTTAAGAGATACCCCCTGGCCTATTTTGCCTATTTTGAGCCAAATCGGTTAACATTTAAGGTACGCGATTGATCGTTTGAGTTTTGTATAGGAAAATGGGGGTCATTTTTTTATTGTCACCCTAATGCTGAGTCAACAAAAGTTGACATTATTTTAAAAAAAAATACGTTGCTTTATCCACCCTTAGGTGGTTGGTGCCTTCCTCTCATTCAAAGGGTAATGCTATCCAAAATAGACACGCTCGTGGGAAGGTCTTTAAATTACCTATCCAAAGATAGGTCGCATGATATATTTGGAATACGTTTTCATCGAAATATCTGAGAACTAGCCCCCAAAAAGTGTATAAATAACTCTTAAGTGCTTATAACTTTTGATAGGGTTGTCAGATCTTCAATGTTTTGGACGCGTTGGAAAGGTCTTTTAAATACCTTTCTAAAAATGTATAACATGCTGGGGTTTCTTACAAAAACCACCCTTTTTACAATCTTCCGGACTTTAGTCAAAATCGTTTTTTTTAGCATAACTTTTGAAGTACTTAACTAAACTTCATAATTTTCAATAGGGACTTATGGGACCCCAAGACGAATCGAATGAGACCAAAACGGTCCAAATCGGTTAAGCCAGTGCTGAGATAATCGAGTGCATATTTTTTTGGTGCACAGACCCACATCCCTACACACACACACACACACACAGACATTTGCTCAGAATTCGATTCTGAGTCGATAGGTATACATGAAGGTGGGTCTAGGAGGTCTAATTGAGAAGTTCAGTTTTCGAGTGATTTTATTGCCTTTCCTCAGTAAGGTGAGGAAGGCAAAAATACAAATCTCGGATTAAATTTCTAAAAGCCGTAAATGCCATTAGTAAACAAAGTCCATTTTACATCGGTATTCGACCTACTTATGAAAAATTAATATCAAAAACTCTCGAGATTGTTCATCTACACGTCCTTCAAGTGCCCCAAACTAAAAATTAATAAAATTTTGTCTCATTTTCGAGAAAAACGAAAATTAGTGTAAGAGGTCACGGTGGCTCTTACGGCTTTTTGAAAACTCACCCGAGAAATGGGGTATTACTCGAAACCAATGTGTTTTCACAAAAGTTCTTATCAATAATTTCGAAATACCTACAAGGCTGGTAAAAGTATTAATACATTGTTTGGGTGAAACTTCTATCAAAGATGTAGGTTGTGATAAAAACTTAAATAAAAGGTAGACGGAAACAATACCTAATTTTCTGTTTGACTTTTTTATTACTAAAAGTAATAACCCAAGAATACGTATTTTTTAACTGAGCAATTCTCTGAGATTTCGGTCATTTTTTGTATTTTTTAATCAGGCTAAAACAATGGATTCCTCGTGATTTTCTACATAAAATAATTTACGTTGAAACTGTAGAAATAATATAATATCAAGGTATTTTCGAAAAACACATTAGAAATGGGTAAAATGGGGCAAAATGGACTCTTGCCATCATTTGCCACCAATGAGAGTGTCACCGATCGATTTTTCGTGATTTTGCTAAAAATAGTATAATTTTAAAGTATAAAAACAACGTTAATTAGAGATATTGGCGAAAAACACATACAATGGGGTAACTGGGGCAAAATCAGCCCATGCTGTCATTTGCCGCAAATGAAAATGTCACAAATCGATTCCTCGCGATTTTCTACGTAAAATAACATACTTTAAAACTGAAGGAAACTACAGTAATGGGCCCTTGCCGTCATTTGCCGCTATTGAGAGTATCACCAATCGATTTCTCGTGATTTTTTCATAAAATAAGATACTTTAGAAGTGCGGCAAACTACGTTGAAGATATTCGAGAAAAACACCCTAAAAAAGGCAAAATGGGGTAAAATGGAACACTTCCCGTCATTTGTCGCTAATGAGAGTACCACCTATCGATTCCTCGTAATTTTTGATGCTTTTAACAGGCAGAAACTGACGGCATCAAAAGATCCGTTTTTTCACCCGTTTTTGCCCACTGTGCAGTGTAGTCCTTATCCATACCTACTACTTTGCCGAAGACACCAAATCGATCAAAAAATTTCTTCAAAAGAAAAGTATTCTTTTTCTACCCAAGTGCTGAAAAGTTCCAGCTTTCAGCTTCCATTCAGTGTCTCTTGAACACTTTAGAAACTTTTCAATTCAGTTATTTAGAAATCAATTTCCCAAAATCCATTTGTTGAAAAATTTGAAATTATTTGAAATATTTTAGGGGTCAAAAAACCGCAATTTTTGAACCAATCAAATCGCATAAGAGACATTGAAGATTGGACATCTGGTTGCTGAAATACAGCAAATAAAATTAAAAGACACAAGACAATTTTAGTTTTTTTATGTTTCAAATTTTTCACAATTTCTAAAGGTTTAATTTTCAACATTTGTGAAATTTTATGAACTACTCGAAAAAAATATTTTGAAAATTTTGGAATCATGACTAGCATTCAAATGGGCGTAATATTGAATTGCTGGTTCCTTTTAAATGTAAGTCTTGATTCCAAAACGTTTAAATTATTTTTTTCGAATAGTTTAAAAATTTCAACACATTCATTTTGGGAAATTGTTTTTTGTGAGAAAAAGTTAATTTGAAAATTTCTATACATGCGGATTTTAAGAAATTGATTTTTTGTAAAAGAAAAAGGTAATTCAAAAATCGTAAAAAAAACTCCGCGTAAATTATTTTCCTGCATAGTCCTCATGTCTTCTTCAAAGTTGTAGGTATCGACTTACAACTTTGCCGAAGACACCATAGTGATCAGAAAATTCTTTCAGAAGTTACAGATATCAGACTATTTACGTACCAATTTTGTATGGGCAGCTGCCAAAATTGTATGGAGCCTTGTATGGATGTTTCAGTGACACAAAATTGCTTCTTTGGTCATAAGAAAAGACCTCTTGAAATTTAAATAAAAAAAAAGTCTGGATCATTTGTGAGTTTTGAACAACAGTTCAAAAAACATTCATATTTGCATTCCACATTTCAAACAGAACATCCCTGCCCGAAAAGCCTATCCACTTCCAAAACCCATGAATCAGTTGACATCGATTTCAACTTTGCCGTAAACATTCCCAATCACCAACGAACCAACCAGCATACAATCATACTCCGCGGAGCGAAGGTTGAACTTTGTTGAGCGATTGAGTTCAAATATTGAACGGCGTTTACGGGGAAAAGATGTGCGAACCCAAAAAAAAATCACAGACTAGATTATGTAATAATTTTGTCATCTGCCAAAAACCAGCTGAGATAAATTCTTGCTGGTTACTCGATTCTACGAAGTGCAGGGTGGGCGTGAGTGAATTTTCCGTGATTTATGGTACGGTGTTTTGGACTGGACCGTGCTGGCCAGGTCAGAGTTAATTGAGATTTATTGAGCAGAAAATGCAACCAGTGCGATGAGCTGTCAATGCCACGTTGGGGGATAAGTTAGATAAATATGGCTAGCTGATGGTGGTTATTTGGAGTTAGAACAGATGACATTTAACCAAGGACTGTAATTTTATCACGCAATCTATATTTAGGTTGATTCCCATAAATAAATATGAAACATAATTTAGATGAAGGTTCTTCTTAATCACAGAAGAATTGTACAAATCTTAAAGTCGCTATAAACATAGATTCTAAACCTGAACCCAAAAGCAACTCAACGCTGCTTGTTTAACAGCAATTAACAGTTCACAATCAGAAGGCATCACGGAAATGTTGTTTAACAACTGCAAATTAAGCTAGAATTCCAAGTAATTCTAGCTACCCAAAAGAAACACACCAAAAGCTCATTAGCAGCAAAAATGTCTGCAGGTTCGCGATTATACCACCCACGCGCACGATTTTCACCAGCACAAAAGCCTTTTGTCAATCCACACACACACACACACACACTTTTCCGAGAAAATTCTGCTCAGTTTCAAGAATGACATCAATAGAGTTCGAATTTTCCCGAGACAACGACGGCTTCTGAGAGGGGGTTTGTCTTGCCGTGTGAATCTGGGCTGAAAATTAGCTTCCGTCAAACGACGACGGCGACAAACGACGACGGCTGACAAACGAGCTTGGCTTTATTGAAAATTATTCAAATGGTTGATTTAATTAGCTGTAATTAATAGCTAATATTCGCCAGCAACCCCGTACTCAGCGAGCGCGCCTGTCCGGAGCTGGTGAAACGCTTTTCACACGCCAACGCATTGGAAGCGGAAAAGATGGCGAGTCTGTAGTTCTGAGCAAGAACAATGCCTTACAACTGCGCCAGTGGCGTCGAAAAAATCAGCAGTTTCTTCTGATACACTTTGTTAAAATAAAAAAAATCACAATATCTTTTTTCTTACAAATAAACAATTTTCTGAGGCTTCGGAAAATGTTTTTTTTTATTGGATGAAACTTTCGAGTACTGTTTCTATGAACAAACAAGTCATTTTGTATCATCTTTTGTCCAAACAACCTATCATACCATTATGGCAGCAGTCCATACAAAAAGGCTTTTGAATTATTAAAAAATCTTGTATCTTGAGAAAAGATTTTCTGATCGATTTGGTGTTTTTGGATAAGTTTTAATTTGTAGATATTGAAGTCCTTCTCAGAAAAAAAGTTACACTATAAAAAATAAACACTTTGTTAAATTCGAATAAACAATAAATACTAAAAAAATGGATTGAACAAAATTATACTTTTTGAAAAATCTAATTTCAAGATATGTTTTATGTGCCAAATAAAAAAAATGGCAGTGGTGCCATTTTTTTTTACAAATCATGGATTTAAAAAGATATGGAAATAGTATATTCAAATGAAAAATCTAATTTTAATCGAAAAATACTTTAATAATTTATAAATTCCGATGTCGTGCTTCGATTTTGAGTTATATCAACAAAAAAATGTATTTGATAATTACTTGACTTTTTTACACTCAAAAAAATGAGTTCACGTAAACGTGAACAGAGTTCATGCTCGGTGGCATGAACTCTGTTCACGTTTACGCGAACTCATTTTCTTCAGTGTGTCTTTAAAAGTCATGACCAAGACCAATCAAGACCAAACTAATGTAAATTACTTTGCAAATTTGATTTTAAATCTTGAAATAACGTCAAAATATTTTCGATGATTTCGATAATGATCATGCTTTTTTCATATTGGCAACACTTCCAAATGAATTTTGGACGGACTTCTACCATACGTCATCAAGAGTGACATTGGGTTTAGGGGGTGATTTTGAGTCATACAAAAATGCTGAAATTTGCATGACCCAATTTCACCCCCCAGACCCAAAGTCACCACTGATGGCGGTAGCTCAAAAGATGGCATTTTTTGTCATTTTTTAAACTCAAAAAAAATATTTTTTTATTAAATTTATACATCAATAAAATATATTTTTCAAAAATGGTTTTTTGAACAACCATTTATTTGTGTGATACGTCGAATAAAAAAAAAGTTTTTTAGAGTGTAATTCAGTAATTTCCCACGAAAACAGCATGGAAAAAAAACAAAACTGCTCGAATCAGGCTCAAAATTATCTTGTGGGTTCCTAGGCCGATTTTTTTTCTCATAAAATTATTTTTTTAGGTCCTTTTCGGTACTGGGACCTGGTTAGGACCGAGTCGGCTTAGGCCGAAATTATTAGACCTTTTTTTGTTCGGCCGTTAGGGTGACCAGACCTACACTTTTCTAGGGTGGTTAAAAAAATGGCAATTTTCGTCGATTTTCGCAAAAACTACATTTTTCAAAAAATTATAACTCCCCGCCGATTTCAACTGTCGCAAGTGAAAGGTTTAAGTTGGTCTTTTAAGGAAAAATAGTTAAAGGTTTAAACAACCTACCTAGACTTAAACATTTTAAAGTTATCGCAGTTTTAATGAAAAAAGTTTTTTTTTTTGCCGATTTCGTCATTTTTACAATTTTGCGCGCATCATATCTCGGAATCCTGTTCATGAACTCTTCCCATTTTTTAGTATGTTACGTAAAAATGTCCGAGGAATCCGATAAAAATATTTCCAGACATAGGATCTTTGGTCCACACACCGTCAAAACGCCATTGTAATGTTTCATACGACCTTTTCATATGTTAGGCTAGGTTTTTGAAACATCTTACTATTTTTCTTTGCTTTTCTATTACTTGATTAAAAATGCATAAATAAACGATAACAATTTCTTATTAATAGTTTTCAATCGATTTTACAAGTTTTTTCGAATAAAATTTTGGCATTTGCCGCCTGAGTTTTTAGGAAAATTTTGAAGAGGGGGACAAAAATTTTTTTAAAAAATTGCATTTGCATAAGAACTTCCAAAAAATCATAATTTACTAACAGAAAATGAATCCCATAAAAAAAAAGATTTTAGGAGGGAAATTCAAAATTTTCTGAACAATTTTGTGTCATAAATAAACAAATAAATAAATAAACAAATAAATAAATAAATATGTTTTTAATTGCCTTTTTTCTACTTTGCGAAATGTTTGAGCTTGAGTTAAGGATGGTACAAAATCTGGTACTGGAGATTCTTTTTTTTAAGAATCGATCATCAGTGTTTGATTTCCAAAAATCTCTACACCACTGTATTTTTTCCAGTCAGCCATTCAATCTCCATCTTCCAATGCCTAGTTTGCGCTCTATCACGGTTCAACGCGAATAGTTCCGTTCTGCCAGGTGATTTACCCGGCAGCCATCGAGCGCTATAATTGACTCTAGACGACCCAAGTACTTGTCCGAACCACCCCCGCCCACTTGTCCGAGAGGGTGCCCTCCTCAAGAGCACTAATTAGTGTTTGTCGTCTCACTTCTGTCGAGTGCTACTCGGGTCTGTCTTCATTTGAAGCGTTTGCTCTGGTTTATTTCCCACCAAGCAAAATTCGGTTGAAATGGTTAGATAAACGAAACTCACTATCAAATGCCACAAATGTTCGCAGATTAATTGCATTTTTGATTAAAATCAAGGTTGCCAGAATCAATGGGTTTGTGTTTCTTGAGGGAAACAAAATGTGAAGTTAATACCTGCAGACTTTAGCAAATCCGGCTAGAGCGAAACTTCCCAGCCTCGGTGCGCTGCTTGACTCGATAAATTAACTATTAGGTAAATGGCAATAAAAAAAGGTCGAATGAATTATTCTCAATGGCCAATTCAGATTCGAAACTTTTTTTTGCCTTCATTGACGGCAGCCGTTCGAAGAGTAAGATTACTTTGTGGCACATTCTAATAAATTATGCATATAAATAAAATAAGTGCGGAATTTTGATACATTTCAAGTTCAAGGAAGAATCCGAAACTTGCTGGAAGGCATCGCGACCACACACTAGGGTCTCTCTGTGTCTTCAAATTATTTCATTAGGAATCGATGTTTTGCATACCGGTAGCCAATTACGGAAGACGACCTGGTACTAGCAGTAGCGAGGCGAGATTCGTCACGACTTTTAGCAGATGAACGGTGTATGTAGTGTTCATCAAGCAAGCGTGTACTACAAATTTAGTACATATCATTGGATCAAGGTCTTTTAATGAAACCGGAAGTTTCACATGTTTAATGTGGTTCATTCAGTTGAGTGAAATCAAATTGTAAGCTGATATTTCGTTAAATTTAGTTTCAAGATATAAAAATATTTCAACTCAGAAATTCAATCCATTATTTAGAAATGCATTTTTTTTTTTGCATTTCTAAATAAAATTATCAGGTATCTACTCGAATCGTTACAACCAACACATTCAAAATTGCTTGAGTTTCCACCTCAACACACTGACTGGCTCTCGACTTGGTTAACATTTCGTTGATTAGATTAACCCCCCCCCCTCCCCCCTGGACCTCCCTCTCCCTCCTACCCTTCGTCAACACCACGGTATCAATCACCATTTATCTGCCAAACCAAATTATGGACTGTATCGATTGGTTGAGGAGGAAAACGTTAAGGCTGATGCCAAATCCGTTGCAAATTTACTGTTCGCCGTTCGGATTAGTCGATGGTGTGTATGAATGAGGTAATGTGTGTAAGTGGATGTGTTTAGTATGTACAGAGAGTAAACATTAAAATTTCTACGTATTTTCATTAACTTTGGTAAATTCAGCAGTTTTTGAATCCAGTTTCCAACAAACAATACATTTTCAAGCAGCAAAACGCAGTTGACTTTATAACATTGTTTACACATCATCAACATCATGGAGAATCATCGCACCCAAGCTGTGCGTTGAGAGCAAAGCCGGCTCTACTAAGTGATGAAGCATCGTGATACAGATAAATGTGAAGGATAGCCCATCGAGAGCCACGGCACGAGACCCCGGCCCGCAAAGTGGTGCTGAGCTGTGTGCTGTACTGCCAAACATCAGTGCAGGGAAACTCCTCGAAAGTCAACACGTCGGAACACGTGTTCTATGCTGCATTCGTGCCAACATTGTCAGTACAAAGCGTTACATCGTTTGCGTTTGAGGTTAGATCTTCCCAACAACACAGTTGAACAAAGGAAATTCAAAAGTGACAGCTGACGCTAGCGCCTCTATCGGCTAGCACTTGAACTTCTCGCATGCCTATCTCAGCTTTTCGAATCTACTTGTCTGTGGCATTGTGTATTCTGCTCGTGTTTGAGCAAATTGCTTCAAGACTTAATGTACGAAGGTAAAGTCAACAAAAAGAGTGATGTTCTTCCGCTGGTTGTGTGGTAGTGACGTCCCACTTGAAAAGATGGTCGCGGCACGTAGGACCACATCAGCATCCCACTCTAATTTAGATTCGGGTTTTACGAGTGGTTTGGCAAGGATGACTCAAGCGCGTTCGAGGAGCGTCCGAAACCGATTTGTTTCCGTTCTAAAGTGGCGTCTGTTACCCTTTCGACAGCGAGAGTGCGTTGGAACAAGATCGTTCGTTGAACTAAACGTGTCGTGATCTTAATTAGGCAGACACAGTCCGGTCTTCATTTTTTTGTGAAGGTTCCAGATTCTTGACCTCTGGTGCCGTCTGCCGCGCCAAATTTGGCACAAGTATTGTATATCCTGATTGAATGTTAAAACCTTAACCAAAGTTTTCAAACCAATTAGAGTTGAAAACTCTCTGCAGCGAGATCCATCCATCACCATTCCGGTTCCCGCATATCATGAGTATACCGCTATCGATGAATGTCATTCCGCGACCTGTTGACCTCCGTACGAATCTTCACGATCTTCACCGAACCGGTCGATCGAACCTCGGAACGCGCCGAAAATCGCGATCGACCCGTTTCCAACCAACCGACTAATCGTTTCACGGGCAAACAAAGCCCGTCTGCACGAAAGACGAAAGCCGAAAAAAAAACTCAAAACCGATTGCATAATTGGCCCGCGAAGAAAAGACCAACATACTAAACTAACCAGCAGCGCATGCATTGGTGTAGAGGAGATCCAATCGAAGTCGATGACGAAGATAACCAAAGTGTTGATAGATGGTGGCGTATGGAACTGCTACTAATACCACTAACGCGTCATGGTGATTTTTGGCTGATCGAAGTTTGCAAATGAAACATCAGTTGATGCGTCTATTGTTTATAAACAAAATTGATGCTATTTTTAAAAAATGTTAATTTTAACAATTGAATTATTCAAAAACAATGCTAAAATTGCTGCAAATATTTTTTGAACTTAGTTTCTGCCTCCATCCAAACATTTATTAATGACCACTTTTATTAAAGTACATTTTCCGTTACTCGACTGTAAAAAATTTTGGAACATGTCATTTTATTGGAAATGTTGTTTTCGAATCTACATTAACCTAGAAGGGCCATTTTTTTCATTTAGAACAAAATTTTTCTTTTTAAAATTTCGTGTTTTTCTAACTTTGCAGGGTTATTTTTTAGAGTGTAACAATGTTCTACAAAATTGTAGAGCAGACAATTACAAAAATTTTGATATGTAAACATAAGGAGTTTGCTTATTAACATCACGAGTTATCGCAATTTTACGAAAAAAAGTTTTGAAAAAGTTACTCTATGCGTTTCTCTTTGTTTCGTCGTCCGTGTCTGTCGCGGGCAGGGTTGCGAATGAGCGAGCGCTCACGGAAGGCTTGCTCGCTCCAGCTGGAGCGTGAGTTTTTATCAGGTAGCTCGTGCTCGCTCACGCTCACCGGAGCGTTTTGCGCTCACGTGAGCTGGTGAGCCAAAGTAGGTAGTTGTTTTTTTCTGCCTGTTTGAAACGAAGTTTCCAGAACTATCCCAGCACAGGCAGCAAAAACAAATAAGAAAGTGGTCGAACAAACAAAAGTAAGCAATGAAATGGATTGGGTCAGCGAACGGAAATATACGTTCTATTTAAAATCGAGACATTTTTGAACAAGGAACAAGAAACTAAATTCATAATGTAAACCTTCATTGACGTGAAGAGATGCACTGTTTGTTCACAAATCAAATCCATATTGGACCATATTGTATTGCTGCTATGTACATTTTTTTGTCAATTTATGTATATTTTATTTTAAAATATTGACAATTTATGTAAATTTTTCATTAGGTTTGGTTGCGGAAGTGTTGAACAAAATCCTTTTTCTGGAAGAAGAGCCACCCTATACGTGGTGAAAAATATTGTTAATTTATTTGATTTGAGTCAAAAGGGTTATTTAAACCCTTAGCAATTTTGAGGCTTATATTTAAAAATAGAACTGTTTCTAAAATGTTACCCTATTTTCTAAAATGTTTGCCAAATAAAGACAAACCTTTTAAAAATGATCCGCCGTTTCTAATCACTGAATCGCTGAAAGATTTAATAATTGGAAAAACTTTTTTTAATGGTAGCTTATTCTGACCCGCAATCTGGAAATGTAGTCAAAACACTGATTAGGTACATAAAACAGTTTAATGTAATATTTTAATCAACCAAGCATTTAACATTGAATCGAACTTACCAAAGCATTGATCTTCTTGAATCAATTAATTGTTTTGTAAGTTTTTCTAAGGTTTACAGGCCCTTTTATTTAGGCGTCTATACCCCTTCCCTGCACCTCTCTGCTACAATAAGGCCTTTAAATTCTGAAATATTTATAAATTTAATTGTATGCCTAAAAGATGATTTGCCCCTAGCGAATCAAACATTTTATTTAAAACATGGTTGATGAAAATAAGCTATTCCAATTCATTTATCATAACATTTGTTCACAAAGTCATAATTCCACAGCCCTACTGCACCTTAAGCAAAAAATCCATAAAGAATTGAAAAAAAAAAAACTTTTTCAAAAGCGTTAAATGATTAGCGACACGTCCAAAATGAGCGCTCCGTGAGCGAAATATGAACGCTGAAAAAATCGGAGCAAACGTGAGCGCGGGCAAACGTGAGCTAGCTCGCGCAGCGCTCCTCCTCACGAATGAGCGAAAAGTGAGCGCTCACGAGCGCGTGAGCGCGTGCGGAACGCAACACTGGTCGCGGGTGACCAAGAACGGCCATGATCAACGACGACAAACATTTTCAAAACTTTTTTGCGTAAAATCACGATAACTTGTGATGTTTATAAGCAAACCACTTTTTTTTATAAATAAAATTTTTTGTAATTGTCTGCTCTACAACTTTTTTTTTATATGTTTTAGAGAACATAAAATGCCAACTTTCAGAAATTTCCAGGTTGTGTAAAAAATCATTGACCGGGTTATAAATTTTTTAATCAATAGGGGAAAGTGAGGCAAGTGTAACAAGCTAAGGAAATGCACGTTATAACCCATTAAAAAATTAAAAAATCTGTCGGATTTTATTATAATCATCTTATTCTAGGTCTTGACTAAGACTTTGTTGGAACAAGTTTTCAAAAAATCCTGTTTTTTTTAATGTAAAAAAATGATTTTAAAATTTTTGATTTTCCGTACGTTTTACTCAACTAGTGGGGCAAGACGAACAACCCGTTGGGGCAAGAGGAACAATGCATGAAACAACAAGTTAATTTGCTAACAATTGAACTGTTATCACTTAGATACATCAGATTAAAATATATTTGAAAGGTTTCTTCCATTTTTAAGAATTAACAATAATATTTTACTAAAAAAATTATCGTTTTTACGAAAAAAAATATATCTTAGATGATAAATAGTAAATTTTCATAATATCACTATTATTTGTCTGGACATTTTTTTAACAATTGTTTATCAGTTATTAAATACTTTCATGTATTTATTTTCCAATAAAATATGTGTTCATTTTTCGATGTAAAATCAAATTTGCAATCAAAAAGTACTTTAGTGAAATTTTGATAAAGTGCACCGTTTTCAAGTTAAATCCATATTTAAGTGACTTTTTTGAAAAAAGTCGCAGTTTTTAATTTTTTTAAATAAGTGCACATGTTTGCTCACTTTTGAAAAAAATATTTTTGAAAAGCTGAGAAAATTCTCTATATTTTGCTTCTTCGGACTTTGTTAATACGTTGCTGTTAGTTGTTAGTTGCTGAGATATTGCCATGCAAAGGTTTAAAAACAGGAAAATTGATGTTTTCTAAGTCTCATCCAAACAGCCCACCATTTTTCATTGTCGATATCTCAGCAACTAGTGGTCCGATTTTTAATGTTAAAATATAAAACATTTGTGAAATTTTCCGATCTTTTCGAAATCAATATTTCCAAAATTTTCAAATCAAGACTAACATTTCAAAAGGGCCAAACATTCAATATTACGCCCTTTTAAAATGTTAGTCTTGGTTTAAGAATTATGAAAATATTGTTTTCGAAAAGATCGGAAAATTTAACAAATTTTTCATATTTTAACATTGAAAATCGGAACATTAGTTGCTGAGATATCGACATTAAAAAATGGTGGGCTGTTTGGGTGAGACTTAGAAAACATCAATTTTCCTGTTTTTAAACCTTTGCATTGCAATATCTCAGCAACTACGGGTCGTATCAACAAAGTCCGGAGAAGCAAAATATAGAGAATTTTCTCAGCTTTTCAAAAATATTTTTTTTTAAAGTGGGCAAACATGTGCACTAATTTTAAAAAATGAAAAACTGCGACTATTTTAAAAAAAGTCACCTAAATATGGATTTAACTTGAAAACGGTGCACTTTATCAGAATTTCACTTTTGTACTTTTTGATTGCAAATTTGATTTTACATCGAAAAATGAAGTTGAAAATTTTTTGCGACCAGAATTTCGATTTTTTGAAAAAATCAGTATTGGTTTAAAAATTCATAACTCGGTCAACGATTTTTTGCCCATCCTGAAAGTTTCTGAAAAGTTAGCATTTGATGTCCTCGAAAACATATCAAAAAATAAAAACAATTAAAAACAGTTTTTTTTTGCAAATCAAGTTTTAGTGATAGAAAGTTAAATAAAAAAATCACCATTTTTTTACCGTGTCTCATTTTTTCCAGTGTAGTCCGTAACCATACCTACAACTTTGCCGAAGACATCAAATCGATCAAAAAATTCCTTCAAAAGATACAGATTTTTGAATTTTCATACATCATTTTTGTTGGACAGCTGCCAAATTTGTATGGAAAATTATATGGAGAATCTAATGATGCAAAATGGCTTCTTTGGGCATACCGAAGGCACCAAATAAGTTTCAGTCGGATTAAAAAATACAAAAATTAAAATTGAAGAAAAAAGACCGATTTCGTAGAGAATTGCTCTTCTAGGTCAATGTAGATTCGAAAAGTACATTAAATTTCTTTTAAAATGACATGTTCCAAAAAAATTTAGATTCAAGTAACGGAAAATGGAAGAGTTTTTAAAACTTTTTTAGTGTTTTTTTTTCGATGAAAAATACGTTTTTTTCGGAATTCTGAGTACGCCATCAAATCGAGCGTCTAATTTTACGTAAAAGTCCCTTTGACACCAAATTTCTTTCTCATCACCGTTTCAGGCTGCAAATTATTGAAAAACACCTCTTTTTTCGCATGTTCAAAAATGGAAGGGGTCGCACCGCCCCTCCGTCACAAGATATCAAAAAACGGACCTCGGATTCGTGATCAAGGACAAAAGTTACCCCTTAGGACAAAGTTTCACGCAAATCGAAGAGGGGTCGGGGCAACTTTTCCCGATTTCGTGTGAGTTGGCAGAGATTTACCAACATTTTTTACAGTTGAATAACGAAAAATGGCAGAGTTTTTGATTGTTGTGCAACAAAGTGTGATTGATTTCTAGCTATTATTTTTCCATCTATTGCTTGAAAAATTAAACATCCTCTGACCAGTGCTGCAGTCCAACCCCTAGTTTCATGAGCTACATTCAAAACAAGTAGAACAACAACAAACAAAATATTTTTCCAAGCTACCACTGAAAACCACCCCAAACACAGCGTCCAACAACATCCAAACAGCTCACATAAACATACAACAACAACAACAACTCGCGTGACCTCCACGCGCGACTTATGATCAGCGAACGCGCGCTCGCGCCCATCAAAACATTGCCGATAAAAGTCAACAGTAAACAAACACAAGCGACGAACCTGCCTACCGGGCCGGCTCGGCCCGTAAACTATAGTCAAAGCAAAGTGGCGATACTTGTCCAACATCGGCCAGCAACAACAATATCGACGACGCTACATCTGCCTATGTGTGTGAACCACCGTGATAATGACCCAGCTGACGATAATACGATGAGAACCTGTCCGCTTCTTGAGACCAGCTCAACAGCACCAGCTGGATCATGACGGAAGGGTCAACGACGAAATGCCATGCGCCGCCGTGTGTCATCGAAATCGGCGAGTCGGCTTGTCAAGCTCTCAGAGGTAACTAATCGGAGGCAACGCCAGAGAAGTACCGGTACTTTGCTTATTAAGTGATGTAGACAGTGTGTAGGAGAGATGGGCGGGGCGCGTGAAGTTGTAAACGATAAGCGATCTCCATAATGTGCCCCCGGCTCACTGCGTCGGACATGGCACGGCTATGGCCGGAACAAGCGGTCAGTTTCATCAATGAGTCAGGGGTGAAGTCGGGGAGAAGATAAATGTTACGAGAAAATGTTCAAGAGCGTTGAACGAAATTTGATTCAAGCTAAAAGTGCGTGTGCCTCGAACTAAATTTAAGAAATAATTTTAAAACTGTTTTAATATTTATATCTATTATTAGGCTCTTTTAAAATGTTAGTCTTGAAAATCGAAAGGATCAGAAAATTTTACAATTACATATTTAATTTTTTTTTATTGCAAACTATCAGTTGCTGAAATATTGCTATTTGGGTGAGACTTTGGAAACAATTTTCAGGTTTGTTTTTTTGTCTCAGTTGTATCTCAACAACTAGCGCGCGGTTCAACCTTCAATGACTTAGACGAAATGTTAGGGAATTTTCTTAATCATTATAAACTCGGTGGCAGCATTTTCGGCAACGTCAAAGGCTCGAAAATAAATCGTTACTTTAATTTTTTGGCATGACTACATCTTAGCAATCATATATAATTCAACCCGAGATGGACAAAAATTTACACTATTTTTTCCCGTCTTGGCAGGAGTTGGCCATGACCACAGTATATTTCAACTGAGACGGTTCGGTTAGTAACCACCATAGGTCTCTAGATCGTTTGAAGCGAATACCTTTCTCTGGCTAACGATTTCTTCTGAAATTGTACAGACATAGATCGGTAATGCAGATGACTAGGGCCAGGCAATCCCCGACTCCCTCGTCCAGTTCATGAGTATAGTAGATGGCACTGGGCTGTTTTAAGACGGTGTTAGTATTTATAAAATGGTTTGGATATGTTATACCTTATGACATTATTTCGCTACTACGGATCATTTCAGTTCTAGAGCATTAACTCCATGATGGCCGACTGGTTAGCGTTCCAGACCATCAATCCAAAGGTGTGAGTTCGATTCCCACCTGATTCTTAAAGGCTTTTTTGTTCATATTCTAAGTTCAATTTCTGATCCCAAATTTCAAGGGAACCGACCGGGAATTGATCCCTGAACCTTCTGCTTTCGAGGCAGAAGCCGCAACCATTAAGCCACAGAGCCGATCACCAAAAAAAATAAAATTTCTAAAATTATTTTTTTACAAAAAACTGTAACTTTAAAATGGCTTTACCTCGAAAACGGTTCATTTTATCAAAAAATACAAAAGTACTTTTCGATTCCAAACTCAATTATTTGGGTTTTTTAACCTTTTTTTGGAAAATTTTAGATTCTTTCCAAAATTCTTTTTTTTCTTCAAAAAATCATAACTTAAAAGCTTGAACTTTTTGTCCAATATAACATATTAAAAAATGAAATAAAAGTGAGTCAAAATCGAGTTTATGTGAAAAAAACCTCAATAAAAAAAAGCCTGCTTTTCCCACTTATTTGCCGAAGACACCAAGTCGATAAGGAAAACTCTCTTCAAGAAACAGATTTACATATGAATATAGGGACCATCCATAAACCACGTGGACACCTTAGGGGGGGGAGCGAGGACAGCGATTACACAACTCGTCATTTTTTGAAGCTGATGTCAGTAAACGCCTCAGTTTCGTCAAGGTATGATAGATGTGGGCTCCCTGCACACTCTCCAATCGACAGAATTGAATTTTAGTGGATTCCCTGGCAATAAACAAAATTTTAAATTTGGGTACAAATTCTATGGAATTATCTTAAGCGACCATCCGCACCCATGTTTATCCATGGGGGTAGCAAAAATAAGGGTGTGCACATGGTTGGTTACATGAAGGAACCAAACCAAATCTACAATTTTATTTATTTGCAGGGAATTCACTAAAATTCAATTCTGTTGATTGGATCGTGTTCAGGGAACCCAAATCCTTAACTGAGGCGTTTACTGACATCAACTTCAAAAATGTCGAGTTGTGTTATCTACGCTCCATAAAAAATCATTTGTTTTGTATGGAAATTTTCCACGAGGGGGGGAAAGGGTTTCTGAGTATTCAAAAAATTGTCCACGTAGTTTATGGATGGTCCATTAAAAATAAACTGTATTAATGAATCAAATTTAAAACACCAAAAAAACAACTATGAACATTAAAAATATTCAAATCAATGCTGAATATTTTTTTATGTTGTGCAAAACTATTTTTCCTCGAATACAAATGAAAATCGTAAATCTAGGTTTTTCTGTTTTAATTTTTTTAAGGATAATTTTTTCCACAAAATCATAACTCCATTTTATTAAAATACATCATCCTAACTCGATTTGAAACATAACAAAATTATTTGTTTACATTAAAATAAAATAAAAAGAAAATCGTATTTCAGATATTCAACCTTTTGCCTTCCTCACTGAGGTAAGGCTATAATCCTGCTCTAAAAATGAACTTTTTATTAAAAGCTCGAAGACCCACCTTCATATATTACATATCGACTCAGAATCGAAAACTGAACAAATGTCTGTGTGTGTATGTGTGTATGTATGTATGTGTTCAAAAATCTTGCCAAGTTTTCTCAGCACTGGCTGAACCGATTTCGATCGAACCAGTTGCATTCGACTTGGTTTAGGGTCCCATAAATCGCTATTGAATTGTTTGAAGTTTCGATAAGTAGTTCAAAAGTTATGTATAAAAATGTGTTTTCACATATATCCGGATCTCAATTATTTGTATGTAAACGATGTCCGGATCCATCATCCAACCCATCGTTGGTTAGGTAATCAAAAGACCTTTCCAACAAGTCCACAACATAGAAGATCTGGCAACCCTGTCTCGAGTTATGAACACTTAAGTGATATTTATGTACTTTTTTGAAGCCGGATCTCACTTAAATGCATGTAAACGATGTCCGGATCCATCATCCGACCCATCATTGGTTAGGTAATCGAGAGACCTTTTCAACGAGTCCACATAATTGAAGATCTGGCTACCCTGTCTCGAGTTATGACCACTTAAGTGATAATTATGTACTTTTTTGAAGCCGGATCTCACTCAAATGCATGTAAACGATGTCCGGAACCATCATCCGACCCATCGTTGGTTAAGTAATCAAAAGACCTTTCCAACGAGTCCACATAATTGAAAATCTGGCAACCCTGTCTCGAGTTATGACAAATTAAGTTATATCTGTGTACTTATTTTTCTGTACCTAAAAAAATTAGATGAAATATGTGTCCAAACCTCTCATATTACTCATTGTTGGTAAAAAGTGAGGAAGGTATCAACCCTATAGGTGGATTAAGTTAGTTTTTTTTATATATTTTTTCCGAGTCACTTAAGTCATCTTGAAGAGCAAACAAAAATTTAGAACATATTTTCATGAAGTAATACAAAAAAACCAAGACTTAAGTTATTTAATTCGAACTTAACATTGTCAAAAAAAAGTTGGAAGTAAAAATAAAACACTACAGATATCTGGTATGAATCGGGACACATAAAGGAATGTAGACAGCTGATTTAGCCTTGTTACTGCCCAATATTTGGATATTGGTCACAGATTAACAAAAATGGTGCATCGATATCCAAATTTCAAGCTATTAAGTGCTTTTAAACCTGCTGTCCCTATTCAGACTGTAGTCCCGATTCACCCCAGAAGACGACACCATAAAAAATAATTTTTTGAAGTGCTGCAAAATTTTCCTAACCGTTTGGGCTTTGAAAATCTAACAATTTGTTGCTGAGATAGAGCCTCAAATAATTGTTACTTACAAGAAAAATTCTAATTGTCACAAATTTTGTCTATATTTACCTACTGACGATTTAGAAAATATTTGCTAAATTTTCAAATTTTGAATTATGACTGTAACCGATTTGATGAAATTTCAGAAATTTTCAAAAAGGTCTAAAAGGTCAAAACTGTGTATTTTATTTTAGAGAATAGAGAATAATGAAACTACCAAACAAAATTAATTTTCCTTCAAATTTTGGTTCCAAGGTAAAAAATTCAACATTTTACAAGATTATAAAAAAAATAGTTAGAAGCTTTAAAAAATTATAAACTGTTCTGTTCTTAAACACATTAAGAATCCCGAAAAACTACCACTTCTACCCTGTCCAATAAATCACTTCCGAACACAATCTGTCATTCAAGTTCAGGTGCCACCACCGACTCGCACCCGCCACTCTCTCGATTAGCATTTCTACTTACCGCTAGCACCGCCAGCCGTAGATTTCCCATCGCTCTGCGACAATTGTGTAGTACTAGAGGGGTGACTTATGCTCGCCGCTAATGATGATTACTTCTTGTAATAGTTTTTCCGCGAGTTGATGAGTTTTTCCACCTAGCTCTAGCGCGTGTATTGTGTGCTCAGCTATTCATTAACACTTTTCCGCGGCGCGACACCACCGTACGTCATGAGATCTTGACGTTCTACGACCGCGACTTAGAACGCAACTTAGGGGTACGGTAGTACACGGATCAAGCGTTGCGCGCGAACGTTAGACGAATAAATAAACAGTATAAATAAATATTATATTAATGGAATGTGATGCGATGAACTGTGCGCGATTTGCGATTCTCTACGACGTGTGTTCAGGGTGTTCAGGCGTCAATGGAAAGGGTAAACTTCAGTCGGTTCTTCATAGACGAATCCGCTGCTGCACTGCCGATGATGAGGCACGGCGCCCACAAGTTCCCATCGATACGATCCAGACTATCGGAGGATTTCCGTAGATCCGGCTTCTAAACTTCTAGCGAACGCGATCTTTGTCCTTCAAATTAGACAAAGTCCTTCGGGAACACCTTCCCGGGGAAAACACTTTCCACTCACACGCACACACAATCTGCAGTCCCACCACTCTCTGTTTCACTTTCACAGGTCCTCCGCTAGAACCCTGGAACCGCTTTAAGATCTTCACCGGGCGACCGTCTCTAACTAACTGACCCGAGAATTGGCGAAAACCTTACCTTAAATGCGGCAATTCAACGAACCCGCGCGCGCGCTCGGATGATGATCACGGAGGTCTCTCACGCGCAAATCAGCAGCCCGTTGATGTTGAGATTGCTCTCCGATCTTGGATGCAGCGGTGTTGTGTTAACGGTGAGTTCCTCGAGCACGTGGGTTTTGCGGTGGAACTTGCTCAGAGAAAATCAGAGTCTCCGAGAGAGAGAGTTTGCATACTGAGCACGATCAGCTGCTCGTCCAGGAATCAACGAACTTTGATCGATGCGGTGCAGCGACGCCGGGTATAAAAAGGAGTCCTGGATTGGAGGTGTGATTCATTCTGGATCGGGTTCTTCTTCTAACTTAGTGCTCCTTGAAGGTCCTTATTTGAAGCTCAAAGAACTTATTAGATTGAGTAAAACATACAAGAATCCTCCATTACTTTTTATCTCAAAGTAATAAATTATTGAGAAGGTATGACTAAACTTAATTTATCCAAACTATGCAAACCATTATTCCATTCTCCAGGGGTAAAAATCTTCTGATTCGTAAATGTTGAATTCTGGAAAAATAATGAAACCCCTAGAATTTTATGAGATTTTGTTTGGGCAGGTAAAGTCGAAAAAAATCTGAAAAATCTTTTCAAGGTCAAAGAATTTCGGAAATTTTAATTCTAAGTTTCTAATTTTATCAAACTGCTCTTTTAAAATAATAAGGTTTGATACAAAATGTTTAGTTGCTAGCAAAACTCTCTGATTTTAATTCCTCTTTTTTTATCATTATATGATTTTTTTTTTGCGAATGTTATCAAATGCAATCAAAGCATGTCAAATCGTAAATCAGGTTATTCACCATTATTTTGTGTCTGAAAAATAAAATACAGCTTAGAAGCACTTTGTTGACCAATTATTATCATTGAAATTATTGATTTATTTTTTGTTAAAATAATAATAATATGTAATATTTATTTCAAATTAAAAGCATTTAAATGCATTTCAACAACTTTCAAATTTGTATTCAAATTGAAGATGTTTTATGAATTTGCATTTTTTTTTTTTAATTTAGGAATACAATTTCAGAACACTCACCAAATTTATTAACGATTACCTTATTTATATAGAAATACGATAAGTTACCTTCGATAACCGATAATAACTCAAACAAAGTAACATATTACAATAACTTATGAACACAGACAAACAGACGTAAATATCTTTTTAATTCCATCAATCAGGAATATAACGGCTGATTTGAATTTAAACTTAGTTCTCGGATTATCCACCAGAATAGGATGGCGCTGCAATCAAGGCACACTTTCAAATGACGTTTAAGCTAGCGCGCCAAAAGTTTCAGGTAGCGCGCCAAAAGTTTTGTTTTTTTTTCTGCTGCTACTTGAGTGTGAGGATGGACCAGTTTGGAGAAGATTGGTCGGTGGAATTTTTGAATCCGGACCCGCCTCCGGGTGTGGATTCCGCTGAATGGTCTGTTGAGCATTTAGATAATCCTCAATCCTTCCCGGTCGAACCGTTAGAAGAAGAGACGCCGGATTGGTTTGAAAGTTTTATCACAAAACACGAGCTACAGGATGAAGATATGCCGGATGCGAACTGCGGCAGTCTACTGCAAGACCGACACGAGCCACTGGACGAAGAAATGCCGGAAGCTACGAGTAACTATTCCGGTGTTTTGAACATCGGAAGATTCTTAGGCAATTCCAACAACGAGACGCCGTCCCATTCAGCTGATTTTGTTATTTCATCCGTCGGCGTTGGTAAATTTCAACTAGATCTTGAATGAATGCAATTAGAAACTGAATTTGGTCTACATTATAGATGGTGTACCCCAACTTGACCAGGTGAATGGGTTAGGCAATGCAGTGTCCACCGGAATCGCCTCGCCAACCTCGAGCACGTAAGAGACCGCGAGAATCTTTACTCCGTCGTGGTCCTCAAATCCGGCCTTTGTGAATGACGTGGTATCCAGCGATGGCAATTGCGCGGCCCGGCCGACTTCGAGCACGCAAGAGACCGTGATAATCTTAACTCCGTCGTGGTCCTCAAATCCGGCCGTCATGAATGACGCTGTGTCCAGCGATGGCGATTGCGCTTACCACGATTTCAGCAACTCGGTATTGACAACCCGGCCGACCTCGAGAATGTTGACTCCGTCGTGGCCTCAGAATTAAACCCAAAAAATGTATAATTTTATTTAACTATGCAAAGAAAACTATTTAAAACCAATGCAGTCTAACCAACTGGCATAAATAAATGTATTTCTAGTTATTCGAATGCTAAGCCGTTCATATTATCAATAATCGGATTAGCGAACTGTCTCTGTACATAAATGATTTTTCCCGTTCAACGCCGAATCGCCGATGTTGGTCTCCAGGAAAGCTGGATGGCAGAAACTGGCCACTGGTAAGGTTGAAGATGTAGGTATAGACCGTCGACAACAAGGTCAACCTGGTCTCATACGATTATTTGGTTGCTTGCAAGTGGACTAAATTGCTTGCCGAGAAGGTAGCTTAACTTCACGCCAAGAAATTTATTATTTAAACTCATGGCCAATTTGTGGGCATTGTTCACAAACAGCGCAGTAATACCCAAACCACCCTCAAACTGGTGCATCTTTCCATCAACCTCTGCAGCCTACACGAATGTTTCCTCGGCAAGATTTACCTAGTGCATGGCCGCAATCGGTCGCGGACGTGGACCGTCTGCGTGAGTTAAGAATTTGAACTTCTTGCATTCTTCTCACATGTTGGTAAACAAATGTAAATGTTAGTAAACAAATCTCCCTCCTCTCACTACAACAAGAGTGACCGCGTTCACTCACACACTAACCAACTCTCATATACAGTGATGCTTAATGCTAGTATTGGCCACCAGATCGAGCTACTAGCTAATCTTTTTCCATTTTTTTTGTGATTGATGGATTTTCGTTAAATTTGTTCAATGATTTACGTCTGTTTGTCTGTGTTATGAATTTAAACTCCCTCTCCCTCGTGTTTTGTGATAAAACTTTCAAACCAATCCGGCGTCTCTTCTTCTAACGGTTCGACCGGGAAGGATTGAGGATTATCTAAATGCTCAACAGACCATTCAGCGGAATCCACACCCGGAGGCGGGTCCGGATTCAAAAATTCCACCGACCAATCTTCTCCAAACTGGTCCATCCTCACACTCAAGTAGCAGCAGAAAAAAAACAAAACTTTTGGCGCGCTACCTGAAACTTTTGGCGCGCTAGCTTAACGTGAAGACTTCCATCATTGTCTCGATTTTTCGTTCAAAGATATAAATTTTGCGCCGCTTTCAATATTTTGACAAAATTCCTTCTACAAGTTGTTTAGAATAGTGCTCTACACATGCTGATTCCTTTTGGTAACGATTATCCCATTCCTTGCAAAGTTATGGAAATCGTCATTAATCAATGATTGCCAACTAGGCCGTCAATGACTGTGCCACAAAATTATATAAATTTTGAAGCACAATTGATTTAGATCAAAATTTCCTTCAGTGGCTTCAAGAAGGCAACAATCGGCACATGCTGATTCCTTTTGGTGCTGAAATTCATTAAATTGAATTTAATACAGAATATTTTATAGTTATGATCAATTTTCTTCGAAAATGATCAACGGTTTCACCTTAAACGTCATTTGAAAGTGTGCCTTGATTGCAGCGCCATCCTATTCTGGTGGATAATCCGTCTGTTTGTCTGTGTTATGAATTTAAACTCCAGAGCAGACAATTACAAAAATTTTGACATATATACATAAGGGGTTTGCTTATAAACATCACAAGTTATCACGATTTTACGAAAAAAGGTTTTAAAAAAGTTGGTCGTCATCGATCATGGCCGTTCATGGTCACCCGCGACAGACACGGACGACGAAACAAAGAGAAACGCAAAAAGTTACTTTTTCAAAACTTTTTTTCGTAAAATCGCGATAACTTGTGATGTTTATAAGCAAACCCCTTATGTCTATATATCAAAATTTTTGTAATTGTCTGCTCTACAACTTTGCAAAACATTGTTACACTCTAAAAAATAACCCTGCAAAGTTAGAAAAAACACGAAATTTTAAAATGAAAAATTTTGTTCTAAATGAAAAAATGACCCTTCTGGGACAATGTAGATTCGAAAAGTACATTAAATTTCCCATAAAATGACATGTTCCAAAATTTTTTACAGTCGAGTAACGGAAAATGGGAGAATTTTTAAAACTTTTTTATTGTTTTTTTCGATGAAAAATACGTTTTTTCGGAATTCTGAGTACGTCATCAAATCGGGCGTCTAATTTTACATAAAAGTCCCTTTGATGCCAAATTTCTATCTCATCACCGTTTCAGGCTGCAAATTATTGAAAAACACCTCTTTTTTCGCATGTGCAAAAATGGAAGGGGTCGTACCGCCCCTCCGTCACGAGATATCAAAAAACGGACCTCGGATTCGTGATCAGGGACAAAAGTTACCCCTTAGGACAAAGTTTCACGCAAATCGAAGAGGGGTCGGGGCAACTTTTTCCGATTTCGTGTGAGTTGGTAGAGAATTACCCTATAAAAAGATGGGGAAATCTCTATAAATTGCATAAATCTCGTAAAAAGTACCTTTCTTTCCATAATTTGTTTCAATTTTTATGAAAAAGAAAATTGAACATCTATGAATTCGAAAACTCTTATTAAAACTACCCTTCTTTAAAAATTCTTCAAATCTCACAAAAGAATGATAAATCTCTATAAATTTCGGTCCGGTCTTGCAAAACTTCGAAAACAAAAAAACAAACTTCTGACTTCTGACTTCTGACTTCTGAAAACTGACTTCTGACTTCTGACTTCTGACTTCTGACTTCTGATTTCTGATTTCTGACTTCTGACTTCTGACTTCTGACTTCTGACTTCCTCAGGATGAATCATTCCATACAAATGTTTGTTGTTGGATCCTTTTATATACCTTCAAATCTTATAAAAAGATGGGGAAATCTCTATAAATTGCATAAATCTCGTAAAATGTATCCTTCTTTCCATAGTTTGTTTCAATTTTCATGAAAAGAAAATTGAACATCTATGAATTCGAAAACTCTTATTAAAATTACCCTTCTTTAAAAATTCTTCAAATCTCCCAAAAGAATGATAAATCTCTATAAATTTCGGTCCGGTCTTGCAAAACTTCGAAAACAAAAAAACAAACTTCTGACATCTGACTTCTAACTTCTGAAATCTGACTTCTGACTTCTGACTTCTGTCTTCTGACTTTTGAGTTCTGACTTCTGACTTCTGACTTCAGACTTCAAACATCAGACTTCTGACTTCTGACTTCTGACTTCTGACTTCTGACTTCTGACATCTGAATTCTGAAGTTCATCAGTTCGAATCCCGGGGTGGATGGAAGCTAAGGTGTAAAAAGAGGTCTGCAATTGGTTCAACAATCAAGCCTTCGGACACCTAGAAGGAATCTCGCAATCGAGAACGCCAACGCCTGTAGAGCGAATAATTTTGATTTTGATTCCCAATTCAACATAAAAGTGTTCCAAGCTTGTAAGTGTTTTGAATGTTTGGCCCAAAAAAATGTACCTTAAACAAGATCTTCTACTACGTGGAATCAAAACCAAAAGCTCCAATTAAATCTACAAACATTAAAGCAAAGTCGCCCGCATTACGCGCCCCCACACTTCAAGATCGCGAAACACCACTTTTCCATTGAGCTGTATAGTTTTAATTGCTGTCAAATTTGCCAAACAAAACTTTTAACGACGCGCTTCAAATTAGAACGTTTTGTGCGTAAATCTGTTTACGTTTTGCGAAAGAATCTGTCCAACACCACCGCCTTCAAATTGACCCGTTCTCATCTATAGCGGGCTGGTCAAATAAACCTCGATCATTTTTTGGTTGATGCCGATTCCCATGAATATTTTCCAGCGCGATGGCAATGACCACCATGGTGACGATGCACTTGCATAGACAACTCACCAAAAATTATAGTTTGTTTCAATGCATAGCATAGTCAACTAAGTTGAAATCGTCTGTTTGTCTGTGTCTATCGTTGATGGATAGTCCGAATGTTTTTGTGTAGGGGTACCAGATTTTCCCACTTATCCGGACCACCACCGCCAGTCTTCAGTGTAGTCTTTATTCGAGAGATTGTTCGCGGGGGACAAGGCTGCAAGATTGATTCTGGTTCTGGGCCCAGTTGAGACAATTCGCAGCACTTCGGCGTATCAACTGGTGAATTAATTATAACAAGTCGTGGTGGGACAAATTGATCGATGACAGGATTCAGCTGTAGTAGTGACAGATGCTTAGGCGGTAACACGAGTTCAATTTGAGTAATTGTTGTGCGATGCACCGGGATGTAAATGATTTACGTAGAAGCTAGTATCATAAATTGGCTCTCAAAAAGATTTTTATTGAAATCATAAATTGTTAAATAACAGTTTAAACTTTGAACTGTGAATTTGAATCTTTCAAACTCGAATAAGTTATTGTATCGTTGAAACGCCAATTACTCATTCAAATTAAACGGTTGTCAACAACGACGTCAACCAGAACCACTGTTTAAAGACTGTCGACAAACTGTGCAAACAGTGCTTCTGATCGCTAATTTGCCACCATTATCGCACACCACAACGGCACAACTTGTTGTAACAATCCGTTAATGGCTTGTCAAAGCATCCGCAAAACGGTTCCAATCAGAACGCTTTTAATAGCAATTTAATCACTCGCGAATTAGCTCTCCCGCCAACGGCCGAATATCAATTACATTATGCAATGGCCCCATTATACGGCGCCGTGGTGCACACACTTAATGATATCATAGCTCGCACTTAATCAAGGCCGGGGTAATGCGTTCCCCCTCGGCTACCAGCACAGCGCGCAGCTTTCGATGACAAATCCAGGATCTCCGCAGTTAATGGCTCAATTAGAAGCGCCGTTGACCTGCGTCGATCATAGAACCTGTAATTTTGAACAACAGCGACAACTACGACCGCGAAAGTGGCAATTTTTCGTACAAATTATCCCATTTGGAATCGCACGCCACGTTCCGCGAATCCGGATCCAGGCTGGATTCCATCGCTCAAAATGGGATTCCCTGGAACTTGGCTTTCCATTGAGATTGCCCGGAAATCCCGGATTTCTCAAGCAGAGAAGATTAAGCAATCTAGCAAATGTACGCACTCAAATATGATTTGCCCTCAGAGGTTCCATAGAATTATCCTAAGAATAACGAAGCTCCAGCTAGCAGCAATGACAGATAAGCTCTTATTCTGCTAAGCCAATGCAAAAAGGAGCTGGAACCTGCTGGGAGTCGCAGCGCAACGGAAGGGGGCGTTCTGCACCAGATCTACGTGAGTTAACTCAGGCGATGTGAGTCTGTGCAGGGGTTATTAATGCGACAGCGCTAATTAATTGGACGCTTTCTGTAAGGTGATTAATCTTCGGTATCTGCAAAGTGGTGGGGAGCATTCCCTTTTCAAGAGGGCAACGTTTGATGTGTTGATGGCTGGCGAGCAGGATCAAAGTTTGTAATTAACATTGTAGTTTGAGGATTGGTTGGGTTTTATCCTGTCATTTTTGTCATTTTTGTCATTTTTGTCATTTTTGTCATTTTTGTCATTTTTGTCATTTTTGTCATTTTTGTCATTTTTGTCATTTTTGTCATTTTTGTCATTTTTGTCATTTTTGTCATTTTTGTCATTTTTGTCATTTTTGTCATTTTTGTCATTTTTGTCATTTTTGTCATTTTGGTCATTTTGGTCATTTTTGTCATTTTGGTCATTTTGGTCATTTTGGTCATTTTGGTCATTTTGGTCATCTTGGTCATTTTGGTCATCTTGGTCATTTTGGTCATCTTGGTCATTTTGGTCATTTTGATTATTTTGATAATTTTGGTCATTTGGTCGTTTTGGTAATTTTGGTCATTTTGGTCATTTTTGTCATTTTGGTCATTTGGGTCATTTTGGTAATTTTGGTAATTTTGGTAATTTTGGTAGTTTTGGTCATATTGGTTATTTTGGTCATTTGGTTCTATTTGGACATACGGGTTATTTTGGTCATTTTGGTCATTTTGGTCATTTTGGTCATTTTGGTCATTTTGGTCATTTTGATCATTTTGGTCATTTTGGTCTTTTTGGTCATTTTGGTCATTTTGGTCATTTTGGTCATTTTGGTCATTTTGGTCATTTTGGTCATTTTGGTCATTTTGGTCATTTTGGTCATTTTGGTCATTTTGGTCATTTTGGTCATTTTGGTCATTTTGGTCATTTTGGTCATTTTTGTCATTTTTGTCATTTTGGTCATTTTGGTCATTTTTGTCATTTTGGTCATTTTGGTCATTTTGGTCATTTTGGTCATTTTGGTCATCTTGGTCATTTTGGTCATCTTGGTCATTTTGGTCATCTTGGTCATTTTGGTCATTTTGATTATTTTGATAATTTTGGTCATTTGGTCGTTTTGGTAATTTTGGTCATTTTGGTCATTTTTGTCATTTGGGTCATTTGGGTCATTTTGGTAATTTTGGTAATTTTGGTAATTTTGGTAGTTTTGGTCATATTGGTCATTTTGGTCATTTGGTTCTATTTGGACATACGGGTTATTTTGGTCATTTTGGTCATTTTGGTCATTTTGGTCATTTTGGTCATTTTGATCATTTTGGTCATTTTGGTCTTTTTGGTCATTTTGGTCATTTTGGTCATTTTGGTCATTTTGATCATTTTGGTCATTTTGGTCATTTTGGTCATTTTGGTCATTTTGGTCATTTTGGTCATTTTGGTCATTTTGGTCATTTTGGTCATTTTGGTCATTTTGGTCATTTTGGTCATTTTGGTCATTTTGGTCATTTTGGTCATTTTGGTCATTTTGGTCATTTTGGTCATTTTGGTCATTTTGGTCATTTTGGTCATTTTGGTCATTTTGGTCATTTTGGTCATTTTGGTCGTTTTGGTCATTTTGGACATTTTGGTCATTTTGGTCGTTTTGGTCATTTTGGACATTTTGGTCGTTTTGGTCTTTTTTGTCATTTTTGTCATTTTGGTCATTTTGGCCTTTTTGACCATTTTGATCATTTTTGTCATTTTGATCATTTTGATCATTTTAATCATTTTGGTCATTTTGGTCATTTTGGTCATTTTGGTCATTTTGGTCATTTTGGTCATTTTGGTCATTTTGATCATTTTGGTCATTTTGGTCATTTTGGTCATTTTGGTCATTTTGGTCATTTTGGTCATTTTGGTCATTTTGGTCATTTTGGTCATTTTGGTCATTTTGGTCATTTTGGTCATTTTGGTCATTTTGGTCATTTTGGTCATTTTGGTCATTTTGGTCATTTGTGTAATTTTGGTCATTTTGGTCATTTCGGTCATATTGGTCATTTTGGTTATTTTGATCATTTTGATCATTTTGATCATTTTGATCATTTTGGTCATTTTGGTCATTTTGGTCATTTTGGTCATTTTGGTCATTTTGGTCATTTTGGTCAATTTGGTCATTTTGGTCATTTTAGTCATTTTGGTCATTTTGGTCATTTTGGTCATTTTTATCAATTTGGTCAATTTGGTCATTTTGGTCATTTGGTTCTATTTGGTCATTTTGGTCATTTGGGTCATTTTGGTCATTTTGGTCATTTTCGTCAATTTGGTCATTTTGGTCATTTTGGTCATTTTGGTCATTTTGTTCATTTTGTTCATTTTGGTCATTTTGGTAATTTTGGTAATTTTGATCATTTTGTTCAATTTGGTCATTTTGGTCATTTGGTTCTATTTGGTCATTTTGGTCATTTGGGTCATTTTGGTCAATTTGGTCAATTTGGTCATTTTGGTCATTTGGGTCATTATGGTTATTTTGGTCATTTTGGTCATTTTGGCCTTTTTTGTTATTTTGGTCATTTGTTCATTTTATTCATTTTGTTCATTTTAGTCATTTTAGTCATTTTGGTCATTTTGGTCATTTTGGTCATTTTGGTCATTTTGGTCATTTTGGTCATTTTGGTCATTTTGGTCATTTTGGTCATTTGGGTCATTTTGGTCATTTTGGTCATTTTGGTCATTTTGGTCATTTGGGTCTTTTTGATCATTTTGGTCATTTTGGTCATTTTGGTCATTTGGGTCATTTTGGTCATTTTGGTCATTTTGGTCATTTGGGTCTTTTTGATCATTTTGGTCATTTTGGTCATTTGGGTCATTTTGGTCATTTTTATCATTTCGGTCATTTTGGTCATTTTGGTCATTATGGTCATTTTGGGCATTTTGGGCATTTGGGTCATTTTGGTCATTTTGGTCATTTTGGTCATTTTGGTCATCATTTCAAATACATTTTTTTTAAGCAATTGTTGAAAAGGTTTTTATTATTTTTTTATAAAACTGAAGACAAAAAAGAAATTCTTGATAGGAGTCAGAACTAGAAATTCATTCAGTGGAAAATCGCCGTCCATCGAACTTCGAGGATCCTCTTCAGCGATCCTCTATCGCCGACTGCACTCCAGACTGTCAATACTGCCGCTTTTTTTTCTAAATATACAGACTCCGTGAGACCGTGTCATTTTGGTCATTTTGGTCATTTTGGTCATTTTGGTCATTTTGGTCATTTTGGTCATTTTGGTCATTTTGGTCAATTTGGTCATTTTGGTCATTTTAGTCATTTTGGTCATTTTGGTCATTTTGGTCATTTTTATCAATTTGGTCAATTTGGTCATTTTGGTCATTTGGTTCTATTTGGTCATTTTGGTCATTTGGGTCATTTTGGTCATTTTGGTCATTTTCGTCAATTTGGTCATTTTGGTCATTTTGGTCATTTTGTTCATTTTGGTCATTTTAGTAATTTTGGTAATTTTGATCATTTTGTTCAATTTGGTCATTTTGGTCATTTGGTTCTATTTGGTCATTTTGGTCATTTGGGTCATTTTGGTCAATTTGGTCAATTTGGTCATTTTGGTCATTTGGGTCATTATGGTTATTTTGGTCATTTTGGCCTTTTTTGTTATTTTGGTCATTTGTTCATTTTATTCATTTTGTTCATTTTAGTCATTTTAGTCATTTTGGTCATTTTGGTCATTTTGGTCATTTTGGTCATTTTGGTCATTTTGGTCATTTTGGTCATTTTGGTCATTTTGGTCATTTGGGTCATTTTGGTCATTTTGGTCATTTTGGTCATTTTGGTCATTTTGGTCATTTGGGTCTTTTTGATCATTTTGGTCATTTTGGTCATTTTGGTCATTTTGGTCATTTTGGTCATTTTGGTCATTTGGGTCTTTTTGATCATTTTGGTCATTTTGGTCATTTGGGTCATTTTGGTCATTTTTATCATTTCGGTCATTTTGGTCATTTTGGTCATTTTGGGCATTTTGGGCATTTTGGGCATTTTGGTCATTTTGGTCATTTTGGTCATTTTGGTAATTTTGGTCATCATTTCAAATATATTTTTTTTAAGCAATTGTTGAAAAGGTTTTTATTATTTTTTTATAAAACTGAAGACAAAAAAGAAATTCTTGATAGGAGTCAGAACTAGAAATTCATTCAGTGGAAAATCGCCGTCCATCGAACTTCGAGGATCCTCTTCAGCGATCTTCTATCGCCGACTGCACTCCAGACTGTCAATACTGCCGCTTTTTTTTTCTAAATATACAGACTCCGTGAGACCGTGTCGGCTCGTTATAAGTTGGCGTTAATGATGTGCCACAATCCCGGGACCAGGCAAATATTTATACCCCTCGATAACAGATCTGACGTTTGTCGGACTTTTTTTTTGTCGCTGAGTGCTAGAAGAAGATTCTCCTGGAAGACTCTCTGTCTAGCATTTAGATGCCAGTCACAGGTTTCAACTATAACGAGATTAACGTCGCCGGGAAGATGCATTTTTATTGTTGAAGCGCCCTGCCAAACCCGTTCTGAAAGAGTAGCAGCCCAGCATCCTTCTGCGGGCAATCTTGATCGCCTGAGGTTGCAAAATTTATGGTTTGTTGTTCGCACTCAATGGTACAGATTTTATGGTATAATTAGAGATCTAGATCGCGAGGCGCAAACACAGAACTGTCTGTCGTTTTTAACGGCTAATTGGTTTTTGAAATTAAGGACTTTCCAAACCGGACGTTCTGAACATTAATTGATTATGGTAATTAATCATGTCAAAAGTGCAACTTTTCATTTCACCAGAACAAAAGACCGCCCAGAAAGCCATTAAGTTTAAAATTATTGTAATTAACGTCTATTTAAAAGAACATAAACATTATTTTAAAGTAGGGGTCTCCTCCCAAAATGACACTCCATTTTGGTGCACCCGATTGGCCATATCTTCACGCCACGATCATCGAGAATTCGCCGGTTGACGGACACAATGTCACATTTCGTCCGCGATCACCGATAATCGACGCCCATCAACGTCAGTATCGCTTTCAGTGCTGCTCGAGAGACCTCAACAAACGACACGATCGCGATCGTGCGGCTTTCCAACAACGAAGACCTGTGCGTCCTACCGCAACAGGCGACGAACCCGCGAGAACCATTGTTTTGGGGATCGGTTTTGGATGTCGTGCAGTGCACATTAGTCTTGAAGAGGATATTTTTTTATTGTTTTGTTGATTTAATTAAGATTTTTCAACTATATAGAAGAGATTTAGTCTGAAAAAAAAATGTTTGAAAGATTTTTGAAATATTTATTGCCAACGAAAATCCCACTGTTCCTTCTGGGGTTCACCCGATTCTCCAAGGTATCATTAACCCGATCGTATCTCGGTCATTACGACGACGGGCATTGGCTTCTGTGAAGGAGGTCCTCCAGAGAGCCCAGTGAAACATTTCGTCGAAGTCTTTCGCGTGTGAGACCCAAATAAAATCAATAATAATGTGTTTACACTTGCACATTGGCTCATTGAACCCTTTATTCCAGGAATCAAAGGAGGCCAAACGGCCTGTTGAATCTTGGGCGGTAGTTTTTCAAGAGGGCATATTTTTTCAAATTTTAAAACAATTTCATGGATTTTTATAACATTGACTTTCGCCATTTTACAAAGTTTATTTCGTTGTCACCCTGTCCTGCTGACCACTCCGTCGGGATTCATTGTCAGAATTTGGAGTGGCCCCAGGTGAGTAATATTTTTTACAGTTACGATAATGGCTGCGGACAGGTTCCCCGGAGAGGATATTGCTGAATAAAGACCGCCGGAACAAAAAAAAAGCACACACATGTAATGAATATTTATCATCGTGGTTCCAGCTCTGGTCAGTTTGATTTACTGCAGCACTTTTGAAAGAAACAAAATGACGAAGAAAAAACGCCTCGAAGGCTTTGATCTGACAGAACGGGTCACTGGGACTGACTTTTGTGCTTGCCCAAATGTGGGCACTGACCCGGAACAATGAAGTTTTTGTTCGAAATCAATTTACTTCGGTCAATGGGCCTGCAAAGGGATGAATAATTGTGTTCACTTCATTCAAACAAAATTGACACAAATTATGTAAAATTACTTGTTTTTAATCACTGAGATTGTTAATAAAAAACAGTAAATCTGATAAATAATAATAATAAAGCTTTGCACTGAACTGAGTTGATCTACAAAAATAATGAAAATAAAAAGCTCACCATCAGCATTCCAAGCCAATTCCGGGAACAAACAAGATGCCCCTTGTCCAGTGCCAATTTTCACAGGAAAAACACAACACTCAATTACAATAATTCCATGGCCCTGCTTGTGGTGATGCTTCTGCAGCTGTTCAAACACAAATTTTCCTGTTTTCGGCATAAAAATTATGGCACGCAGATCCCAAATTGCTCCATCAGCATTCGCAAATGCTTTTCAACTTCACAATCATCGACAGGGGTTTCGCTGAATTTTATTGTCAGTGGCTGCAAATTGGGCAAATGAGGCAAAAATGTATGCTTTAACTTTGATTTGCTTCACGCAGGGTGCCACAACATGAATTTTTACTTTAAGTCCATAAAAATTAAAGTTGAGAGAAGTGTTGCCAGCTCTTTAAATTGCTTTGAGGCAAGCAAGCTTTAATGTCACCCTGTAAGCACACGCCACCCAAAAAAAAAGTCACGCAGCCTTCTCACTTCACCACATTTGAACTCGGGCAGGCATTTGGGCAATTCCCGGAGTGCCGTAAATCCTGACGAAAAGCAAAACGAGCATGAATATTTATGTCCCGGTGCTGGTCAAAAGTGGGCAAACGAGACGGACGTCACACGCCAAAAATACGGCAACAATTTATTTCCAGCAGTTCAATTTGTCCACCAGTTGGACCCTTCAGAAGGTTTATTCTTGTTCTTTGAAATTGTTTTTTTTCGCTGTGTGAGAAGCATTGGGTTAGAATTTCACCTTATTTTTATAGAATCTAAATTTTCAAGGAATGAGACGTACCTCAGACAAATTAGACAAATTCGAAAGATTTTCAAAGCTTTAGCCTGAACATTTTGTCGAGTGATTCAATATGATTCGGAATCCAGACGCTTAATCGCATATCATTTTAGTTTTATCGGGCAAAAAATCATGTAATAAAAAAATGCACTGAAAAAAAACACGCCACTTTTATGAGATGTTTTGCTTTTTAAGTTTTAAAGTCAAATTTGAGGGTGAGTCCACGATTGTTTTCGTTCAAATTTTTTGTGAAAATAGCCTAAGATGTTACGAAAAGACTCACGAAAAATGCAAGATGGAGCAACTCCCCTAAAAAATACAAAAATCATTTACTAAAACTGTTTTTTTTAAAGTGCTCTAAACGTCAAAATTTCCAAAAAACGAATACGGTTATCGATTTTCCCGACAATTTTACATAAAAGTCTTCATAGAGCAATTCCAGCTTAAATCAGGATTTTTTCTGAAACTTTTGTACCCGACCCTCTCCGATTTCAATGAAACTTTTCAGACATGTTATCATAGGCCTATATAAGCCATTTTTGTGTATATCGAGCCAATTGTACTAAAAAATGACATTTGAAAAGGGCGTAAGCTATTTAAATATTTTTGTATTTTGTAATTTAAAAATTGCTGTATCTCGAAGCCGCTGCATCGTACCAAAAAGTGGTCAAAGACAAACTTGTAGAAAATTGGACGAGCTTTCAGAAAAAAATACACTGAATGAAAAATACACGGCACTTCTATGAGATTTTTTAATTTTTAAGCTTTAAAGTGATATTTGAAGGTGATGTCACGATTTTTATTTCGTTCAAAATTTTTGAGGAAAAAGCCTAAGACTGACGAAAAATGCAGGATGGTATGTATCTCCTAAAAAAATATAAAAATCATTTACTAAAACTGTTATTTTTTTGAAAAGTGGTCTAAACGTCAACATTTTTAAAAACCGGTAGTGGGAATCGGTTTCCCAGACCATTTTACATAAAAGTCTCCATATTGACCATTGTCCTGGCAATTTCTATATGACAGACTTGATTTTTCAGTCTCGTAAATATTTTTACCGGAAAGCTCGTCTAATTTCTAATAAGTTTGCCTTTGACAGCTTTTTAATTTGACTCGTTTCAATTTTTGCGTATGCTTATTAAGTATTCAGGGTTCTACCACACTGAAATTTTTTTTTTCAGTTATGAGCATTGTAATTAAACTTATATCTGTAAGCCCATACATTCAATTGTAATGCTGTCAAAGGCAAACTTATTGGAAATTAGACGAACTTTCCGGTAAAAATATTTACGAGACTGAAAAATCAAGCTTGTCATATAGAAATTGCCAAAAACCACCAAAAAACAATTTTTTCGACATTTTTAATTTTAAAACCGCTGTATCTTCCCAAGGATTGGACAATGGACATAGGACAATGGTCAATATAGAGACTTTTATGTAAAATTGTCTGGGAAACCGATTCCCACTACTTTTTTTTTTAATTTTGATTTTGACCACTTTTCAAAAAAAAAGTTTTAGTAAATGATTTTTGTTTTTTTAGGAGAGATATACCATCCTGCATTTTTCATCAGTCTTTTTGTAACATTTTAGGATATTTCCTCAAAAATTTTTAACGAAAAAAATCGTGACATCACCATATTACATTTAAACTTAAAAATCTCACAGAAGTGCCGTGTATTTTTCTTTCAGCGTATTTTTTTCAGAAAGCCCGTCCAATTTCCTACAAGTTTGTCTTTGACCATTTTTTGGTACCATGCAGCGGCTTCGAGATACAGCAATTTTTAAATCGCTGATTTGAGCTGGAATTGCTCCTTATTGACCACTGTCTTGACCACTGTTCTTGTGAAGTTACAGCGGTTTTAAAAATAAAAATGTTGAAAAAAGATTGTGTTTGACCACATTTCAATTGGAAGTATGGGCTCACAGATATAAGCTAATTGATTACTCATAACTGAAAAGAGAATATTTTTTCAGTGTAGTTCAGTGGATGGGGACCATTCATAAACCACTTGGACACTTTTAAATTCCGAATTACACAATTATTTAAAACACTTACGCCCTTCTCAAATGTCATTATCAATGGAGCACCCGCATTCGAGCAGTTTTTGACAGTTCGCTCCATAAGAAATACATTCTAGAAAAAATCAAAAACTGCTCGAATGGAAATGCTCCATTGAAATTCAATTCAATTCAGAATTTCTCGGGAACCGGGAAAAATATTTTTCAAATCCCGGGAACTCTTTGATACAGTCATAAAATCTATGTTTTTATTATATTAGTGAAAATTCTATTTATATAGCGTGAAATATCACTAAGCTTACATACTAAGCCAATTTTAATTTGAAAAAAAAGATATTCAGATCTTCAGGATCTTCAAACGTTACTAGAATATTTTCTTGTGATTTATTGATACCTTTTATCTCAAAAAAATCTTAAATTCTTATGTTAAGTTCTTTTTTTAATTTGCTAAAGCTAAGCATCGACAACTTCTAATTGCAGATAAACTGCTTTCAAAATTATTACATCTTTGAAAAGAAATCTTGAAAAGGTAAGATGACAATTCACTATCCTTTATGTGCATCGATCTGCACTTTAAATTGAATTCCTACTTTTCGTCCGCCAACCATCACCGCTCCTCTCCAGTTGTGCCGACAACAAGCAAAAATTTCAAGTTCATCACAATTTCATGAATAATTTTCGCACGCAATGCTCCTCTCTTCCTTCAATGAAAGAAACGGAATGAAATACACGCGAATGAACAAGAAGTCAGAGTGCTGTGGACCATTAAGGAGAAAAGCGGAACATTTCTCTGGCAACCTGAGTTTTTTTTTGGTTGTATTTACATTGTTTTTTTCAACATTATAGTACAAGTATAAAATAGTTTTTAAGCAAACTCAGAAGCAAGGAAACAAGCTTTAAATCAAAATTCAACAAAAACAATAAAATGGTTCAAATTGAGCCAATTTTCGATTTCACAGATATCTTGTCAGGGACCAAATGGAAGCCAAGTTGGCCCATGTCCCGAAATTGCTCTCTGTGAGGCAGGAGGTGGGAGGAAGCATCTTCGTCGCGGGGTGCCCCTCGGTCATTAGCGCGGGGTGTAGTTTATGACTAATTTATGACGGTAAATATGGAGTCAGCGCGGAATGATTTATTTATGGGAGCACCGTCCTGTCTTAAAAGTCCTGAAACGTTACTCTTGGAAAGAAAGTGGAGCAGGCAGGAGGATTCGTAGCAATTTGTCCCCGCCTCGAGGTGGGTTGAAGAACTGTGTGAACGATTTTAATTCGCGAATTTCTGGAAATTCCGTAATGACCTGGATATGGGGTGAGTGCGCCGAAAGGGTCCGGGACAGTTGCTCAGCGGAATGGGTAATTTTAAAACGCAACTTGCACATAATTTCACGTAATATTAAGGCAGAACGGCGAGAGTAAATGACACCCAGTGAAAAATGTTGAGCTTTCCAGTTCGTGTAATTTGTCAATTAAAATAATCTGGTTGGCATTATTAATCACACTCGGAGGTAATTACATCAAGCGAATTAAAACGTCAACATTGTCCAACCTGCTCAAAATAGCTGAGCCGCAAAATTCCATTCATTTTCGGCGAAATTTTCCGGGGTGCTATTCCAATTCACAGCCAACGTAAAACCGCAAAAATGATGAAGATTTTAGGCGCAAGGGAGAGCCCAGAACAGGAATGTTGATTGATTTATGTTGTCCCTGCCAGCGAGCAACATCATCAAACTGACCCAATTTTGACGGGCTTTATGGAGTGGGCGCGCTGGTGATGTTGACACACGGCTCTAGAAAAGTAAAATAGCAAGAAGCGCAGGTTGCTGTGTTTCTTAAGGCACGCCGTACATTTTTGCAAGATGTTGATTTATATTATATTTTGAAAAGTTTTCGCTCCGTAAATATTAAAGTGGGGTACGAGCTTGTTTGGACGCAGTTATGTTTGCTCGATATGGTGCCGGAAACATCTGGTGTTAACGAAGGTTAAATTTAATCATTTTCTGAACAGCTAGTTCAGTATAGAGGAATGTTTCAATGATAGATTGAACCAAACCAACAGGTTTGGAACGTGAAAAATCGAAAAAAAAATTTGCCACCTGATTATTCCTGCCGATTTTGAGGAGGGGGCGACATATACTTTAAAAATATGTGCAACAACCTTATTAATTTTTTTTTAAGCTGAGAAAATTCTCTTTATTTTTCTTTTTTGAACTTTGTTAATACGACTCTTAGTTGCTAAGATATTGGCATGCAAAGATTTAAAAACAATAAAATTGATGTATTCTAAGTCTACCCCAAACAACCCAACATTTTTTAATGTCGATATCTTAGCCACTAATGGTCCGATTTTCAATGTTAGAATATGAAACATTCATGAAACTTTCCGATCTTTTCGAAAACACTTTTCTCAAAGTAATTAGCAATTTTGTGTTCAAAAACAGTGTATTTTCACTTTTTATACATTATAGATTTACAAAATAAACAAAATGCATCAATAAAACAATTTTATGAAGAAATAGAATTTTTTTTTCAAATTGGCACTCAAAAAATCTGGCAATGCCAGATTTATCTGGCAACCTGGCACCCCTGCCTAAAACTTTGCCGAAGATACCAAATCGATCAAAAAATTTCTACAAAAAATACAGATTTTTGAATTTTCATACATCATTTTTGTATGGACAGCTGCCAATTTTGTATGGAAAATTGTATGGACAAACTAATGATGCAAAACGGGTAATTCTCTATAAACTCACACGAAATCGGGAAAAGTTGCCCCGGCTTACGAAATTTCGACCTTGTTTGTGATTAGTGACAGAATTCTCCAATCGTCTTCACCACGACAACCTAATTTTGACATTCTACTTTCGCTCGATTCACACACAAGCGAATAAGTGCTACGCAAAGTCACTCACACAGTCATTGACTTCCCTCTAGAAATAAATTCGCTCATAGAACGGTTGTTTGACATTCTACCGAAATTCAGATCATCTCTCCCATAATCGCATTCATATGACTGCTGTCACCACGCAGCAAACACAAGAAAGAGTGTGAGACAAAAACGAGAAAAAGAGCACGTTGTCTCGTTCGGGCGGCTGCTTGAGTGGTGCTCATTTTTCGTTCGTTTCGTCTTTGTGTTTACGTTCACTGACCGTCGCCAAGCATTGACGATCATGATAGGCGCTGTGTGTGAGCGATCACATGTCGTTTCCGGACCTGATCGCTGACAGAAAGTTCTATCAATTCTCGAGCAGTCCCAGCCAGTGCACTGATAAATCCTTTTTCAAACATTGCTCGGTCTTAACTCCGTCAGATTTACAATATCTCACAATTTGAACAAATTATTTACGTACTCACTTGCTCACTTAACAGCTATTTTTTTTATATGAGTTGAAATCACTTTTGAGAAGCTGTAACCCAACGCCAAAGAGCAGATATGCTAAAAATAGGTGCTTGATGGGAATACATGCCGTTCCCATAATTAACGCTGAAAAATTTTAGTTTTGGTGAATTATGTTTTGTCCAATCGATCAAGAGTTGAGCAATGCTCTACCAAAATGGACGTAATATTCAATGTTTGGCCGTTTGAAAATTTTCAATATATTTTTTTAAAGATCGGAAAATTTCACAAATGTTTCATGTTATTAACATTGAAAATATGACCATAAGTTGCTGAGATATCGACATTAGAAAATGGTGGGTTGTTTTGGTGAGACTTAGAAAATTTCAATTTTCGTGGTTTGTTTTGCAAAAAGCGGCTATATCGCAGCAACCCGAGGTCCAATCTTCAATATGTATCTTTTAGACAATTTTACTGCAAATTTTCTGAACTTTTCAAAAATAATATTTTTAGAAATGGTCGCTCAAGGTCACTATTTTTAAACATCGCAAAACTGCAAATGTTTCGCTAAAATCAAACTTTTGGTGGCTGTATCTTGAAAACAGAGCCCTTTATCAAAAAATCTGTGGAGTACTTTTCGAATGGAAATTCAATTTTATATAAAAAAAATTACGTCAAATTTGTTTTGGCATAAAATTTCGATTTTTTCCAAAAATCATTATTTTTTCAAAAAATCAAAACACGGCGGCAGATTTTTTGACCATGTTTCTCTATGGCTCAAAAGTTGCGGGTTTTTGTCCCCTAAAACATATGAAAAAATTTCGAAAATCAAAAAATACGTATTTCGGGAAATTGAGTTTTTGCGGAAAAAAAGTAGGTTAAAAAATCTGCAATTTTTTTCCGTGTAACTATTTTTTTCTCAATAGTCCTCAACAATACCAACAATTCTGCCGAAGACACCAAATTGATCAGAAAATTCACTCAAAAAATACAGCTGTTTGAATATTTACGTACCATTTTTGTTTGGACAGCAGCCAAAATTGTATGGAGACTTGTATGGGTGAACCAATGACACTAAAAAGTTATTTGGTTATAGGGAAGGCCCCCACAAAGTTTAAGCCAAATCAAAAAATACAAAAAATAAAAATGGTCGAAACCGGCCGATTTCGTAGAGAATTGCTTTTGATGGGGTTGTCAGATCTAAAATCTTTCAAAATCATTGGAAAGGTCTTTAAAATATTTACCGAATAGGGGATCCATCGCCAAATCAGCAAGCAGATTTTCCCGGTTTGGTATTGCTGATATTTGCTAAAATTTCCCTAAACTAGCAAACATTTTTCGTAAACTAAGCGGCTGTGCGAAATCAAAACCAGCAAATTAGTACTAGTTGTTTGTTTCGCAAAATACTATAAAAAAACAGAGAAATACCAATTCGATTTGAAAAATGCAAATAATCATTACTTCGCGTTTTGTATAACCAGCTTTCATCCAAAATTTTCAATGCTTTGCAAAAAAAAAAAAAACATCTGAAAATCCTAAAAAACTATAAATTTCTAGCCAATTTCACTGTGAATTCGCGCTTCATCTCCCAAAATCTAAAAGAGATGTTTGGTTGATTGCTCCTGGCACACCGTTCGCTTCGAGTGAAAAAAAAAAACATCTTCCCAAGCACTCCGAGCGGTATTGAATGGATCACGTTCTGCAAACTTTGCGGATGGTGTATTCGAACGAAACGAAACGGATTAATTTCCGCTTTTCAGCAGCACGCAACTCGCGCTCCAGCACTCATCAGTTTCTCGACGCCTTATGGCGGCCAAGATGGTGGGATGTCAGGTGGTGCCATTTTATGTGAGGAAGGACTAACTTGAATATAATTTGAAAATTGAAATCAGATTAAGTGTAAAAATTGAATTGCAGAAATTTCAACTGAGAATTTATTTTGACGATGGATAGAATGTCAAATTGGCTGTTTTCACCTCTTGCGCGCCTGAGGATGATAATTCAATCTTCAATTCAGTGGAAACTCCTGCACAGATGCACTGACAAGCGCAGCATGTGGTTTGAAGTGCTGACCTGGACGCAAGGTTCTTTTGATGGATTATAAGGTTCCAACCGACATTGCAGTCGGCAGTTTCCAAAGAAAAATATTCTTCTTAGAGAAATGATAATATATGAACGTTGAGTTAACAATATCCTCTGATTAGAGGATAAATTGATAGAAGAAAAATATTTTACATATCGATGAAATTCCAACAAATTGTGCAACAATGTATTCAAAGTCAGAATAATGTTGTTCAGTAGAATATGTTTTGATGCTAATGTTTTTCTTTTCAAAGTTTTCTTTGGCAGAACTGCTAAAACCATTCTTATCAAGAAAAAATAATCAGAGTTGGTCCGGAATGACATGGCATCCAATGTTTTTCCGAGAGTATTATTCTCATGGTTTGAGACCAAGAGCGAAGGTTCCACCATGAGAAATAACTTTCCAGAACCACGAACAAAAAAAACCCTTGCAACCGACAAAGCGGCACTCAGTCCGAATTCAGTGCATGTCATGTCGCCGAGCTTCAAAGTTTTTGAGGCGTGATTTTCCGTCAGAATTAATACATTTTATGCCGGGATGAGTTCCCATGCACTGAAAAGTTTTTCAACCCAGGTGAGAAGCTCGTACGTGTCCCTCCCGTGTGCTTGCAATGAAAACTGACTAGCCAATTAAACCTAGCTTCCAGAGCGGGGACGAGAGGCTTCTGAATGGCTTATCATTAGCATCAGCTTGAATTAGCATGGATGCCTCTTTGAAGACTTACGTGTATGTACCGCGCGCTCATGTAATAACTGAGCAGTGGCCATGATGGACATCAACGCAAAGAGTGCAAAGATGCCCCGGAGGATGGCAACACAGCTTGACAACCAGGGGAAGTTCCATACGGCCGCTGCTTATGATGGGCAGATTACGATGTGCGCACTCTGTAATCATAATAGATCGTTTAGATTCAGGCAAAACAGTCCACTTGTTGGCAGTTGTGGAAATTATCAAGATATCATCACCGTAACGATAATTATGATTCGATAAGATATTGAAGAATACATCGTTTTGTTGATTGTTATCAAATTTGTATAGGACTCGTAATAAAAGTTAAAAAAAAACTTGTGAAATCGCAGAGAATTACTTTAAATACAAGAACTCATTTAATGAAGCTTGGGCTTCTGTAGGTGGTAGTTCTTAGTCTCTTGCATGAACGAATGTTCTTCCACAAAATTCTTCGCTCGTCTCGGAATACGCTTCCGCACCATAGCTCAGCCACAAACTCTTTATGAATTCCCTTTTGGGAAGCAGGCTCTCATGAGCTGCCGAACAATTTCCCACACAGCACTGCATACAGAGTCTTGCACAAAAGTGCACGCAATGAATGTGGTTGTGTGGCTTTGAAGTTTTCGTCATAGTTGTACCAATGGAGGATACGAGCATATTTCCACGAACCGAAAGCTACATGGTAGCTTGAGCCTTAAGGATAGTAGGACCTACCGCACTAGTGAACATTGTTCTGGCACAGACAAGTGGATGCACAGTTTAGTTTAAAAATCTCAAAAACCAGGTTCGGATATTTATAGATCAAACTTTATTGTAAACCACCATCTTCTTATCTTTGGTCCTTTCTAGCTCACCCTACAGATTAAACTCGCACGGTCCCTCTACGCAATCTATGGCCTGGCAGCGGACGAAGGACACAATTTCCAACTGGACGTGATGAAAACCGCTGACGATGGCCACAACGTATGACCGAGTTGCACTAGAGCAGGTCGTTGATCGACGATAATCCTGGTGATTGATGCATGCCTTGCACCGCATTCTGGAGTGCGTTCCACATGGGCTCGTCTCAACGAGTGCCAATTATTTTCAGTTTGATCCTGGACTAAATAACTAGGAGCGCCGCCGAGCGATGGGATCCGCCAGGATGGGAAAACCATTAAAATTCGAATTATCCGAGCGCTTTTTTGTTTCCGATGATTACTTCCCTCCCCTCCCCAGCGAGTTGATCGTGAACGCATTTTACGCGCGGTCAGGGTCACAAAAAGCAACCCTTTGCTCTTAATAGGTTCCTAGAACAGCCGTGGCTTCAGAACTTTTACGACCGTCATTTGGTCGACCTCCTCGAAGTGGTTTCTAGCACGTTTTGCATCACATAAAGACCATCCAGCATAAATGGTCATCATACGCCGGGATTCAATACGTTCCCGTTCTGGGAGGACCGGCATCCCACAGCATAGTCGTAATGAAATTAACTCCAGGTCGTGTTTTGCGAAATGGTTGCGTGATCGGTGCCATCATAACCAGGGTGCGCGCCCACGGACTACAAACTAGTAAAAATTTATGTTTGCTGATTACGTATCATTGTTGGCTGGTAATTGGAAACAAGCATTTCCGAGCGCAATCAACCTCCAGAGAGCGAAAACAAACAAAACCCCCGGCTTGGCGTCCTGAAGGAATAATGCTTTTTTTCAATTCACAGTTGCTAATGTTCTTCAATTACGGACAATTATGATAAACACTGCAATATAGAGATGATCGAGCAAAATTCAATCAGTTGTAATAACAGTTCAATGGAGTTGTACAAAGTTTTATTACATCGATTATGGTTAATGTAGTCAAATCATCTACAAGGAGTATCATAATGGTCATTCTGATCAGGTATCTACTTCTGTAAGATTCTCTCTGTTGGAGATGTTGAACATTACATTATAACTTTATTTTAAATACTGACAAAGGAAATGCAAAATGTTGACAACAATATTAACGAGGACCAAAACAAGCCAATTTTGTGTCACTGGTTCACCCATACAAGTCTCCATACAATGTTGATAGCTGTCCACACAAAAATTGTGAGAAAATATTCCAGAATCTGTAACTTTTGAAGACATTTTCTTATAATCCATTTTTTTTTTTATTTAAGAGATTTTTTGATATGTTCTAGGCCCAGTTTTTCTCAACCTTTACTTGGCTAGGTACCCCTTTTCGTTTTACATAAAAGCTGCTGCTGTTTTTTTACATGAAATATTTAAATATATGTTGCGTAGAAATTTCCTACTATGATATTTGTTCTGAAAATGTGGTCACCGTGATTTTTACAAAATGTGAGATAAAATGTGGCACATTTCAATAATAAACACAAGAATAACCATGTGGACCACGGCCAAGATTTTGTGTTATGCTTTATTCGAAAATTCCCAATTAAAAAAAATTAAACTTTGCTTACAATTCCTAAGAAAAAGTTTTTTTCACAAAAATAAACACTAGTTAATTCAAGAAATTTGGAAACATAATCATAAAAAAACCTTATTCAGTTTTCGAAAATTATGGAAAAGGCAAAAAAAATTAAGATATATTTTGTCATTTTTTTATGTTTGTTCATTGCATAGACTTTATGATTTTTACAAACATTTATCTATTTTTTATATCTAGAGTTTTTTAAAAGGTCCTATAAGCTATATTGTCTTTCATATGTTTCTAAGATCTTTAAAAAAAATCTAGACATGTTTTACTGGAATTAAGGTGCAAATTAATGATCAATAGTTTTTAACAGAGAAATTGTTTTTGCTATGAATTTTTGAAACAGTGTTTTTTTTGAAACTGCCAAACATAATTTTAAATAGATTTTCAAAGCCTGTCCAAAAGATTTAAAATTTGCTATCAAAAAGTACAGTCATCTCTCATATTCGGAACAGTTTACAGATCGTCCAATGTTCAAAAAATCATAGCAAATCGATAATTGAAAAAGCTTTTATTGCGATATTTCGAATACTGTATCGAACAACTGCAAATTTTAACTTTGACCCTTGAAATCCACAAATTCAGAACACTTTTTTCTTACGGATTAGGGCGTCCAATTTTCCCGGGATTTGAATTTCCCCGAAAACGGGAAAATATTTTAGAAATCACGGGAATTCCCGGGATTTTTTTTAAACAGTCATACAATCTATATTTTCATTATATTTGTTATGGTTTTAAGCTTAAATCATACAATCAGCTCAATTATATTAATTGGTGATAATACACTTCAACCTAAACATAGACGATAGCTTTTGAATAGCTTAATTGGCTACATAAATGTAAATCGGCATAAATGTCGGAGGTTGGTATGAAAACACATTTAAACTTTCTTAAATCTATTTTCAAGACATTGAAATATATATTTCCATCTATCAACAAAATAAATTTAAAAAACTTTTGATTGTACCATTTCCGAGATATAACAATTTGAAGTTGGCAGTTTCAATAAACGGGTGCCACGATATCTCAACACTGCTTTGACCAAGTCGGCTCAAAATTTTGACAAACACTCGTTAAACTGGTTCCGTGTGCCTGACAAAGGCCGATTTAAAAAAAAAATATTTTTAAATAATATAAAAATAATTTTTATGATTTTCAAACAAAGCTAGAGAGCTTTTGATTTTTGTTTTTTTTTTTTTTTCAAATATGCAAAATTTAAAAATCGGGCATCGTCATGCACACGGGAGGTCTTGTGAGTCTTCTCCCCATATTTCAGTAAATTTGGTCCATCATTTATTGAGAAAAAAAAATGTTGATAGTTTGCTTTGCGCATGGCAAAGTTTTCTGCTTAAATCGTGTCTTACTCAGTTTAATTATGAAATATCTTCATGAAACTTTCAGGAGAGATCATCTTTCAAGTGGATTTCATAAATTTTCAGTAATAAGATTTTTGCATTTTCTACATGTATGTAACCCCATAAAAGAAATTAAGAATATATATTTTTTGTTTTTTTTTTTTTTTTATTCTGCTTTGACCATCTGGGGAAAACCGGGACTACAGTCTGAATAGTTTAATATTTTTTTCCCAATTTTTAGAATTATTAATATTTGTAAATGTAATAACCAGTATTTAAAAAATATAGAGAGTTAAATAGAAAATATTTAAAGCACTAGGCATTTTATGTATCTGTAAACTCAAATTTCAACAATTTTCCCTAATAAACCAAATTAATGCTGATATATGCCAAATACAAATTTTAATGCTTTTAAATTGTTATCGATTACTATGTGTTCAACTATTAATGTATTTCTACAAAAAAATATTACCGGGCCTAAATTTTATGTTTTTTTTTTTCAATTTCGGGAATTCGCGGGACAAAATATAAAAAAAAATCCCGGGATTCGGGAATTCCCGGTTTTGGAAAAATCCCGGGATTTTTGTCCCGGGAATTCCCGGGATAGACGCACCATTACGGATGTAAACAAACTTTGGTTCTCTCCATGAGTACATATTTCTACAAAATAATGACTTCACGCACTGAAACCAACTAAACTCAAACTCAGTTATGTTTTATGAATGGTCTGATAACTTTTTTTTGTGAAAATATCAGTTAAATTTAGGTGTTCCACAATTGGAGCAGGCAATTTGGAGGCAGTGTTTTGCTGCTCGGAACGAAATAGTCTTGAGATGCAGTTTTTTTTGTTTTAAAAGTACTACTTTTACTAGTGAAATAGTAAGAGAATGTCCAAATAAAGGTCCTAAAAATAGTAGGGTCGATAAAAAAGATGCAATTGGCATGCTATTGACAAATTATCACAAAAGTGTTCCAAATTTGTAGGTGTTCCGAATATGTGGGATGACTGTACCTGTGAGATTTAAAAAAAGTGAGTCGTTTTCCAATTGTAATAAAACAGTCAATGCATGGTTTCAGAGATATCTTAATATAATTAAAAGAAATAAAACCCAATTAGTAAAACCTAATTTTTTTTCCAAAATTTCATTAAATTTCATTTCATTTCAATTCGACTAGTCGAATATAGAACACTGATGAAGTCTGCAAGTAGTAGACGAATTACGTATCTGTCAAGATATTGAAAATATATAACGGAATTAAAAGGAACAACTCGTCTCTTTGTATTCATAGTAACTTTACACATTTATGATATAACCACCGAAAGTTTGATTTCAGCGAAATATTCGTAGTTTTTCTTTATTTTTAAATAGTGACCATGAGTGATCACTTCTGAAAATATTTGTCTTGCCAAATTCTGAAAATTTGCAATAAAATTATCTAAGAGACATTGAAGATTGGAGCTGGTTGTTAAGATACAACGAAACATCTCAGCAACTAAAGGTTTTATCTGGAGTTTTTTTTAAAAAAAGGTCCAATAAACCAAATTTTCAGTTTTTGCTTTTTGGGTGTTTTCAATACCCCTGACTAAAGGTGGTTTAAAAAACACCCAAAAAGCAAAACGTAAAAATTTGGGTTTTTGGACCTATTAAAAAAAACACTCCTGATATCATCAAGGTAAAAAAAGCAAAAAAAATAAAGAGAATTTTCTCAGCTTTTCAAAAATATTTTTTCAAGGGTGGGCAATCATGGGAACTAATTTAAAAAAAAATAAAAAGCTGCGACTATTTTCGAAAAAGTTACCTAAAAATGGCTATAATTTAAAACGGTGCACTTTATCAACATTTCACTAGAGTACTTTTTGATTGCAAATTAATTTTTACATAAAAAATGACGTTTGCGAACAATATTTCGATTTTTTGACAAAATAGTATTGATTAAAAAAATTATAACTCGGTCAAAGATTTAATACACATTCTGGAAATTTCTGAAAAGTTGGCTTTTAATGTCCCCTAAAACAAATATAAAAAATAGTATTTTTTTCAAATCAAGTTTCAGTGACAAAAAGTGAAATTAAAAATCACAAAAAAATACCTACAACTTTGCCGTAGACAAAAAAAATCGTGCAAAAGTGATTTTACATATATTTGTATGGACAGCTGCCAAATTTGTATGGAAAATTATATGGACAAACTAAAGATGCAAAATGGCTTCTTTGGGCATACCGAAGACACCAAAAAGTTTCAGTCGGATTAAATAAAAAATACAAAAAAAAATCGAATGACCGAAATCTGAGAGAACTGTTCTGATGCAAAATGGCTTCTTTGGGCATACCGAAGGAACCAAAAAAGTTTCGAATAACCGGAAACTCTGAGAATTGCTCAAATGGAAAATAGTTGTAAAACACGTACATGTTCAATACAAATATAACATTGTTTTCTTAAATTAATTATTCATCAAACTATTAGAAAACGAACAAAGAAATATGATAAATTCACATAAAAAATTTAAAAAAAGAGATTAATTAATAAACTGTGATAAGAAAAGTACGATACTAACCCAATTAAATCCAAACCATTCGGAATGCAGTCGAATTCCGGCACCAGTCCAACTACGTTTCTCTTCATTCCATTCGTTGCATAAACCACTCTGTTCACGAGTCCATGACCTTGCCAGAACGCAAAGTCCCTTAAGAAGACCAAGTTTATCGCAAAACTTGGTAAAGCCTCGCCAAGTTTTCTCCAACAGCGGCCTTTGATGTGGTTTCGGTACAACTTTGCAATTCCAAACGTCATGTACCCTTCCGCTGCGCTCCCTTTGCTGTTGGAAATTTAAGAATTTTGCCACCGCATCGTCTTCAGATCCGATCCGATTGGGAGGCAGGATTTTTCCAACATTCCAACAGCCATCAAGGATTAAAGTAAAAAGGCCTGTTCAGCGCAGCGTGGCCGCTAATCCATTTTTTTTGTTAAGGCCGGTGAAATCGGACCTAAGGTCTCAAAAAGGCTTTTCTTGAAATGTGTTGTTGGGAATGATTTGGTTGGTCACTATAGTTTCATGAACGGCGAAAAGTCGTTTGAAACTTTTCTTGTAAAACCCTTTCGAAAAGCCACTGCCCGAAATAAGATTAATTTTGCCTGCTTTTGGAGCGTACTTACGACGATTTGCCATTGCCCGAGAGAGCACTGTGATGCTCGCTGAAGTGGACGAGTTTTGCCACTTTCAATTGTACGAGCGGAGGCCACCGCATATCTTGGCCTCGGCCACCGAAGGTTATCCTTGAACTTGAAACCGGACAAGGCGGTGGCGCGGTCACGGTCCGACCAAGGTGGTATTAATGAAGGGCCCACACCAAGTGCCCTTCATGTTTGCATTTAAATCGCGGGCTCCACCACGCAAATCGGTTCAACAAATTGTATCAATTTCAGACTGTGCCAGATTAAAGCCTCCGCGCTTCTTTTAATGAGATGACCAACGCTAAGCAAATAAGTCGATTCTTCAACCTGGCCGAGAAACAAAGCGTTCTTGCGGGGATGCGTTCAAGAAGTCCACCTGAACTGCATTTTACACTAGTTGCTCCTTTCCGGGAGATTACCAGAACAGGTTACGGGCCCGCTTGATAGACTGCGAATCTACGCTGACCAAAAGACGCCCATCCATCACAGGAAATGTCAAACAAAACAACTTAATCGAATAAAGATAGACCCTTAAGTCACTATACAAATGAGGTGGAATGCAACCAAGTCTCAACATTTCAGAATGAATTCGAGCGACAATTTTTCAGCATAGAATATCTCACTTGTTTTCTTGTCTTTACAAAGATATTTAAATGAGCGAAAAAACAACCAAGACTCCCAACAATTCAAGCTTCCTGGATGCCACGTAAAAGACAAAGACTTCAACGGCCAATCGAATACCGAACGACGAACCCAGCAACTCCGCATTATTGCGTGCCTGAATTACCCCATTTAAAATGCAATTTTACCATAATCCATGTTCATCTTCGCGTCAATATTATACTATTATTTTCCAATCGCCCTCCATATGCGTGACCAATTGCTCTTTCTCTTTACAGCTTTTATTTTCTGCAACAAAAAAAAAACTCTAAAATAAAACAACCCACTTGCCCATACCCAAGTTAACAAGCACGTTATTTAATTACGGTAATGTCCATTAATCAAGTGAATTACTGGGCTGGGGCCACTCCCGAGGTCTCCTCACTTGATTAACTTGTTAACGTCCTGCGAAGAAGAGACACACCTGAGAGCTGATATCAGCCGGTGAAGATCGGGTTTGATGCTGCTGCTGGTAGCATCACTGATTGTCTCATCAGAAGATCTAGCAAGACGTAAATCTTAATTCCCGCGATATCAGGAATGGTCTGCTCTAGCAATATATTATTTCACGCGGAGCAATAATAAATCTCTAATGTTTTATCAATGATCCCTTCGGTATTAGCTACCTAACACTGTAGCAACAAGCAATTTAATTATTATCAGATAATAAATAAAGATCGAGCCATGTAGCCTAGTGAGTAACGCTTCCGTTTTGTAAGCGGTTAATCTTGGTTCGAATCCTGGCTCGGACCAACACAACTGGTGATCTTTTTCCTTCTGGATTCTAAATCACGAATTGACATTTAAATTTTATATTTTTATTCACTTTTATGTTTTATCACTCTTCTTTTCAGTATGTTTGTTTGTAATTTTGCTTTTAGACATCGTCACCGTTGTACTCACAGCAAAAAAAAGTCGTACTTGTCGTACGTGCATTTTGGGCCACATTGAGTTAAGAACGCTATTTAGTTCAGCTCACAATGCTTCACTTTTTGATCTTCACAGATCCCCAAAATTCAATTTCAATCCTGAGATATTCAATAAAATCCAAAGAACTTCGTGCATTTTCGTCACTATTCATATGAAAGAAGTTCCAATCTTGTCTTGATATCTTGTCACAGACTGAAAATTGATGTAAGTGTGACAATTGGCCAAAGGGATTTCAGGTCAGAACGCGTTTCACATAGGTACGAGCTCGAGAAGTTCCACTAGCGTAAACATTTTCAATTATAACTCGGAACTCCGGCAACCAAATTCAACCAAACTTCGGGCCAATGCACAGAATGGTCAACCAAACAAAACGTGTTTGTTATTGTTTGTCAAACTTTAAAACGCGTTTTTCTCGGAACGTCAAAAAGCAACGAACGACAAGATAGCACACCGGCGTCGACATGTTAATGCACTAACACACATTTTATTTTGTTTCGATTCTTATGACAACTTTCTCTGTATTAATATAATCAAAAAAAAATTCAACTCATCAACGAGAACGAATCACCCTTCGTCTGGCAAATGACCCCAGCTTGGCCGCACAGTCCACATCGTTCCAACTAACGTCCTGATTGTTATCGTTAGCTGATATCCGAACGGCTGTTCAAACGAACGTACTATCCCTTCGAGTTCCTCAAACGGCCAGTTTAGAAATAGTTTAAGTTATTTGTTTAGTTATGAAATTCATATATAGCTTAACAAAGTAAGGGTCAATTTACATAATGCATTAACTAATTTGTTTGAATAACTATATTCCTATGATGCAAATGAACAACGTGATTTTAAATGGTGTCTTATCTCCGAACTTAAGTAGTGGACTTTTCTTATCTAAAGATAGTGTTATCATCTGAAACCACGGAAGGTTAACGGTTAACGAAAGGTAGCTCTTCAAGTTTCTATGATTTGATAAAAATCTAATTGATAATTCATTACATCAAAGATTTCCATGTTTTGTTGCCTAGGTTTAAAGTTGAAAATTTTGTTTCAAATTTGTGAGTTAGGGGCAAAACCAATTCATACCGTCATCAGGAGTGACATTGAGTCTGGTGAGATTGGGTCATACAAAAATATTTTACCCCTGATGACAGTATTACTAAAAATTTAAATACATGATTTATACACGTTTATTTTTGTGCTTTTAATCAAAAACGTGTCATTTAGGCTTAAAAAATAAATTTCTAATTACCACAACTTTAATAAATTTTAGAGCATTTTATGATACCGTCTGTCATTTTTTATTTATTTTTTGGAACTTGGGCTTGAATTTTTTTTAGTCGTCAACCACCGAGGGACCAAAACTTAACAAAAACGAACTGTCCTAAGGAAACTTTGATTTTTAACTTAAAAATAAAACGGCGCACAAGTAAAATCAAGATTTTATTTTAATGGTATTAAAATTAATACTCAAAATAAAGCAAGTGTCCCAAAATGTTTCTCAAAGTAAACCTAAAATTGCAATCAAGGGTCCTGATTTTCAGTTCAAAGATCAGAAATCACTCACTCATCACCGAATGAATCTTTGCCGACTTGAGCAGGCGCAGCGCGAACACTACTCGCTCTCTGCCAGCGGCTTCGTGAATTTCCTTTTCTACTCCGTCCGTCAACCCGGCTCATACACGAATGAGCTCAGAGAGGAGAGAGCCAAAAAATACCAGCGCGGTGCTCATTTAGCCTGCACTACCACAGTTTGCCGTCAATTAGAATTTGGTATGGAGGAAATTGCTGCCAAATGTGGCTTTGATGTTGTGTAAACTACAACATTGCAAAAAATAATATTGATATCATTGATTTAAAGCAATTTCTTAAATGATCAAAGCTAAGCCGATCGCAAAGTATTCTCAGTCAGCATTGAGTGAATTAACGAAATCAGTCTCTCCGAACCATTCGCTGTACTACCCGATTTGAATGAGAGAAAGAGCAAAGAGAGAGTGTTCGGTAGCGATTGGTTTGGAAGTGACAAACGGTAGGAATACATCAGAGCAGTTTTTCGTCGCTCTAGATTTGTGCTCGCGAGTGACTGAGTCTTTTTGGAGCAATCAAGACCCTTGATTGCAATAAAGTGTTTAACAATCCAATACATATAAATAAAGGTGAATCGTTATTGTTTGGATGTTTTACCAAGTTTGTTGTTTGATATAAAGTTGTATTTATATAAGATGATATATTTATTTCTGGTTTATTAAAAAAAAATCACAGTAAAGCATAAAGTTTTTGCTTCTCAATTTTTGTTCTTCTAGAATTAAGGGGTAAAACACTTTGTTTTTGGTATTCGAAACACTTAAGCAAACGATTATAAACGGTTTCAATTTATTTTTTTTAATCAGGGAAATGGAAACCATCGGAGATATCGTTACATCTGTCAAATTTGTCAAAATTTAGCTGACTTAATCATCATGAAATATCTTGATGAAACTTGAAGCAGATCAATTTATAAAGTGAAGCGATTTCATTAAAAAGCATTCTTTGAAAACAAAAAACTTTTGTTCTATTTTATCAAATTTTGACGAAAATGGAATATCGGTTTATTTTGTACTATCAAATTATGGTTGTAACAAGGATGTTTATTCTGCACATCTTTGCTTTTTTTCATGTAAAAAAAAAAAATCTTGAAATCTATCAACTCATAATAATCTAATATCGACTTTATTTCCAATCTCCCCTGACCCACGCATGCCACCTCTCCAATAAGGTGCAACACCGGCATGGGAAGATACTTTCATAAATGATTTATCGCAAGTATACCCGTTTTGCACCCGTTTATATCGCGACCTGGGTGTCGCTTCCGGAAGGTGTACGTTACACCGGTTTGCCATGCCAGAACAATTTTCTAAAAGTATAAATTTATGCCACCCCCTCCCAAGTATAGTCGGCTAATTTCCCGGGAAGGGGGTGAGATTAGCACCAGCTGGCAGGATATCGATCGAAAATTTTACGTTAAACGCTTTTTTTTTTGTACGTCTCAATCAAGTTAACCTGTGAGGAGACTCTTTATTTGTGATTTATTCTCTTCTGGTCGTTTCAATTGAATTTCAAGTGCACGTGCCAGCATGTCACGAGATTAAATTATATGACTCTTGAGGAGACGAGGACATCAATCATCTCGAGCTTGTGATGATGTACCGGATTGAAAGAGTAGATTTTCCTCAAGTGAGGAGAAAGGAGTATATGGGTCGCAAGATCCTGCCTTGTAAAGGAAGTGTCACAAGGACGAAATTAGTTACAGCGATCTCGGTATACAATCAGTTGTGTAATGATTTTGCCAGTCATCTTCGTAACTGCAGCGAGAACCCTGAATTTAATTCAGTGAATTTGCGATAGTCCAGGTTAGATGTCCCTAGGTTGGACCTAATTAGCAAAGCTGCCACTCGGTTAGGCCTGTTCTTAGGAACAGTAAAGCCATTCTATCTAGCTGACTTAGTGCAGTTTCTCTCAGTTTGTTATTTTACGTAACCGTCATAAGATAGTTTGCGAGATAAAACTCAAGATAACGTTTGTAGACAGAACCAACGTGCATGTAAATCTTTCATCATATAAAGAGCTACCACAATTACCAGAAGAAAATCAGTTGACGCAAAATGTTTCTCAAAGTCCAAGCGTTTATTCTCCTGCAAGCAATCGCGATTGTCCGGGCTTTGACTGCAATCAATAAAACATTTTCCGCAGTTCCGGACATCAATGGAACCCAAGAAGTGTCCCCCGTAAGACTTCGCTCGAATTGGTACAGATATGTGGTATTTGGTGATCGATTGGTGGACTTTGACGGAGCGCAGATCACGTGCAGGAACTACGGGATGCAGCTGGCGACGATCACCTCCCAAGCGGATACCATCGATGTTCTGCTGGCAATGTCCAGCCAAGGTTCACTGACCGGAGCAGGATACTGGATCGGGGCCACGAATTTTGGCCGACCGAACTTATTCGTGTGGGTCTCCTCAAATATGCCAATATGGTATCCCATCGGGTATCAAAACTGGGCTGCTGGAGAACCCAACAACTCAGGGGGAGCGGAGAACTGTGTGGAGGTTTACAACAATATTGGAGTAACGTGGAACGATGTACACTGCGCAAGAAAACGGGGGGTAGTTTGTCAAGTTTAGGTTTAGTTTATCTTTTTGTATTAGATTGTATAAGTTCTAGTTTTATGATATATATATTTTTTAACAAGTATATAAAAAGATTGTTTTTATTTTTAAAGTTTTGATCTTGGTTTTATTTATTTTCAACCAAACACAAAAGTACAAGTTACACTCAACCCCCGGTAGTTGGTCACTTTTTCGTTTTACACTTTTTGCCTTCCTCACCCTACTGAGGAAAGGCTATAAAATCACTCGAAAAATGAACTTATTAATTTGACCTCGTAGACCCACCTTCACGTATACATATCGACTCAGAATCATGTTCTGAGCAAATGTCTGTGTGGATGTGTGTAGGTGGGTGGACAAAAAAATGTCACTCGATTATCTCCGGACTGGCTGAACGGATTTTGACCGTTTTAGTCTCATTCGATCCGTCTTAGGGTCCCATAGGTCTCTATTTAAAATCAGCAAGTTTAGTTAAGTACTTCAAAAGTTATGCTAAAAAAACGATTTTGGCGTATGTTCGAAAGATTGTAAAAAGGGTGGTTTTTGCAAGAAAACCTATCATGTTATACATTTTCAGAAAGGTATTAAAAAGACCTTTCAAATGAGCCTAAAACATCTAGGATCTGACAGCCCTATCTGACAGAATCTGACAGCCCTATCAAAAGTTATTATCACATAAGTGTTATTTATACACTTTTTGGAGGCCGGATCTCAGATTTTTCAATGAAAATGATGTCCGGGTCCACCATGCAACCTGTCGTTAGTTAGATAATCGAAATACCTTCCAAATGAGCCTAGAACATCGAGGATCTGACAACCCTATCAAAAGTTATTAGCACTTAAGTGCTATTTATACACTTTTTGGAGGTCGGATCTCAGATAATTCGATGAAAATGATGTCCGGGTCCATCATGCGACCTGTCATTGGTTAGATAATCGAAAAACCTTCCAAATGAGCCTAAAACTTCGAGGATCTGACAACCCTATCAAAAGTTATTAGCACTTAAGTGTTATTTATACACTGTTTGGAGGCCGGATCTCAGATATTTCAATGAAAATGATGTCCGGGTCCACCATGCGACCTGTCGTTAGTTAGATAATCGAAAGACCTTCCAAATGAGCCTAAAACATTGTGGATCTGACAACCCTATCAAAAGTTATTAGCACTTAATTGTTATTTATACACTTTTTGGAGGCCGGATCTCAGATTTTTCAATGAAAATGATGTCCGGGTCCACCATGCAACCTGTCATTAGTTAGATAATCGAAAAACCTTCCAAATGAGCCTAGAATATCGAGGATCAGACAACCCTATCAAAAGTTATAAGCACTTAAGTGTTATTTATACACTGTTTGGAGGCCTGATTTCAAATATTGTGATAGACATATCTGGAGTTTTTTTTGAAAAGGATCAATAAACCAAATTTTTAGTTTTTGCATTTTGGGTGTTTTTTAATACCCCTGACTCAAGGCGGTTTCAACAACACCCAAAAAGCAAAAAAAAAAATTGGTTTATTGGACCTTTTCAAAAAAAATCCAGATATTGTCTGAATCTTCCATGCGAACTATCGTTGGATAGGTTTTTTTATCAGTCCTTGCCGATAGCCAGAAATATGAAAGGACTGCGAAACCTATCAACAGAAATGAGTAATAAAGTTGATATGTCAAACATGTTTATGGGGAATGTTGCTATTTTTACTGAATGTATTGACTTTATGAATGTGAGGAAGGCACCAACCACCTAAAGGTGGATTAAGTAACGTTTTAGTGTAAAACAAACGTTTGATAGTATGAGTGAACTCCGTGTAAAAGGGGTGTCAAACCAAAAATTGACCCCGTTCGTTTGACAACAGTTGGTGTCAAACCATCAGGGTTTGAGTGTAGTAATGTCAAAGACATAACCGAAATACATAGGACCTAGCATAGAATAATACGGTTTGGATCGAAATGTTGAACTGGTTCCTTCGAGTAAGAGTGGTAGTAAAGAGAGACATAGTCTTTGTTAAAAATCAAAATTTTAAAATGATCTCAAAGTCTCTTTGTCACAAACAGCTGTAAAAAAGTAAATCTGCAGGTTTTTCAAAAAATATAATCATACAAAATTTGGAATAAATTTTATTTATGATTCAACATTTTACTTTTTTTGTAAATTTTATTTTTTTGCATTTTTTGTATAACATGCCCTGAAAGAGTCCTAAATTGATCAACAATAAAAAAAGAGCCCTTGAAATAAAATTCAAAAACTTCAAAATCGTGATTAAAAAGCTTTTTCATCATGAAATATTTGTATTAAAAAAAACAAAAATTCGAAAAATGTTACCAAAAATTACGCTGAAAATTAAATTAAGAGAATATAGTTTTCCGTTCTCGTAAAAAATATCGATTGGTAAGTTTGAATTTGGTTGCCGGAGTCCCGAGCTAATTACAAATGTTTACTGTAGTTGGGCATATACGCGTGTCAGACGTGTTCTGACCAAGTTCTGACCTAAAATCCCTTTGGCCAGTTTTTTTTTTTTTTTTTTTTTAATTTAAACCGAATTTCGCACTTCACAGCATTGATTGCTGGAAACATTCACCTACTCTTTTTGAAGAGTTAGGCTCGGTAGCTACGTATTTTATTATTTTTAACAATCATTACTGTTAGCACTTTGCAGGTTGGCAAATCCCAGTGAGCTAAGCTCTTTTAAGGGATTTTGTTGCCATTTATTACAACTAAATTATTACTATTCTTTTACTATTCTACTGTGGTTGCGTATATGGTGTGTTGGGCGACTGTTGATGGGTTGTTTGCGGTGGGTGGTGTGTGGCGGGCGGTGGGTGGTGGGTTATGGATTTTTGAATAAATTTTGAACTAAAAACATCGCGGCCTTTTAGCAGCGTCGGAGTTGGAGTAGTGCAGCTGTTACACTTAGTGTTCAGTCGATTTCTCTTAAACAGTACAAAATTTTTGTAATCTTTTCAGAGAAATTTGTAAATTGGGTCACGATAGCATAATGGCTGCGCGTAAATGGAGGTTGCGGAGTCTATTGGAAATGCAAACTTTGCTGCCGCGCTTCACGTATCATTATATTTTGCCCTTTAACGAATTACCTTTTTTGGTCGATGAGGCACACAGAGGTGCCAGATTCCCTCAATTGCAGACTAATCAAAAACTTTGTATGGCCGTTTTCTTTTGTTGTTGTTTACACACATTTCGAACATTACTCGGCGTTGAAACAATTTTCGTCGGATTTTATTGATAGAGTTTACCACCCCTTACAATTTTCACACTCATCATAATTAACATTATTTATCAGCCAGCTCAACTCGTGCGAGAATCTTTTCTAAAGCTGTTCTACACTCAAACCCCGATGGTTTGACACCAACTGATGTCAAACGAACGGGGTCACTTTTTAGTTTGACACCCCTTTTACACAGAGTTTACACACACTTCCAAACATTTGTTTTGACTATGTCTGTACAATTTCAGAAGAAATCGTTAGCCAGAGAAAGGTATTTCGCTTCAAAGGTTCTTGAGATATATGGTGGTTACTAACCGAACCGTCTCAGTTGAAATATACTGTGGTCATGGCCAAGACGGGGTTCAAATACATACATACATACATACATACATACTTCCAAACATTTGTTTTGATAGTATGCATGAGCGCCGTGTAAAAAGTGACAGTTCGGCACTTTTTAATTTGACTTTGACCAACCAACGGGGTACAAACTAAAAAAGTGTCAAACGAAAAAGTGACCAACCACCGGGGGTTGAGTGTACTATATTTTATCAGTCATTTCAAATAAATTCTGGCATCCCTTTCCGCTACCGTTACAGCACACGTTACTTCGCGTTACAAACAAAACACTTTTCTCATGGAGGGATGCCAATTGCACAGATTTAACTTGGTTTTGCAGACATTTTAGCTTGTACTGGATTTTTATAGGTTCACAGAATTATTAAAATTGCCATTATTAATCATTTTGTGAAAATATGAAAGTTATAATTTATTTAGGTCTAGATTTAGGTAGCAATATCTGGAAATTTTCCAACACTCAAATGTCAGTTTTCACGATTTTTGACATGTGCACAGCCTAGCGCAGACTTGTCATCCTACCCTGCGCAGACATCTGCAAACCCAAGTGGCATCCCTGCTCTTCTGCCCAGCTCCATCTCGCCATCTCCATCAAGTTAAATATTTTCAATGTCGGCAAACGCCGATAAAGAGACGAATTCATCTTCAAAAATGGTAAAAATCCCGTTCGTTCCGGCTCGTGTGTGGTTCCAGTGTGTAGCGCCCGGCGTGGGCCATCCGTTGCGGGTGTTTTCGGCCGAAACGTGGCCAGTTTTGGGGCCATTTTTCCGCGTTGAAATTTTTCGCAAAACGCATCTCGAAAAATGGCGTTGTGTTTGTTTTTTCGTGCGCCTCTCCGCTTGGCCATGTCAACCGACGACCCGCTTTGGTTTGGTGTGCGTGTGTCGGTGTGTGTGTGTGCAGTGTCCGCACGCGCTGTTGGTGGTGAAAGTGCCGGGATTTGGGTGGGAAAGTGGTCAACTTGGTCAAGAATCGAGTGTCGGAAGAAAAAAAAAGCGGAATTGACGCGTGATAACCTGTGGTTCCGTGACGAAGGAGGTGGCTCCTTCCTCTTCCTCATTGGTCCAGCGGTGGGGTGGCCACGACGGGATTTTCTCCATGTGTGTTGTACACACTACGACTTGTGAGAGTGTGTGCGTGATGCATTTGGATAGTGGAAGCGATCTCGGCAGGGTGGCGACTCGGATTCACCCGGTTGAGAAAAAAAGTTAGACATAACCCGAATGGCATTGAATAACGTAGTACATTTCAGTTTAGTTCATATTGAGAGATACTAGAAATTAGATGACGGGTTTGGTAAACGCTACTTGTCCTTCTAAATTGTATGCATTCTAGGTACTTGAAGTTCACATCTGTGTTTGGGAAGTGCAATTCAAGCGGAATGTTTTATGCATTCTAAGTACATGAAATTCACATCCGTATTGGGGTAGCAATTTTTAGGTGGCCAATTTTACGCATTGTAGGAGCTTGAAGTTCACGTCCGTGTTAGGAAGCGATTTTCCAGTGGTGAATTTTATGGATTCCAGGTACTTAAAGTTCACGTCGGTGTTTGGGATGCGCACATTCTGTTCGAGCCACGTAGCCCAGTGGTAACGCTTCCGCTTCGTAAGCGGTAGATCGGGGTTCAAATCCCGGCTCGGACCAACACAACTGGTGATCTTTTCCCTTCTGGAATCGATTGCTTAGTAAAGGGAAGGTAGTGTATCGTCACAAACTGGACCTTATCACGACACCTTAGGGAGGCGACCTATGGAATGTTAACATCTTAACATGTTAACACCTTAACATGTTAACATTAAGTTGAGAATGAAACTGCCACTGAATCCGCTTTCTAAATGCCTTCCCCGCTACTCTTCAAGGGAGTTACCCTCAGGAACTGGGAAAGATTTACTTTTTTTAACATTCTGTTCGGATGCTTCAAGCATTTGGCCAAAACAGTCCAGACTCGATTTTCCGTAGGTTTGAAAGGGATTTCGGAGAATCGAATTTTTTTTTTTTCATTTTCGCACTTTTAACACCAAATTCGAGTCCAGCGACCCAATTCAAGTAAAATTCAGGGTTGTTACGGAGCAGTTGCAAAAAATCCAAAATAGTCTCATTAGGTCGAATCTCAGAACACAGAATTTTAAATAGCCGAAAATTATATAGAGAGAAAAACTATAACAAAAATTTTGCAAAAAAAAAGAAATCAAAAATAGAAAAAAAATATTTGGACATAAAAAAATTAAACTTAAAAAATCTAAAAATTGAAGTATATTTAAGTTTTAAAAATTTATAATTTAGATTTAATCTAAGTATAATCTAAGCGTCATTAAACAAATCGAAACACGAAATTTGTATTATCAAAATGTCTATACGCTAAAATATTACTTCAAAAAATGCCCCAAAGCTATCAGATTTTCTGTGATTTATGATGGTTACAAAAATTGTAGCTTCTAAGAATTTAAAAAATTCTGCCGTTTTTAATCTTTTTTCCAAGGTTTAAAATTTAAGAATTCTGCAGTTCTGAGTTTGAAAATTTAAGGATTTAAAACTAAGGAATTGGGTCCTAAAATGAAGCTTAGATTGCTGATATTAATTTTCACAGCGATAAAGCTTATTTTTCTGAGTACATTGACCCTTTGTACGACCACAAAGAGTTTAAAATGGATTTTAAATCAATTTTGAAACATTAACCTCGCGGTCCTTATTGACAGAAAAGTTCCTACCTTGACAGCTCGTTCCAAGGGGACCATAGTTGATCCATCGAAAAAATGTTGTCTTGTCATTTTTTTTTTTTTTTTTTGCATTAAAATGAAACAAAGTGATCAGAAATGTTTTTTGATCGTGTTTTTTACCGTTGTACATAAAAATTGACATTTGGCTTTAGCCCCCAATTTTAAATGTTATGAATTTACGAATTAAACAATTTATAAGTTTTGTTCAATTATTCGTGCATCATTTAAAAATTTTATTATTTTTTTATTTTGAATTTTTAAATTCTTGAATTTAGAATTTTTGATACCAAATGTTTTAGAACATTGAATTTTAGATTTTGAAAATTTTAAATTTAGATATTTGGATCTTTTAAATTTTGAATGTTCATAAATCTGATTTTTAAATGTCTTGGATTAAACAACTATAAAAATCAAAAAAGTTTGAATTTCTAAAACTATGAATTGTGAATGTAGAAGCTTAAATTTTTGAACATTTTGATCTTTTTTATTTTTTCCCAAATTCAGAAAAAAATCTTTCCACGGGTGTTACTTCAAATCATGTTCATATTTGGGATTTGACCACAGTACGCGCCCCGGAACATGCCCCAATAATCATTTTGGCATCCGAATGTCTTATATCCTAAATTTAAAAAAATCTAGGTCACTTATCGCGTAGTTTATGGGTCATCCATAAGCCTGAAAATCAACAATAAACCAAAGAGTTCAGTGCGGGGTGCGCGGTCGCGAGGTTGAATTTTTGTGTTTTTTTTTGTGTGATCCAGTCCTGTTCGAGGAGTCGATTGCGGGCCGCGAAGCCACCCGGTTGCTTTACAGGATTATTCGTGTTTTGAGCGTCATTTGAGTGAATGTTAACCCGAAAGACCTTACCATATATAGCATCGTTGCTCGGAAGGCTCGCCAACGGGTCTATTATTAAAGTCCTCCCCATAGCATCGTAGCTCGGGAGGCATGTTTTAAGGAGATGCTGTGGATTCTACAACTCTAATTATCGGACTAGCATTTCTCCCTTTTGTTGAACTGCAGGCTTTTTGGGTACGATGGTTGACACCCACTGATAATTTTCGACTCATTGTTTAACTTCAGTTGATCTGTTGAGCTCAGAACGTACAATGCAGTTGTTGGTGGCTGTTTCCCGGCTCAGAGGGTCAATGGACCTTCTATGAACTGGCCGCAGATCGTTGAAGCCTAGTGGTCCCGACAAATTTCTGGCACCAGTACTTTTCTGGGGTTTGGTGAGTGTCTCCGGCAGTGTTTCGTGCTCGGCTATCAAACGTCAGCCAGCCTAGCCGGAAAGATCTTCGTATTTTGGGAAACGATCATCATACGGATTTATAACCATCGAGAAAGTATCTCCGTCAGTGTGACATTAATTACGCATCTGTCACAGAGGTATGATTTGTCAAGAGGGCTCACTATTTAAATCATCAGATACTCGGTACAGGACGAGGAACTAGAAGGCGGGATTTCCGTAACAAAAATGAAAAATAGAAACATTAACGAGGTTATCAATCGGTTCGCCACCCTGCATGCGTCGTGGAGGCTTTTCACCAAAGATTCCGTTTTCTTTCCACTTGGTTCGTTTTTCCAAACCGCACGCGTTTTCTGAACTTGCCCGCGATGCAACATCACCACCACCACCGAACGAAAGCGGGAACCATACAAACGGCGCACACGCACATCGCCAAGAACCTGTTCCCACGGCGAGATCGCGCGCCGGCTTCGATGTGTGGAACGTCACCCATACTGATGCAACAACTTTTGGTTTGTTTATTTCGCTCTTTCCCGATAGGCCGAAGATCGCGAAGACGAGAAGACAACCAGCAGCCCCGCGAAGGAAGATGGGGCCGCCGCCAAGGTAGAGGACACTAGCGCGACCGGTGATGCCGCCGCCGCCGCTGATAAAAAGAAGGAAGATGTAGCTGCCGAGGCCACCGAGGAGGGCAACGGCGAGGCCAGCGGCAAGGAGAAGGCCGATGATGAGGACGGTGAAGAGGAAGGGGAGGAGGAGGAAGAGGACGAGAAAGGTGAGTTTGGGATCTAGTTGGCTGACTTGTCTGAAAATGCAAATTTTGGGTTACGTAATAAAAGTGCGCTCCCTTGTCACAACAACGTTACCTCTATGTTGACTGACATTGGTTATCAATGTCAATCAACAAGTAGGTAACGTTATGTCAAACTTATAAACTTATTATCAAATGGAGTGAAACGTTTTTTAAATGTTTAAAACCGTTTATCTCCAGCTGATGAAAAGGCCAAGCCCAAAAAGGCCGTAGCCGCAGCTGATCCCAAGTCCAAGTCTAAAGCTAAGAAAAAGGATGATGACGAAGAAGATGAGGAGGAGGATGAGGAACCGGAAGATGAGCTTGGCGAAGAAGAAGAGGATGAAGATGAAGCCGATGGCGATGCCAAGCCGAAGGCTGCTGCCAAGAAGGAAGCTCCTGTGAATGCAAAGGAGGGCAAGGAGAAGCCCAAACCGGAAGCCAAGGTGACCGCCAAGAACGGCGAAAAGAAACCGACGGCGGCCGCCAAGAAGCCGCTGGGAGCCATTGCGTTGATCGATGCGAATATCGTCAAGACCAAGATGGATGCGCTGCAGACGTTGCACCTGATCATCTACGAGAAGGAAGGCAAGGCACCGGTCATGAAGAAGAACCTGAAGAAGTTTGACGGGTTCGAGTTCGAAGCCGACTCGGACGAGTACAAGAAGCGTCTGGCGGCGGCCGAGAAAATGGACGCAAAGAAGCTTGCTCAAACGGCGGAAATTCTCGAGCTTGACAGCAAGGGCTCGAAGGAAGAGGTGGCCGAGCGGATCTTCCAGTTTTTGCTGAAGCCGGACGGCGACGAAGAACTTCCGGAGGAGGAGGGTGAAGACGAGGAGGACGCCGAAGAGGAAGAGGACGCCAGCGAGGAGGAAACCAAGAAGCCAGCCAAGCGGGCAGCTCCGACACCGGCACGTGGTCGTGACTCGGGCAAATCGAGCGGTGGCCGACCGAAGCGATCGACCGCGGGACGGGGCTATCAAGGTAAGGATTGAGAGGGGATAAAGTTTGGCGTTACCGCTTTTTACTTTTCCAAATTTGGCTTGAGTAGCTTTTGGTTCTTTGCTATCTGCCCGAAGGGTTAAACACGCTCTTGTTCGATAATTGTTGTAGATGATTCCTTATATGTAGATTACACCAGCTCCGAGGAGGAGGAGAAGGTCGTCAAGGTGGGGCGCCGCCGCAACGAGTCCGACAGCGGATCCGACGTAAGTTCTCCACCATCTTTCCCTCCTGAATCGATATAAAACTATCTCCCTTTTCCAGTACAACCCATCGGGCGGTTCCGACTCGGACGCCGGCAAGCGACGATCGGTGCGTGCTCCGCCTGCTCGAGGTAGCCGAGCCTCGGCCCGGAGAGGTCGCAAACAGTCCAGCGACGAGGAGTCCGAAGATCCCAGCGACGATGACTTCAGCGATGTGAGTTGTGCTGAATGATTCCGGGTTTAGCTTGAAGAACTTTGTTTTAATTCATTTATTTTTCGTAAACAGGAGCCCAAGAAGAAGAAGGCCAAACCGGCGGCACGGGGCCGTGGCCGTCCAGCGGCCAAGTCGGCCGGCAGGGGCCGGGGCCGCAAGCGAAAGCCGGAAACCGAAAGCGACGAGGAGGACGAAGAAGACGAGGAGGAGGAGTCCGAGCCCGAGAGCGAGGACAGCGAGCGACCCGCAAAGCGTGGCAAGGTGGCGGCGGCCAACACTATCAAATCGAAAAATTCCTCCCCACCGGCCAAGGGTAAGTTGGAAGCTGTCTGAAACAACTTAAAGTTATTAAAAATGATATCTTTCCCTCAGCCAAGGGCAAGCCGGGCAGGCGGCCAGCACCGGCCAAAAAGTCCCGACGTGACGAGTCCTCGGAAGAGGACGAAGACGAGGAGGAGCCCGAGCAGGACGAGAACGAGTCGGACGAGGGCGAGGAGGACGAGAAGCCACTGAAGAAGAGCGGCAAGGAGAAGGACGACAAAAAGGAGGAGAAGAAGGGCAGCAAGACCGAGAAGGACTCGAAGGCGCCTCCCAGTGTAAGTGTTGTGGTGTAGTTTATTGCATTTTTTGGTTTCTTTACAGATTGATTGGCTTATCCGGGCTGGTGCTTCCTATCAAATTTGGAGGAACTATGCCAAATGGTGTGCAGGTGTTGAAGATGAAACTCTCCTATTAAACAATAACTGTTCCAAATGGTGTGCGGATATTGAAGATGAAACTCCTATCATACAACAACTGTTCCAAATGGTGTGCGGGTGTTGAAGATGAAACTCTCCTATCAAACAATAACTGTTCCAAATGGTGTTCGGGTGTTGAAGATGAAGCTTCCTATCATACATCAACTGTTCCAAATGGTGTGCGGGTGTTGAAGATGAAGCTCTCCTATCATACCTTACGACGCGTCAGGATCTATATCAAATGGAGTGCGGGTGTTGAACATGAAGCTATTCAATCCTGTCCTGTCGTACATTACCGTGTATAGCCTCAGGACGCTCGTTCACTGATCGGTGTCCAAGATCTGCTTAAAAATGTCCCGATCATTTTTCCTCCTGCCGAATCAATAGTAGTTGAATCGCAAGTCATATCTTTCATATCTTATCTTGCATTGCACAAACCAAGCCGAAAAGAATATTGTAGAAAATAACTTTTAAAAATACAACAAAGGAGGAAGAGAGAATTGAAGAAAACAGTGATCTAAACCTAAACATAATTAGTATTTTCTAAAAATAACGAATTGCTGTCCCCCTTTCCCCACTGCAGGAGAACGACATCAAGGAGTTCCTTAAGGAAATCCTCGAGGAAGCGAACCTGGAGGAGATCACCATGAAGACGGTGTGCAAGAAAGTCTACGCCAAGTATCCGGACCACGATCTATCGCATAAGAAAGATTTCATCAAGGCGACAGTCAAATCTGTAAGTTTGTCGAGTCGAGATTTAAATAAAAAAGAAAAATAACTTGAAACATTTTATTCACAGCTAATATCGACGTAAGGCATCCGGCGTGCGAGAACTTTACGTTTGTGAATTTTGAACTCTCGTTTTACCCCCGAAAAAAGAAACTCTACAACCTTACTAACAAGAACTTACAAGAACAAACAAACGCAATGGCGAACGCGCCACGAGAGGGATTGTAGTAGTCAAATCAAATCACATTTAAAAAGGCAGAGAAAGTATAAAGCTATAAATACCTAAAGGAGCAGGAAAAAAAAACTAAGCAGAAAACAGTTTTCAGCAAGAAATAAAAAACATAGATTTTAAGCAGACAACAAACAGCAAACAAGAGCGATTTATCAGAAAATTAACGAAGTGTTAGTGCAGCACACAACAAACATTTACATTCAAACAAAGCTAGGTGTCGTTTATCAGCAAGCAAGATAATTGAATTTACACACAATTTAACACGAAGCGAAAACACTTATTTGTAGTAGCATAGCAGGTCGTTGACGGCAGTTCTCAGTTGTTTTAGAATTGTACAAAACGAAAAAAAAGCAAAGTTTTCACATTTTTGGCACATTTGGCACACAAAAGTATTTCCTTTCTCCGATTTGTTTGAATATTGTTTTACATTCTGTACCTTCGTTTTGTAGTTTTACAACATATGTAGACAAAGTAAACTTTTTCGTTTCCTTCCTCGCTAGTGGAACGATTGTGTGAGTAGCAACTAAATAAAAAAAAACGATCACAAATGATTGAGATATTTTTCTGTAGTAGCAGTTTTTCAAAACAAAAAGTAAACGTTCAAACAAACGCACCCCTTTCTCCATTTCCCCGATTTCCTGCGCAAACTATGGATGTGTATGTTTTTAATTTCAAATAACACACAAATAAAACAGATAGCAAAATTTTTGGACTCAAAATTCAAAACCGAATTCGGCCTCGGAGCGAGCGCGAGCGGCGCACTTTTTCCTCCCAAATTTGGAGGGACAAAAACAGAAAAAAAAACAAAACTTTCAGGCACGCGCGAAAACGCAAACAAAACAAAACAAGTGTAAAGCAGAGCGAAGTAAAAAAAGAAGAAACAACCCTAAGTCGTGTTATTATGACAGAGAAACAAAAAAAATAATAGTTCTTTTTTATATCGAGAAATGGTAACTGTAGTAATGGAAGTGAATGCTAATAATTGCAGTGTTTAATATAATTATAAATACAGAACAGGAATGGCACGAAGAGATAAATCCAGAAATATTATTCAGATACAAATAAACTATGATAACTAGGTGGACCCTTACTTTGTACTTTTTTATTTGAACTGAGAAATCCAAAATCGAGACGGTGATTTTAGCGGATTGTATACTGTAGACGTTTGGCCCTGAGGGAAGACACGGATTGATAAATAAAAGACTTTACTGGCGGCTAATAATAATCTTTATAGGCAATCAAACGTCAAAACTTACCCTCACTAGAGGGCGTTGAAACTTGGGGTGATGTTTTCATTATAACCTACAGCGAGTAAATTGGTTTGAAATTTGAAATTGTTTTATTTCATCATAAAATCGACATTAATAGCAAATTATACCATTTTCAGGTAAGAAATTAATCGCTTAATTGATATAAACGAAAATATTTTTGTGATGGCCGATTTAACCTGTTCATTATCTGATTCAAAATAAGGGAATGTTTTAATCAACCAAAACCTAACTAATCAATTGAGAATGTAGATTATTCAAGTGGACAAATATTTTTTAAAGTCACATCTACTATAAAAGCAAATCTCTGCTTCAAAAATGATAATTGGAAAGATTTTCAAAATAAGCAATCTAACCTCATTCTCGCGTTTTCAATCCGGATCTCAGAATTTTCAATGACAATGGCAACTTAGCAAAAAAATCAAAAAGTCAGTCGATAGAACTTTTTATTTCTTACCTCCTGTTAACTTTATTTTATTCCAAAAGATCAATTTTCATTTAAAAAGCCTTAAAATAGTTTTCACTTCCCTTTGCACTTATCGCGCAAAAACGTAAACGTAACCTTGCACCAAAGTTCTCCTACTCGAATGTAGGTGGCGAATCGAGTTTTTAGCTTTGGTTTTGGGGGCCTATTGCCGCCACCACTCGCGTGTCTGACCGCGTTACACTCTGATATTAACTAACTCACCCTTCTCACATCTCGATGTCAACCATAGGCCCCCAAAACCAAAGCCTCTACAATTTTGGACCTACACTCTGATTGGTTGAAATTTGAACAACTCGAATTGCGGCGTGCGGCGGCAACACGCACACTTACAGAAACTCGATTTGATAAACCAAAGGGCCTATCCACGATTATAATTTGGAAAATATTTATTCCAGAAACTAAATAATAATGATAAAACAATGGATTTGAATTTGAAAACGTGTTTTTATTATATTGAATGAAAACTCACGCTTCTTTAGCAGGTCTCTGTCCTATTTACAATTTGCGTATTCTTACGACCTAATTGTTCAAGCATTAGAACATAAAAGACAACCCGTTATTAGTCGCAATAAAACACCATAACTTAAAATGAAATGAATGACAGAGATACATACACAATACATAACAAGTTATAATGAAAAAAGGTTCCAAATTTTACACAAAGCTTAAGTTCAAATATTATTGAACAATCAAGAAATTTTAAAGCGAGATAATAGCTTTTAACTTGGTGCGAAATTATCTCATCTGTCATGTTAAACTTTACAGTTGCTTGACAAAAAGTTTAACTACATGTTGCACTTTTAAAAACAATGTAATATTTGAAAAATCTTTGTTTGAATACCAGGGTTCCTTTGATAGTCATAATTTGTTTTGTTAAAAGCAGATTTGAAGTGTTCAAACATTATTTTTACTTCGAACCTACCATCACTTAGGTTGCTGATATAATTTTTAAGAAAATCGTTTATGTCAATATTTAGTTAACTAAGTTTATAAGCTTTTTAACCTTATACATATAAGTTTTAAGTAAAATTTTTAAAAATTTGATTTTATTTTCTCTGAATCCAACCAAATTTTGTTTGTTTTTCAGTAAAGAGCATTTTGAAGTTGTGCATTTTTCATTTATAATTGGTAAATTGATCGAGAGTAAGGACCCTAAATAGGGAGACTGGTCAAAGTGAATTTGACGTACCCAAACAGACACGAGTTTGACGTATCCAAACGAGCATTTGCCTTTACGCCCAGCAAAACTTGGCAGTGTTGGCAAGCTCAAAACATACGTTGCCAGATCGATTTAGCAATGTTCGACCAGTCTCCCTATTTAGGGTCTCTAATCGAGAGCTGATCGAATTATTGATTTGATTATAACTAGCGCTTAGGATCTTTTTAAAACTAACTCAAGATATTTTAAATTTAATTCATACGACTTTTTCAAAAACCACTCGTAAGCCATGTTGACAGCTCCTGTCACGGTGACAGCTGACGATTAAATGAACTAGACCCTTTAGGTTTTTCAATCGTTTCCCCTTCAATACAAACAGGGTAGCCAGTTTGCATCTTTTTTTTTTGAAGCAAAAATTAAAAATATATGCAGCTGAATTGGTGAGAATGATGTTAAGACAAAAATAAATCAACATCAGTTTAAATTTGGGATACTTTGCAATCGGTCCTAACAATCATCTAAATCTCTATCATCAATTTGCATTTTTATCGTTTAAAAACATATTTTTGTTGTTTCTGTTAATCATTTGCTTTTTAAAACTTAGATTTCTTTCAAATAATTACAGTAAAGAAATTCAATTCAAATTACTAAATTAAAAATTATCAATTAATTTCAATGAAAAATCGAAATAAATTGATAAACTAAACTGGCAACACCTTGTTATACATGTGTTGGTGATAGCCTTGAACCGACGGCAAAGTAGGTCCAAAAACTGATCCAACGCGACTGATTTGAAAAAATATTTTGAATTGATTTTTTTTTTTTCGATAATAGAATAGTTATTTCAATGGTTTAGTGATGAAAAACATAAAAGAATTAAATAAACAACAGTTACATTGCTCGGAAACCGGAAGAAATTGCTTGGTGTCAGTGCAAAACAGAAAAAATCATCAAGGTGTCGCGAGCCAAATCTGATAAGCAACGAGGCTGGAATTTTTGGACCTAATCTATGTGCTAGGAAAATGGTAGGAAATACGAATGGCATTGGAAAAAGTGGCTGAAAAGGCGGAAATAATCAAAAATGTTAACATTTTTGGAAGAGGTAAGCTACAAAACGATCCTGCTTACACTTTCTGTTGGTTGGATTCAGTCAATTCGTACTTTTAAAGCCTGAACTACCTCGATAGATAGATAGATCTAAAATAGGTACTAGGTCCAAAATAGGGTCATATACCCTACTTGGTTTGCATTGAGTTGCTCTAGCTTGTGGTTTCTCCTTCTCCTCCATGTGTTATACTCTCGGACGTCGCCATACCATGGGAATTACTCGACGAACAAGACTTCAAGTGCATGCAGGTCCAATCCGAGAATCACTTGTATTGCTATAGCCTAGTCACGACGTTCTAGCAGGATTCTAGCAGAGTTCTTACAGAGCTGGATATTCTTACAGCATTCTAGCAAAAATGTTCCACCGTTCTAGCAGGATTCTGGCAGAATCAGCTCTGCTAGAAAATGTTGTGACTGAGAGCATTTTAGAGTAGAGACCCTAAATAGGGAGACTGGTCTAAGCTTGCTAAATCGATCTGGCAACGTATGTTTTGAGCTTGGCAACACTGATAAATTTTGCTGGGCGTTAAGGCAAATGCTCGTTTGGATACGTCAAACTCGTGTCTGTTTGGGTACGTGTCTGTTTGGGATCTCTATTTTAGAGCCATACAAACTCTACAGAGGAAGTTTTGAAATTACTCGTTCACTTGAAATTACCGTTCACTATAGAGTTATCTACGTGCGCATGTATTGCGTGTTTGTACACGAAGGGTTTTTAGGTTAAAATTTGTACCCGCCAGCAAAAACAAATGGTAAGCTAGTGTGCGTGAGACTGGGCTTAGATAGCTCTATAGAGTTATCTAAGCCCGAGCTCACGCACACTAGCACCCCATTTGTTTTGCTGGCGGGTACAAAATTTAACCTCAATCTTTTTCGTGTACGTACACGTAATACATGCGCATGCCCGTGGGTGTCGCTCAACCTGCATTCCTGTCACACATGAGGTCTGCACAGCTGATTCCACGAAGATTTTTCCCGCCAGTAATGACAGGAAACGCTGACAAACGGAATATGTGACAAAATCATAAATGGTTTTTAACATATGAAGGGAAATCATCGTGAACTGGAACTGCCGGTCGTTAGCCCGGGTAAAGTGGAAACGTTGAGATGATTGTTGTCCTCTGCTCTCATCTCGCAAAAAGCCATACAGAGAACCACGTCCCAATCAACCGGCTCTGTGGCTTAATGGTGACGGCTTCTGTCTCCCAAGCAGAAGGTTCAGGGATCAAATCCCGGTCGGTACCTTTGAAATTTGGAATTAGGAATTTGAATATGAATAAAAACTAAAATGAATCAGGTGGGATTCGAACTCACACCTTTGGATTGTTGGTGGTCTGGGACCCTAAGCAGTCGGCCATCAGAAGGTTTACACTCTAGCAGTGAATTGATCCGTAGTGTTGAAACATGTTATCTTTTCTTCTCATATTATTAAATACGCGCTGATCCCTGATTTGCCTGAGGGGATTGGAAGTCTAAATATAGATCGAGTTTCCTTCAGATGCTTGCTTCTATGTTTAGGCGGGGCCGAACAATGCCCAGCGACCTCGGAATTGGACCGCAAGGAGCTCTGTCATTCTGAAATGGGTCGTTGGAAGCAGCGCGAGGGCTATCACCACCTAATACCCGGGACTGAGATAAGCTGTATCAGCATTCGGCATGTACACAGTCTGATACAAATTATACTTCCCCATAATTTCGCTACCGGTTAGCGGGTATTGGATTGGACCACACACACACACACACACACACACACACGTACACGTAATACATGCGCACGTAGATAACTCTATAGTGCCTGATCTACAACACGCAGAAAGCTGCACTTTAAAAACAACAAAAGACTTTTGTGGAATTGAGAAAATCAAGGTTTGTTTCAACGCAATTTTCTAGTTGATTATATTCAACAAAAATTTTGTTGATTCAAACATTCATGCCAAAATTTGAAGATTAAAAAAAAAAACTCGGCCAATTTAGAGTAGTTTGGGGGTCATACTAAAGCTCGACAATCGACAATAAGACTAGCAATAAGACAAAGATTCGATTATCCGATTTTGCGAAATTTTTCTGAAGTCTTCGGATAATCGAGTCTGAACTACACCCTTACCAAAAATCATGATTTTCAGAGTTCCCACTTTTTCATACAATTTTTTGAGTTCTGGTTTTAGAACCATAAAAATGGTTATATGGGTTGAACTGAAAAAATCGTATGAAAAGTGGGATATTGTTGTTGTTGTTTATTTGTTTATTTTCGGCAGCTTTAACCTGCGCGGTCATTCGCTGCCCAGTGGGATATTGAACTCAGAAAATCATGAATTTTGGTTAGAGTGTATACTCGCAGAAAAGTCTGACCAGGCCTAAGGTAGACCCCCGCCCACCCCCCACAAATTTTGAAAAAAATGTATGGAGCGTAACACAGACTTCGACCCCCTCTTCTACTGCGTTACGTAATAAAAGAACGCTTCCATAGAACTCTGGTACAGCATCTTGTCGGCGCAAAGGCCAATCCCGCTGCGTTGTACTAAAACTCAGTTTTCGCTGTCACATCTGACAGCTCCTCCGCAGGTCAACAAATTCGTAAACTCATCATCTTTGTAATTTCTGAGCTGCCGTAGTTTTCGGATTTTGGACGCTAAAACTCGGCGTGAATCGTTTCCCTAGGATAATTTTCGATTTCTGTAACATCCGCTGGCATCAGTAAAGTATTTTCAGCGATTCTGAAGTTAAAAAATCCCGACGAAATCATGTACCCAATGTCGAGTGTGAACGCCGGACCGTTCTGGGGCAACGGTCCCAGCCCGGGAGCATTCTACAACTTCCCGGGGTCCAGCGCTAGCGCTGGCGGAGCCGTCTCCGCCCGCACCGAAACCCCCGGCGAGTTCGGCACGCAGCGTTCCTAGTAAGTATCGTAGGAACTGAATTCCGAAGTTGTTTTGTTCTAACCTCAAACTGGCAAGTCATTTACTAACTGGGGTCTTCTTGCAGCACTCCGGTCACCACAGGAACGTCCGTAGTGGGCCTGAAGTTCGCCAACGGTGTCATCATCACCGCCGACAAGCTGGTCTCGTACGGATCGCTGGCCCGGTTCCACGACGTGGACCGAGTGTACAAGGTGAACGACAAGACCATCATCGGCATCGGGGGAGACTTTGCCGACTTCCAGTTCATCAAGCGTCACATCGACCAGAAAGTGTAAGATTTTCAAAGTGGTTGAGTTGACCGGAGGTTTTGATTGGTTTTATTTCTTCCAGGGTTGACGACATGTGCCTGGCGGACAAGAACGAGCTGAAGCCCAAGTCGCTGTACAACTGGCTGACCCGGGTGATGTACAACCGCCGCAGTGAGTTCAAGCCCCTCTATCTGGACATTGTCGTCGGAGGCATGCAGGACGGCGAGCCCTTCCTGGGCCATGTGAATCTGCGCGGCCGTGCCTACACCAGCAACGTGGTGGCCACCGGGTACGGAACGCATTTGGCGCTGCCCCTGTTGCGCGAGTACTCCGAGAACCCGACGGCGTACGCTGGTCTGGACAAGCAGAAGGCTACCGAGCTGGCCAAGAGCGTGATGGAGGTGCTGTGGTACCGTGACTGCCGTAGCGATCCCAAGTACTCGCAGGCCATCTGCACCGCCGATGGCGTCCAGGTGGACGGTCACTGCTTTGTCAAGCAGAACTGGAACCTGGCCACCATGATCAAGGGCTACTAAAATCTTATTTTATACATTCTCTCATCGGATATTCATTAAATACAAGAATTCTTTAAAATACAATAGTCAAATCTTTAATAATTTCGTCGAAAAATTCCTGGATTGGTTTGTACGAAGAGATAGATAGTCCGTTTTAGTGAAGATAAGCCTCGAAATTCCTCTAACTTTACTGCATCAAGGTGCTACCCTCAACACCGCTCTTCTCCACAACGCCATCCGTAACAATCGGCGTCGGTCCAGCAGAGAACGGCAAGTGGTCCCGGTACGTCACGCAGGTCCACACGAGAACGGCCAACGACAGCACCACGATAATTCCCGGGGGCATAAAGTTCCCGGTACGAATCCACCGGAAGCCCATCATCGCCGCCAGCAGAACCAGCAAGATGATCTGGATCAACGGAATCGGCTGCTCGATCGAGTTGAAATACGCCCCCACGCCCAACAAAATGCCAAACGAGACGCCCGCAATCAACGAGGGAAGCGAACCTAGCGAAAACGGGATGCAGCGTTGAAACAAACTCCCAGAATCACCAACTAAGCCTCGGTACCTGCTTTAACGTAGCCGAAAATGCCTCCGGCGGCCACCAGCAGGGCGAAGATGATTCCTACCACGTCGATCATGGTTGCGAAACGGGACTGAACAGGTGCCTGCAGTTGCTTTTTGCAAAATCTCCCTCCGAACTGATAACAAGCCAAATGCACTCGAAGACTGGTGAAAGTTATAGGCAATCAAACGTCAAAATTACCCCCCACTAGAGGGCGCTGAAACTTGGGGTGATGTTTTCATTATAACCTACAGCGAGTAAGTTGGTTTGAAATTTGAAATTGTTTTATTTCATCATAAAATCGACATTAATAGCAAATTATACCATTTTCAGGTAAGAAATAAATAGCTTAATTGATATAAACGAAAATATTTTTGTGATGGCCGATTTAACCTGTTCATTATCTGATTCAAAATAAGGGAATGTTTTAACCAACCAAAACCTAACTAATCAATTGAGAATGTAGATTATTCAAGTGGACAAATATGTTTTAAAGTCACTTCTACCATAAAAGCAAAGATCTGCCTGAAAAATTATAATTGGATTGATTTTCAAAATTAGCAATCTAACCTCATTCTCGCGTTTTCAATCCGGATCACAGAATTTTCAATGAAAAAGACAACTTAGCAAAAAAATCAAAAAGTCAGTCGATAGAACTTTTTATTTCTTGCCTCCTGTTAACTTTGTTTTATTCCAAAAGATCCATTTCTTTTAAAAAACCTTAGAATAGTTTTCACTCCCCTTTGCACTTATCGCGCAAAAACGTAAACGTAACCTTGCACCAAAGTTCTTCTACTCGAATGTAGGTGGCGAATAGAGTTTTTAACTTTGATTTTGGGGGCCTATTTTGTTTGGCATTCAATATAGGCCCCCAAAACCAAAGCTAAAAACTCGATTCGCCATCTACATTCGAGTAGGAGGACTTTGGTGCAAGGTTACGTTTACGTTTTTGCGTGATAAGTGCAAAGGGGAGTGAAAACTATTTTAAGGTTTTTTAAAAGAAAATTGATCTTTTGGAATAAAATAGAGTAAACAGGAGGTAAGAAATAAAAAGTTCTATCGACTGACTTTTTGATTTTTTTGCTAAGTTGCCTTTTTCATTGAAAATTCTGTGATCCGGATTGAAAACGCGAGAATGAGGTTAGATTGCTAATTTTGAAAATCATTCCAATTACCATTTTTCAAGCAGAGCTTTGCTTTTATGGAAGAAGTGACTTTAAAAAATATTTGTCCACTTGAATAATCTACATTCTCAATTGATTAGTTAGATTTTGGTTGATTAAAACATTCCCTTATTTTGAATCAGATAATGAACAGGTTAAATTGGCCATCACAAAAATATTTTCGTTTATATCAATTAAGCTATTTATTTCTTACCTGAAAATGGCATAATTTGCTATTAATGTCGATTTTATGATAAAATAAAACAATTTCAAATTTCAAATCAATTTACTCGCTGTAGGTTATAATGAAAACATCACCCCAAGTTACAGCGCCCCCTAGTGGGGGGTAATTTTGACGTTTGATTGCCTATCTGCCTACAGCAGATGCGAACGAAACTGAACGAAGAGCTAGATCCGGGACGCAAACCTACGAACAATTTGACGAAGAATGACCACTCGTTCAGATCATAGATGTCGCTGTAGTTCTAGCAATGAGACGCGGAGCAATGCGCAGAGAAGATGCATTTCCCGAACAAGGACGTATGAATCGAGTTACCTTAATTTTCGGAATAATCTTTGATTGAAAATAAGAAAAAAAAATACTGTCTCCTAACTTATTCATCGATATTTAAGTATTGTAACCTCAGAAAAGCATTACTTTCTTGCGAAAATTTTATTCATTAACGTTATCACAAAGTATTGTTGTAGCTGGTTCATTTTACTTCAAAATACATATGGGTCATTCCAGGTCAACTGAGTACACTTTTGGACTCGACCTTTACCGATTTGAACCAAACTTGGAGTGAACGTTTATCTATCGATAGTTAACAGAAATCCCAAGTTTGGTGCTGATTGGACCATCCCTCTATTTTTGGCACCGCCCTCTTTTTTGGCGATTTTCTAAAAAACTTTTTTTTTCTTTTAATCATAACTTTGCAACTATTTGAGCAAAAGACTTTCTACAGGTTGCATTTTATAGAAAATTGTCCAAGAAATTCGATAAAAATAAAATTTTAACCCTTTAATGCCCACTAATATTATATTTTAACGTTTTACGTATAAAAATTCAGTTTTGACCAATTGATTATATTTTTATTTTTTTTATTTTATCGCCATCGTGTTCCCCGGACAATTTTACATAATAATCAATATAGACTTCAAACTAAAATGAACTATTGACGAGATACTGCGATTTTACTGAAAAAAGTTTGATTTTGCACTGCACTCTGTCCTATGAATTCAAATCCGAAATAAGTTTCTCACATATAAAAACCGAATTATGCGAGATTCATTCCTTTTTGTTGAAAAGTACACCATGAACTTCCGAGTGCTGCGCAAACTCAAATTTTTTTCAGTAAAATCGCTGTATCTCGTCAATAGTTCATTTTAGTTTGAAGTCTACATTGATTATTATGTAAAATTGTCCGGGGAACACGATGGTGATAAAATAAAACAAATAAAAATATAAGCAATTGGTCAAAACTGAATTTTTATACTTAAAACGATAAAATATAATATTAGTGGGCATTTAAGGATTGAAATTTTATTTTTATCGAATTCCTTGGACAATTTTCTATAAAATGCAACCTGTAGAAAGTCTTTTGCTCAAATAGTTGCAAAGTTATGATTAAAAGAAAAAAAAGTTTTTAAGAAAATCGCCAAAAAAGAGGGCGGTGCCAAAAATAGAGGGATGGTCCAATCAGCACCAACCTTGGGATTTCGGTTAACTATCGATATATAAACGTTCCCTCCAAGTTTGGTCCAAATCGGTGAAGGTCGAGTCCAAAAGTGTACTCAGTTGACCTGGAATGACCCATATTTATTCCAAGCAAGAACGAGACATGGGCACATTTGTTTTGGGAAACTCATATCTTCTTTTTCCTGACACATTCGTTTTTCTACTAAGTAAGGGACATGTGATACACCAGCTAGCAAATCAAAACTCTCACAAACTTCCTGGACTATTGAGCTGTTGGATGTAATGAACAACTTTATTACTTCTTTTCTATTTGAAACACGAACCAGAGAGTGACTACAACTCTGGCAGCGCGCACACACAATATTGAATGAGTCGTGTTTCACTGCCGGGATGGAAGAATGGAGCAACAAAAAGAGATCAAACACTAGTGAAACTGAACGTCGACGATGACGACGCAGGATGATCGATCCATGCTGTCACGGCGCGCACGTGTTCCGGGCCGGTGCGATGGCGCGTTGGTTCCACGCTGCTCGTGGCACCAGCAGTGTTTGCTCTCTGCTCTGTTTAATCTTTATTCCTATCTAGAATAAGTGAAGCTAATCAGTGTTCGAAATTTATTCAGGTGATCATTTGGAATAGATTGCAGTGACACAAAAAGAATGTACATTTATAGGTTTTGGTTGGTTGTATGTATAATAAGGGCGGTGAGAACCATTCAGAACTAGAATTATTTCAAGTAATGTGCATACTCGGTAAGTAAAAATCGATTTCTTACTACTAAAATATGTTACCAGTTAAGCTAGTAGTCCAAAATGTGTGTTTCAACTTTTTTTCATCTTTATATTTACGGAATTAATGTACCTTAGCTACGCACGTTCTATGGTTATTTTATGTGTTTTATTATATGATTGCATATTCAACTGAAATACGCGCACATCTAGGAGTGACAGTCAATCAGAGATAACAGCGGAAAAATCGAAAATCATGTACATTTAATGCAATTTTTCCCGATACATTCTCACCTTCTGGTTTGTGTGTCTTTTGTTAACCGCACACACGAACATCCATTCCTGTCACCTGTAGTCTCGCGGTCCTGTTCTCGCATTTTAAACTTCCGGGAACACAAACTGCCTTCGAATCACTTTTTCTGTCCTTGTTTGCGCTTCTCTCACTCTTGTGTTGTGTGTTTTTGTTGTCTATTTCAATGGTTGCCACGTTTTCCTCATATTTTGGTGCACTTTACTTCGTACACCACTTTGCAAAGAGTTCTTTTCGGGTTTTCCGTGGAGTCTGTTGCGTAACTATTGTTCATTCATCGCTGTCCAAAGCCTTTTACTGTTTTGTTCGAGCCCAAACCATCACACAAGTGCTAATTACAAATACTTAAAACGCAGCAGTATGTGTTTGATATTTCTTCTTCCTTCGATTTGTAGGTTTTTTTTTCGTTTCACTGTTCCACACTTTTCCTCCAGATGCGGGCGCAATTTTACACACTTGAGCTGTTTGTGTCCGGCCCATATTCTACCAAGTCGTATCGATAAAAAGGCAACCCCGTGAAAAAGAAAAGCTCAATCATATGCACAAACACACATACACAATATTTGCACGGGAATTTAAGAAAAAAAAAAACAACACAGTGGGGTATGTTCTTGTGGAAGAGATACTTTGACAGCACGAGATCAATTCAAAGCAAAAAGTAATATTTTCAATTGCTGTGGGAATGCATATCAGTATTTAAGAGTCATATTGCATATAATATAGAATATACATCATTGATATTGCAACAGAGAAATAGGTACACAATTTATATATAAATGCTGCTGATGTGAGAGATATTTAGTAAAACAGAAGAAAGCCATTTAGTGTCATGAGGAGCAAAAATTACCTTCCCGCGTCAAAAAGACCTTCGCGAAAAACTCTCGGGTCGAAGGAAAACTCGCGAAACTATCCAATCGACGTCTTTGTCGTTCAAAATGCCTGCCCTCTTTTCCGGTTCTGGGGTTGAAAAATAGAAAAAGCATATGAAAATAAAGAACAAAACATCTGGTAGAGATGGGAAATATAGGAGGCAATGCATTTGGAAATAAAAACACAAAAAGAAAAATGGCCATTGTACAGTTCTTACCGCGGACCAGCTGGGGAGGACGCAGGCGGACGACGTCGTTCGGATCGGCGGAGACGTTCGTTTCTCAGCACACGCACGTGCTCACGGTGAAGACGGTCTTCGGGGGGTTTTCAGCCCCAGTTTCACCCTTTTCGGGCCAAAAAATCCAACACACGCGGCGATTACGATAAACTACACTTTATTGCGCAAAACACGTTTTATTGGGTCAAACCACTAATTTTATTTGGTGTCGAACGACACTGATCGAGGATCGCGTAGATGTTCTTGCGCGCGTGGTCAGTACACTACTAAAGCTGCTCTGGTATTCTCGCGATATCACGGGTCAAGCTAAAGGTAGTGTGCGTGGCAACTGACCGATCGCCATCGATCGTGCCTTTTATCAGTGGGGGTTGAATACAATACAAGTGATCGCGATAGAAAGAGGAACATGATCCACAGATCAGGGGTTCTAAACCTAACTAATACCTTAAGCCTAAACATGCCGGCCGCCTTGAAAGGCCATGCTTTTCAAACTTAAACCTATACACAAATTTCATACGGCACTGTTATCATTTTGTTTGGTTTCTATTATCTAAGTGTGAGTGTTCTATAAAAAGATTTGTTTGTTATCACTGTGCGAGCTCTACACAATGCCTAAGGCTTTTCTTCTCTTGTTCTTTTGCACCGATCTTGAGGCAAGGCCTGCTGCGATGCAACCCACCAAGGTTGTTACGAGTGCTGCGACTGCTACAGTACTGCGACGGTACTTCTACGGTTGATTCTGCTTGCTGAACTGGTTCTAGGTGTTGTTGGTGTCTTCTACGATGCTCTGCTACGCTCTAGTGCACTGGCCGATGCACTGGAGTTCTACGTCGATGCACACGCCAGCAGCGCTGGGTGCCAGGTGGTGTCGATGGTGACGATTGCTGCGGATGAGAAACCCGCTTTTTACCACGAAATTAAGTAAATGGAAACAACTTGCCTGGAACGGAGGCCGTGGAGGCCTCCGCAGCCGCCTCCAGCAACGTTGACGACGACTGGTACGCCGCTGATGTGCTGTCCAAAGGTTCTACTGCGCTGATACTGCGATGACCGTGAACGTCCGGGTGATCAATCCTTCCGTTTGTCGGTCGAGTACAGAATCAGCTGGCCAAGCAACGCGTCCGCTGCCGGGCTGAGTGTTCTGGGTTGTCTTGCTGCTTGATTTTGAGGCGATTTAGGGCTTATCATTTGCGTTTGTTACCATGCACCGAAACCAGAGATAAAACATGCTTGACGATACGAGACTAGGGCAACCATAACCAATTCGATTGATGTGGAAAGCTTGGACTTGAGGTTGGGCGAGTTTGTTCAAAATTGGTTCTCCGTATCACGGGCGTGATCGGGTTGGACATCAAAAAGGTTGCAAATTGTGTGGGTGAACCCTACATAGGGTGACCGATAAGGTAGCGCCGGCTGTCATGACTTGCGCTCCGCACAGCCACAACTAGTGGGAATTACCACTCCGACACGCTTGTACCCAACGAAACGTGACCGATAAGGTAGCGCCGACCGTCATGACTTGCGCGCCGCACAGACACGTTCGTGGGATTTACCACTTCTAGTTCTCGTCAGCTGCTTCGTCGATGTTGTCCTGAATCGGCAGGACACAGATCTTGGAGATGCTTCTGTCGAATTTGCCATCCTGGGTGCGGACGGTTACTACTCGAATGTTGTCGTCCGAGCCCTTGTAGACTGCTACTACGCGTGCTAACTTCCACTTGAGCGGGGGCAGATTGTCCTCCTTGAGTAGGACCATGGTTCCGATCTTGATGTTATCCCGCTGTTTCGTCCATCTGGTTCTGTTCTGCAGGTTCGACAGGTACTCAGTTTTCCACTTTCTCCAAATCTGCTGTACAAACGCTTGAGTTCTCTGCCACAGCGCTAGACGATTCTCTGAGATCTCTTGAAGATCAGGCTCTGGAACAGCAGCGAGCGGCCGTCCAGTCAAAAAGTGTCCGGGCGTTAAAGCGTCGAAATCGTCCGGATCGTTACTCAGCGGAGTTAATGGACGCGAGTTGAGAATTGCTGCTATTTGCTGGACTACGGTGTGCAACTCGTCGTACGTCAACGTTCTGCTGCCTATCGTCTTGCGGAAATGTGCCTTGAATGATTTTACCGCCGCCTCCCACAACCCACCAAATCTGCTATTACTTCCATGTGAACCGCCTTCTTGACCAAACAGACAAAAATTGCCACAAAGCACTTGACCGGTACACTGCGCCGAATTGGGTATCGGATGTAGAACGGTCCGCAAAAGTCTACTCCGACCTTCTGAAAAGCTGCTGCAGGACAGACGCGTACCGACGGCAAGTCAGCCATGAGCTGCTCGTGCACACGTGGCTTGGTCTTGAAGCAGTCTACGCACCGATGGATCGTCTGGCGAGCCAGACTTCGAATGTTCGTTGGCCAATACTTCCTCGTACTGCGGCGATCAGCAGCTGCTGACCGGCGTGATATAGCATCCAATGGTAGTACGACATCACGATCTTGGTGAATGGGTGCTGATGATGCAGGATGATCGGGTGCTTGCGACTCTCAGGAACTGGTGCGTTCATCAGCCGGCCGCCGACGCGCATTACTCCATCTATCAGCCGAGGGTTGAGCGCAAGCAGCTTCGATGAGGATTGAATCGGCTTCTTCTTGGTCAAATCCGCTACTTCTTCGGGAAAACTTTCTGTTTGTGCCACCCGAATCAAAAACGTCAATGCTTCTCGTAGCTCCACGTGCGACAATTCTCCAGTTCTCCGGCAATCTCGATTTGTACGTTTGGCGTTATGCGCAAAGCGACGAACCCACGCGACCAGACGGATGAGCTCGTGGTAGTTGGAACGCAGAGAAAAGAGTTCGTTCGGTGGACGAGCTCGAGCGGGCAACGAAACTGTAGATCTCTCCTCCTTCAAAGCGAGTTCTGATTCTGGTGCGCGATTGCCGAGCTTTGGCCACTGTTCTTGTTCCAAAAGTAGATATTGCAGACGACCGTACCATTCTGGCTTGTACAGCAACTCGGCCGGGGTACAACCACGTGAAATGATATCAGCGGGATTGTCTACTCCGGCGATGTGAGACCACACGCCGTCTACGGTGACGTGTTGGATCTCCGAGACCCTGTTAGCGACAAACGGTTTCCAGCGGGACGGAAGTGAAGCTAACCAACATAGCACTATCATCGAGTCCGTCCAGAAAAATGCTTGAATCTCCTGCTGAATGCTACGACGGACCAGGTCATAGAGATGACAGAGCAGTAGTGCTGCTGATAGTTCGAGTAGAGTGATGTCACGCTTCTTCTTCTTTCGAGCTAAGTCTTCAAGAGGCGCAACTCTGGACTTCGACGTGATCAAGTGCAGCGTGATCAGTCCGTCGACCTGAACTGCTCGCAGGTACAGACAAGCTCCGTAAGCTTGTTGTGAAGCATCACAGAAACCGTGAAACTGTACGCTTGCCAAGCATCCACTAAAACCAATCCAACGGGGAATACGGAGTGTATCCAACGCCATCAGATTCCGACGATATTCCAACCAGTAGTTTCGATGGTCCTCTGCCAGGGTTTGATCCCAACCGTACTTCTCCTGCCAAAGCTTCTGGATGAATATTTTAGCCTGCACGACAACAGGTCCGATGAGTCCAACTGGATCAAAAATGCTCGCGGTGTCCGAGAGAACAACCTTCTTGGTGATTGGCGATTCCGATTTCCACTTCGGTGCCTTGAATCGGAAGCTGTCCGTGCTGGGCTCCCAAATCAATCCTAGCGTTTTGACGAACGACGAAGATGAATCCAACTCCAAAATATTCCGTTCATCCCTAAGCTCTGGCGGAATTGTTTCCAAAATCTCTGAACTGTTCGAAGTCCACTTTCGTAGGGTAAAACCCACCGTGTCCAGAAGATCCACAAGTTCCTCGACGAGCGCTATTCCATTGTCGATGGTTGCTGCTCCCGACAGAAGATCATCAACATAAAAATCTCTCCCTACGACTTTCGCCGCCAAGGGATGGCTTTCTTGTCCGATTACGGATAGCTGCTGGAGACATTTGGTGGCCAAGTAAGGCGCCGACGCAGTGCCATAGGTTACTGTGGTCAACTGGTAGGCCTTGGCTGGATCGCTAGGGTTGTCACGCCACCAAATACGTTGAAGAGGTTGATCTGCTTCGTCCATCCGCACCATACGATACATTTTCGCTACATCCGCAACCAGCGCGTACTTCCAGCAACGGAACCGTAGAATGATCGGCAACAGATCGTCCTGGACGACTGGTCCAACCATCAGTCCGTCGTTCAGCGAAACACCCGTAGTTGTGCGGCAAGAGGCGTCAAAGACGACTCTGAGTTTTGTTGTTGTGCTCTCCGGTCTTAAAACGGCGTGGTGAGGTAAAAGTACGTGCGCTGAGCGGTATCATCTTCTGGCACTTCCACCATGTGTCCCATGGCTAGATATTCCTGAATGAACTCGGTGTACAGTGTTTTTAGCGTGCTGTTCACTGCGAACCGACGTTCCATGCCTTCCAACCGTTTCAGAGCGATGTCCTTGGAGTCCCCTAATCTTTCCATCACGTAATCCTTCTTCGGCAGCTGAACTACAAATCTGCCTTCTGCATCTCGAACTGTTGTTTTCGCAAAAATCTCCTCGCACATCGACTCCTCTACGGAGTGTGCGCTCCGGGTGTTGCAAGACTCCAAATCCCAAAATCTGCTGACTAGCTCTCGTAGGTCGACGTTGTGACAGGAATACGCAAGCGTTTTCGGAATGTTGCTGTAGCTGCTGGGAATCCTGCCGGAAACTACCCAACCTAGCACGGTATGCTGAAGTGTGGGTCCTTCGTCTGAGAGCTTCAATCTTCCATCTGCCAGTAGATCGTAGTAGAACTCTGCGCCTAAGATGATGTCAATCGGACCAGGCTTGTAAAACTCGGGGTCCGCGAGCATGAGATCATCTGGAATGTTCAGCTGTTGCACGTTGATCTTCTCAGTTGGAAGTCTAGACGTGAGCTTCGGCAGCACGTGCAGCTGAATGTTGTCCGAGTACGGCGAGATACGCAGAGATCGCGGAAATACTGTTGCTTCTACGACCTTCGTTGACTGTACCACCGAACCTCCGATGCCTGCGACAGACAGGCAGCTGGCAGCTTCGACCAGCTTCAACTTTTGGGCAAGGTTCGTCGTGATGAAACAGTATTCCGAGCAAGAGTCCAGCAGGGCTCTCGCGTATTGAGTGTTTCCGTAGCGATCAGTAAGACGCACTACGGCCGTTGAGAGCAGAACTTGGCGGTATGGTTGTTCGGTTGTAGTTGATAATGCAATTGCGTTCGAGGGGGAGGGGCGACCTGTGGTGTTAGGTGGTTGTGTTTGCGAATTTGTGCTTGCTATGGAAAGTGATTGTGATGGTCGGTTGTTCTGAGTGGGTTGGTTGTGTTGGGTTTGGCCAGTTGGCTGTGTCTGTGTGTTGTTCTGTGTTCGATTCTGTGAGGGTGGGACGGAGGAACCGTTATGCTGCACCGCTGATGCTGCTCCACTATTCGTTGATCCGATGTGCAGCATAGTATGATGTTTCTGCCTACAATGCCTACAGCTCCCACTTGTACAGTTCCGAATCAGATGCAACGGCGACAAACAATTCAAGCACAGCCCGTTTCGCTTGACTGCTTCGTAACGTTCTTGGACAGTCATTTGCTGAAACTTCTGGCACCTAAAAGCTGAATGAGGATACTCCTTACAGAACGGACACCTACGCTGTTGCTGTTGATGTTGTTGCTTCGCCTGCACAAACGCGTGACCTGTTGTAAACTTCTGCTTCTTCACCTCAGGGTTGTTGGATTTGACCGCCTGGAGAATCGAGCACTGGCTTCTTAAGAACTCGACCAAATCCGTGTATTTGGGCACCTCTTTGGACTTGTGATGATTTTCCCAGTGACGGATAGTGGCAGGATCTAATCTGGAACACACCATGTGCACCAAAACGGTACTCCACTGTGCAGTGTTCTCCCGATTTTGTCCAGCATTTGAAGGTTTCGGTCAAACTCGCTGATGAGGTGATTCAACGCATTGTAACTCTCCTTTTTCATCGGTTCTAAAGCAACCAACGCGTCAAGATGAGCCTTCACGATGAGCTTTTGTGCTCGTATTTTTCTGCAGCAAATCCCACGCAATAGAGTAGTTTTCGGAGGACATCTTGACTGTCTCAATCTCCAGCAACGCCTTGTCGAACAGCGAAGAACGAAGATAGCTAAATTTGTCCATTTCTGTGAGCTGATCGTTGTTGTGAATCAAACTCAGGAACATGTCACGAAATGTGACCCATTCGCAAAGTTCACCTCCGAAGCTGGGCAGCTTAATTTCTGGTAGCTTCACGTGAGACAGTGCGTTGGTGTGCTGCTGTACGGGGACGCTCTGCTGAGTTTCGGCCACTTTTGACTCCACTGGCTTCGGCAGCAGAGCTTTTAGGAAGACTTCAAGTTACAGTACATGTCTTCAACCTCCTTGGATATGTGCGCATTCTCAGCATTACGTTCGTCAGTGCGTACAGACAGGCGAGCCTTCTTTTCCTCCGGAGTCTCCTTCACAGCCACCACTTCCTCTTCATCAGTCTCCTCAAGAATCAGCTCAATTTTCCTCCGAACAACGTAAAATTTCTTCATCGCTGCATCCAACATCTCGATCCTAGTCACAAGTTCACCAGCATGCACTTCCGGTTTGTAGTTGTTCTTGAACTGGCTTACGGACTCGAGAGTATTCCGCAGCTGCTGTTCTTGCTTCCTCAAATCTCTAAGCTCACTCATTTTTGCACACTTTTCGTCTGGTACGTAAAATAACAAATTGTGTTCTGACTAGACACTGAACATTTAACACAAAGCCAAAGAAAACTTCACTGTAGTCTACGAAATAACAATTTGTGTTCTTATTGGCACTTTGAGCACTGATTGATTGATTTTAAAGTCCACTTTTCTGCTACACTTTCTACCGCAAATCTCCGACTGGAACGCTCCGACCGGAAACAGCACGACCGGAACACGACCGCGATTCTACTCAACGTCCCACGATTGACAGAGTGACAGAACAACAGATAATCAGACTGCAGCGAAGGGGAACCGACCCAGCGAACATCAAGCCAAAAATTGCCAGCAGAACCCAAGACCATCAATCTGGAGAACCCAACTCAAGGACTAGTAGCTTTCCAAGAAATGTGCAAGCAAACGGAGTTTCAATTGAAGTTGTCGTTTATTTATTCGCAAAATTGTACACGATCCACCTTTCAATCCATCTAATTCTCCAGCGTACGTCTCATGCTTGACGTGCCACAGGTCGCATGCAAAACCTCCCTACACCAAAACCAACCAAAGTTCATGCTCTTAATCTAGTCCTGTTTCTGTTAAACTGCTACTCCTCGCTGATCTCGTTCCTGCTCCACACCAGCTTCGAGCCGGCGTCAGCGACGCGGCGATCGACGATTCCCACTGGAACGCGTGGCCGCCAACAGCAATGGCGGTATTCTCGCGGCGCGGCCTTGCCACCGCGAATTCTTCTTCAGCGCCTTCCTCGTGTTCACACACTTTGTTCGCGCACCACTATTGTTCCCACTCGCACTTTGTCCCGTTCGCGGGTCACTTTTGTCCGATGCGAGCCTATTGTTCGCGACGCGCTTCTCCCGCGGCGTCACTCCTGTCCAGCGGTCTTTGGTCCCCGGATGCCCTTCGACATCCGGTTCGAAGGACCACAAAATGTACAGTTCTTACCGCGGACCAGCTGGGGAGGACGCAGGCGGACGACGTCGTTCGGATCGGCGGAGACGTTCGTTTCTCAGCACACGCACGTGCTCACGGTGAAGACGGTCTTCGGGGGGTTTTCAGCCCCAGTTTCACCCTTTTCGGGCCAAAAAATCCAACACACGCGGCGATTACGATAAACTACACTTTATTGCGCAAAACACGTTTTATTGGGTCAAACCACTAATTTTATTTGGTGTCGAACGACACTGATCGAGGATCGCGTAGATGTTCTTGCGCGCGTGGTCAGTACACTACTAAAGCTGCTCTGGTATTCTCGCGATATCACGGGTCAAGCTAAAGGTAGTGTGCGTGGCAACTGACCGATCGCCATCGATCGTGCCTTTTATCAGTGGGGGTTGAATACAATACAAGTGATCGCGATAGAAAGAGGAACATGATCCACAGATCAGGGGTTCTAAACCTAACTAATACCTTAAGCCTAAACAGCCATTTTTCTTACCCGTTATTATGTGTAATATGACGGTAAATAAATGAAATTATGATCATGGTAATAATATATTGGTTGTTTTATAGTTATATGGTGGAATATCAGCAGCATTAAATATGTAAGTCGAATCATTGAGAAAGTTTTTTGAATAATACCATTTTATACGCAGGAAGTTAACAAATATCATCTAGATATCATATATTTAGAAGATATTATACAAATCGAAGTGAAATATCAGACATCGAATTCAACCCAAACTACTCGTAGTACAAGATGGTTGAAATCAAGGGGAGGGACAGAGGTTCACAAATACGCCCATCAGCTCTGTGATTGTATGGAAGGAGCACACTCTTACACACCACTGGGTGCGCGTTTGTTTGCTCCAGCATGCAGAGATAGACCCCTTTGTCTGTCAGAGTGCAGAACAGTTACTGTGATTTTCTTCTTCTTCTTAGTTTTTTTTTTTTTGTTCGAACGAACCCGAAATAATCAAACCCATCCAAAACACAGAGTTTTAAACGGACACATACACACTGTCGAATTGAATGCAATCGGTTATGTTTTGCTGTACTCTCAGTTTTTGTTCTCTTGTTTCTTGTTTTCATTCCGGTTTTTTTGTTGTTATAAGTTAAGTTAAATGTTTTTATCTCTTGATTTACTTGGTTATACAACTAGGTTTAGTTTAGTTTTGCATCTTCATCTTCTTCTTCTCTTCTTTCGGCTATCAAGCTGTGTTTGATCCTAGTTCTGTTTTGTTTTATTTGTCCTACATAGCTTCAACGCTAATGTTGTTAAATGTGTTCAATAGTTGGTACATATGGTTATAAAGCAATCATTATCTGTAATAAAACGTCATTGGGAGAAAGAAAAGAAAATAGTTTGTTCATGATTTATATAATGAGGCAAAAAAAAACGAAACAACAGATAAAAGAGGGGGGGAAGGAAAAAGACACTTATAAACTAGAGAAAAATCAAAACGAAAAATTATATATATATGCATTTAGAGGCAAATATGAGGCATCGAATAGCAAAACGGTAAATATATATACGTATTAGATGAAATAGCAATTCTTTGTTTTGAAATTGGCAATGTTTTATGTAGACCTACGAAAAAGGGGAAGAAACAATCCAACCACCTAAATAAAATTTGCAACAATGTATTCATAGTCGACGCTCGACACAATTTTGACACTCGGTAAAACTCCAGGAAAAGAACGTTGTTTCTTGCCTTGGGCGGACCCTTTCTGCGAAAAACAAGCATACGTTTTGGTTAAACTCAGTGATACAACAAATTTAAATATACGCAATATCGCCTTCACTTGTCTGTTCCAATCAAGCAATGTGATTGCGTCAAACAAACGTTTTAAAAAAAATTAATGGGTTGTGGAAAAGGTGAGCAAACAGAGTTTGTTGGACACAATCAAAAAGGTTGATTGGAACAACAAAACTCGGCTTACAATGGTGGTAAATATAGCATGATTATTTAGTGTATGAAACAATCAAAAACCCGCATAATATAGATTAATCAATGTCACAAAGTTACCTTCTGTTAACATATACCTGTAAATATCGTTAGAATATATTGATATTTGTATATATTTATAAATGCACTACAGTACAAACATGAGATCTGTTAGAAATTTGAACATTTGTTTATTCATTATAATTATATTAGGATTGCACATTATTTTCGTGTTAAATAAATGTCTGTTATTCCCAATACAATAAATAGTTTCGATATTGTTATATAGGCATTTGAGTTGCGTCATAATTATATGCAACTAATTATTCATTATAAATACTGTAATTAAGCATAAAAATACTTTAGTTTTAATAAACTCTAAGACATGTAGTATCTAATATAAAATCAAACAAGTATTAACAGTGTAACTTTTTAGAAGAGCGTCCTGAGAAACTAATAACGTAGATTCATTAGTCTAACAATCGCAACAATTCAATAAGCAAAAGGAGCGCTTCTCTAGCACGGACGAGAGTTTCAAGTACCGACCAGCGCGACCGGTCATGAAAAGAGGGGGGGAAAATAAAAATTAATAATGGTGGGTCGACGCCGCCATCAAAGAAGTGCGCCCAGCTTTTGGGCCATCATTTACGTCTCAGAGGTCGGACCGATACCGATGGCTTTAGTAGGGAAATGTGAGAGAAGCTAGCTTTGGAGTTTACCTCTTCCCAGCCGGGTTGAGTCAGCAAAACCGGTACGTTGGGACTAGTCAATATTGTTTCGCTCGTTAAGAAAATGGTGTGTTCAGTCTAAATAGGGTTTGGTATGGGTCTTAAGCCAAAAGGATTTGCTAGTTCTGTCGTGATTCAGCTCTATCAGCGTTTGGAATTCGATTGTACCTCTTGATGGGTCGTCTACAAGCGCATGTGTAAATGGAAATCGGCAACAACCATTAACGTACTTTTGCGGAATATAAAAGCGCTATAAATGTTTTCTGAACTAGAAATTGTATGTTGCCAAAAAAATGTTAGCTCTATTAGGTTGTTGGGATGTTTTGCCTTTCTTACTAAAGAAAGGTATAGGTTTTACTTTATGGCTGGACGTCCTTTTCATCTTCGTTAATAAGACGATACAGCATTAATATTAATCGGAAAAATCGCCAAAAAATCACACTGCATTGATTTTCGACGCTTCGTCGCCAAGTTGTCAAGTTGAGCTTCGAATACTGGCGCATATATGTTTTGGCTCGACTTATACTCGTTTTTAGTTGCTTGTCTACCGATGTTTCCTTCAACATGTAAGATATCGTAGCTTTTCGGTTTTTTTTTGCCCTGTCCTTTTTTCATAACTGTCCAATGTTTATGCAAAAACTTTTGTGACATAGGACATTCATCCGGGTACAAACAATTTGTTTCCCGTGTTCATTTTATCGTGATTTCGTAAGTTTATTTAAAAGAGTTCATTGGAATAATATATTGACAGCTGGAGCAATATTGACATCGAGAAGATCGACAGCCAGAGAGTCCACTGTATCGTTTTCAAAGTTTTCAATGCTCGCGACGCCAATGGCTATCCACCTAAGGTATTGCGATTGAGTGTGTAGTGGTGCGGTTGTAAAAATAGCTATCTCTGACTCTCTCACTTTCGTAGATGCTGAATGGCAAGCTTCCCACTGTGCGGTTAAGTCGGTTTTGCTTTGCGCCTGCTTTGTTCGGTTTTTGGACTCGTACCAAAACTAGAAAACCAAAACCGCGGTGTGCGTCGTCACTGGCGCATGGGAAGCTTGCCATGCTTGCGTTTGTCATAAACGCTTGTTTGATTAAGAATTTGTAGATTCAGGGGTATTCAAAAACACCCAAAAAGCAAAAAATGAAAATTTGGTTTATAGGACCTTTTCAAAAAAAAACTCCAGAAATATTCTATTGGTGAAAATTGCGTTTTCAATTTCTTTTAGAAAACACATCATTAATAATACCTTGCTTTCATCATAAGATTTTTTGTATCAAGTCGATGTTATGAATTGAAAGAAGTTATATTCTTTAGTAAGAAAGGCTCTATCTCACCCCTGGTGGGATTAAATCGGGTTTTTAAATTTAGTTGTCACCTAGGTACTTAAAGTTCACGTCGGTGTTTGGGAAGTGCACGATTTGCCTGGTAAATAATTCAATGCAAAACAAAAAAAAAAAGTTTAGTGAGTCACTGAATTGAATAGTTTATCAATAAAGGAGTTAAGTTGAAAAACATTTATTTGTAAAATGTCTTGCTACAATTTGTGAGCGTATTTTTTTTTTTTTTGTATTGTTCAAAAACGTCCAACTAATCTTTGTGAATCGTAGAATAAAAATGTTGTTTCATGTTAAATAAATAACCCCAAATAAATATAATTAGAAGTAGCCTTCAACTACGCGACTTTTCCTGGAGTTTCCATTGCAGCATTGGGCTGTTTTTATAGAGTTGTTGTAGTTTAAATATCACAGTTACGTTTGGGATTTATTGGTATGCGCAATCAGGTTACATATTTTGGAATTTTGTAAAATTAACACATACATATTTATCATACGGACAAAATACATTCAGTTAATGTCTATCACAGATCGTGTTGTTAGTGATTGTGAGTGATTTTGTGTGAATACAGTTTTTTTTTTTTTTTGGTAAATAAATATTATTACGGTGGTAAAAATCGGTTACTAAATTCAATGTGTCAAAACGGTAACATGTGGAACGGAAAGGATCGGTAAAATTTACGGAAAGGTAAACACAAACAAAATAATAGAATTACATCAACAATAAAAGAAACTAATAAAAAAAAAGAAACAAAAACAAATGTCTCGCGTGGACATCGTTCGGGACCACCTACCTTAGCTGATTACGGGGTGTCGTCTCTCGTCGGTGCGCGTGTGTGTTTGTGTGGGTGGGTGGGTGGTTAGGGTGGGGGAGGTCATCCAGCGTCCGCCTGTGGTGGCCTAGTTCTTGTCCTGGCCACCCTGCTGTCCGCCCGGGTACCCGCCACCGTACGGATAGCCCTGGTATCCGCCCCCGGGTTGACCACCGGCTGCTGCAGCGGCCGCCGCCCCCGCGTAGTACTGCTGATACTGCTGGGCTGCCGCCGCTCCGTAACCGGCGGCAGCTGCGGCCTGTTGAGCCGCTAGCTGGGGATTACCGCCGGCTCCGCCCGCAGGACCTCCGGCGCCGCCACCCTGTCCCTGCAGAGCCTAGAGATACAACACGGGACACAATTTTCGCGCACGAACGCACGCACGCACCACAGTCGATGGAAGGACAAAACAGAACCGGGCCGGGGAAGGAATCAACAACAAAAAAAAAAAAGAGGGAAGAAAACAAAACAGAATAAACCAAAATGCCACGCGGCGTCGTCAACGTTGTCGGCGTCGTTGTGGAATTTTCGAAGTCGAGGTGGCGTCCAGAAGGCGTCCGAGTTGTTGGTTACGGGATGTTTTTTTTTCGAGAGATGGGGGGAGTTGGTGTTGGATTCGGGGACTGTTCGTTGTTGTTGCTGTGTGATTTATACCTTGTTGTGCGCGATCTGCTTCTCGATCGCTTCGGCCTCCTCGACCCTACCGAGCCTTCGGTAGTACTCGGCCCACTCGGCGCTGTAATCGGCCTGGCCACCGCTTCCGCCACCACCCTGGGGACCACCTCCGGCCGCGGCCTGTTGCGGACCGGCGTTGCTCGCTGCCACCACTGATGTACCTTGGACAGTTTGATTAGCTATTTTGGTTCGACGGGGGATGATTAAGCGGAACAAAAACGGAACAAAAAAAACCCCGGGGAGCAACGGAAACGTAAAGAGGTGTCAACAAAAGAAGACAAGGATTTTGTGGTGGATGTTAAAGAAACAATCGGAGAAGGAGAGAATGAACATTAGAATTTGATCCTTGAAAAGTCACTTCAACGAGAAAGAGCTAAAGAGAGATTGTCGACGGTTCCCGTGCCCAACCAAGTGTTCGTTCGTTCCCATTGTTGCCGCTGCATGTCTTGTTGGATATTACCTTGGGTGGTTTGGATCGCTGCTGCGGGTGCTCCCTGCTGGGCAGCAGCTTGGCGTGCCTTGACCTGTTGCTCGATCATCTCTGCCTCGCGGTGCATTCCCATTTGTCTGCAGAAAGAAAAGCGAATAAAGGTTCGTTTCTACAGGGCAGTGAGTGACTGCAAGAAAGCCTTACCGGTAGTACTCGATCCACTGTTGCGAGTAGTCCGCCTGACCGGCACCCCCCGCCTGTCCGGGCTGCTGGGGACCAGGTGCCGACGGGGCACCCGGTTGTGACGGCTGCTGTTGATCCCAGGATTGCTGCTGCTGGCCGTATCCACCGCCACCGCCGCCACCCCAGCTTTGACCGTATCCACCTTGGCCACCGCCGCCGCCATTGTTCTGGTACTGCTGGGCCGGACCCGTCGAGCTGCCCACGTACTGCATGTTGATTTCCATGTTGATCTTGTCCTGGATCAACCGCTTGGCCTCCTCGATCTGGTGCGGTTCGCCCTTGCAGGTGAACGTCTTCTCCGTCGTCTGATTCGCCGACGCCTTGCGGTCCATTTCGGTGTGCGCTCCGGACTGTTGGTTGATCTGCTTGATGGTGTCTCCACCGCGGCCAATGATGATGCCACACTTGTTAACGGGCACGGCGAAAGTGTACTCTTCGCGGGTCACCTGAGGTCCCCCATAGTCCTGCCCTCCACCGCCTCCTCCGTACCCACCGCCGTTGCCATTGTCGTGCTGGTCACGTCCACCTCGGTGCGGCCGCTCGCCTCGATCACCACGATCTTCACGCTCACCTCCGCGACCTCCACGGCCACCGCCGCCCTGTTCGCGTCGCTGCACGCTCTCGATCAACTCCTCAATCATCCGTTTTCCCTCCTCGACCTGAGCCCGCGAGCCCTGGACGATGCAGCGCCGATCACCGGGACCATCTCCTCGGCCCTGGATGAACTGCAGCTTGCAGCCCGATTCGCCCTGAATCTTCTTGATCATGTCACCGCCCTTGCCGATGACGACACCGACCGCCGACTTGGGCACAAACACCTCGGCCTGTTCACTGCCATTCTGGGTGTTGTTCTGTCGCTGTGTGTAATTGTCCTTCTCCTGGATCAGATCGTACACCAGCTGCTTGGCGTGCTCCACTTTCTGGGCATCGCCCGAAATACGCAGCGGCTTTTCCATCTCCTGGCCGGGGCCATCCTGAATGATGACCATCTTGGCGCCGGATTTCTCCTGCAACTGTTTGATCGTTTCTCCCCCCTTCCCAATGATCAGTCCCACCTTCGATCCCGGGATCATAATCTCCTGGTACGGCTGCTGGGTGAATCCGAAACCTCCACCCCCGCCTCCGCCACCTCCGCGGCCACCGCCGCCTCCTCCGTGGTTTCCATTGTCCATTGGGCCGTTGTGGCCACCACCTCCCTGTTGGTTCACCATTTTGCTAATAAGGTCACGTGCTCTCTGGACTGGATCCTGTCCTCCTGGGTTCGCGTTCGCGTTCGAGTTGTTGTTGTTGCTGTTGTTGGTGTTGTTACTGTTGTTAATTTGCAGACGGGCGGCAACGGCAGCAGCTTGAGCAGCGGCTTGCATAGCAGCTGGGCTCATGCCAGTCGGCGAGTTGGCATTGTTGAAGTCAGACTGTCCACCAAACTTTTTTGATTCTGGTCCGGAGTCGTCCTCTAGCGATCTCTTTCCCGGTTGGCCACCACCCGGGTGTATTTTAGCTGCAATCTGCGATGGGGGAAGGGGAGAAGAGGCAAGCGGAGATGGTTAAGGAAATGTGTGAATCTGTATGAAAATCTTCAAGTTGAATAGAAAGTTGAAAGAACAGACGGGTCGTTGTGCAGGTGTACAGTACATTGCAGATCAGATGAAGATTTGATTTAGAATATTTTTGACGACGACTCTGCAACGGCCTTATAAGATATAAGGTTAAAAGTCTTGCACCGGCGTCAGTGTTGCCTCGACTTCTTCCTGCGGGACGGGGATGTGTGTCTTCTGGTTTGACGAACGGCACCGCTCCAGGTAGCGGAGGAAAATCTGCCGCGGTGAACGCGGCTCCAGCCGGAGTCCGTTGGTCATTCTTTCATGCTGGCAGATTCGACTTGGACGCCTGCTGCCTCAACTGGATGAACTCCAGAGCAACATTTGAAAGGGGCGGTACGACGGCCTTTCATTACACGCGTTTAAATGAGACGAAAGGCCGTATCTGCAATGTCGTACCACCCCTTTAAAATGTTGCTCCAGAACTGTGCCCGTTTGGGCCAGCTGCGGTCCAGACCCTCGTGAGATCCAGAGCAATTGACACACTTCTTGGCTTTTTCTGCCTTGCACTTTTCTGTGCTGTGGCCACCCCCACAGCTGCTGCACCTGGGCTTGAGATGGGAGTTACTGGTTCCGTGACCAAACTGCAAGCAGTCTTATACTGGGTCACATGTGGTTCTATGTTCCGGTAGGCCACCGGACGACTGGTCCCACTTTCTTCACCTTAATACCCAACTCCTTGATACTGGTGTGCCCCTTGGGGAAGATCACGATGAAAGGGGTCTCATTGATGGCGGGAAGCTGCTGCTTCCGCCTAATGGCGTGCACTGCCAAGGCGTCCAGTGAATGTTCCGTCTTGAGTAGCTGCTCGATGTAACCCGGTTCCAGGATCGGGAGACCTCGCATTACAATCCGCTGCGGTCTCGCACTGCGCTTTCCGTGCGTGTAGAGTTACACCTTGTTTTTCATCAGGTGGGCTTGCCCCGTGTTAACGTCGTCGCTCGAGAAGCTCGTAATTTTGGTGCCGTACCGCGTCAGCTGTTCCGGCTGGACATCACATGACGACCTCACCTTCGCAAGGCAGGCAAAGCTCGTGTTTTTCACCACCAGCGGCGGCTGCTTCTTTTCCCCGGCTAAACCTTGACAACGGTACAAAAGTCGCCCCCGTCCTCTTCTCCTCCGTCTGCTTGTCGGGTTGGAACCCTTCCGGTTTCTACCACACACTATTCTTCATGGCCGCGTTTCAATAGTACGGCCTTCCATCCTTAGCCCTATGCTCCGTCCACCCAACCTCCGCCATGTCCGTCGGCGAAGTTTAATCACCAAGATTAGCAGACTACCAAAACTAACAGAAATCTTGAAACTACGACTAAAATTTGCCATTTCACGAAACAAACCCAAAACTCCCCTAAATCCACGCCACGCCTGAAATTTGCCCTGCCAGCTCAAACCCAAAGATAACCAACTTTAACCAGCACAACCTGCTTGGACGCGTGCAAACAATCGCAACTATGCTCCCATCCCATCCTAGCCAACCAAAAAAGCGGTACCCGGCATGCTCTTCCGCGCCCCGGTCATTTACCCCAATCCAAGCAGGCTGGCTGGCCTTGGCAGTTGGCGTCGGCGGCGTAGCACTAGCTCTCCGCCCTCTCTCTCTCTGTCTCTCTCATACCCTACACCTTAATCGACTGACTCATTAGTGCCGCCAGACAAATCGAGAAAAAAAAATTCAACGAAGAAGGGGGAAGCCGTAAAGAAATGGTCGATAGATTTCGAGAATAATTTTTTTTCCCCCGGAAGTCGTTAAAAATCTTCGACGAAATTGTTCAAAATCTAAAGGGGGAACTTCCAGCGCGGCGACGGTCTCCATGTTGAAATTATTGATTTTTCGCGAGTCAGCGCCGCGCCGCGGCAGCCATTTTCCCGGTCTCGAGACGCTGCTGAGTTGTACAGCCAGCAGGCTTTGCTACGACTAGGTCTGTTCTTTCGCTTCCTTCGTTTTTTTTTCAAACCAAATTTACACCACTAAATCGAAGCTTTTCCGTACTCACTTGTTTGGCTCTCTGTAAAGCGGCTGCAAATGCTGACGATTGACTAAAATTTTGCGAGTTCTGGTTTGAGTAATCACTCATTATTAAAATAAATAAACCAATAAAGTAAAAATTTTCCTCTCGCACGGAAATTGCACACCCAGAACGACTTTAGCTTCTCCACGGTGGTGCCTTCTTCTTCCTCTCTCTCCTCCTACTGATTTTCGCCTTCGCCCGGTTTTACTCTTCTCCCTCTCGATCGTTTTCGCCTCGAGTCCGTCTCTCTCGTTCTCGCTCGCACACGCACACACACACACACTCACGCACAGGCAGTCAGACCGACCGCACTTCTTCTTTTAATTTCGCTCTGCCTCTTCTTCCTTATGCACCCCTCGCGATGGCTGTTACATTACTGACCGAAACGTTGGGAAAGGGACTGGCGTGACTTTTACACCGCGTTTTCATCCGGAACCGGTAGCGCGGGACGGAACGGCCGAAAGAGAAACTCAACTCAAAACCGAAACAAAAGAAAAAACTAAAAACGGCTCGTCGCGAGTAGAACTGCAATGGCGGTGCTGGGACTGCTTCTGGTCACTATTGCTGCTGCGGCTGCTACTGGTGCTGCTGATGGTGGTATTGAGGGCACTTTTCCGCACATAATCAGGGAGAAACCGGACGACGATCCATTCACGACGAGAGAAAACTGATGAATGAGCGAAAAGATGGCTGCGCTGCGGCTGGGTTGAAAATGGAAAATTCGCCGCGCGGCGCGGTGAAAGCGCAGCTGTCAAGTTGACAGGTGGGATTTAGTACAGGGAGGTAGTAGAATGTGCCGACAGAGAACTGGGTTGTACTAGAATTGAAATAGGGAGTGCTGTTGATTTTTTTTTTAAATTAAGATCTAAAAAAGTTATGCAAAAAAAGTTGAAAAACATTTGTTAACTTATTTTCAACAAAAATATCACTTTGGAAGACTTTTGTAGAATACTCAATTTTTCATTTCCGCAGATTTTTCAAGCAAATGTATGTTTACAGTCCAGCTGGACTCTAGACTCGATTACCCGAAGGATTACTTCACATAATCGAATCATGAACAATTGGGTACTAAATTAGGTACTAAAGCCCTATGTCAATTTTTATGTACAATGGTAAAAAACACGATTAAAAACAATTTCTGATCCCTTTTTTTCATTTTAATGCAAAAAAAAAATGACAAGACAACCTATTTTCGATGGATCAACTATGGTCCCCTTTTAACTGTTAAATATAGGACCTTTCATCTCAAAAGGACCGCGAGGATAATTTTTCAAAAATAGGTTAAAAATCCATTTTAAACTTTTTGTGGTCGTACAAAGGTCATTGTACTCAGAAAAATAAGCTTTATCGTTGTGAACAATAATATCAGCAATCTAAGCTTAATTTTAGGACCCAATTCAATTGAATTGAACAATTGAACTAACAAAAAAATTTTATACATTTTTTTTTGTGTTTTACCCGTTTGGTGGTTGAAAATGTAAATAAACAACAACTGGTTGCCTAGCTATTCAAACTCTTGTTGTCAAAAGTGCGAGAGAAAAGTGCGGGTCAAATCCAAGTTACAGCGCAATGATCAATAACATCAAATTTAAATTCTGTGACCCCTTTCTAGTCAAATTTGAATGGTCAATTGCCTTAAAAATTACCAAATGAATCATTTTAGAGTAGTTTGAGGGTCATATTGTCACGTCACGACAATAAAAAATAAGACAACCAAAAAAATATTTAAAACAAGAAACTCTGTAATTACTCTAAGCTTTAAGAAAACTGTAATTGCAAAAGCCGACTCGGTCCTAACCAGGTCACAGTACCGAAAAGGACCTTATGAAATAGGCGATCAAACGTCAAAATTACCCACCACTAGAGGGCGCTGAACTTGGGGTGATGTTATGTAAACATCCTAAAGCAAATCGGTTTGAAATTGATTTATTTTATTGTCAAAACCAAATTTGTAAAACATTATACCATTTTAAGGTAAGAAATAAAGAGCTTAATTGATACAAACAAAACATTTTTTGTGATGGACGATTTTTCCTGTTCATTATTTGATTCAAAATTAGGAAATTTTACAATCAACCAAAACCAAATTAATTAGTAGTGTTGGGTCGCGGACCCTATTATCGGCGATTATTTATTACCCCCCGTCGCACGGGGGGGTGAATACGAAAGAGACGTCAGTGGTGGCAACTGACGTCTGCTTGACTTGTTATTGTTTTGAATGTTGTTTGTAATATTTGTGAAAATATACGTTCTGTTGCGTTTTGACACCCGTTGAGACTGGTCGTCTCATCGGGACCAAGAAAGTCGCCGTGTTTTATTTTATTGTACCGTCCTCCCAGTGGTGTCTTCGTCCGCCGTCGTAGTTTCGTTTCGTTTTCTTGTTCCGGACGTCCCCGCAGTAATGCACAACGTAGGGGACTGGACGATCGGGCCGAACAAGTAGAGAAAGTTTGTTATTCAAGTGAACTAAGGTTTTTTAAGTCACTTTTACCATAAAAGCAAAACTTTGTTTAAAATATTTAAATTGGATAGATTTTCAAAATTAGCTATCTAACCTCACCCTTGCGTTTTCAATCCGGATCTCAGAATTTTCAATGAAAATGGCAACTTAGCAAAAAATTCAAAAAATCAATCGAAAAAACTTTTTATTTCTTACCTCATGTTAATCCAAAAGATCAATTTTCATAAAAAAAAAATAAACGTAAACGTAACCTTCCACCAAAGTTCTCCTACTCGAATGTAGATGGCGACTCGTGTTTTTAGCTTTAGTTTTGGAGGCCTATAGGCCCCCAAAACCAAAGCTAAAAACTCGATTCGCCACCTACATTCGAGTAGGAGAACTTTGGTGCAAGGTTACGTTTACGGTTTTGCGCGATAAGTGCAAAGGGGAGTGAAAACTATTTTAAGGTTTTTTTAAAAGAAAATTGATCTTTTGGAATAAAATAAAGTTAACAGGAGGTAAGAAATAAAAAGTTCTATCGACTGACTTTTTGATTTTTTTGCTAAATTGCCTTTTTCATTGAAAATTCTGTGATCCGGATTGAAAACGCGAGAATGAGGTTAGATTGCTAACTTTGAAAATCATTCCAATTACCATTTTTCAAGCAGAGCTTTGCTTTTATGGTAGAAGTGACTTTAAAAAATATTTGTCCACTTGAATAATCTGCATTCTCAATTGATTAGTTAGGTTTTGGTTGATTAAAACATTCCCTCATTTTGAATCAGATAATGAACAGGTTAAATCGGCCATCACAAAAATATTTTCGTTTATATCAATTTAGCTACTTATTTCTTACCTGAAAATGGTATAATTTGCTATTAATGTCGATTTTATGATGAAATAAAACAATTTCAAATTTCAAACCAACTTACTCGCTGTAGGTTATAATGAAAACATCACCCCAAGTTTCAGCGCCCTCTAGTGGGCGGTAATTATGACGTTTGACTGCCTATAATGTTATGAAAAATTAATCCGGACTCGATTATCCGAGATTTTTATTTTCACAATTTTAAATATTTTAGAATTTTAGATATAGGGGAACAGCGCCTATTTCCAGCGTGCCTCTAATGTTGGCAGGTCAGAACTTTGACATTCAATTAAAGTTAATTAAACGCGTTTTCAACTGAAATCGAGTGATGAATAGCTCAATAAGAAGTGGACAAGCAAGTTTCTATCAAAAGTTTTGCAAACTTAGTTGTTTAAATAGTGAAAATCTGCAAATTGGATGGAGTTAGGAGTGAGTGCTAAACCTGCCAAACATACGAGAATTTCCCCTATTGTTTCTTTTTTTTTATTTTATAATTTTTGAACTTCAGAATTTTAGAATTTTGCAATTTTAGAATTTTAGATATTTTAGAATTGGGTCCTAAAATGAAGCTTAGATTGCTGATATTATTGTTTACAGCGATAAAGCTTATTTTTCTGAGTACAATGACCCTTTGTACGACCACAAAGAGTTTAAAATGGATTTTTAAATCAATTTTGAAAAATTAACCTCGCGGTCCTTCTTGACAGAAAAGCTCCTACTTGACAGCTCGTTCCAAGGGGACCATAGTTGATCCATCGAAAAAATGTTGTCTTGTCAAAAAAAAAATTTGCATTATTTTGCAGATTGCTGATATTATTGTTTACAGCGATAAAGCTTATTTTTCTGAGTACAATGACACTTTGTACGACCACAAAGAGTTTAAAATGGATTTTTAAATCAATTTTGAAAAATTAACCTCCGGTCCTTCTTGACAGAAAAGCTCCTACTTGACAGCTCGTTCCAAGGGGACCATAGTTAATCCATCGGAAAAATGTTGTCCTGTCAAAAAGAATTTTTGCGTTAAAATGAAAAATAGTGATCAGAAATGGTTTTTAATCGTGTTTTTTTACCGTTGTACATAAAAATTGACATAGGGCTTTAGTACCCAATTTAAGAATGCTCGCCAAAAAGTCGTTACATCCTAATAAATAATGTACCAACATTTTTGGTTGCCAAGAAATCGGTGTTTTACTGTTAATGCACCGCATTATCCCATTCTAGTACCGCTTTTAGAACAACCATCAAAATTCTCGCATTTCTTTACCTCCGTGAATCGAGCCCCTAGCCCCCTCCGATTTGACCAAAGCGCCCCTAGCGGAAAAATCTGGAACTACTGCTGTGTAAGGGTGGTTCATTGTGCTGAAACCAAAACGTCATTTGACGTTTGCTTACACATTTGGTTTACGTTGTGTGCAAAAAACACAAAACTAGAACATTTCCGATTAATTTCTACTTTTCGGCGCTTAAAGTAGGGCTAAATTTGCCACCAAATCCGGAATAAAAATCCACGTGGTTGTGACTCGGTGTGTGAAATGCGGGGACAATTCCTTCTGGTGGAGGAGCTTTGCTTAGAGAGGAGCATTTTTTTTAGAATAAAACCAGGTGAATTTGTTGTTGTCGATGTTCGACTTTGTGTCCAGCTTACCATCGAACCTGGGCCAGCTGGTGAATGGACGCTGTTAGGTGGACACGACACGTCGAGCGATGGCCGGATTTGTGAAGCACGGTAGGTTGGTCCACGCGGGACCTGTTGCAATGTTTTACGCTTGGAGTGCGATATGCGGTTTTCCGTGGATGGTTCGTTGATCTTGATGCCATGGCCTTACGTTTGCGGAAAGAAGCCATTGTACAAGTGAATCTGAAGTGCCAGCCGGAAGCTGTGTTTGTGGAACTTCAATTATTCAACCGAAGTACAAAAGCCATGCTTTGAAATAACCAAATTCATTTGCACTAGAGGTTTAGGCGCTTTCTATAGCAAGATATTGTTTCAGTCATAAGCAACTAAAGGCCTAAACAAGAGAACACAACCCTATTTTTCAAAATCTTCAAAGTTCGAAATGGTAAGTTGGAAACTGTGTTCGGGGACCTAAAAAACACATTCACCAAAATTTGACAGCTTATTCAGCATGCTTTGAACAAGATCTGGCCAAATTATGAGCACCCTGGATAGGGTCTGGCATGAGTTATAGGACTTTGAGTGGAAATGATGAGATTTTTGAAAATTCGACAAAGTCCCAGATGGTTTTTGGAAAAAGTTGTTCGGGGACCTAAAAAACACATCCACCAAAATTTGACAGCTTATTCTGCATGCTTTGAACAAGGTCTGGCCAAAATATGAGCATCCTGGATAGGGTCTGGCATGAGTTATGGGACTTTGAGTGGAAATGATGAGATTTTTGAAAATTCGACAAAGTCCCAGATGGTTTTTGGAAAAAGTTGTTCGGGGACCTAAAAAACACATTCACCAAAATTTGACAGCTTATTCTGCATGCTTTGAACAAGGTCTGGCCAAAATATGAGCATCCTGGATAGGGTCTGGCATGAGTTATGGAACTTTGAGTGGAAATGATGAGATTTTTGAAAATTCGACAAAGTCCCAGATGGTTTTTGGAAAAAGTTGTTCGGGGACCTAAAAAACACATCCACCAAAATTTGACAGCTCATTCAGCATGCTTTGAACAAAATCTGGCCAAATTATGAGCACCCTGGATAGGGTCTGGCATGAGTTATAGGACTTTGAGTGGAAATGATGAGATTTTTTAAAATTCGACAAAGTCCCAGATGGTTTTTGGAAAAAGTTGTTCGGGGACCTAAAAAACACATTCACCAAAATTTGACAGCTCATTCAGCATGCTTTGAACAAGATCTGGCCAAATTATGAGCACCCTGGATAGGGTCTGGCATGAGTTATAGGACTTTGAGTGGAAATGATGAGATTTTTGAAAATTCGGCAAAGTCCCAGATGGTTTTTGGAAAAAGTTGTTCGGGGACCTAAAAAACACATTCACCAAAATTTGACAGCTTATTCAGCATGCTTTGAACAAGATCTGGCCAAATTATGAGCACCCTGGATAGGGTCTGGCATGAGTTATAGGACTTTGAGTGGAAATGATGAGATTTTTTAAAATTCGACAAAGTCCCAGATGGTTTTTGGAAAAAGTTGTTCGGGGACCTAAAAAACACATTCACCAAAATTTGACAGCTCATTCTGCATGCTTTGAACAAGGTCTGGCCAAATTATGAGCATCCTGGATAGGGTCTGGCATGAGTTATGGGACCTTGAGTGAAAATCATGAGATTTTTGAAAATTCGACAAAGTCCCAGATGGTTTTTGGAAAAAGTTGTTCGGGGACCTAAAAACACATTCACCAAAATTTTACAGCTTATTCTGCATGCTTTGAACAAGGTCTGGCCAAAATATGAGCATCCTGGATAGGGTCTGGCATGAGTTATAGGACTTTGAGTGGAAATGATGAGATTTTTGAAAATTCGACAAAGTCCCAGATGGTTTTTGGAAAAAGTTGTTCGGGGACCTAAAAAACACATTCACCAAAATTTGACAGCTCATTCAGCATGCTTTGAACAAGATCTGGCCAAATTATGAGCACCCTGGATAGGGTCTGGCATGAGTTATAGGACTTTGAGTGGAAATGATGAGATTTTTGAAAATTCGACAAAGTCCCAGATGGTTTTTGGAAAAAGTTGTTCGGGGACCTAAAAAACACATTCACCAAAATTTGACAGCTCATTCAGCATGCTTTGAACAAGATCTGGCCAAATTATGAGCACCCTGGATAGGGTCTGGCATGAGTTATAGGACTTTGAGTGGAAATGATGAGATTTTTGAAAATTCGACAAAGTCCCAGATGGTTTTTGGAAAAAGTTGTTCGGGGACCTAAAAAACACATTCACCAAAATTTGACAGCTCATTCAGCATGCTTTGAACAAGATCTGGCCAAATTATGAGCACCCTGGATAGGGTCTGGCATGAGTTATAGGACTTTGAGTGGAAATGATGAGATTTTTGAAAATTCGACAAAGTCCCAGATGGTTTTTGGAAAAAGTTGTTCGGGGACCTAAAAAACACATTCACCAAAATTTGACAGCTCATTCAGCATGCTTTGAACAAGGTCTGGCCAAATTATGAGCATCCTGGATAGGGTCTGGCATGAGTTATGGGACCTTGAGTGAAAATTATGAGATTTTTGAAAATTCGACAAAGTCCCAGATGGTTTTTGGAAAAAGTTGTTCGGGGACCTAAAAAACACATTCACCAAAATTTGACAGCTCATTCAGCATGCTTTGAACAAGATCTGGCCAAATTATGAGCACCCTGGATAGGGTCTGGCATGAGTTATAGGACTTTGAGTGGAAATGATGAGATTTTTGAAAATTCGACAAAGTCCCAGATGGTTTTTGGAAAAAGTTGTTCGGGGACCTAAAAAACACATTCACCAAAATTTGACAGCTCATTCAGCATGCTTTGAACAAGATCTGGCCAAATTATGAGCACCCTGGATAGGGTCTGGCATGAGTTATAGGACTTTGAGTGGAAATGATGAGATTTTTGAAAATTCGACAAAGTCCCAGATGGTTTTTGGAAAAAGTTGTTCGGGGACCTAAAAAACACATCCACCAAAATTTGACAGCTCATTCAGCATGCTTTGAACAAGGTCTGGCCAAATTATGAGCACCCTGGATAGGGTCTGGCATGAGTTATAGGACTTTGAGTGGAAATGATGAGATTTTTGAAAATTCGACAAAGTCCCAGATGGTTTTTGGAAAAAGTTGTTCGGGGTCCTAAAAAACACATTCACCAAAATTTGACAGCTCATTCAGCATGCTTTGAACAAGATCTGGCCAAATTATGAGCACCCTGGATAGGGTCTGGCATGAGTTATAGGACTTTGAGTGGAAATGATGAGATTTTTGAAAATTCGACAAAGTCCCAGATGGTTTTTGGAAAAAGTTGTTCGGGGACCTAAAAAACACATTCACCAAAATTTGACAGCTCATTCAGCATGCTTTGAACAAGGTCTGGCCAAAATATGAGCATCCTGGATAGGGTCTGGCATGAGTTATGGGACTTTGAGAGGAAATGATGAGATTTTTGAAAATTCGACAAAGTCCCAGATGGTTTTTGGAAAAAGTTGTTCGGGGACCTAAAAAACACATTCACCAAAATTTGACAGCTCATTCAGCATGCTTTGAACAAGGTCTGGCCAAATTATGAGCATCCTGGATAGGGTCTGGCATGAGTTATGGAACTTTGAGTGAAAATGATGAGATTTTTGAAAATTCGACAAAGTCCCAGATGGTTTTGGAAAAAGTTGTTCGGGGACCTAAAAACACATTCACCAAAATTTGACAGCTTATTCTGCATGCTTTGAACAAGGTCTGGCCAAAATATGAGCACCCTGGATAGGGTCTGGCATGAGTTATGGAACTTTGAGTGGAAATGATGAGATTTTGAAAATTCGACAAAGTCCCAGATGGTTTTGGAAAAAGTTGTTCGGGGACCTAAAAACACATTCACCAAAATTTGACAGCTCATTCAGCATGCTTTGAACAAGATCTGGCCAAATTAAATTACATAACTTTGATGGAAATGATGAGTTTGAAAATTCGACTTTGGAGTTGGAAAATTGACAGATTTTGACAAATTCGAGCAAAGTCCCAGATGGATGTTGTTGTTGATTCAGTCTTTCTGGGGGCCCAACAATAGGACTTGATGGAAATGATGAGATTTTTGAAAATTCGACAAAGTCCCAGATGGTTTTTGGAAAAAGTTGTTCGGGGACCTAAAAACACATTCACCAAAATTTGACAGCTCATTCAGCATGCTTTGAACAAGATCTGGCCAAATTATGAGCATCCTGGATAGGGTCTGGCATGAGTTTAGGACTTTGAGTGGAAATGATGAGATTTTGAAAATTCGACAAAGTCCCAGATGGTTTTTGGAAAAGTTGTTCGGGGACCTAAAAACACATTCACCAAAATTTGACAGCTCATTCAGCATGCTTTGAACAAGGTCTGGCCAAATTATGAGCATCCTGGATAGGGTCTGGCATGAGTTATGGGACCTTGAGTGAAAATGATGATTTTTGAAAATTCGACAAAGTCCCAGATGGTTTTTGGAAAAAGTTGTTCGGGGACCTAAAAAACACATTCACCAAAATTTGACAGCTTATTCTGCATGCTTTGAACAAGGTCTGGCCAAAATATGAGCATCCTGGATAGGGTCTGGCATGAGTTATGGAACTTTGAGTGGAAATGATGAGATTTTGAAAATTCGACAAAGTCCCAGATGGTTTTGGAAAAAGTTGTTCGGGGACCTAAAAACACATTCACCAAAATTTGACAGCTCATTCAGCATGCTTTGAACAAGGTCTGGCCAAATTATGAGCATCCTGGATAGGGTCTGGCATGAGTTATAGGACTTTGAGTGGAAATGATGAGATTTTGAAAATTCGACAAAGTCCCAGATGGTTTTTGGAAAAAGTTGTTCGGGGACCTAAAAAACACATTCACCAAAATTTGACAGCTCATTCAGCATGCTTTGAACAAGGTCTGGCCAAAATATGAGCATCCTGGATAGGGTCTGGCATGAGTTATGGGACTTTGAGAGGAAATGATGAGATTTTTGAAAATTCGACAAAGTCCCAGATGGTTTTTGGAAAAAGTTGTTCGGGGACCTAAAAAACACATTCACCAAAATTTGACAGCTCATTCAGCATGCTTTGAACAAGGTCTGGCCAAATTATGAGCATCCTGGATAGGGTCTGGCATGAGTTATGGAACTTTGAGTGAAAATTATGAGATTTTTGAAAATTCGACAAAGTCCCAGATGGTTTTTGGAAAAAGTTGTTCGGGGACCTAAAAAACACATTCACCAAAATTTTACAGCTTATTCTGCATGCTTTGAACAAGGTCTGGCCAAAATATGAGCACCCTGGATAGGGTCTGGCATGAGTTATGGAACTTTGAGTGGAAATGATGAGATTTTTGAAAATTCGACAAAGTCCCAGATGGCTTTTGGAAAAAGTTGTTCAGGGACCTTAAAAAACACATCCACCAAAATTTGACAGCTCATTCAGCATGCTTTGAACAAGATCTGGCCAAATTATGAGCACCCTGGATAGGGTCTGGCATGAGTTATAGGACTTTGAGTGGAAATGATGAGATTTTTGAAAATTCGACAAAGTCCCAGATGGTTTTTGGAAAAAGTTGTTCGGGGACCTAAAAAACACATTCACCAAAATTTGACAGCTCATTCAGCATGCTTTGAACAAGATCTGGCCAAATTATGAGCACCCTGGATAGGGTCTGGCATGAGTTATAGGACTTTGAGTGGAAATGATGAGATTTTTGAAAATTCGACAAAGTCCCAGATGGTTTTTGGAAAAAGTTGTTCGGGGACCTAAAAAACACATTCACCAAAATTTGACAGCTCATTCAGCATGCTTTGAACAAGATCTGGCCAAAATATGAGCATCCTGGATAGGGTCTGGCATGAGTTATGGGACTTTGAGAGGAAATGATGAGATTTTTGAAAATTCGACAAATTCCCAGATGGTTTTTGGAAAAAGTTGTTCGGGGACCTAAAAAACACATTCACCAAAATTTGACAGCTCATTCAGCATGCTTTGAACAAGATCTGGCCAAATTATGAGCACCCTGGATAGGGTCTGGCATGAGTTATAGGACTTTGAGTGGAAATGATGAGATTTTTGAAAATTCGACAAAGTCCCAGATGGTTTTTGGAAAAAGTTGTTCGGGGACCTAAAAAACACATTCACCAAAATTTGACAGCTCATTCAGCATGCTTTGAACAAGGTCTGGCCAAATTATGAGCATCCTGGATAGGGTCTGGCATGAGTTATGGGACCTTGAGTAAAAATCATGAGATTTTTGAAAATTCGGCAAAGTCCTAGATGGTTTTTGGAAAAAGTTGTTCGGGGACCTAAAAAACACATTCACCAAAATTTTACAGCTCATTCAGCATGCTTTGAAAAAGATCTGGCCAAAATATGAGCACCCTGGATAGGGTCTGGCATGAGTTATAGGACTTTGAGTGGAAATGATGAGATTTTTGAAAATTCGACAAAGTCCCAGATGGTTTTTGGAAAAAGTTGTTCGGGGACCTAAAAAACACATTCACCAAAATTTGACAGCTCATTCAGCATGCTTTGAACAAGATCTGGCCAAATTATGAGCATCCTGGATAGGGTCTGGCATGAGTTATAGGACTTTGAGTGGAAATGATGAGATTTTTGAAAATTCGACAAAGTCCCAGATGGTTTTTGGAAAAAGTTGTTCGGGGACCTAAAAAACACATTCACCAAAATTTGACAGCTCATTCAGCATGCTTTGAACAAGATCTGGCCAAATTATGAGCACCCTGGATAGGGTCTGGCATGAGTTATAGGACTTTGAGTGGAAATGATGAGATTTTTGAAAATTCGGCAAAGTCCCATAAAGTTTTTGGAAAAAAGTTGTTGGGGGACCTAAAATTCACATCTAATCAAATTTAACCCTTGCGCAGCCAGTCTTTCGAGGGCATCCTGGAAAATGCTTTAGGTTGATTACCGCCTAGCATCCTCTTGTCATTATTAGCAATTGTAGTGCCCCAATGCAATAAATTGCTTTGAAACGTTAAAGCGGCCAGGCCAACTGCGTAAAGTTAACCGTAAAGATGTGTGGGATCCCGGGTGAACAGAGAGAGAGAGAGAGAGAGAACGAGAGACGACATCTGGTGACGTCTATCGTTCTGCCGTTTTCCGCCATTCGTGACGACGCGCTCGATAGAGTCACAAGTTCGATTAACTCGAATATCAAATAAATCTCGTTAGATTATTAATCCTCCGGCTTTTCCCCCACAGTGGTGACCCGCGACGTTCGAAAGTTTACCGGTTCCGACGGAAAACCTGCGAAAAAAACGTTTTTTTACGCAAAAAACAAAGGGGGACATAACCTCGAAATGTCTAACCCGCCGACAGCCAACCAAGAAGGGAACGCAAGCAACATGCAAGCTGTCGCGGCCGTCGGTGTCAAGCTTCCAGATTTCTGGAAAACGGACCCGGAGATGTGGTTTGCGCAAGCGGAGGCGCAATTTACTTTGGCCAACATCACACACGACGACACAAAGTACTCCCACATCGTGGCCAAAGTCGATCAAACCGTGATTTGCCACATCGCCGACCTGGTCCATCGCCCCCCGCTTGAGAACAAGTACAACGCAGTGAAGGAGAGACTGATTGGCCGTTTTGCTTTGTCCCCTCAAGCCAGACTGGAAGGACTGCTTGGAACGCACGACCTTGGAGATTTGCGTCCCTCCCACCTTCTCGCAAAGATGCAGGAACTCTCGTCGGGATTGGGAGTTGAGTCAGCGCTGTTGCGGATGCTCTTTCTGCAGAAACTGCCAACGAACGTCAGAGGAATCCTCTCGATTTGCAACGAGCCGCTAGCGAACATTGCGTTGATGGCAGACAAAATGATCGAAACTATGTCAGCAACCGTGGCATCCGTGAGCAAGCCGGAAGGGCTTCCGACCTCCGAAACCGACGATCTCAAGGCACAGGTTGCAGCTCTCACAGCTGAGGTCAAGCGGATGAGGATCCAGCCCTCGCGTTCCCGCAGTCGATCACTGTCCCGAGCTCGGGACGACGCTCGTTCTCCGTCCAGAAATCGAGATGACGTGTGTTGGTATCATCGCAAATACGGAAACAACGCTCGACAGTGCCGTGAACCGTGCACGTTTTCTACAAAAAACTAGAAGTCGGCCCATCTCAAACGGCGGAGGTGGGTGGAGCTTCAACAAGTCGTCGTCTTGTCGTCTACGATAGATCATCCAAAACAAGATTCCTGATCGATTCAGGGTCCGACGTGTCCCTGATTCCCGCGAGCAGAAGTGACCGGACCGGAGGCGAGATACCTTTTCACCTGCACGCTGCAAACGGCTCAAGCATCAAGGCGTACTCCAAGAAATTCCTGTGCACGGATCTGGGACTGAGGCGGAAATTTGTGTGGAGCTTCCTGGTTGCGGATGTCGGCATGGCGATCCTCGGCGGTGACTTTCTGGCGCACTACGGGCTGATCATCGATCTCAAGCACCAGCGCCTGATCGACAACACGACGAAGCTGCATTCGCTTGGTGGAATGATGACGGCAACGGTCCACAGTGTCACGTTCGTCGACGAACAGAACCCGTTTCGGGACCTGCTGCACGAATTCCAAGAAATTACTGTCCCCTTCTCACTCCGGTGTCAACCAACCCACGATGTAACTCACCACATCGTAACGAAAGGCCCTCCTGCTGCGTGCAAGGTGCGAAGACTGCATCCCGATAAAGCGAAGGCCGCGAAGGAAGAATTCCAGTTGATGATGGACCTGGGCATCTGCAGACCGTCGAGTAGCAGCTGGGCAAGTCCACTGCATTGTGTTCCGAAGAAAAATGGTCAGTGGCGGTTCGTCGAGGACTACCGGCAGCTCAACAAAATCACAGCACCGACCGGTACCCGGTGCCTCACATCCACGACCTGCTCAACACGCTGACCGGTAAGTCGATATTCACGACACTCGACCTGGAACGAGCTTATCACCAAATACCGGTAGAAGAGTCGGACATCCCAAAAACAGCAGTGATAACACCGTTTGGCCTTTTTGAATTCACTCGCATGCAATTTGGGTTGATGAATGCCAGCCAAACGTTTCAACGCTTCATGGACCGTTTGTTTGCAGATCTTGACTTCGTCGTGAAGTTCATTGACGACATCTGCATCGCATCCACGTCCATGGAAGAGCATCGCCGCCACGTTCGCATTGTGCTAGAACGGTTGCACGCCAACGGCCTGGTGATCAACGTCGCCAAAAGCCAGTTCGCTAAGACAGAAGTGAATTTCCTCGGCTATGTGGTAAGCGAAACTGGAATTCGTCCGCTCCCGGAACGGGTCAAGGCTGTGCGAGACTTCCCAACGCCGTCAACGGTTCGTGAACTGAGAAGGTTTCTGGCGTTAGTGAATGTCTACAAGAGGTTCATTCCACACGCCTCCGACATTCAGGCAGACCTTCGAAAGCTGATCCCCGGGAACCGGAAGAATGACACGCGGAAAGTGCAGTGGACCGAGGAATCGAGAGCAAGCTTTGAAAACTGCAAATTATCTCTATCTTCATCTGCGCTCTTGACGTACCCGGATTCGAGGAAGCTACTAGGGCTGATGATCGACGCGTCCAATACTGCTGCTGGAGCTGTTTTGCAGCAATTTGACGGCAAGTCCTGGGAACCACTTGGATTCTACTCCGAGAAGTTTAACGACGCACAGAAGAAGTACTCCACTTTCGGCAGAGAACTGACAGCAATGAAAATGGCCGTTCAGTACTTCCGCCATTTCCTGGAGGGGAGGAGTTTCACCATCTTCACGGACCACCGGCCTCTCACGCACGCGATTACTATAACATCCAGTAGCCGTCTTCCTCACGAAGAGCGATACTTGAGGTTCGTTGCCGAGTTCACCACGGACATCCGACACATCAGCGGCGTTGACAACGTTGTGGCTGATGCACTTTCTCGCGTCGACGCTGTCCAGAGCACCATCGACTTCGAGCAGCTGGCGAAGGACCAAGAGAACGACGTCGAGTTGGAGAATCTGGTGAAGTCACCCACAAGCTCGTTGAAGCTTGTACAGAAGCATTTCTCGCACTGTCGCAAACCGGTCTACTGCGACATCTCGATCCCGAACATCCAGCGCCCTTACGCCCAGAAGAAGCAGCGGCAGTCGGTTCTGGAGAAATTCCACGGCTTGGCACACCCTGGTGTGCGGGCTTCTCGAAAGCTTATCTCGCAACGGTATGTGTGGCCATCGATGAACAAAGATATTGCAAACTTCGTCAAGTCGTGCGTGAACTGTCAACGGTCGAAAATCTCACGGCACACTGTCTCGCCCCTCGGCAGTTTTGAATTGCCAAAATCACGTTTCCGTCACGTTCACATTGACTTGGTTGGTCCGCTACCAACGTCCAAAGGCTGCCGGTATCTGTTGACAGTCATCGATCGTTTCTCACGTTGGCCGGAAGCCATACCACTGTCCGATATGACAGCAAAGACGGTGGCGGAAGCGTTCTGCGGAACATGGGTATCGAGATTTGGAGCACCGGAAACCATTACGAGCTGCTCATAATTTGGCCAGATGCTGCTCATAATTTTGGCAGGATGCTCATAATTTGGCCAGACCTTGTTCAAAGCATGCTGAATGAGCTGTCAAATTTTGGTGAATGTGTTTTTTAGGTCCCCGAACAACTTTTTCCAAAAACCATCTGGGACTTTGTCGAATTTTCAAAAATCTCATGATTTTCACTCAAGGTCCCATAACTCATGCCAGACCCTATCCAGGATGCTCATAATTTGGCCAGACCTTGTTCAAAGCATGCTGAATGAGCTGTCAAATTTTGGTGAATGTGTTTTTAGGTCCCGAACAACTTTTTCCAAAACCATCTGGGACTTTGCCGAATTTTCAAAATCTCATGATTTTCACTCAAGGTCCCATAACTCATGCCAGACCCTATCCAGGATGCTCATAATTTGGCCAGACCTTGTTCAAAGCATGCTGAATGAGCTGTCAAATTTTGGTGAATGTGTTTTTAGGTCCCCGAACAACTTTTTCCAAAACCATCTGGGACTTTGTCGAATTTTCAAAATCTCATGATTTTCACTCAAGGTCCCATAACTCATGCCAGACCCTATCCAGGATGCTCATAATTTGGCCAGACCTTGTTCAAAGCATGCTGAATGAGCTGTCAAATTTTGGTGAATGTGTTTTTTAGGTCCCCGAACAACTTTTTCCAAAAACCATCTGGGACTTTGTCGAATTTTCAAAAATCTCATGATTTTCACTCAAGGTCCCATAACTCATGCCAGACCCTATCCAGGATGCTCATAATTTGGCCAGACCTTGTTCAAAGCATGCTGAATGAGCTGTCAAATTTTGGTGAATGTGTTTTTTAGGTCCCCGAACAACTTTTTCCAAAAACCATCTGGGACTTTGTCGAATTTTCAAAAATCTCATGATTTTCACTCAAGGTCCCATAACTCATGCCAGACCCTATCCAGGATGCTCATAATTTGGCCAGACCTTGTTCAAAGCATGCTGAATGAGCTGTCAAATTTTGGTGAATGTGTTTTTTAGGTCCCCGAACAACTTTTTCCAAAACCATCTGGGACTTTGTCGAATTTTCAAAAATCTCATGATTTTCACTCAAGGTCCCATAACTCATGCCAGACCCTATCCAGGATGCTCATATTTTGGCCAGACCTTGTTCAAAGCATGCTGAATGAGCTGTCAAATTTTGGTGAATGTGTTTTTAGGTCCCCGAACAACTTTTTCCAAAACCATCTGGGACTTTGTCGAATTTTCAAAAATCTCATGATTTTCACTCAAGGTCCCATAACTCATGCCAGACCCTATCCAGGATGCTCATAATTTGGCCAGACCTTGTTCAAAGCATGCTGAATGAGCTGTCAAATTTTGGTGAATGTGTTTTTAGGTCCCCGAACAACTTTTTCCAAAACCATCTGGGACTTTGTCGAATTTTCAAAAATCTCATGATTTTCACTCAAGGTCCCATAACTCATGCCAGACCCTATCCAGGATGCTCATAATTTGGCCAGACCTTGTTCAAAGCATGCTGAATGAGCTGTCAAATTTTGGTGAATGTGTTTTTAGGTCCCCGAACAACTTTTTCCAAAACCATCTGGGACTTTGTCGAATTTTCAAAAATCTCATGATTTTCACTCAAGGTCCCATAACTCATGCCAGACCCTATCCAGGATGCTCATAATTTGGCCAGACCTTGTTCAAAGCATGCTGAATGAGCTGTCAAATTTTGGTGAATGTGTTTTTAGGTCCCCGAACAACTTTTCCAAAAACCATCTGGGACTTTGTCGAATTTTCAAAAATCTCATGATTTTCACTCAAGGTCCCATAACTCATGCCAGACCCTATCCAGGATGCTCATAATTTGGCCAGACCTTGTTCAAAGCATGCTGAATGAGCTGTCAAATTTTGGTGAATGTGTTTTTAGGTCCCCGAACAACTTTTTCCAAAACCATCTGGGACTTTGTCGAATTTTCAAAAATCTCATGATTTTCACTCAAGGTCCCATAACTCATGCCAGACCCTATCCAGGATGCTCATAATTTGGCCAGACCTTGTTCAAAGCATGCTGAATGAGCTGTCAAATTTTGGTGAATGTGTTTTTAGGTCCCCGAACAACTTTTTCCAAAACCATCTGGGACTTTGTCGAATTTTCAAAATCTCATGATTTTCACTCAAGGTCCCATAACTCATGCCAGACCCTATCCAGGATGCTCATAATTTGGCCAGACCTTGTTCAAAGCATGCTGAATGAGCTGTCAAATTTTGGTGAATGTGTTTTTAGGTCCCGAACAACTTTTTCCAAAACCATCTGGGACTTTGTCGAATTTTCAAAAATCTCATGATTTTCACTCAAGGTCCCATAACTCATGCCAGACCCTATCCAGGATGCTCATAATTTGGCCAGACCTTGTTCAAAGCATGCTGAATGAGCTGTCAAATTTTGGTGAATGTGTTTTTTAGGTCCCCGAACAACTTTTTCCAAAAACCATCTGGGACTTTGTCGAATTTTCAAAAATCTCATGATTTTCACTCAAGGTCCCATAACTCATGCCAGACCCTATCCAGGATGCTCATAATTTGGCCAGACCTTGTTCAAAGCATGCTGAATGAGCTGTCAAATTTTGGTGAATGTGTTTTTTAGGTCCCCGAACAACTTTTTCCAAAAACCATCTGGGACTTTGTCGAATTTTCAAAAATCTCATGATTTTCACTCAAGGTCCCATAACTCATGCCAGACCCTATCCAGGATGCTCATAATTTGGCCAGACCTTGTTCAAAGCATGCTGAATGAGCTGTCAAATTTTGGTGAATGTGTTTTTAGGTCCCCGAACAACTTTTTCCAAAACCATCTGGGACTTTGTCGAATTTTCAAAATCTCATGATTTTCACTCAAGGTCCCATAACTCATGCCAGACCCTATCCAGGATGCTCATAATTTGGCCAGACCTTGTTCAAAGCATGCTGAATGAGCTGTCAAATTTTGGTGAATGTGTTTTTTAGGTCCCCGAACAACTTTTTCCAAAAACCATCTGGGACTTTGTCGAATTTTCAAAAATCTCATGATTTTCACTCAAGGTCCCATAACTCATGCCAGACCCTATCCAGGATGCTCATAATTTGGCCAGACCTTGTTCAAAGCATGCTGAATGAGCTGTCAAATTTTGGTGAATGTGTTTTTAGGTCCCCGAACAACTTTTTCCAAAACCATCTGGGACTTTGTCGAATTTTCAAAAATCTCATGATTTTCACTCAAGGTCCCATAACTCATGCCAGACCCTATCCAGGATGCTCATAATTTGGCCAGACCTTGTTCAAAGCATGCTGAATGAGCTGTCAAATTTTGGTGAATGTGTTTTTAGGTCCCCGAACAACTTTTTCCAAAACCATCTGGGACTTTGTCGAATTTTCAAAATCTCATGATTTTCACTCAAGGTCCCATAACTCATGCCAGACCCTATCCAGGATGCTCATAATTTGGCCAGACCTTGTTCAAAGCATGCTGAATGAGCTGTCAAATTTTGGTGAATGTGTTTTTAGGTCCCCGAACAACTTTTTCCAAAACCATCTGGGACTTTGTCGAATTTTCAAAATCTCATGATTTTCACTCAAGGTCCCATAACTCATGCCAGACCCTATCCAGGATGCTCATAATTTGGCCAGACCTTGTTCAAAGCATGCTGAATGAGCTGTCAAATTTTGGTGAATGTGTTTTTAGGTCCCCGAACAACTTTTTCCAAAACCATCTGGGACTTTGTCGAATTTTCAAAAATCTCATGATTTTCACTCAAGGTCCCATAACTCATGCCAGACCCTATCCAGGATGCTCATAATTTGGCCAGACCTTGTTCAAAGCATGCTGAATGAGCTGTCAAATTTTGGTGAATGTGTTTTTAGGTCCCCGAACAACTTTTTCCAAAACCATCTGGGACTTTGTCGAATTTTCAAAATCTCATGATTTTCACTCAAGGTCCCATAACTCATGCCAGACCCTATCCAGGATGCTCATAATTTGGCCAGACCTTGTTCAAAGCATGCTGAATGAGCTGTCAAATTTTGGTGAATGTGTTTTTAGGTCCCCGAACAACTTTTTCCAAAACCATCTGGGACTTTGTCGAATTTTCAAAATCTCATGATTTTCACTCAAGGTCCCATAACTCATGCCAGACCCTATCCAGGATGCTCATAATTTGGCCAGACCTTGTTCAAAGCATGCTGAATGAGCTGTCAAATTTTGGTGAATGTGTTTTTAGGTCCCCGAACAACTTTTTCCAAAACCATCTGGGACTTTGTCGAATTTTCAAAATCTCATGATTTTCACTCAAGGTCCCATAACTCATGCCAGACCCTATCCAGGATGCTCATAATTTGGCCAGACCTTGTTCAAAGCATGCTGAATGAGCTGTCAAATTTTGGTGAATGTGTTTTTAGGTCCCTGAACAACTTTTTCCAAAACCATCTGGGACTTTGTCGAATTTTCAAAATCTCATGATTTTCACTCAAGGTCCCATAACTCATGCCAGACCCTATCCAGGATGCTCATAATTTGGCCAGACCTTGTTCAAAGCATGCTGAATGAGCTGTCAAATTTTGGTGAATGTGTTTTTAGGTCCCCGAACAACTTTTTCCAAAACCATCTGGGACTTTGTCGAATTTTCAAAATCTCATGATTTTCACTCAAGGTCCCATAACTCATGCCAGACCCTATCCAGGATGCTCATAATTTGGCCAGACCTTGTTCAAAGCATGCTGAATGAGCTGTCAAATTTTGGTGAATGTGTTTTTTAGGTCCCCGAACAACTTTTTCCAAAAACCATCTGGGACTTTGTCGAATTTTCAAAAATCTCATGATTTTCACTCAAGGTCCCATAACTCATGCCAGACCCTATCCAGGATGCTCATAATTTGGCCAGACCTTGTTCAAAGCATGCTGAATGAGCTGTCAAATTTTGGTGAATGTGTTTTTAGGTCCCCGAACAACTTTTTCCAAAACCATCTGGGACTTTGTCGAATTTTCAAAATCTCATGATTTTCACTCAAGGTCCCATAACTCATGCCAGACCCTATCCAGGATGCTCATAATTTGGCCAGACCTTGTTCAAAGCATGCTGAATGAGCTGTCAAATTTTGGTGAATGTGTTTTTTAGGTCCCCGAACAACTTTTTCCAAAAACCATCTGGGACTTTGTCGAATTTTCAAAATCTCATGATTTTCACTCAAGGTCCCATAACTCATGCCAGACCCTATCCAGGATGCTCATAATTTGGCCAGACCTTGTTCAAAGCATGCTGAATGAGCTGTCAAATTTTGGTGAATGTGTTTTTAGGTCCCCGAACAACTTTTTCCAAAACCATCTGGGACTTTGTCGAATTTTCAAAATCTCATGATTTTCACTCAAGGTCCCATAACTCATGCCAGACCCTATCCAGGATGCTCATAATTTGGCCAGACCTTGTTCAAAGCATGCTGAATGAGCTGTCAAATTTTGGTGAATGTGTTTTTAGGTCCCCGAACAACTTTTTCCAAAACCATCTGGGACTTTGTCGAATTTTCAAAATCTCATGATTTTCACTCAAGGTCCCATAACTCATGCCAGACCCTATCCAGGATGCTCATAATTTGGCCAGACCTTGTTCAAAGCATGCTGAATGAGCTGTCAAATTTTGGTGAATGTGTTTTTAGGTCCCCGAACAACTTTTTCCAAAACCATCTGGGACTTTGTCGAATTTTCAAAATCTCATGATTTTCACTCAAGGTCCCATAACTCATGCCAGACCCTATCCAGGATGCTCATAATTTGGCCAGACCTTGTTCAAAGCATGCTGAATGAGCTGTCAAATTTTGGTGAATGTGTTTTTAGGTCCCCGAACAACTTTTTCCAAAACCATCTGGGACTTTGTCGAATTTTCAAAAATCTCATGATTTTCACTCAAGGTCCCATAACTCATGCCAGACCCTATCCAGGATGCTCATAATTTGGCCAGACCTTGTTCAAAGCATGCTGAATGAGCTGTCAAATTTTGGTGAATGTGTTTTTAGGTCCCCGAACAACTTTTTCCAAAACCATCTGGGACTTTGTCGAATTTTCAAAATCTCATGATTTTCACTCAAGGTCCCATAACTCATGCCAGACCCTATCCAGGATGCTCATAATTTGGCCAGACCTTGTTCAAAGCATGCTGAATGAGCTGTCAAATTTTGGTGAATGTGTTTTTTAGGTCCCCGAACAACTTTTTCCAAAAACCATCTGGGACTTTGTCGAATTTTCAAAAATCTCATGATTTTCACTCAAGGTCCCATAACTCATGCCAGACCCTATCCAGGATGCTCATAATTTGGCCAGACCTTGTTCAAAGCATGCTGAATGAGCTGTCAAATTTTGGTGAATGTGTTTTTAGGTCCCCGAACAACTTTTTCCAAAACCATCTGGGACTTTGTCGAATTTTCAAAATCTCATGATTTTCACTCAAGGTCCCATAACTCATGCCAGACCCTATCCAGGATGCTCATAATTTGGCCAGACCTTGTTCAAAGCATGCTGAATGAGCTGTCAAATTTTGGTGAATGTGTTTTTAGGTCCCCGAACAACTTTTTCCAAAACCATCTGGGACTTTGTCGAATTTTCAAAATCTCATGATTTTCACTCAAGGTCCCATAACTCATGCCAGACCCTATCCAGGATGCTCATAATTTGGCCAGACCTTGTTCAAAGCATGCTGAATGAGCTGTCAAATTTTGGTGAATGTGTTTTTAGGTCCCCGAACAACTTTTTCCAAAACCATCTGGGACTTTGTCGAATTTTCAAAATCTCATGATTTTCACTCAAGGTCCCATAACTCATGCCAGACCCTATCCAGGATGCTCATAATTTGGCCAGACCTTGTTCAAAGCATGCTGAATGAGCTGTCAAATTTTGGTGAATGTGTTTTTAGGTCCCCGAACAACTTTTTCCAAAACCATCTGGGACTTTGTCGAATTTTCAAAAATCTCATGATTTTCACTCAAGGTCCCATAACTCATGCCAGACCCTATCCAGGATGCTCATAATTTGGCCAGACCTTGTTCAAAGCATGCTGAATGAGCTGTCAAATTTTGGTGAATGTGTTTTTAGGTCCCGAACAACTTTTTCCAAAACCATCTGGGACTTTGTCGAATTTTCAAAATCTCATGATTTTCACTCAAGGTCCCATAACTCATGCCAGACCCTATCCAGGATGCTCATAATTTGGCCAGACCTTGTTCAAAGCATGCTGAATGAGCTGTCAAATTTTGGTGAATGTGTTTTTAGGTCCCCGAACAACTTTTTCCAAAACCATCTGGGACTTTGTCGAATTTTCAAAATCTCATGATTTTCACTCAAGGTCCCATAACTCATGCCAGACCCTATCCAGGATGCTCATAATTTGGCCAGACCTTGTTCAAAGCATGCTGAATGAGCTGTCAAATTTTGGTGAATGTGTTTTTAGGTCCCCGAACAACTTTTTCCAAAACCATCTGGGACTTTGTCGAATTTTCAAAATCTCATGATTTTCACTCAAGGTCCCATAACTCATGCCAGACCCTATCCAGGATGCTCATAATTTGGCCAGACCTTGTTCAAAGCATGCTGAATGAGCTGTCAAATTTTGGTGAATGTGTTTTTAGGTCCCCGAACAACTTTTTCCAAAACCATCTGGGACTTTGTCGAATTTTCAAAATCTCATGATTTTCACTCAAGGTCCCATAACTCATGCCAGACCCTATCCAGGATGCTCATAATTTGGCCAGACCTTGTTCAAAGCATGCTGAATGAGCTGTCAAATTTTGGTGAATGTGTTTTTAGGTCCCCGAACAACTTTTTCCAAAACCATCTGGGACTTTGTCGAATTTTCAAAATCTCATGATTTTCACTCAAGGTCCCATAACTCATGCCAGACCCTATCCAGGATGCTCATAATTTGGCCAGACCTTGTTCAAAGCATGCTGAATGAGCTGTCAAATTTTGGTGAATGTGTTTTTAGGTCCCCGAACAACTTTTTCCAAAACCATCTGGGACTTTGTCGAATTTTCAAAATCTCATGATTTTCACTCAAGGTCCCATAACTCATGCCAGACCCTATCCAGGATGCTCATAATTTGGCCAGACCTTGTTCAAAGCATGCTGAATGAGCTGTCAAATTTTGGTGAATGTGTTTTTAGGTCCCCGAACAACTTTTTCCAAAACCATCTGGGACTTTGTCGAATTTTCAAAAATCTCATGATTTTCACTCAAGGTCCCATAACTCATGCCAGACCCTATCCAGGATGCTCATAATTTGGCCAGACCTTGTTCAAAGCATGCTGAATGAGCTGTCAAATTTTGGTGAATGTGTTTTTAGGTCCCCGAACAACTTTTTCCAAAACCATCTGGGACTTTGTCGAATTTTCAAAATCTCATGATTTTCACTCAAGGTCCCATAACTCATGCCAGACCCTATCCAGGATGCTCATAATTTGGCCAGACCTTGTTCAAAGCATGCTGAATGAGCTGTCAAATTTTGGTGAATGTGTTTTTAGGTCCCCGAACAACTTTTTCCAAAACCATCTGGGACTTTGTCGAATTTTCAAAATCTCATGATTTTCACTCAAGGTCCCATAACTCATGCCAGACCCTATCCAGGATGCTCATAATTTGGCCAGACCTTGTTCAAAGCATGCTGAATGAGCTGTCAAATTTTGGTGAATGTGTTTTTAGGTCCCCGAACAACTTTTTCCAAAAACCATCTGGGACTTTGTCGAATTTTCAAAATCTCATGATTTTCACTCAAGGTCCCATAACTCATGCCAGACCCTATCCAGGATGCTCATAATTTGGCCAGACCTTGTTCAAAGCATGCTGAATGAGCTGTCAAATTTTGGTGAATGTGTTTTTAGGTCCCCGAACAACTTTTTCCAAAAACCATCTGGGACTTTGTCGAATTTTCAAAATCTCATGATTTTCACTCAAGGTCCCATAACTCATGCCAGACCCTATCCAGGATGCTCATAATTTGGCCAGACCTTGTTCAAAGCATGCTGAATGAGCTGTCAAATTTTGGTGAATGTGTTTTTAGGTCCCTGAACAACTTTTTCCAAAACCATCTGGGACTTTGTCGAATTTTCAAAATCTCATGATTTTCACTCAAGGTCCCATAACTCATGCCAGACCCTATCCAGGATGCTCATAATTTGGCCAGACCTTGTTCAAAGCATGCTGAATGAGCTGTCAAATTTTGGTGAATGTGTTTTTAGGTCCCCGAACAACTTTTTCCAAAACCATCTGGGACTTTGTCGAATTTTCAAAATCTCATGATTTTCACTCAAGGTCCCATAACTCATGCCAGACCCTATCCAGGATGCTCATAATTTGGCCAGACCTTGTTCAAAGCATGCTGAATGAGCTGTCAAATTTTGGTGAATGTGTTTTTAGGTCCCCGAACAACTTTTTCCAAAACCATCTGGGACTTTGTCGAATTTTCAAAATCTCATGATTTTCACTCAAGGTCCCATAACTCATGCCAGACCCTATCCAGGATGCTCATAATTTGGCCAGACCTTGTTCAAAGCATGCTGAATGAGCTGTCAAATTTTGGTGAATGTGTTTTTAGGTCCCCGAACAACTTTTTCCAAAACCATCTGGGACTTTGTCGAATTTTCAAAATCTCATGATTTTCACTCAAGGTCCCATAACTCATGCCAGACCCTATCCAGGATGCTCATAATTTGGCCAGACCTTGTTCAAAGCATGCTGAATGAGCTGTCAAATTTTGGTGAATGTGTTTTTAGGTCCCCGAACAACTTTTTCCAAAACCATCTGGGACTTTGTCGAATTTTCAAAAATCTCATGATTTTCACTCAAGGTCCCATAACTCATGCCAGACCCTATCCAGGATGCTCATATTTTGGCCAGACCTTGTTCAAAGCATGCTGAATGAGCTGTCAAATTTTGGTGAATGTGTTTTTAGGTCCCCGAACAACTTTTTCCAAAACCATCTGGGACTTTGTCGAATTTTCAAAATCTCATGATTTTCACTCAAGGTCCCATAACTCATGCCAGACCCTATCCAGGATGCTCATAATTTGGCCAGACCTTGTTCAAAGCATGCTGAATGAGCTGTCAAATTTTGGTGAATGTGTTTTTAGGTCCCGAACAACTTTTTCCAAAACCATCTGGGACTTTGTCGAATTTTCAAAATCTCATGATTTTCACTCAAGGTCCCATAACTCATGCCAGACCCTATCCAGGATGCTCATAATTTGGCCAGACCTTGTTCAAAGCATGCTGAATGAGCTGTCAAATTTTGGTGAATGTGTTTTTAGGTCCCCGAACAACTTTTTCCAAAACCATCTGGGACTTTGTCGAATTTTCAAAATCTCATGATTTTCACTCAAGGTCCCATAACTCATGCCAGACCCTATCCAGGATGCTCATAATTTGGCCAGACCTTGTTCAAAGCATGCTGAATGAGCTGTCAAATTTTGGTGAATGTGTTTTTAGGTCCCCGAACAACTTTTTCCAAAAACCATCTGGGACTTTGTCGAATTTTCAAAATCTCATGATTTTCACTCAAGGTCCCATAACTCATGCCAGACCCTATCCAGGATGCTCATATTTTGGCCAGACCTTGTTCAAAGCATGCTGAATGAGCTGTCAAATTTTGGTGAATGTGTTTTTAGGTCCCCGAACAACTTTTTCCAAAACCATCTGGGACTTTGTCGAATTTTCAAAATCTCATGATTTTCACTCAAGGTCCCATAACTCATGCCAGACCCTATCCAGGATGCTCATAATTTGGCCAGACCTTGTTCAAAGCATGCTGAATAAGCTGTCAAATTTTGGTGAATGTGTTTTTAGGTCCCCGAACAACTTTTTCCAAAACCATCTGGGACTTTGTCGAATTTTCAAAATCTCATGATTTTCACTCAAGGTCCCATAACTCATGCCAGACCCTATCCAGGATGCTCATAATTTGGCCAGACCTTGTTCAAAGCATGCTGAATAAGCTGTCAAATTTTGGTGAATGTGTTTTTAGGTCCCCGAACAACTTTTTCCAAAACCATCTGGGACTTTGTCGAATTTTCAAAATCTCATGATTTTCACTCAAGGTCCCATAACTCATGCCAGACCCTATCCAGGATGCTCATAATTTGGCCAGACCTTGTTCAAAGCATGCTGAATGAGCTGTCAAATTTTGGTGAATGTGTTTTTAGGTCCCCGAACAACTTTTTCCAAAAACCATCTGGGACTTTGTCGAATTTTCAAAATCTCATGATTTTCACTCAAGGTCCCATAACTCATGCCAGACCCTATCCAGGATGCTCATAATTTGGCCAGACCTTGTTCAAAGCATGCTGAATGAGCTGTCAAATTTTGGTGAATGTGTTTTTAGGTCCCCGAACAACTTTTTCCAAAACCATCTGGGACTTTGTCGAATTTTCAAAAATCTCATGATTTTCACTCAAGGTCCCATAACTCATGCCAGACCCTATCCAGGATGCTCATATTTTGGCCAGACCTTGTTCAAAGCATGCTGAATGAGCTGTCAAATTTTGGTGAATGTGTTTTTAGGTCCCGAACAACTTTTTCCAAAACCATCTGGGACTTTGCGAATTTTCAAAAATCTCATGATTTTCACTCAAGGTCCCATAACTCATGCCAGACCCTATCCAGGATGCTCATAATTTGGCCAGACCTTGTTCAAAGCATGCTGAATAAGCTGTCAAATTTTGGTGAATGTGTTTTTTAGGTCCCCGAACAACTTTTTCCAAAAACCATCTGGGACTTTGTCGAATTTTCAAAAATCTCATGATTTTCACTCAAGGTCCCATAACTCATGCCAGACCCTATCCAGGATGCTCATAATTTGGCCAGACCTTGTTCAAAGCATGCTGAATGAGCTGTCAAATTTTGGTGAATGTGTTTTTAGGTCCCCGAACAACTTTTTCCAAAACCATCTGGGACTTTGTCGAATTTTCAAAATCTCATGATTTTCACTCAAGGTCCCATAACTCATGCCAGACCCTATCCAGGATGCTCATAATTTGGCCAGACCTTGTTCAAAGCATGCTGAATGAGCTGTCAAATTTTGGTGAATGTGTTTTTTAGGTCCCCGAACAACTTTTTCCAAAAACCATCTGGGACTTTGCCGAATTTTCAAAAATCTCATGATTTTCACTCAAGGTCCAGACCCTATCCAGGATGCTCATAATTTGGCCAGACCTTGTTCAAAGCATGCTGAATGAGCTGTCAAATTTTGGTGAATGTGTTTTTTAGGTCCCCGAACAACTTTTTCCAAAAACCATCTGGGACTTTGCCGAATTTTCAAAAATCTCATGATTTTCACTCAAGGTCCCATAACTCATGCCAGACCCTATCCAGGATGCTCATAATTTGGCCAGACCTTGTTCAAAGCATGCTGAATGAGCTGTCAAATTTTGGTGAATGTGTTTTTAGGTCCCCTGAACAACTTTTTCCAAAACCATCTGGGACTTTGCCGAATTTTCAAAATCTCATGATTTTCACTCAAGGTCCCATAACTCATGCCAGACCCTATCCAGGATGCTCATAATTTGGCCAGACCTTGTTCAAAGCATGCTGAATGAGCTGTCAAATTTTGGTGAATGTGTTTTTAGGTCCCCGAACAACTTTTTCCAAAACCATCTGGGACTTTGTCGAATTTTCAAAATCTCATGATTTTCACTCAAGGTCCCATAACTCATGCCAGACCCTATCCAGGATGCTCATAATTTGGCCAGACCTTGTTCAAAGCATGCTGAATGAGCTGTCAAATTTTGGTGAATGTGTTTTTAGGTCCCCGAACAACTTTTTCCAAAACCATCTGGGACTTTGCCGAATTTTCAAAATCTCATGATTTTCACTCAAGGTCCCATAACTCATGCCAGACCCTATCCAGGATGCTCATAATTTGGCCAGACCTTGTTCAAAGCATGCTGAATGAGCTGTCAAATTTTGGTGAATGTGTTTTTAGGTCCCCGAACAACTTTTTCCAAAAACCATCTGGGACTTTGTCGAATTTTCAAAATCTCATGATTTTCACTCAAGGTCCCATAACTCATGCCAGACCCTATCCAGGATGCTCATAATTTGGCCAGACCTTGTTCAAAGCATGCTGAATGAGCTGTCAAATTTTGGTGAATGTGTTTTTTAGGTCCCCGAACAACTTTTTCCAAAAACCATCTGGGACTTTGTCGAATTTTCAAAAATCTCATGATTTTCACTCAAGGTCCCATAACTCATGCCAGACCCTATCCAGGATGCTCATAATTTGGCCAGACCTTGTTCAAAGCATGCTGAATGAGCTGTCAAATTTTGGTGAATGTGTTTTTAGGTCCCTGAACAACTTTTTCCAAAAACCATCTGGGACTTTGCGAATTTTCAAAATCTCATGATTTTCACTCAAGGTCCCATAACTCATGCCAGACCCTATCCAGGATGCTCATATTTTGGCCAGACCTTGTTCAAAGCATGCTGAATGAGCTGTCAAATTTTGGTGAATGTGTTTTTAGGTCCCCGAACAACTTTTTCCAAAACCATCTGGGACTTTGCGAATTTTCAAAAATCTCATGATTTTCACTCAAGGTCCCATAACTCATGCCAGACCCTATCCAGGATGCTCATAATTTGGCCAGACCTTGTTCAAAGCATGCTGAATAAGCTGTCAAATTTTGGTGAATGTGTTTTTTAGGTCCCCGAACAACTTTTTCCAAAAACCATCTGGGACTTTGTCGAATTTTCAAAAATCTCATGATTTTCACTCAAGGTCCCATAACTCATGCCAGACCCTATCCAGGATGCTCATAATTTGGCCAGACCTTGTTCAAAGCATGCTGAATAAGCTGTCAAATTTTGGTGAATGTGTTTTTTAGGTCCCCGAACAACTTTTTCCAAAAACCATCTGGGACTTTGTCGAATTTTCAAAAATCTCATGATTTTCACTCAAGGTCCCATAACTCATGCCAGACCCTATCCAGGATGCTCATAATTTGGCCAGACCTTGTTCAAAGCATGCTGAATGAGCTGTCAAATTTTGGTGAATGTGTTTTTAGGTCCCCGAACAACTTTTTCCAAAACCATCTGGGACTTTGTCGAATTTTCAAAAATCTCATGATTTTCACTCAAGGTCCCATAACTCATGCCAGACCCTATCCAGGATGCTCATAATTTGGCCAGACCTTGTTCAAAGCATGCTGAATGAGCTGTCAAATTTTGGTGAATGTGTTTTTTAGGTCCCCGAACAACTTTTTCCAAAAACCATCTGGGACTTTGCCGAATTTTCAAAAATCTCATGATTTTCACTCAAGGTCCCATAACTCATGCCAGACCCTATCCAGGATGCTCATATTTTGGCCAGACCTTGTTCAAAGCATGCTGAATGAGCTGTCAAATTTTGGTGAATGTGTTTTTTAGGTCCCCGAACAACTTTTTCCAAAAACCATCTGGGACTTTGCCGAATTTTCAAAAATCTCATGATTTTCACTCAAGGTCCCATAACTCATGCCAGACCCTATCCAGGATGCTCATAATTTGGCCAGACCTTGTTCAAAGCATGCTGAATAAGCTGTCAAATTTTGGTGAATGTGTTTTTTAGGTCCCCGAACAACTTTTTCCAAAAACCATCTGGGTCTTTGTCGAATTTTCAAAAATCTCATGATTTTCACTCAAGGTCCCATAACTCATGCCAGACCCTATCCAGGATGCTCATAATTTGGCCAGACCTTGTTCAAAGCATGCTGAATGAGCTGTCAAATTTTGGTGAATGTGTTTTTTAGGTCCCCGAACAACTTTTTCCAAAAACCATCTGGGACTTTGTCGAATTTTCAAAAATCTCATGATTTTCACTCAAGGTCCCATAACTCATGCCAGACCCTATCTAAGATGCTCATAATTTGGCCAGACCTTGTTCAAAGCATGCTGAATGAGCTGTCAAATTTTGGTGAATGTGTTTTCTCATGATTTTCACTCAAGGTCCCATAACTCATGCCAGACCCTATCCAGGATGCTCATAATTTGGCCAGACCTTGTTCAAAGCATGCTGAATGAGCTGTCAAATTTTGGTGAATGTGTTTTTTAGGTCCCCGAACAACTTTTTCCAAAAACCATCTGGGACTTTGCCGAATTTTCAAAAATCTCATGATTTTCACTCAAGGTCCCATAACTCATGCCAGACCCTATCCAGGATGCTCATAATTTGGCCAGACCTTGTTCAAAGCATGCTGAATGAGCTGTCAAATTTTGGTGAATGTGTTTTTTAGGTCCCCGAACAACTTTTTCCAAAAACCATCTGGAACTTTGTCGAATTTTCAAAAATCTCATCATTTCCACTCAAAGTCCCATAACTCATGCCAGACCCTATCCAGGATGCTCATATTCTGGCCAGACCTTGTTCAAAGCATGTAAAATGAGCTGTCAAATTTTGGTGAATGTGTTTTTTAGGTCCCCGAACTACTTTTTCTAAAAACTATCTGAGACTTTGTCGAATTTTCAAAAATCTCATGATTTTTACTCAAAGTCCCATAACTCATGCCAGACCCTATCCAGGATGCTCTTTTTTGGGCCAGACGTAGTTCAAAGCATCCTGAACGAGCTGCCAAATTTTGGTGAATGTGTTTTATAGAGAGCCCTGGACCTGTAGCGCATAAGTTTTACGCCATTTTCGTGGGTTATCGAAGAAATTCATAAACAGAGATTTTTTTGTGATGCAGCGAATTCGTTGAAATGAACTCGTACATGTTAAAGGTTAAATGGCTTCGTTCCGCAACCGTATGGTCATGGCATCAGAATCGAATCCACTGAAAATCGCTTCTGTTGCTGTTCCTCCAAGCAGAGCAGAGCATCGTGAGCAATAAACAGCATCAATTTTGTAGCATGGCAAACCTACCCCTACGGCACAATTCCGGCAATCGTTCGACTTGTCGTATCCACCTTGAATGATAGTTACCATACTCCAGCTGGACCAGGTTCGATGAAAAGTTGGACACGAAGTAGAAAAATCGTTCCGCTCCAAGCAAAGCTTTTCAACCGGAAGGATTTTCCTCGGAAGTGTCCCACGGCATCCACTTCGTTTTTTTCCGGAATTTGTGGCAATTCAGCCTAACTTTTACCGCCAAAGAAGAGAAACTTGTCGGAAATACTTTAGTATGTGTTGTTTTTGCACACAACGTAAACCAAACGTGTAAGCAAACGTCAAATGACGTTTTCGTTTCAGCACAATGAACCACCCTAACACAGCAGTAGTTCCAAAATTTTCCGCTAGGGGCGCTTTGGTCAAATCGGAGGGGGCTGGGGGCTCGATTCACGGAGGTCATTTCTTTAGCACTGGGCTGCAATCAAAACAAAACAGTTTGTTGATGTTTTGACAAAATCAAAAGCGCGAACAGTCGTCTGTCACTCCAGCTGTGGTGGGGTCATTCGCGGTGCAAAATTAATAACCCAAAAATCATTTCCCAAGGGTGCGAACGTGAATGACTCGCGAATTTTAAATCATTCGTAGAGGGAAATCAAGAGTTCGCGTGTTAGGAAAATGTCCTCCGGCGGCGGGGAGAGTGCCTTTGACCGCGTCGAAACGTTGCAGATCGGTGACCATCCCACGGACATTGTGTACCACAGCTTTGCGAATAAATCGTTTCTGTTGATAACTCAGCGGCAAAAGGTGCGTTTTCATGATCGGTTTAGCGCAAAAAATAACAATCACGGTTGACTGACCTCTTTTGCAGGTGACCAATGTTTATACCGTGCGGAACCAACAGGCGGCGAACGAGTTGAACGGCGGAACCGGTGCTGGCAGTCGGATTTATTCCATCAAGCACACCTTCGGCGCGGCTTCCGACGAGGTCGAGGCAGCGATCAGGTATCTGATGAACTTTATCGATAAAAATGACGAAATTGTTATAACACTTGGGCTGAAGGAGATAAACAAGCCCACGCTGGATTTGATTGGGGCACAGCTGAGGAGGATCGTTTAAGGGGGAGATGGGAGATTTATTCGGGTCTTAGAATAGAAACAACGAAATCGAACTACCAGCTAAGGATTTATTGCTTGAGAAATTGTCCCTTTATGTTCCGACGTGTTTGTCTAGAATGTACTGCATAGCATTCGGGTTATCAATTGGTGCCATGTGTCCCGCCCTGTTAATCCAGTACATCGAGAGACGGTCAAACCGCTTTTCGTAGCCCTCTAAAATCCCTAGCGATCCCATTCCCACCCTTGGTGCGGCCAGGTAGTCCTCTCGTCCGGGCCAGCGCAGATTTTCGACCCAACGAACCGTTCCGGGGGTGCAAACGACCAGATCCAGTTGGCCGGTGTACACAATTACGTCCAGATCGGTGCTGTTTAGCAGCAGTTCTACCGTTGAAGTTGCCGGTTTCATAAAGTCCTCCGCAATGGCTTCAAAGACCTGTTCCCGTTGGGATCCCCAACGGACGTGGGCTGGGATTTGCAGGGTTTCGCTGACGGTTCCTCGCATAAGACGTTCCAATTTTGTTTGGGGTGGGTTGAGGTGATAGTGGGAGGTTTCACCGAATATAAGAACTAAAAAATGGGATACATTGGAATGTTTTTAGATTGAATATTTAAGATACATAAATCACTTTCCCTTACCTTCTCTGTCGTCATCGCCAACACTTCGCTTTCCGACTCCACCAAACTTCTGTGGCAGCAGCACGTTGTAGCAGTCGATACCGAACGTTTCGTTCAGAATTATGCTCTCCAAACTGCGCCATACCTCGGTCGCCCTCCGGTGTCTGTTGCCCCGAATCAGGTCCTGGATGTCCTCGGCGGTACTCTGAATCACAAAGTGCCCTTTGGTGTCCACAAAACCTAAATTAAGCAAGAAATCACCCCACGACAGCACCGAATCCTCGGGAGAGATCCACGGTGCTCCCAGCGCCACTGACCGTAGATCGCAGTCAATTTGATCCGCCTTTATGGCGCGGTCCAAATTCAGTGCGAACTCAGCAGCCATTTTCCCGCCATAACTCTGCGAGAACACGTGCAACGGGCTTTTCGAAAATTCCGGATGGATCTGATAAAACTCCATCATAAAGTGCACAAGATCGCCAGCGATCTCCGCGTTGTTCTTGGCAAACAGCACTGGTTCTTCCACGTAACTGAAGCCGGCTCCAACTGGGTTGTCGATGAACAAAACGTTGAAACGGTTCACCTAGAAAACACCTTTATTGCTACAGTAAACCAAATCAAGCAACTTACCACCGACGGATTGTGTTGTTAACCCATGAGTGTTGCCGAGGACGTAGGTCCACGTGCAGCGGACCGATCTCGGCAAAGTTCCCGTATCCGGTGGAGGATCCTCCGGGACCACCCTGCAGCCAGATGATGAGTGGCCGCACGGAGTAGTCTTCGTCGGTTGCGGCCGTGTAGTACAGCCAGTAAAACATGTGCGCACCTGGTCGAACCTCGACAAAGTCCCAGGACTGCTTACCCGGGCCGAATCCGTGCGAATCTGGGTGGGACATTTTAAAATGAGCTTTTTTGTGTTTTTGCGAAGCAGTTATTTGGTACCTCCAAGCACTTCTAAATTTCTGAATATGAAAATAAATCCCAAGATACACAACACAATCGTTGAAAACATTTCTAAACCCCAAAAATAGCACAAAAGATTTCTTTATCAAACTTCTGGACGTCTACTAAGTGCACAAAGCGGTAAAGAGGTACCTTTTATACTGAAGTTGACTTCAATGATGTCAACTTATTCCTACTCGAATTACCATCAATTACTTTCCTGTGGATCGATTCAACCAAGACAAACCCGGTCAGGATTTTTAAGGGGTTATGCAGTGCTTAAATTTTATAGTTAATGCTTTATAAAATCTTTCTAAATTTATTTATTCTGAATCTAGTATTGTTCAAATCACGGTACTAAAATTTAAAAAGACAAATATACTATCTCATGTAACTCCTTACGCAGCTGTGCTTTATAACTTCAATCGTCATAAAATGTCAACGGTTTCAAATGTTACAAGAATATTTATCGATCGTGTTGGTTTGCTAGCACGTGCTTTGCAGAGAAGCACATGGACAAAAGTATGGTTGCAGTACAAACGGTTAAATGCGCTACTGCAAAAAAAAAAAAAAAAAACAATTGGTTAAGTCTTCACTCTGTGCAAACGATTCAACTTTCTATGGGAATTTATATTGAAAAAAACATTCGAGTAGGAAAAACAGGGGATGCGGGCCAAGGATTGATACCTAAGAGCACTGATCATGTTGCGTGCTCTCCGTTGACGTCCAGGTAAGGAACATTCTGGAAGGAGCGCAACTATCCGTAGTTCTGTTAGATCATCCCAATTATCTTGATCAGAACAGTATAGCTCTGGTTCCTTGCAAGTGTCCTATTTTCTTACCTCCACGTTGGCTTGGTTTTCATGATGACCTAGCTGGTGGCTCGTAAACCTTTGACCACCGCCGGTATGAATCGCGACGGCTAAAAGAAAGGGGCGACAATGTGGGAAAAGGAAGTAATTTGTGATTGTAGACGGTATTGTTTTGATTCGCAGTATGTTGAGTCAACTGCTGTGGATGTACCTGAAACATCGCAGAACGGGGTTCCTCTTCTCTTCATTCTCAGCTACCACCTATCTCCTATTTTTATGTTGCTCTACTGATTGTCACTTCTTCACTGATTCTTCTATTTAATATCCATCATTTGATTTTGATTTTACCAACATTTGATTCTCTTATCTCTCAAAGCTTTTCCACTCTTTTTTACCAATTGATACTGCTGTAACAAACTTTGTTTTTTCCCTTTAAAATATTCTTTATCTTAATGTACTACTAATATCAAGTCTATTTATCATTTGCCTAATTTGTTAATGTTTTTTTTTTTATCTGAAATATTTTTTTTATCTTTAAATAGTGCAGATATAGTTTATAAAAAAATAAAGCATTTTTTTTATTGTGTCACGTTCCCCAGAAAACCATTCCCCCGAAAACCGTTCCCCAGAAAACCATTCCCCCGAATGTACCATTTCCCAGAAAACCATTCCCCAGAAAAGTTTCTTTCTCGAAAAATCAAAGTAGTTTCAAATATTAGTTTGTTTGAAATTTCTTAGAAAATATAATAATTAGACAAGGTTATTTTATCCATGCCAAGAAATTTTCCTTTTTTTTGACAACAATTCTTGAGAAAATAACAGAAAATGTTAATTCGGCTTATGACTCGTTCTATTATTCTAAGAAATTTTTCCTTCTTTTTCAGTCATATTAAATTTGTTATACAAATGCCGAATAAATTGCAGTTTCTTTTTATTTCTTGTTTTCCGTGAATGCTATTTTTTATTTTGCAAAGAAGAAAAATATTGCTCATTTTGCCTGATGATTTAAATTTTCTAAATTTGATTTAAGGTGACAAAATTTAATTTATCATTTTTGGAAGAAGAAAACTCTCTTGACTTACAATAACTGTCTAATTTTTCCTTCTTTTAAGGTCTCCTGTCATAGGGGAAGGTGGGGCAAGACGACCATATGGGGCAAGAGGAACAATCGCTCGTACGGCCGTAATTTTTTACAATTTTGATTATTTCCAGTATGAGGAAATGTTGCTAGCAATGCAATTAGCTGATTCTACTACCACATAACCGTAAGTACAAAATAAGACTTTGGGTTCGTTTTAAGGCTCATTTTATCAAAATGCAATTTTTCCTAGATCAGTAGTGTCCCTACCAATGACTTGCACCTATTAGAAAGTATGATTTAACTTTTGGTTATATTTGTTGAGAGCTTTTAAAAAAAATTGTTCAGGTGGGGCAAGTGTACCATATGGATTTTTAGTATGGAAAAAATACGAATTGCTGCAACAACATATTTTATTGGGAAATAAATACATAAACGTACTTAATAACTGATAAACAATTGTTTAAAAAAATGTCCATACAAAATATAGTGATATTATGAAAATTTCCTTTTTTTCATCTAAGTAATAATCTTTTTCGTAAAAACGATCAAATTTTTAGTAAAATAATATTCTTTAATCTAAAAATGAAAGAAACTCTTCAAATACATCCTAATCTGATGTATCTAAGTGATAACAGTTCAATTGGGTACTAAAGCCCTATGCCAATTTTTATGTACAACGGTAAAAAACACGATTAAAAACCATTTCTGATCACTTTTTTTCATTTTAATGCAAATTTTTTTTTGACAAGACAACATTTTTTCGATGGATCAACTATGGTCCCCTTGGAACGACCTGTCAAGTAGGAGCTTTTCTGTCAAGAAGGACCGCGAGGTTAATTTTTCAAAATTGATTTAAAAATCCATTTTAAGCTCTTTATGGTTGTACAAAGGGTCATTGTACTCAGAAAAATAAGCTTTATCGCTGTGAACAATAATATCAGCAATCTAAGCTTCATTTTAGGACCCAATTGTCAGCAAATTAACATGTTTTTTCATGCATTGTTCATCTTGCCCCAACGGGTTGTTCGTCTTGCCCCACTAGTTGAGTAGAACATACGGGAAATTAAAAAAATTAAAATCATTTTTTTGCATTAAAAACAGGATTTTTTTGAAAACTTGTGCTATCAAAGTCTTAGTCAAGACCTGGAATAAGATGATTATTATAAAATCCGACAGATTTTTAACGTTTTTAATGGGTTGCAACGATCATTTCCTTAGCTTGTTACACTTGCCCCACTTTCCCCTAAGATGAATTTTCACTTTCTTTAAAGAAGGGAAAACTGTCTTGACTTGTGATATCTGCTAACAGAAGTTAAATTTTCGCTTTAAAGTTTTTTTTTTCTTGTATTCTTTCTTGTTTCCATAAGGAAAAACTCTCTTAACTAGTGATAACAAATTTAAAAAGTTGTGTAAGTGGTCAAGTATTTTAAATTAAACCCGTGTCAGCAGTTATAATAACAAATTTGGAAATTTTGGAAATTTTGAAAATTTTGGAAATTTTGGAAATTTTGGAAATTTTGGAAATTTTGGAAATTTTGGAAATTTTGGAAATTTTGGAAATTTTGGAAATTTTGGAAATTTTGAAAATTCTGGAAATTTTAAAATTTTTGTAAATTTTGGAAAATTTGAAATTTTTGGAAATTTTGGAAATTTTGGAAATTTGGGAAATTTTGGAAATTTTGGAAATTTCGGAAATTTTAGAAATTTTGGAAATTTAGGATATTTTGGGAAGTTTGGAAATTTGGAAAATTTGGAAATTGGGAAAATTTGGAAAATTTTGAAATCATTCAGAAATTTTGAATATTTTGGATTTTTTTAATTTTGGAAGTAATTATAATCACCACGATAAATATTTCTGGGGAACGGTTCATTCTGGGGAATTGATTTCTGGGGAATGGTAATCGGGGGAATGGTTTTCTGGGAAACGTGAAACAATCTTTTTTTAAGAGGTGAGGACCAATCATAAATTAGTGATAATTTTTGGTTTTGCTGAAAAAAAAACCTTTTGACAACGTTTTAAAAACTGTAACTTAATAACTCAACAAATTTTACAAATTTATTTCGGACCACAAAAACTATTTAGTGATGAATTTATATTCTGAGCAATTCCTGCTCAAATCGGGAATTCTGGTACTTTTGTACCCGACTTTCTCCGATTTCAATGAAACTTTGTAGACTTGTTATTCTAGGACTATATAAGCCATTTTTGTGTATATGGAGCCAACAGTACTCGAAAATAACATTTGAGAAGGGCGTAAGGTATTTAAATATGTTTGTATTTTGCAATTTAAAATTTACTGTATCTCGAAGCCGTTGCATCGTATCAAAAAGTGGTCAAAGACAAACTTGTAGGAAATTGGACGGCCTTCTGAAAAAATACACTGAAACTAAAATACACGCCACTTCTATGAGATTTTTCAGCTTTTATGTTTAAAAGTTAAATTTGATGGTGATGCCACGATTTTTTTTGCTCAAAATTTTTGAGGAAATAGCCTTAAATGTTACAAAAAGACTCACGAAAAATAGAGGATGGTATGTCTCTCCTAAAAAAAATACAAAAATCCTTTACTACAACTGTCTTTTTGAACAGCGGTCTAAACGTCAAAATTTTTCAGAATCGATAGTGGGAATCGATTCCCCAGACAATTTTACATAAAAGTCTCAATGTTGACTATTGTCCTAAGTCCAATCTTTGGGAAGATACAACGGTTTTAAAAATAAAAATGTTGAAAAAATTGTTTTTTTTAGTGGTTTCGAGCCAAACATTTCACTAGGGCACAAAACCAAAACGTAAACATTCGGGATTGTTCCACTATTCCATTCATTTGTACACTCTCTACATGCCCTCCAAGATTCAGATTGATAGTAAACAATTTCCTATTGAAAAAATCACAAACACAAAAGGGCACATAACAATGTTCACTCCAAACTAGACAAAAAGTTCAATTGTGCCCTTTTCTTTTTCTTTAGTTTTTCGTAGTTGAGGAACTTTCTCTATTATAAAGTGAACTTTTCATACATTCTTAACACTAATTCACTTCAAAATAAAGTTTGATTTACGTTTCACCAAGGATTTCTGCAGAAAAAAAATTCGTCGAAATACAACATTTGTTACTGCTGCTGTTCAGTACACTTTTGAAGAATATTTATCTACACCATTCGATCACAAAACTTCACCAATTATCAAAATTTCCGCTGGATTCCTCATTATTTCTAACTAAACAAAAGGGCCCATGAACATCATTCAAAACAACAATCGGGTGACAGCGCTTTAGTGCCCTTTTAGTTCTCTTCGATATTGTATTCAGAAAGGGCCCATTATGAACAACAGTTGGAAAGTTAAAAGGGCCCAAAAACGAGACATTTTAAGCAATAAATAGCTCAATGAGAAGTGAACAATCATGTTTCTATCAAAACATATGCAAAAGAAAGTTCAAATATCTGGTGAGGATTTGCAAATTAGAGTAACCTTTTTTTTACATTAGGGTCGTTGTGGCCAGGCCAGAGTTCCGTCATCGTCAAAAGTGTTTTTCGAAATTGTAAAAAATGTTGCACAGAGCAGCTTCGCTAATTTGAATGGAGCTGCATTCGAATGAGCGAATCTGAGTTCGCTAATAGGAATAACTGACAGCTGTCAAAGGCTTGAAACTACGCAATGTATGATAAGGTAAGGCGAGTTTTTTCTAGTTTTCAAAGCAGTTAGCACGAATCCTGGATTTTATTTAGATATTTTCAGTAAAGTGAAAATTTGATCATTTTCCGGGCAAATTTTACTGGTTTTTTTTTATTCTGTTGGGTTGTTAAGCATCCCAAATTGAACCGAAAAATGAGTTTGGTTGAATTAATTTCTGAAAAAAAAAAAATGTTTTAAAAGCAAGCAACCTAACATAAAAAATACAGTGAAATTTGCCCGGAAAAGGATCAAATTTTCACTTTTCTGAAAATCTCCATATAAAATCCAGGCTTCGTGCTAACAAACTATTTTTACATCTGGAAAACCCGCCTTATCTTACTAATCTTGGAAATCATCGAACAATGGGCTTCAAATGTCAATACAGTCCAGGCTCGATTATCCGAAGTTTCGATTAACCGAAGTTCGATTTTGATAATCAAATCTCGAACATTTTTTTTTTCTTTTTCTTGTTTTTAACAACACCGAATTCGAGTCCTGCGACCCCATCTCCATATTGGCCGCCATCTTGGAATTAAAAATTCTAAATCACTTAAGCGTAGTTTAGGGGTCATATTCAAGCTCGGCAATAAAAATAAGATATTAAAAAAAGGATTTAGTGATTCGATTATCCGAAGTGAAATTTTTCCGAGGCCTTCGGATAATGGAGTGTGGACAGTTGATTAACGTTTTTGAGGTTTGAATGTACGTGAACTCCCATCACGATTATTGAGAGAAATAACCTCCCTGGTATGAAACATGGTTCTTTTCTTCAGTCACAGTCCAACCACTTATCTATCGAACGTAACTTATTTGTTACCATTGAATTGATGTTCGAGCAAGATGTATAATCTGCTCTGGCCAGTCACTACTGTCTCATTTGAGTGTCCTATAAATAAAACCGATAAGATACGACAATAAAAAAAAGAGTCTCCAATTTACATGAACTTTATTAGGCAAAACAATCCCCCTTCACTGATGTCCGACGTGCTTCTGTAGAATGTAGTCCATCAGCGCCGGATTGTCGGCCGGAACCATGTGACCAGCGCGGAGCGCCCAGTACACAGACAGCTTGCCGTAGCTCTTCTGGTACCCCTCGAGTATTCCCTTCGCGCCCACACCGGTCCGCGGCGCGTTCAAATAGTCGTTTCTTCCGGTCCACTTGAGCTTCTCCACCCAAACGACGTTCCCTGGCGTGGCTACGATCAAATCGAGCTGCCCGGTGATGACGACCACGTCCACGCTGGTGTTGTTCAGCAGCAGCTCGATGACGTCCATCGCCGGCTTCATAAAGTCGCCGGCCAGCGTGCTAAACACCCGGCCACCCTGAGCGTCGTACACCGACGCGGTTGGGAGTTCCAGGGTTTTGGCGACCTCGTTGCGCATCAGGTCCACCAGCATTTGGTCGCGGTCTTCGGTGGCCAGCTTGCGCGCACTGTCCGCGGTGGCCTCTGTTTGGAGAAATGAGACGTTGAAGAAGTTGGTTTACTTGGTTTAGCTGGTAGACTTACGCTTCAAATCCTTCTCGAACATTGCAAGTCGAGCTTGGAATTGGTTGTACTCCTGGAGGAACAGCACGTTGTACCAGTCGATGGGTCCAGTTTGCCGCATCAGGACTCCTTGGGTGTTTCCCCACGCGTATGTGGCTTCTTCGAAGCGTTCCTGGTTGAGGATGTGTTCGGTGTTGATGGCTGCAGCCTGGATTTCGCGGTAGCCCTTGGTGTCTACGAATCCCATGTTCAGCAGGAACTCACCCCACGAGAGTACGGAGTCGATCGGGGATGCCCACGGGGCTACAATTCCGACGGATTGCAGATTGGCGTCGATCTCGCCCAGATCGATGGCCTTGGCCAGTACGTACGTGAACTCTGGGGCCATCTTTCCGCCGTAACTTTCGGCGTAGATGTGCAGCGGAGTGTCCGTAAACTCCGGGTTGCGCTTGTAGAACTCTTTCATGAACGCCAGCAGGTCGTCGGCGATTTCCGCGTTTGACTTGGTCAGCAGCGAAAAGTCGTCAACGTAGCTGAAGCCGGTTCCGACAGGGTTGTCGATGAACAGCACGTTGTAGTGCTTGACCCAGGTGTGGTTTCGCTCCTCCTGCTCCAGTGTTAGCGGGCCGAGCTCCTCGAAGTTTCCGTACATCGAACTCGCGCCGGGACCACCCTGCAGCCAGATGACCAACGGGCGTTCCGTGTAGTCTACAACGTCGGCCGTCGTATAATACAGCCAGTAGAACATGTGCGCCCCAGGTCGGACGTCCACGAAGCCCCAGTCCTGCTTTCCCGGACCAAATCCATCACGAGGAACTATATACGAAAAGAAGGAAACACCTTACGTCACAAACCAGCTAGCTTTCTTCACAACAAATCCCCAAAACTCGTCACCCAATTAGCGCTTTTTTTTTTGTTGGATGCGTTAACTGATCGATTATCGTTCGGGGAGTTCCAACTTTAAATCACCTCCTACGCAAACTCCAACGGCCAGCAGCAAGCCAGCGACGGCCACCAAGCCTCTGATCGACCACATCCCACACGCGCACACACAGACTATCCCTTGGGATACTTGAAAGCTGAATTTCGAAAAAAAAAAACAAAAACCAGGTGAAAGTTATTGGCCGGTTACCACCGGTCGACTGAAGTGGGTCCAACCCGTGATAAGTCTTTTTATACCGCAGCAGACAGGTGTGACCATTGGCTGCTCTTCGCCGTACATTTAAATCTTCTGTGCATAGTCTAGGAGGTATTGCTCGGTATTGATGGGCTTTATCAGTACGCCCGGCCTAAGTCGATGCTGGTATTAACGAGGTGTCACACAATGCTGGAGAGTGTTATCACCATGAGGTACTTGGGAAATACTTTACTACACCCGAAAGGGAAGCGTTTGACAGTAATGGCTTGCTGATGCATTGCTGATCTTGCCTTCCTTATTTGGGTGTACAGAAAACTTTGAAAGTTTTATTTCAAGCGGCGGAATTTTCGTTCAAAAGCTGCGTGAGCAGAGATAAGTATGCACAGTAATGTGCAGGTCATTAGAAATTTGAGCTAAATAAAACTATCCACGGGTTTGCAAGTCACTTCAAAATGTATGTGCTCTATATTCAGTCAAAAGTTAGTCACGCATTTGCACTCTAGTAAAAACAGTTCAAAATTCATAGTATCAAAACATATTCACTCGGACGTTTGACACAGTAGCGCCACGCTTCGCTTCACCCAGTGCGCACTGTTGAGCCGAGTCCCGAGCAGAATCGGTATTACATAGTTGGTGGAATGTCCCGTCGTCGAAAGGGTTCCCTTGCGTTCGGCCGTTTTGTACACCGGACACTTGTAGCGCGTCCCTTCGTCCAGGTCGGCCGTTTTGACGGGCTGTTGAGTAGAACAGTTCGTTACACATTTGGGAGATCGTAGAATCTTCCAAACTTACACTTAAATGAATGATGGGCATTACATCGGCCAACATTTTCGGCAGTTGCTCCTCGAGGTAGCTTCCCCGCAGATTCCATTTGGCTCCCTCCAAAAACAGTCCGTGAATGTAGACGCCATCTTCCGGCATGTTGTTGACGCTGTAATCATTCAAAATACTTCAAACCAACTGCCCATCAAAAGAAATCTCCCAACCTACCTCGAAATCCTCAGCACGTTAAAGTCAAAGGTCAGAATATCAATCGGAATCCGATACTTCCGCGCGTAGTTCTGCATCGCCGCAGTCAGAAACGCCTGCGTAAAGTAAAACCCAGAGATCCAAAAAACGTTCGGCTTCCCCAGCTGGTACCAAGACTCCAAGAACGCCAACCTTTCCAAAAAGTCGTTAATGTACGCCCCAATCGGCTTCAAGCTCGGATAAGACTTCTTCATCCAGCGGTCCGGAATCTTCTTGTACCCGATGGCGTTGAACACCGCCTCCAACTCGGGCGTCAACACCACCAGCCCAGCAATTCCCTTCTTCAAATTCACACAGCTCGATCGAATCTCCTGCAGCAGATTGTTGAACCGTTCCATCTCCTGCACCAGCACCGTGTTCATCGACTCGTTGTAGTCCACCGGGTACTTTGCCTTGACTACCTCCACGTCGAAATCCGGCGGCAACCGACTGTAAATGTCATCCACAACCGCCAAGATTTGCTTCTCCTTGTCGGCATCGCTCGTCTCCGACGACCCCCCTTGGGTCATCATCATCGACTCCAGCAAAACCTTCGACGCGTTCAAATCCCTCGTAATGCCCGCGTTCGGATGCAGCCCGTAAACGGCCGGACTGGGAAAGTTCGGCACGTTGTTCCGGATGTGCGCCACGTACTCGCGGTGTTCGTTGCGAAGCGGAATCCCGTAGCAATCGCCCTGATTCGAGAAGCGATAGTTGGGATCGTTCACTACCCGATCGTTGACGTAGTCCGCCAAAATGGTCACGATCGCGCGTCGATCCCAAGCATCCGTCACGCGACCTCCGTAGTTGCACTCCCCGGTCAGATAGGAGATCGCCTTGTACGGAATGCTGTCGTACTGGTTGAGAAACAGCTGCAACTGGAGGACGGATATTTGAAAGTCGGACTCGTTAAACCCGTACTGTATGTTCCACCCAAGAGGTCCAAACTTTCGACGTTCCTGAACCACAGCATGGAAGAAACAGATGCCGTACAGTAGCTTTGAAAACGCGCGATCTTTCCCGGCGCACCCAGTGTAGAACGCATCGTCGTTCATCGGTTCCGACTTGTACGAGCGCAGCAAGTTCTGCTGCAGTCCCGTCGGTGGTTCGTTGGTCATCTTGATTCCGTTCTGCAGGATGCTGCCTGGGAACTGCTCCGAAGGGTAGCTCGTCAGCCACAGTCGGAACGACGAGATCGTGTTGAACAGGTCCATGTTTTCCCACAGATATTCCAGCGTTGGCATCCACGAAGCAGCCAAATGACAGTTTTGCAAGCACACCCAGGTTCCTTCCGCTTGGGCTCGCTCGATGATCTTCTGCGCGATCGGTCCCTGACCTTGTCCCAGCGAAATCGATTGGAACGTTTCGTCGAAGCCCATCTTTTCGGCAAACAGCAGCAGCGCGTTCATCGGGTCAGCACCCGGTGAGAGAATAAAGATCAGCGGTGTCAAACAGTTGGAGTCTTCGTAGGATCTCGCAATGTCAAATGGTGGCGGAAGCACGTACGCCTGACCCATCTCGGAAGCAACAAATTCCGTTATCGCAAGAACTGCCTTGTCAGGTCTAAACGTGCACAGAACTATCAGCTTCTCGAACCGATTGGTCTTCTCCTGCCAAGGACTCGGCAGCTTCTCCACGTGGGTATCTTCAACATCGTAATAGTGTTTCCATGCGTCTCTGCTCTTCAGGAAGCCGTCCACAAAGCCGGCAAACTCGGCCAACTGTTCCAGACGGTTGATGTCACCCCACAGTTTCTCAGTGATCCAGGACTTGTCCGGATTCGGCCTTTCAATCGCAGTCTTCTCACCTCCCGTCAGCAGGAACTGGAACTGCTTCTGGTCAATCTGGCCACAAGATATCATGATCTTTGTCGTCAAAACAAACGAAAATAGAAGCTTGTCCTTTTCAAACAAACTTCGGCACACGTTATTGTACAAATTCAACGTGACGGCATCCATCAGGAACTTCAACCGCCGCGTCAAATCCTTCGTCCTGTTTGCATTCTCGATCGAATAAATGTAAAGATTGATGAACCAATTCAGCGAGAACTGATACATCGGATCAATGTTCGGCAGCTCCGTAATGCAGTAATACAGCGTCGAAGAGTGAGCAGCGACTGGACGATAGCTTTGTCTGAACGCCTCAATCTTTGCTTCGATTTCTTTGGAGTCCTCCTGCTTCTGCACAATTTCGATCGAAATACGCTTCGAATCATCCAGAATTTTTATCGCACTTTCGTCTTCCAAAATATCTCCCTTGCTCTCAGACAGCGTCTTCAATATCTTGTCTTCGACCTCCTTGAGCATCGCAACGTTTTTCGCCCCTTGCAGGATCAAACTCTGACGAATCTCCTGCAGGTCGGGTCGCTCTTTGGCAACCACAATCCCCAGCAGCTGGTCTTCCAGTCCCTGAATGGTCAGCGCAAAGTTGATGATCGTTACCTTGTTGAACACTTCCGGCAGGTAGTGCGGGTTTCTCAGTCCGGATGTTAGATACAGTCGGAACTTGGGCGAAATCGGAATCACGTTGTCTCCCAAGCTGAGGTACTCCGTTCCGCCTTGGAAGAAGGTATTTCTGTTCAGCAACGGATCCAGCGGAGCTTCCAAATCTTCAAACACGTTTTCGATCAACGCTGGGTAGCCGTGCTCGATGCACGACTCCAGCCGCTTCATGTAGTCCGATTGGGAAAACTTGAAAATTTGCAGGTGGTTGTTCCTCTCCATGTTGCGAATCCACTTGTTGGCCTGGAACTGCGGATCAATAAACAAGCTGTACCGACTGGAGCTATCCATTATGATTCCGTTCTCGGTTGAGAATGCATCCGTTGGCAGTCCAGCGATGTTCCAGTTCTGTATCTTGATCTTTGATCCCAAAACATTCACCAAACTGTACGTTTCAGAGCAAGGAATTTGAATCTTACGAACGAAACTGTGCCAATTCTCGATGCAACGGTTACGGTAGGTGGCCGTCAACGGAGCCAGATACGCAATCACGCCACTCGATACCAAAATATCTCCAGCCAGGTTGTCGTACAGAAGCTGCAGGTTCTCCGCGGAAACCGTCCAACGACTTTTCTCCCCGCCCAAACCCCCAATCAACGTTTCCGCTCGCTGCAACTTATCTTTGCACATCTGTACCTCCTCCTCAACTTCCTGCTTCTTCCGGTTGGCTTCGTCCAGATCATCGTTCAACTCCGCAACTCGTCGCTCCAGATTGGCCGCCAGCTGGCGTTTCTCGTTCAACAAAGCCATCGTTTCCGCGTACTCCTTCTCCGCTAGCTTGAGCTTTTCCTTCTTTGGAGCCACAATCTTCGCTACGGCATCGTACAAATCCATTGCAATGATCCACTTGCACAGACCCTCCGCAGCGCTCGACGCCTTCGCCACGATGTGCGGCTGGAAGTCCTTGTGGGGTATGAACTCCTTCCGGATTTTCTTCATAATGTCCGGATTGATTGTGTCCTTGTCGAAGTCTTTCAACGTCTGCAGAAAAGCCATATCGCCCAGCAATCGCTTGCTAGGACCCCAAAAGTCCAGCATCTTCTTCCCGGTGGCCTGATCCGTTACTTTGTCCGCCGGTATTCCCTTCATCACGCACACGGCGGCCATCGTCAGCTTGACCACTTCCGGTGGATTCTTCATCGACTTCACCAGCGTAATATCGTTCGGCTTCAGGGTGTTCAACGCTTGGATAGCCTCTTCCAGAATTGGGATTGCCCCGGCAAGATCTTTCTCACAGTCCGCTTTCAACACTTGCGCTTCGGCAGCTTGCACATTCGCAACGATTTCGTCCTTCTTCACCTGTTCCGTAGCCGCGGCAGCTTCGATCGACTCCTTCTCAATCTCCGCCGTCATTTTGCGCGACTGTTCGGCCATTACGATCAACGTGGGTTGGAGAGCGTTCAGTTCCTTTTGCATCACCGACACGGCATCGGCAGCGGCGTCCAGTTTCTCCAAACCTCCCAGGTAACGCATCTTGTTCTCCATGATTTCGGTTTGATGCTTCTTGGTCAAGTTACGGAAACATTTGATCAGTTCCAGATAGGACGCAGACGTGATGTACGTAACACGACCGGTAGAAGCAGTAAACTCGGCGGATACTTCACGTGCTACGACGTGGAAATGCTTGCATGAGACAACAATTGATTCTTTGACCGATGGTTCAACGTCGAGTTCCTTCATGTACATCTCCGCTACCTTTTCTAGCGCATCTTCGGGCCAAGCGTCGAACCAGTCGATTGTGCAGCAATTGACCAGCGAAGGGTATAAACGGATTCGGGTTCTTAGGGCAGATCCGATAGGGCTGAAGCAGATCACAATGTGCAGCTTTTGCTTGCATCTGTTCACGAAGAACTGAAACACCTCGAGCGGACTAATGTCCAGGTTGCGGTTTCCACCTTGAGCTGCAAGTCGTACCATCTCTAAAATTTCTTGCTTTTCATCCACCGGGTAGATGTTTGGTACTTCTCCAATGTTCAGCAAGCAGTCAATATCTTGGAGGAATATTTCCTCCTTTAGTTGAGCTTCCGTCAACAAGAAGACGGTGTCACGACCCATGCCACCAGCTTCCTTCAGAACCTTCTTCAGATCTTCTCTCCACTCGTTTAGTCCGTAGTATTTGGTGATCTCCGGTTGAAACAGCGACTGTCCGCAGATTTGGGCTGCCAGTTTGGTTAGGGATTGCCTACCGGAACCGCCCATTCCCACAAGCATGCAACTTCCACCCGGCATCGACATTATCCGACATATCTTGTTCAAGTGCTGCAACGCATACTGAAACAGTACAATGTCCATCTTAGCCTTGTGCGTGCTGTTGTATTCAGCCAAATCGCGATTCGCCAGGTCTCGGAACTGCTCCACGTGGACCGTTTCCTCGTACTTTCGATCCTCGGGTTCGGCGTCCACGTCAAAGTAACTGCCAAACATAAGATTATTCAAGCTACCCATCTTGACCGCCCCCGTTTGCTCGTTGAAAAAGTCCGGCAGCAGTTGTTCGGGCTTCTCCTTGAAGAACGTTTTCAAGTTCTGGTTCAGGTGGTCAAACACAAACAGACGATCCTTGTCGTCAACCAGCCGATCGAAGAACACTCGCATCGCTTCGTGCATCCAAAGCCGCGGGAATATCTTCTTGCTTTCCACCGATTCTCGCTTGAGCATGGAGCAGCCGCTTATCACTCGGGATACGTCTCGCAAGTTGAAAATGTAGTGGGATTTGGCCGGAGTTGGTAGCAACTTGGCGCAGGCAAACTGGTAGGTATCCAGGGTTGCATTTACGATCATGTTGACCATGGTGGTAACGTCCGTTGCGTGACCGCCCTTCTTATACCCGTCCAGCAGGACGTTGGTGAAGATCTTGAACATGGTTTCATCGTTAAAGTTGCTGATGGCAAAGCAGTCAAAGTGACACAGGAAGCGTTCGTACACGTTTTGACGACTTCCGCCGGGAAGTCCGCAGGCTGCCATGACCAGGATTTTCTGCAGGTACAGCTTGGATGCATCCTTCAGATCATACCAGTGGGAGTAGTCAAAGTACTGTCGGATCAGCTCGATCGGTGGTTGGGCTCCGTAAATTTCCTTCGCTGGCATGTTCATATCGTCCAGGAATAGAACTGCTGTTTTGTTGTCCGGTGGGCCGTACTGTCCTCGTTTCTTCTTGATGAGTTTAGATATGATCAGCTCTTGCGTTTGATTTGCAGTGATTTGTGACGTGAACGTGATCAGGGTCGGGAGGAAGGTGACCTGATCCATTTTGCTCATCAGGTAATTCTGGAAGTAGTATGTCTTTCCTGTACCGGTTGGACCCACCATTAGAAGAGGTTTCTTGTTCTGAAATGTCTCGAAAGGGTTAATATCAACAGAGCAACTAGTCTTTGAACCGCGAAATGTACCTTTACGTGGATATCAATAATGTGCATGTAACGAACCGAATCCAGGGTTGGAACTAGCAGCGTTATACCAACTTCATTTTTCATTTGTCGAACCATGTCCGGATAGTACCGCCAACTTCCCTTCTGCTTAAAGTGGTACACGTAATCCATGATCATTCCCTCACCCGGCATCGATACGTCAATCTTGCCCATCACTTCCGGAACTGGATGACCTCCGTCGGCACCCTTCCATATCTTTGAAACGGATAAATCGTTATTGTCATCAACCATGAAATCTGCACCTACTCACCTCTCGGTAAAACTCGTCAAACTTGACCTTCGATTCCATGTCCAGCAGCCCGGCCAAGCCCCACACGACCGAGTACATCAGAGCCGCCTGGAACCAGGTGAACAGAAACTTGCCGTACTCGTCCGGGCTCTCGTGGACCGCTTCGTCGATGATCATTTGAAAGATGTTCATCGTACACGTCAGCAGACTGATGTCGCCCGGATACAGATACTGCTTGCACTGCCGCCGCAGAAAGGTCAAACAGTCCGGAACCACCCAGCGGAAGATCTCCAGCAGAAAGTCCTCCCAATCCGTTGTCCACTGCTTGTTGCACCGCTGGATCCACGACTTGACGAACGCTTCCCAACCAATGACAGACGGTTCCATGAAAATCATTCCACATCGCGAAACGGTTGCCGGCGAAGCTTGCTCCAGGTCCTGGACCTCGAATATCATCGTCATCTCACCGGTCATCGTGATCACCTCTCCCGACGTCAGGCACAGCTTCTTGTTGTCGTCCAGCACGGTGTTCATGTTCTCGATCCACACGGCATCAACGGGTCCGTCGAAGATCAACCACTTCCGGTCTGGGGTGGAGTCAATGGCGAAACCTCTGAAGATTGTGGACGAAATACCGTCGGTCCACTCGTAACTTATGGGGTCAAACGCCCCGTAAAGCTGACCCATTGTAATTGCCTTTGGATTCACCACATCGTAACGCACTTTTTGGAAGTACGGATTGTCGCTCTTTCCACGTAGCTTCGTCAGGCACTCCGCAAGCACCTTCAGCGTCATAGACTTGCCGGAAAAGGGATGCCCGACCATCATGAAACCGTGTCGCACAATCATCATCTCGTACGTCTGAATTACCTTGGTTAGGAAGCTGTCCTTGGGCTGTAGTTTCAGGTCCCGGCAAACGTCGTTGAACGCATTGGTGAGCAGTGTATAATCGGCTTGGGGAAGATCTACTCCCGGGAACAAGTCGGAGATGATCCCTTCGAACAGTGGAACATCCTTACGGAGGAATTTCGGTAGATTGACGTCGATCAGCGATCGAAGCAGGAGGATTTCTTCGTCTTCGTCGGGAAAGGACTTTTTCAAGTTACCACATGCTTGCAGAACCGTCTTGACGGCACGCATTCCATAATCGTAGTGGTTCTGGGACGATAGCTGTTCCGAGCAGAGTCGATAGGTGGTCACGATTTTCACCGCTAGCGAGCGTGCATTGGTAAATCCAAACGAGTACAGCGAAATCTCTCCAATCATCGCGTAGTCGGGAACCATCATTGCTACAGTACGGAACAGCACTTTGAGATTATCCGGAAGCTCGGATCGGCCCGCGTAGCCTGGGTTCATCGTTATACACACGTAACATGCCGGGTTCAACGTCAGCTCGGTGCCTTCAAAAATGAACTTCTGCACGCCAGCCCGAACGGCTACGATGATGCAGAGAATCTGCTGGGCAACCACCGAGAGCACTTCCAGCTCGATCCGGTTGAACTCGTCGAAGCATGCCCAAGCTCCCGAGGATGCCAAACCCTTGAAAATGAAGAGACAGAATGATAGAATGACAGTTCCAGTAAGAATATTCTACCACATACCTTGAAGAACTTGCCCATGGCTTTGTAGTCCAGCCCGTCGGAACAGTTGAACACTTTGCACTGTACGGCGAGGGCCTTCGCCAGATCTTTGGTCGTTTCCGTCTTGCCCGTTCCGGCCGGACCTTCCGGGGCGCCGTTCAAGTGCAGCTGGTAAGCTCCCATAAGCGTGCGGTAGCAGCGATCTGTCAACGGAGTGATGACCAGTCGATCCGAATTTCCAAGATACTCACAGGCAAACTTCACGGACGCGTTGATGATCTTGACGGTCACTTCTTCGGCGCTCCAATAGTAACGCAGCTGAGCCAACCACTGGAAGTCGTTTTCCGAATGGAAGCACTGCTGCTTGATCAGATCATCAACGACGTCCTTCCCGTGTACGTCAATTACAATCAACGCTTTGATGGTGATTCGGTCCAAATTTGTGATTTCCTTGGATCGGATTAACTTGACAACGTCCATCAATTCGCTCTGGAGCTGCTTATGGTACTCCATAAGCGCTTCCTCCTTTCTTCCCAAGCACGCGTGAATGTTTGCTGCCCAGTAAATCTGCGACACGCACAAAACTACCATTCCGGGCCAATCCAGCACCCACGAGTCGCGCGGTTTCTCCTTGTACGACTCGTAACTCGCGTTGATCTGGTGCATGACGGCTTTCAACATTTCTTCTTCTACGCGGAGTAGCCACTTCTCTACGCTGCCGCGAGCTTCGGTGGTCGACACCTTTTCAACAAAGTGAACCTGTTCCTTTTCGATGCTGAACATCGACCGGATATCCAACGCTTTGTCAAACTCTAGCCGATTGATACCTTCAAAGCATTTGCTCAAGTGTGGCTGAACACGGAGAGGGTCCTTCGTCTCCGACAAAATTTCCAACATTTCGTCGTTGGACAGGAAGAAGAACCTCGGAAAATACAAGCGTTTTTTCTCCAGATATTCGTTGACTCCGTTGGTGATCTCTTCCATCAGCTCGTTGGATTGCTCCAGCGCTTCCTGGACACCTTTGGCCGCTGCCACGTTCATGACCGACCGGTTTGCCTCGACAATTTTCATGTACATTCGATACGTCTTGTCGACCTGCTGGAACATCCGTCCCTCGTTCGGCATCTGCGCTACAATGTCCGCGGACGAGAAGATCGGCAGCAGATACAGCCAGGTGCTCTGAACCTTTCCCCACTGCTCGATCGTCTTGTTCACCCGGGTTAGAGTTTTGTACCACTCCTTCACCTCTTTCTCGCAAGGTTTCACAAACGCCGATCCTCTCATCGCGAGCGTCTTCAGGATGTGATCGTCCAGCACAGATTGGATCTCGTCCAGCCCGGACAGTATGTTGATTCCGGTGTCCTTGAACGGGTTGAGCTTGAACTCGATCGACTCCCATTCCTTTATCATGGAAGCGAGATTCTGTTGGAGTTGCAGTTCTTTGTTCGCACCGATGCTGATGATCTCGAACTTGTCCAAATCATGCTCCAGCTTGTAGTTGATGATCTTCCGTAGGGTGGTTCCCGCATCCGGGGTGAGATCGAATCCTGCTATTTCGGACATTTCGTCCCAGTGACGATCTTTGAGGGCGGGGTTGCACATAATGTTCACGATGTACACTCCCAGGTGGAAGTCCTTGATGGATTGGGTCATCCGAGCGCACAGCTTCAGCGGACACGGGTGCTTCTCCGGGTCGGGATCTTCCGTTTGGCCCTAATAGAAGAAGATTAGTAATGTGCTTCAAGTATAAATTATTTATAATACTTTAAACTTGCACAGCGTATTTTCGAGCATGTCCGCCTTGATGCGATTGCGATAGTACTTTTGAGTTTTTTGAAACTCTTTCAGAAATTCCTCCGTCTTGGACTCTACAAAGTGCGGCTCCAGATACTCAAACGGACCGTCCATCCAGACGTTGTAGTAGCGTAGCCAGCGCATGCACAGTCTGAAAAATACATGAACCTTCGTTGAACATCAAACTTACAAAGAGTCTTACCTTATCAGTTTGTAAAACGGCACGATAAAAGTCTTGATCGCCTCCAGCACCGGATACTGCGACTTGGGAAACTTGAACAGCACCTCCTCCTTGTTGATCCACTTGACGTAATCCTCAAACACAAATATCTGATCGATGTAACCCTGCAGCAGAATCACGTAATCGCGGAACTTTTCCGTCTCGGTCATATCGTTGATGATGGCAATGTTCGGAATCATCTCCTCCATCTTCTCGTTCAGCTGCTTCGTGACCTCCTGGAGCTTCTCCTCGAACTGGAACTTGTACGCCTCATAGTTGGTCGAGTTCACGTCGAAGACCGCCGGTATGCGGAAGTACCAGTTGACACTCTCCATTTGGACGTCCATCTGATTGGGCGGTAGCTCAATCAGCTCCAGGAGGTAGGTTCCAATCTGAAATAGAGTTCGTGTTCAGTGCGTTGAGTTTCCAGGTTCTAAATGAGTAATTCTCTACCAAAACCGGAAATGGATTTTATTTGTATTTTTTGATTTGGCTCAAACTTTGTGGGGGGCCTTTCCTATGACCAAAAAAGCTATTTTGTGTCATTAATTCACCCATACAAGTCTCCATACAGTGGGTCTCGTGGCGCAGGGGTAGCGGCTTCGGCTGCCGATCCCGATGATGCTATGAGACGCGGGTTCGATTCCCGCCTTATCCACTGAGCTTCTATCGGATGGTGAAGTAAAACGTCGGTCCCGGTTTCTCCTGTCTCGTCAGAGGCGCTGGAGCAGAAATCCCACGTTAGAGGAAGGCCATGCCCCGGGGGGCGTAGTGCCAATAGTTTCGTTTTTAAGTCTCCATACAATTTCGGCTGCCATACAAAAATGGTACGTAATTATTCGAAAATCTGTAACTTTTGAGTGAGTTTTCTGCATCCTTTGGAAAAAATAGGTACACGGAAAAAATTGCTTTTCTATGTTTTCGGATACCAACTCAACCAACCAACAAAAAATCGAAATTTTACACAAAAAAAAATTAGACCCCAGTTTTGAAAATCGAAATTTCATACAACAAAAATTTAGACCTCATTTTCGAAAACAATATTTTTAAAATTTTTGAATTAAGACAAACATTTCAAAAGTGCCTAATATAAAAAAATATTGTTTTCGAAAAATCGGAAAATCTTACAAATGTTTCATGTTTTAACATTGGAAATCGGACCATTAGTTGCTGACATTAGAAAATAATTGGTTGTTTGGGTGAGACTTAGAAAACTTAAATTTAAATTCACCATCCGACCCATCGTTGGTTAGGTTATCAAAAGACCTTTCCAACGAGTCCGAAACATGATCTGGCAACCCTGTCTCGAGGTATGGCCACTTAAGTGATATTTATGTACTTTTTTATTCCGGATCTATAAAATAGATGAAATTTTTGTACAATTCCATCATATCAGCCATTGTTGGTAATAAGTGAGGAAGGCTCCAACCACATAGGTGGATTAAGTTAGTTTTTTTTCAACCGCTGTATCTCAGCAACCAAAGGTCCAATCTTCAATGTCTCTTAGACAATTTTATAGCAAATTTTCTGAACTTCTCAAAAATATTTTCAGAAATGGTCACTCATGACACTATTTTTAAAAAACGAAAAACTACAAATATTTTGCTAAAATCAAACTTTTGGTTGCTATATTTATATTGAAAATGAAGCCCTTTAAAAAAAACTGTAAGGTACTTTCGATTGCAAATTCAATTTTGCATAAAAAATGAGGTCAAAATTTTTTTTGTATGAAATTTCGATTTTTCCAAAAATCACTATTTTTCAAAAAATCATAAATCGGCGACAGATTTTTTGACCATATTTCTCTATAGCGCAAAAGTTGCGGGTTTTGGACCCCTAAAACATATCAAAAAATCTCGAAAATAAAAAAATACTTGTTTTGGGAAATTAAGTTTTTGTAAAAAAAAAGTTAATCAAAAACTCGGCAAATTTTTCTTTCCGTGTACCTTTTTTTTCAATGGTCCTCAACAATACCTACAATTTTGACGGAGGCACCAAATTAGTCAGAAAATTCACTCAAAAGTTACAGCTGTTTGAATATTTACGTATCATTTTCACGGCGTGTTTTCTGGGTTACCTTAAGGAGAAAAAATAGTCATCACTACTTTCAAAAGTGTCTTATAGGAAATTTTCTCAGCTTTCCAATGCTTCTAAGAGCGAAATGTTTCATGGGGAAATTTCTGAGATATCTCTATTTTAAGTTTTTTTCTTTTAAAATCCTTGATCATTTATTGGAAACTTTTAAATAACAGTCCAGGAAATTTGTCAAATGATGTGTTTCATGTCTATTTTACTGACCAAAATGTGCAAAATAAGACAAGAAACAACTTTGTAGAAGGTTGACAACCGCTAAACATTTTGAAAACTAAGTTTTAACCGAATTTTCGAATATGTGGGATTTATTCAAATAATACAATAATAAAACCGTATTAAAATATTATTTTTACAAGAACAAATAGATTATTACAAAATTGTTGTGTACAAATAACACCGGTCTGCTCTGGTTCAGCTTGGAATCAGCTGATACAACCGAAATTTCTACAGGTTTGAGATTGATAGGGTATTACAAGATTTTTATGAACAAATATCATGTTTCTTTAATCAAACACTAACTAGTTACATGGATACAAAACATGTTTTATACTCGAAATTATTACTGTTGCTAGCTTTAGGAGAAAAACTTTTCATTAGTATGAAATGATTGTTTCAGTTTTTTTTTGTATTAAATGATCAAGGAATTAGCAATATTTTAGAAGTTTATAAGACTCCCATCTTCAATCTCATCCCAAAAAAAATATATATGTCTTGATTTTTGTTCAAATAGTTTGGAAAGAATGTTTCTGTTAGATTTTTTTTGTTAAAATACTATTTAATTTTTGTTCAAACAAAAATAAATGTTTGCCACGGTGTTTTCAGAATTGGAAGACTCGAGTTTTATTGCTACTTTCAAGAGCATTTTCTACAGAAAACATTTTATAAAATTTTATCTTTATTTTATACTCATGAAAATATGACTTTTGAAGCTTGCTACAGTAATATGTAGTACATTTTCGATTTCAAATCATATTTGTATTTAAGTTCCTGGTTAACGTTTGCTTAAGAAAATATCAAATTTATTCAATAAAATTCAATAATACCATTAACAATCACTAAACCTGCCAAAGTTTCGGTTGAACATGCTAAATCAGAGTAGACACGTGATATTTGTGCACAAAAAAATATGTAATTATCAAATATTTCTTGTAAAAAGTACATTTTTACACTGTTCTATGATTTTAATTTCTGAATAAATCCCATATATTCAAAAACTTAGACAAAACATAATTTTCAAAATATTTAGCGGTTTCAAACCTTCTACAAAGTTGTTTCTTGTCTTACTTATCAAAATGTGCAAACATTTTGATGAGTAAATGACTCATGAAACACATCATTTGATAAGTTTTCTGAACTGTTAGTATAAAGTTTCCAATAAATAATAAAGGAATTTAAAACCAAAAAACTAAAATAGAGATATCTCAGAAATTTCCCGATGAAACATTTCGCTTTAAAAAGCATTGGAAAGCTGAGAAAATTTCCTATAAGACACATTTGAAAGTGGCGATGAAAATTTTTTCCTGATAAGGTTGTTCTAGAAAACACGCCGTGTTTTTGTATGGACAGCTGCAAAATTGTATGGAGACTTGTATGGGTGAACCACTAACACAAAATAGCTTTTTTGGTCATAGGGAAGGCCCCGCACAAAGTTTGAGCCAAATAAAAAAATACATAAAAATGGTCGAAATCGGCCGATTTCGTAGAGAATTGCTCAAATAACACGCGATCCTCACCCTAACCGAAGCCTGAATTCTCTCCCTCAGCTCCTCGATCACTTCCGTTTTCGCTCGGGTCATGTACTCGCCGTTCGCCATCAGCTGCTCCGTTGAGGTTGGTATCTCCAACGCACGGTCCTTGATCTCTTCAAACTCCTTGCAAATCCGCTGCCCCTCCCGCCTATGTTCCACCGCAATGTGGGACGCGATCCGCTCGATGTACTCGCGAACAATTTTGCGCAGTCCGCCTATCGCGTCCGATTGGTTCACGATGGCCACGTAGAAGTACTCCTTCATCACGAGGTTTTTGATCTTGCTCTGGTACGCCTGGAACTGTTCGATCTTTTCCAGGTATTCCTCGAACGATCGGGACTCGCTGAGAAACTCGTCCAGATCGTCGCGCGTTTCCTTGCTGATCAACCCGGCAAACTGCTCTTGGAAGTCCCGCAGGTAGGCGGCGAGTGGTTCGAACGTTTGCTCCAGAGCAACTTGCAGTGCGTCGTGCGCTTCCTGTAGCGTGATTTCACCGACGCTGACCTTCATGAAGCCGGTTTTGGCGGGGAAGGCCTGTGCATCGATCATGTTCTCCAGCGGTTCTAAGCGCGAACCAACACCGGCAATGTCCTCGATCGCGTTCTGGTAAACGCTGAAGATGTCGTTCAGACTTGGGAACAGATCGAGTCCGTCGTCGCAGATGGTGATGATCTTCATCTGGGGGATCTTGTGCACGTTTAGAACCGTCGCCCGCAGATGATCGATGGTGCGTAACTTCAGTTCAGTTAGCTGGCGGTTGATCAGGTTGGACGCACAGCTGATAACCTTGGGCCACATGGACTTTGGAAGTGTCCGCCGTTCGTAGTGTTTCTTCAGGATCCGCGTGACCTTCGGGTACCACTCCTGCGCGATGAAGTTATTGCATCCCTGGAGTTCCTTCTTGGCCATATCGCGAAGCTCATTCAGGGTTATCTCCTCCTTCATCCGGTACTGCGTGTAGTCGTTCAGTACAGCCGGAAAGTCTGTGTATGAATAGTGGATAATACACCGAATGAACGGATGCGGTATCAGCAGATTTTTCTGGATGCTCGCTCGGTGTTTCAGAAAGTTTTTATAGTTGGCCGTCCGGCCGAGCCGTTTAAACTCAAACTTCTCCCTCGGTGGAACATAGTCGTCGGGGCCGGGTTTGAAGATCTTCTGGCAGCTGAACGCCTTCATGACTTTGTCAAAGTCCTCGTGCACGTCGGCCATGTACGCTTTGAGGACCTGCGGGTACTGCTGGCGCAGCCGTTTCGGCACGTACGACAGAATCTTGTCCTCGGTTTTGGTCAGCATCTTGGGAACGGGGGCGCGGCGCGCATGCTCGCGCAGCTGGTCGGCGTAGTACGATTCGGGCTTGGGAATCACATCGTCCAGGTCTTCGGTTTTGCGGCGGCAGATTTTTACCTTTTCCTGCAAGTTTGGGGTTTAGATGAGTTACAAGAGTGTTGAATTTGTAAATTTTTCCTTCGAAAGTGATACTCTGCTATGGCTGTGGGTCGGAGTCGAGTCTTTTAAGAGAAGGCGTGGGAGGCAAAATTTGATAAGTTTGAGGCAATTCACGCTGTTTATCGAATTTCACGGATTACGCGGCTTCCGTGAAATCGCAAAAAAGTATACCAATCAAAAAATAAGCAAAAGTTAGGGGAAATATTCCCATTTTAAGCCGAGTAAGCGGTCGTGTTTGAATGATGTTGGATTATCTGGAGTGTTCATTGAAATTTAATAAAACCAAGTACACCAACGAGTAGAGCATTTTTTTGTGATCATATCTGTTTATTTTCACTTTTTATTAAAAGTTATGCTATTCCTTTTACAAGCTTTAAAAAAAACGCAAATGCACTCTAATCAGTCGGAATGCATTAGGCCACGCCCCATTTTCTATTTTCAGCTTAGTTCTTTTATCTTCCAGCGCTATTTTGGATCTGCTTAGTGCTGCCAGAATTGATGAAATTTTAAGCGAACACTCTCGAAAAGTAGCATTTATAGAGATAATTTCCTGGCATCACTGGCTCACTCCAACAGGTGGTTTTGGTCAGCCTTCGATTGGAATGGGTCGTCAAAATTGAAATGTCAAAACAATTGACGCGTTTGTTTTTTTGTTGGTGCTTGCTAATTATTTACATGTTTCGGGATCATTTTTTTTTTCAAGTGAGTGACTAACTAATGTGCAAAAGAACATGTTGCCGGTAGTTGGAAGCAATTTTATATCTTAAGCGCTTTGAAATCGTTAGCGCAAGTGAAAAGATATTGATGGCGACTTTCGTTGAACAGTAAACGTCTCATCTTGCGTGTGGATGCGTGTGCCACCAAAATGATGAGAAATGGTCTCGCAAAATAGAAATTATGATCAAAAGTGCATTAAATTTTTTGGCCAGTGAATGGCATAAATTTGCGTGCTTACTTGAGGCGGTACTGTTCCTGGTAAGTTTATAGCCTAAATAGTATTTTTGGAGCTTTAATCGAGCATCAAACTCTTCGTATGACGAAGATAGGTGTTTGATTAGAAAGGGTATATTTCCCCTACTTCAGTAAAGTCTGTTTCATAAACAAAATCTCTGGCATCAGCATAGCCCTGTCACATAAAAGACTACATGAACTTCATGACGAAAAAAAGCATCATGAAAAGACGCCATGTACATTTGCCGACGAAAAGCGAATTATACGAAACTTCCTCTCCACTTGCAAAAGCGCCATGTACATTCGGCGAAGAAAAACGAATCATAACAAAGGGTGATATCACCAACGTCTATTCCACGAGAAGTTATGTTTGTTTTTCTTAAATATAATGACGGAAATAATAGGTCTATTCCCGTACTTGCAGAATTGCAGAATTTCTGCAGCTTCTGCAGAATTCTGCCGCCAGCATAAGTCACTTTTTTGCAGCACGTTCCCGTACCTTTGAGCTCGCTCTCTGCATCTCTCTCTTTTGCAGAAGTTTTGCAAGGAGAGAAGCGGCAAAACGTTTGCCTGGGTAGTGCGTTCCAGTACTTTTCTGCAATATTGTACACAGTTGAGTGGATTTACTCAAATTGGGTTTTAAAGTTTTAAAATTATTTCAAAATATTTAAAAAAGGGTTTACAATAATAGTAATGGAAAGAAGTTTACCTCTAGAACTTATTGTTCTATTCAACTCAACATTTTATTTAAAAAAAAACAAATAATCAAAATTAAGTAACTGGAAATTAATTATGCTTAGGTAGAAATTATCCATTAGAAATTCAATTTAAATTTTTTACATAAGGTAAACAATTTAATAAATTAGAGTTGCAGGTACGATTAACAAACATAATTAAAAAAAAATTACAAGCAATGGTTTAATAGTTGAAAAAATTCAACAAACTTATGTAAATCATAATTTTTTAAACAAAAAAAAAATTAAACGGTTCGTACTCTATTATCCGAAGACGTCAAAATTTCGAATTTCTAAATTTGAATTTCCAACCTAAAATATGACTCCAGCGGGTATTTTTTAAAGATTCAAGATGGCGGCATTTAAGAATTTAATAATTTAAGAATTTAAGGATTAAGGAACATTTTCTTAACAGAGAAATGTGGTGTAGAGTATACCACAAGTCTGGATTTTTAATACAATGTATTTTAATTTTAAAGAATATAAAATATGTTGTGTAAACAACATAAGTTTTGGTTCAGCAAAAATGTTATGTTCATCAATTATATTTATTATTTGTTTGGTATAGTCTAATGCCTCCTTTATGATTCGACAAAATTACATCAAATATTTTGATTCTTATAAAAATATACATTGGTAGCTCATTTACAGGTACAATTTATTATTTGTCAATTAAATTTACCTATTATGTTAACATACATATTTAGTCTGTTCAAAAATAATTTAAGATTAAAATTTTATCCTTAAACAAATATCTATTTGAAATTTTTTCGTTTTTATGATACAATTTGGAATTTTTTTGTTTTTATGATACAAATTGTTTATTGGGGTATTAGCGGTTAAGTTACCAACTTTTTATCAGGTTAAAATTTTAACACTAAAAAATAATGAATTCGTTATATTACATATTACATTCATTAAAGCACTAAGCCTGAAATCATTACCATAAAAAACCCGTTCTCAATAAGACCAGACATAAAAAAACTACCCCAAAGAATTCAATTGTTTGTTTTATTGTTTATTCGTCAAGCTTATGTAGACTACTTACAATTTTCTTACATACTAGATATTATTTCTATACAAAATATACAAACGTCCCTTCAAAAAGGCTACTTCAATTTAGTAATAACAAATCATCAAATTTATTACAACTAATAATAAAATGCTTGATTTCACCCAACTTGCAAATTTTATGTTAGCGTGTACTCAACACCAACTTGCAGTTGAGCAACTCTCTACGAAATCGGCCGATTTCGACCATTTTTATTTTTTGTATTTTTTTATTTGACTCAAACCTATGACCAAATAAGCTATTTTGCGTCATTGGTTCACCCATACAAGTCTCCATACAATTTTGGCTGCTGTCCATACAAAAATGGTATGTGAAGTGATTTTTCTGATCAATTTGGTGTCTTCGGCAAAGTTGTAGGTATTGTTGAGGACTTTTGAGAAAAAAATAGGTACACGGAAAAAAATATGCAGATTTTTTTATCAACATTTTTTTAACTAAAACTCAATTTCCCAAAATACGTATTTTTTGATTTTCGAGATTTTTTGATATGTTTTAGGGGACAAAAATCCGCAACTTTTGAGCCATAGAGAAACATGGTCAAAAGATCTGCCGCCGAGTTATGAATTTTTGAAAAAATAATGATTTTTGGAAAAAATTGAAGTTTCATGCAAAAACAAGTTTGACATTACTTTTTAATGCAAAATTGAATTTGCAATCGAAAAGTACTTTACAGATTTTTTGATAAAGGGCTCCGTTTTCAAGATATAGACACCGAAAGTTTGATTTAAGCGAAATATTTGCAGTTTTTCAATTTTTAAAAATAGGGACTATGAGTGACCATTTCTAAAAATATTTTTTTGAAAAGTTCAGAAAATTTGCTATACAATTGTCTAAGAGACATTGAAGATTGGACCTCGGGTTGCTGAGATAGAGCCGCTTTAAGAAAAAGAAACACGAAAATTGAAGTTTTCTAAGTCTCACCCAAACAGCCCACCATTTTCTGATGACGATATTCTTCATGTAAACTTATGTCAACAACAAAAACAATGACTTTTATATCCCGCCGTCTGACATGCATGATTTCTAAAACCCGCCAAACAAATCGCAGCAAACTGGGTTAAACGGATGAACATTTTCTTGTCAAATAAAATTATTTGTTGTTGACTAGTCAAGCATCTCTGCCGATTTTTTAAAATAATAAGTTCGATCCTCCTGAGCCTAGATTTGAGTCAAGGAAGGTTTTTTTACCTTGTAGAGCCTTTGCACCACCTCGACCAGTAATTAGGAATATTGTGGTATGACTCAGTTTAAAATTTGCGAATCAGTCTGGTCGGCTCAATTGAGTTGAGACGACCGTTTGTTGAGTTTGCACACAGTCCACAGAACATTGCTGGGCTTCAAACTCCATACATCGGCAGCTTTCATAAACCCACTGCCAAGAATGGCTAATGTATGTTTATGTTCTGAGGTTTCAGTCTGATCATTACATTAGCTACATGCACTACTTTCAGCCCAAATCTGAATTTCAAAAAATATTCCTGAACAGCCGCTGAGCCAACCACAGATAAAACTGACTACGGCAACCCAAACGATTCTTCATCCAAAAGACTTGTTCGTACGAATTTTGGTGGTTTCAGTATCAGGACTATGTCGATGAGTGTAAATGAGAATGAGAACCGTCCTCAGATATTTTAAGAAGTAAACCAAATCGAATAACTCATAAAAAAAGACAAAGCAAAAATAAGAAACGTAGTTTTATTATTAAAATACAACTTATGACTAGGTAGATCACAACATTACAAATCCGAGCGACACAATTCACGTTCAGTTGGTCGAGCGAGGAAAGGAGCGTTTTCCAGGGCCTTTTAAGGTGGGATCCGGAAGGCGTTCGCAACGTGCTGCCGTCCCTTTGGTCTGGTTGATGTGTTCTCGGTGACTTCACGAGCTTCCGATGGTTTGGAGCGAAATCATTTGGAAGCTGTTTAATGAATAAAAACTAAATGATAAATAAAAAAAGCAAAAATATGTACTACTAACCAATCCTTCAACCAATCGCTTGCACGCCCGTCAAAAATTTTCACCAAACTGAAAATTATGTTAACAACACCCAGTTTGCTGCGATTTGTTTGGCGGGTTTTAAAAATCATGCATGTCAGACGGCGGGATATAAAAGTCATTGTTTTTGTTTTTGACATAAGTTTACATAAAGAATTGCGCAATTCCCACTAACTTGGACTTCGCACTAAATTATTGCTATCGATCGCACTATTGCGACTTGTCAAACTGCCTTGGGAAAATTTAAATTTCCTAAAAAATGATCAAAGTGCTCGCTTGTTTTTCAGCTGTCAATCGCAATTTTAAAGTGCGAATGTCCAGTTTGGTGGAAACTGCGACTGGCAGTGTAAACAAACAACTACTGGTTGCCTAGTTTTTCAAATTCTTGTTGTCAAAAGTGCGAGAGAAAACTGCGGGCAAAATCCAAGTTACAGTGCAAGGGTCAATATCTCAGCAATTAATGGTCCGATTTTCAATGTTAATGCATGAAACATTCGTGAAATTTTCCGATCTTTTCGAAAAAATATTTTGAAAAAAATTAAATCAAGACTAACATTTTAAAAGGGCCAAACATTGAATATTATGTCCATTAAAAATGCTAGTATTGATTTAATTTTTTTCAAAATATTTTTTTCGAAAAGTTCGGAAAATTTCACGAATGTTTCATGTTTTAACATTGTAAATCGGACCTATAGTTGCTGAGATATCGACATTAGAAAATGGTGGGTTGTTTGGGTGAGACTTAAAAAACATCAATTTTCCTGTTTTTTAACACTGGAACGCCCAACGCATGTCCGACTTACACGGACGCCCAAGCCTCCCAAAAAAGTTGGAACGGTAACTTCAACTCGCTGGTTCTCGGGCCTAACTCAACCAATCAAGATGATTCTTCTTTCCAGTGATTTGTTAGGATGTCTAGATGATTCTAGAACTTTGCAGAACTTAATTTGAACAAATCTGTAATTTCTGCGACCGAAAACATCGTTCCAACTTTTTTCAAAAGACTGCCTCCGCGGAATTTTCGGCGAATTTTTTTTTACACGCAAAAAAAAAAGTTGGAACGATGTTTTTGATCGCAAAAATTACAGATTTGATCAAATTGAGTTCTGCAAAACCTAGAATCATCTAGACCAGCGATTCTCAACCTTCTTCTAGGCCGGTACCCCCTGCCATGTTAATCAAGTAGGCCCGGTACCCCCGTTGAGAATCGCTGATCTAGACATCCTAACAAATCACTGGAAAAAAGAATCATTTTGATTGGTTGAGTTAAGCCCGAGAACCATTGAGTTGAAGTTACCGTTCCAACTTTTTTGGAGCCTTGGGCGTTGGAATGTTAACCTTTGCATGGCAATATCTCAGCAACTAAGGGTCGTATCAACAAAGTCCGAAAAAGCAAAATATAGAGAATTTTCCCAGCTTTTCAAAAATATTTTTTTCAAAAGTGGGCAAACATGGGCACTATTTAAAAAAAATGAAAAACTTATCAAAAATTCACTAGAGTACTTTTTGATTGCAAATTCAATTTTACATCGAAAATGAAGTTGAAAAATTTTTGCGACCGAAATTTCAATTTTTTGAAAAATGCTGTATTGATTCAAAATATCATAACTCGGTCAAAGATTTTTTGCCCATTCTGGAAATTTCTGAAAAGACGGCATTTTATGTCCTCTAAAACATATCAAAAAATAAAAAAAAAATTAAAAATAGTGTTTTTTTTGCAAATTAAGTTTTAGTGACAAAAAGTTAAATTAAAAATAACCAAATTTTTTTTACCGTGTATCATTTTTTTTCAGTGTAGTCCATATCCATACCTACAACTTTGCCGAAGACACCAAATCGATAAAAAAATCCTTCAAAAGATACAGATTTTTGAATTTTTACATATCATTTTTTTATGGACAGCTGCCAAATTTGTATGGAAAATTATATGGACAAACCAATGATGCGAAATGGCTTCTTTGGGCATACCGAAAGCACCAAAAAAGTTTCAGCCGGATTAAAAAATACAAAAATTAAAATTAAAGAAAAAAGACCGATTCCGTAGAGAACTGCTCTATAGGAAACCCATAACGGATAGGTTGTTTTGAAAATTTGATCTAGAAATGTTGGCATCGAACTGTCAACGTAGGAATCTTGCAACAATAATTGTGTCAATATTTTCAAATATTTCAAAGAAAGGCGGTCTGAGAGGGTGAGGAAAAGCCCCACTAAATCGTCTCTATTTTGTTCTGCTGTTGGTAAAGCTGTTGCTTGACACATTTTCTTCGGAGCTGCGTATTGGCATTTAACCAAGAAAATTATTGTTCGATGCAGAACTCTAAATTAAATTTTAAAATTTCAATAATTTAAGTTACTTTGCGCCAGTTTGATATTTCCAAGATCTGCCCGTCCGACATTCGTCAGGGGTTGCTTGGTTAAATGGTCGATGACAGGCAAAAAGTTTCCTTAAACAAATAATTGGTTAAACTTTTTTTTATAAATGATGCCATCCCTACGGTGAATGAGTGCATTGCAATGTTACTTTCAGTTCAGTTGCTTCAAATCTACTCGATAGCCAGCCACCAGGTCAGTGAACCATAACCTCAAACTGTCATGCTTCCCAAAACTTTGATGTAGCTTTCACTGACTGTTTTTTACTTTCTTATTTTTGTAGAGTTGAAATGTAATTATTGTATTTTCTTCAAGTATTTTAACAGTTTTCACATACAAAAATAAGGCTCAAAATTCCCACAAAAACGCTTACCGCCGCGGCCTTCCGCTGGATGAACGTGTAATGGCGGCGCTCCTTCACCTCGGACAGGAACAGGTTCAGCAGCGGATTCTGCATGTACGGCTCGTTGTCGTACTTGTCCAGCCTGTCGCACGGCTTGTGCAACTTGGCCAGCCGCCGGCTCATCCCGAATTCGGATTAAATCCTGCCGGTTTTCAGTGACAAATCAGCACAAATTGATGGGATTGAAATTCGAACCTGCGAAACCGACTGTAGTTGGAAAATTTTCACTTTGTTTACCAACGAAAAACAGCGGCTACCCGGGTCAATGGTCGTCCCTGGTTACTACGATCACAGAGCGTCGGGGGAGCGTGGCCAGCTGAGACCACCTGTTTGATTTTGAACTTGACCTGGAGGAGAGCGTGCATGGCGAACATAACCTTGAAATTTGTTGGAAGGGGGAGAGCACGTGGTCGAACGAACTGTTGATATTTGTTGAGAATTTTGGAAGTTTGACGTGGAATTTTCGGAATATAGGTCAAGACGGAATAAAAGAAGCAATTATTTTTTCAATTCTTCAAGTGAGGCGGATAAGGTATCTCTTTATTTTCATTTTTTTCATGTGTAAGTCAGTTTCAAATACTATTCACATGTTTTGTTGTGTGAGTTATTTGTTCTGTTAAAGTTTGCCTACTCTTCATAACTGTTGAACCTATTCGCGGATTCTGCATTATTGATCTGGAAATAAAACGTGACCTGCTGCATGCTGGGGATAGTTACACAAAACTAGTTCTGGATCAGCCATTTCCTACACAGTGAAATCAGTGGAACCAATCAACGAGTCTTCAAATGTCTACCACTTCGAAGAGAGAGGGAAAGTTACTCCTACTTATAAATAGCATTTCTTCGTCATCCTAGTGGATAATCTGTAGTATAATCTGCGACAGTAATAAACATTTTATGACCCTCTCTCTTTCTGTTTTTTCTAATTAAATCGGTCTCTAATTTTCTTGCTCTCAGGAAGTTAAAAAAAGATAAAATGATAAGAATTTGCATAATCTCTACAAGGGTGTCAACTGATTCTTTTATTTTTGCAATAGTTTTTTTTTTATATCCTTTGCTTTCTAGTTATAATACAGACTTATGTACAAGATACTTTTTTGTAATCACTTTTAAAACGAATTTCTTGCGTTTTTTTTTGTGTTTGCATCAGGAAAAGGTATTTCTCTCTTTGATACGGTTGTTAGACATTGTTTTTCGTGCAATGTGCTGCATTTGCGGTGTGTATGTGTTCTTTTTTTTTGGGTGAAAGTATGTGAGAAAATGTGTTTGTTCGTTTTCAATCAACTTGTTACTACACAATGACTTATCGGCTTTCGTCTAAAACAACTCATCTCAACAAAGTCTTCTACCCACTGACGACGCGTGCTACTTGGAGAGGAACAATAATGGAAGGTGTCGCTCTCTATCGCGTGGTGGTGAACTTTGGGATGAACGTCAACAGGTTTAATTCTCGCGCGCCGCGGGAAGATCTGTGGCTACATCGGCTACATTTATTCACGATTTTTGTTGTTGCTAATGAGTGTGGCGTGTGTGTGTGTGAATGTGTGTGGAGTTTGTGTCTCGTAGAGATTCAAAAGGTTAGAATATTATTCTTATAGACTCGCGCGCGCAATTTGCATCATATAAAAGGGCATTTTTTTGTTGTTGCTGTGGATAGAGTTTGCTTTGCTTTTTCTTCTTATTTCATTTTTAAAGACTTACACGGAGATTTAGCGAGCCAGCTGAGGCTTTATTTTTATATAAATATCTTTTTTTGTTTTTCTTCTTAGAATGGATTTGTTTTTAACAGTAGTGAAATATGTGTTTCGACGAGTGTGATTTAGTGTGTGTTTGTTGTGTGATTGTGCTTTTGTTGCAGTGTACGTATGTGCCGAAAAATGTGTGTGTTTGAAGCGATTGATATTGAAGATTTACAAATCAAAGTTTAATAATATGAAACTCTCTCGTATATAGGTTGCTCATGCAAATTGGTGTCATGGTGTCGATTTTTGAAAAAAAAATTAACTTGGAAAAGTCAAAGAAAATCAGAACATTTTTAAGCAAGGTTGTCACCTCGAGAAAACCGAACAAGTCGGGAATTTGATTCCACCGGGAAAAAATTCGGGAATTCGACCGTCAAACTTGGAAAACCATATTAGATTAGTTAAAAATATCATCATTTCTTAAACTAATTTAATTTGCGTTTTTGTTCTTTTTTCTTTATATAAGTTTGTTATTTTAATTTTTCTAAACGCAAAAAATTTGCTAAAATTTTGTTTGACATTGTGTAATAGACCAGGCCTGAGCTGTAGGTTAGTCGAGGTCAGTCGTAGACTAACAAGTTCTTTAACAAAAATGTCGCCCTCCTTCAACAATTTGGCGCCCTCAGCAGGCTCCAAGAGAAACTTTGTATTTTGCAAATTTTGCCAAGCTGCCTCCATGAAAAACATATAGCGCCCTCAGGAGCCCCAAGGTGCCCAGAATGCCATTTTCTGCAAATTATTAAAAAAGAGCCTCAGGAAGAAATAGACTAACGCTACATGGCTTTGAATTAATGTTTGTTGGGTATTCAATGATATCTCTGATATCTGTTTTCCAATCAAATTTGTAGGATATTTTTTGTTAAATTTACGCAAACATATGATTTTTAAAATCTTATAGAGCAATTCCCATGTCAAATAGGGTCTCGATTGTACCCGACCTTCTCTGACATCAATGAAACCATAGACAAACAGACGTAAATCATTGAACAAATTTAACGAAAATCCATCAATCACAAAAAAATGGAAAAAGGTTAGCTAGTAGCTCGATCTGGTGGCCAATACTAGCATTAAGCATCACTGTATATGAGAATTGGTTAGTGTGTGAGTGAACGCGGTCACTCTTGTTGTAGTGAGAGGAGGGAGATTTGTTTACTAACATTTACATTTGTTTACCAACATGTGAGAAGAATGCAAGAAGTTCAAATTCTTAACTCACGCAGACGGTCCACGTCCGCGTCCGATTGCGGCCATGCACGAAGGCCGGATTTGAGAACCACGACGGAGTCAAGATTCTCGCGGTCTCTTGCGTGCTCGAGGTTGGCGAGGCGATTCCGGTGGACACTGCATTGCCTAACCCATTAACCTGGTCAAGTTGGGGTACACCATCTATAATGCAGACCAAATTCAGTTTCTAATTGCATTCATTCAAGATCTAGTTGAAATTTACCAACGCCGACAGACGAAATAACAAAATCAGCTGAATGGGACGGCGTCTCGTTGTTGGAATTGCCTAAGAATCTTCCGATGTTCAGAACACCGGAATCGTTACTCGTAGCTTCCGGCATTTCTTCGTTCAGTGGCTCGTGTCGGTCTAGCAGTAGACTTCCGCAGTTCGCATCCGGCATATCTTCATCCTGTAGCTCGTGTTTTGTGATAAAACTTTCCAACCAATCCGGCGTCTCTTCTTCTAACGGTTCGGCCGGGAAGGATTGAGGATTGTCTAAATGCTCAACAGACCATTCAGCGGAATCCACACCTGGAGTCGGGTCCGGATCCAAAAATTCCACCGACCAATCTTCTCCAAACTGGTCCATCCTCACACTCAAGTAGCAGCAGAAAAAAAAAACAAAAATTTTGGCGCGCTAGCTTTAAACGTCATTTGAAAGTGTGCCTTGATTGCAGCGCCATCCTATTCTGGTGGATAATCCGAGAACTAAGTTTGAATTCAAATCAGCCGTTATATTCCTGATTGATGGAATTAAAAAGAGATTTACGTCTGTTTGTCTGTGATGAAACTTTGTGGACATGTTATCCTACGCTTATATATCCCATCAAACCGGGGTGACTTTAATAGGATTTCAATTAGTTTTTTGGAATATTTTCCAACGGGTAAGGTTTTTCTCAAGATTATTATTTTCAAAACATGTACTGGGGTAGGCCACACAAAGTCCATGCACTATTTTGGAAAAAAAGTTTTTTCAATAGTGTTTCGAAAAATAATTACGTGAAAAATTCTTAGTTTAAATTTCGGGGTGACTTTGATAGTTATAGTTTTTCTTGTTAAAATAATATTAAGATATTTAAACTTTATTTGTACGTTAAATGTACCATCACTAAAGTAGCTGACACAATTTTTAAGAAAAAAATCAACGTTTATATTTAGTTAAGCAAGTTTACAATTATTTATTAACAATATACATACAAATTTTAGGTAAAATTGCTAAAAAGTCGGAATTTCGCCTGAAACTAGCTTTGTTTATAAAATTATCAATTTATATTTCCTTTTATACTGAATTCGAAGCACGAGTCACAAAGTTTTCACATTTTACATGAAATTTGTTAAACTGAAATTGCCAATAAATTTGGAAATTGGGCTGGAAGAAGAAATAGTTTTTTTCTTTTCTTCTTCTTCCCTCTCACCCATATATATTCCAAAATTTTAAGGAAGGGGGGAGGGGGGGGGGGGCTTTAGCCCGAAGCTCACCCCCCTGGCTACGGGCCTGATGGTATCAAAACGTGGTCAAATTAGGATATTAGACGGGCTCTCCGAAAAAAATACACTGAAAGAGAAAAACACGTTACAAAACATTTTACAAAACCACTAATTTACCTAAACAGGATTTTTCAAAAATGGTCCAACCGTCAAAATTTTCAAAACCCAATCACGGGAATTGATGTTCTAGACAATTTTACATAATAGTCTCCATTGTCCGAAATCCAATCCTTGTGAAGATACAGCGGTTTGAGTGACTATATTAACAAGGTGCAAAAAGAAGATTTTTACAGCACGAGTCGTACATTTATTCAACGAGGTTCACCGAGTTGGATAAATACGACGAGTGCTGAAAAAAACAAGTTTTACAACGAGTTCCATACAACATGTTTTGCAATTCCGAAAAACACCCTTTAAACGGAAATATAATTTAAATGTTAATTTATTTAGCATGAGCATGAGCATGAGCATGAGAGACCACCCATGGTTGTCCTTCTCCGTTGCTGAACAGAACCGTAATATCCTTTCAGCACTACTGATCATAGGCTTCGACTATCAAGTGGTTTTTCCCTTATCAACAGCATGTATGAATGCGCTGAAAAGATTAAACACCATGATTGCCAAAACAAGATCAGTTGCGAATAGGTAACAGTCATTGGCCACCAACGGCGCCCGCCATGTCAGTTTGTAGATCTCGATTTTAAGGGACGGGAATGTTAGTTAGCGCAGGTTGCTACTAGGGCAGCTGATTTACTCTGTGCTTACACCCCACGAGCGCCAGGAACCTGAAAACTTGTTAGTAGGATAGGGTGTTTGGTCAGGATTCATCATAGAAGATGATGATGCGACCCAAAATCATAGTGCTTGTTGAAAGGTATTATATTTTATTCTCAAGGCAAACAATCGGATGCTGCGGATGAGACATTTCCCGTTTAACTGTTGTTAATTTTTTAATGAAATGGTTTAATCTTAGACAGCCGGCTGTGGAAAGATAAAACCAAATAATATTTATTTATAAAATGAGGTGTTAAACGCAATGCTGCAATGATAGCGTAGTCTGATTTTTAATTATATAATCATTTAGTTCATGAATTTGTTACGGAATAGACGCGACGAACTCAACCATCAAGTGTCTTCCGATCTTCTTTCTGTTAGCTAGATAAGGTATTGATTTTCGTTGCCTCTCGAGCTACGATGCTATAGAGAGGACTTAACACACAAACAACCGACGTCGAGCCCTCCGAGCTACGGAGCTATGGGAAGGTCTTTTCAACACAAGTATAATTTAAATGTTAATTTATTTAGGCCATTAACTGTTTCAATCATAACAATGTTGTAAAGTCTTATTTTTCGGTATAAACAAGATAAATGCAAATTGAAATAGTAAAAATGAAACAAGAAAAACATAAAAACAAGAGAAGTAAAGTTTTCCGTAGAACAAAAGTTGCTCAAAATGACGGGAACACAAAAATCTTGGAAAAATAAATTTGTGCAGTAGATGGTTAAGCACGATCCGTATTACGGATTGTACTTTTTCATATGGAACTGCAGAATAATTATTGGAATTTGAATCGGCACCATGTAGAATTTTGACATATGTATTATTTAGTTAGCAAATAAAACAAAATTTTTGAGCATCATATGAATTTACCTTTTTTTACAGTTTGTTATCTTTAAATAAGCGGATTTTTTCATCATTTCTGACTAATGATGACAAAAAGAAATAAAATTTTCCGTGCATCGCGTGTGTTTCCATGTGTTTAGTTTGTTTTTGTGTTTTATTCTGTCCTTGAATCATAATGCCCACACAGGTTTTTTGTAGGAATCGAGTTTTAGTAAACTAGAAATAACCAACAATTTGTGGATACACAGATAGAAGAGGGAGGAAGAAGGATGGGGAGGAGGACACAGGACGCAATAGACAAATATTTCTTCTAAAGGCCACTTTTTTGTCAATCAGCCAAACATTACGCTGCTGCTTTTCTGCTTCTATTCTGTATTTTTTTTAAATGTTATGCAACTTTTTTTTATTTCGCTCACTTTCTCTCGCGTTAACACACCGTTAGTAGTGATGTAAACAAATTTGTTTTTATTTCAGCACTCTCTCACTCGTTCGCAACACTTGTTCAGTCGTTCCTTACTGCGCTTTCCTCAGAATGTTAATTTCGTCTTTAAAAAAAATCAATCAATGTAGATAATTAACACGTTTTACTGTTCAGTTGTCCTTGCTTTCTTTGTTTTCCGTTTTGCGAGAAAAAAATAATTAAACTCTCTTTCTTGTTTGTTTCGGTTATCACATTTAAGTATAGTTCATTCCGTTTTCCTTTTTTTTTCAGAAGGGAAGGGTAAATTAGATTCAACTTATGTTAACTCTCTCTGCTTGCTTCTCTGCTCAGACTCGTTCCAGATTCCGTTCACACGCAATGTTAGCTGATTTGTTCATGTTTTTTTTTTTTACTTTTGTTGTTGTTAGATTTGTTCAACGATTTGTGTGTCTAAATTTGCAATTGATTATCGATATTGTCTCTCTCATATGTGCACTTTTACGACTGTTTTCTTTTTTTGTTTGTTATTGGTTTTGTTATCTTTTGTTTTCGGATAAAATTATTCAACTGAAAAGTAAAATTTATGATTATGAAATATGATGACGATGATGATGATGATGATGGGGGGAGGACACGAAAGCAACCCAAAAAGAGTGCGGTGAACGACGATGATTTGAACGAAACGAAAACATGGCGGAAATCAAGACTCAATGGGACGACGGGGTGTGCGAATGAGAGGGCAAAACGAACAAAACTGAAGGCGAAAAACCAATGCTTTGTTGTGATTTTTAGAGGGGGGTTTCCTCTCTCTCTTCTTTCGCTCTCACTCCACTGAAATACTCTAGTTTCTTTCGATTTAATGGCATAGCCAACAACAACAATATATGTTAATATATTTTTTCCTTTATTTTTATTTTTCTTTTTTGTATTAAATATATAGACCTCGTGTTCTCTTCTACTTGTTTTTTTTTCTTCTTTTTGTTTTTCTCTTTTAATGTATCAATTGCAGCAACAATTTTCTCTCTTTTTTTCCTTCTTCATTTGTTTTATATTATGCTTTAATTCATTAAGTTTACTATTCTTTCATTAAGATTTCTAGGGTTTGTTTTTTCTTCTTCTTGCATTTAACCTTGTTTGTTCTGCTGTTGCGCGCAAACAGAGCGCGCGCGCGCTCGCGGGGGTGCGACTTTTCCTATTAAGGGTTTGCTTATTTGTGTTGGTTGGTTCCGCAATAATTCTGACCATTGTTTTACTGTTGTTGTGGTGTGTGTTGTTTGTGAGTTTTGTGTACGTTCTCTGGTATTGGTTGGGGGGAAAACTACGCTAACTGAAAGACGCTACCTTACAAAGTTATAGAAACAGCCAAAAGGTGAAAAAATCAGGTGGGAAACAATAGCTACAAACTAGATCAACAAAGAAATAAAAAAGAAAGGGTGTTAACAGTTAACTAGAAAAATGAAAGGAAACTAATGCAAAAAGAACACAGTTCTATTACGTTCGCAAAAGGTTCGGAGCTGGTCTGGGACGGATCTGGTACATTTCGCCGAATGGAGTTTCGTCAAATTGCAAATTAGAATGAAAATAAATGTTTTTGTATTGTTCATTATTTTTAACAGACTATAATGAAAGTTTATCTTTAATTTAGAGAATAAATGACAAAAGTACAAAATTTAATGACAAAAAAAAAGAACAAAATCTGGAGCAACATTTAAAAGGGTCGGTACGACATTGCTCTTACGGCCTTTCTTCCCATTTAAACACGTGTTAAATGTTGTTACAGAAATGCTTACTCGATGCTCAAATAAATTATTATTAAAAAATTATAAAGATCTGCTCATATTAGGAAGAATAAATAAACCGATAGTATTTTTTTATGCAGGTTTTCAATTTTTAAACAAGCATAAGATCGACCAATCATTTTTCATTTTTTTAAATTCAAGATGCTTCGAATTGCTTAAAACCAATATTGTTGAACTTTTAAGGAGACAAGTCCGGGATGTAAATCCAATAACAGGTCAAATTATGAGCCAAATCCGGACCTGTCCCTAAAATTTTATAAAGACTGTTTCAAACAATCAAAGTTTACGCATTTTCAATTTTTAAGGTGAGAAAAACACAAAATGTTGGCCTTTTGAGCGTTGAAGGGCTTATTTATTTGATAAAATCAATCCCATTGATAATTAATTTTGCAACAAAGATTCTTCAAAGAACAATCAACAACGAAAGAATGCGAAAAAATAGATAAAAGAATAAATTTGCAAGAATCTCGTTTGAGGCTTAATTAAAAAAAATCTGAAAAGAATAAAAAAACCAAATATCATGTTGAAACCTGTTAAAACTCACAAAATTATGCAAAAAATAATTTCTAAAAAAGTTAAAAAAAAACTGTTTGTTTTGAAACATAACTCTTTCTCAGAGAAATTCTTTTAAAACCCTAAATTATTTTTCAAATTACTGATCATGTTTGTTTAAAAATAAAGAAAAAACAAAACTAAAATCATTTTTTTTAAAGAACGGTTTTTGTTTGAAAGAATGCAAAAAATATTAAAAATTATTGCGAAAAAATAAAAAAAAATGTAAAAAGGCTGTTCATGTTAAAAAAGGAGATTAATCATAGAAATACATTTTAAAAATTCAATGATCTTTGAACATCTGTTAATATTCTGTGAATTTTAGTACAAAAATAGTAGTTTATGCAACAAGTTGCAGAAAGAAGATTTTTTCAGCACGAGTCGTACATTACGGCGATTTTCAGCGACGAGTGCTGAAAAAATCAAGTTTTGCAACGAGTTGCTTACAACATTTTTTTTTGCAATTCCGAAAAACGCTTCTCGAATGGAATTTTATGTCAAACATACATGTGTTTAGTAAATTCACCGTACAAAACAAAAAAAATATTTAAAAATGTTACTTTTCGATAATAGTGTTGAAAAGTTCAACTTTTCAGCACCCATTTCAGTGCTGAAAAGTAGAACTTTTTAGCACTGGTATTGAAAGGTATTAATTTTCCTTTCTGTTATTTTTGGAAGGGAAAAGTAGGCCGTTTCGTTTCTCCAGAAGGACAAGAAAAGTTGACAGTTTTACAGCGGAATTGCAAAAAAGGCATTTTCAGCATCCATTTGAGTGCTGAAAGTTCAACTTTTCAGGTTTGAACTTTTGATGGTTCAGACTAATCTTGTCGGCAAATACCATTCGAGTGGGGAAACAAATACAGGTCAAACGATGTTTTCCGGAATAACAAAAAAGTTGGGTTCAACTTGTTTCAAAACTTGATTTTTTCGGCACCTGTGGTAAAACTTGTGCTGAAAAACTCTTTATTTTGTAACTTAACTAATGTATTTAAATAGTTTTATTTTAGTTTGGCCTTTGTCAACAATTCCTTCCCAAAATACACATCATCAAATTGTTATTTATGAACGGCCAGCTGCCCGACTAATCAAAGTTGCAAAATGTAATCTTTGACCACAAGGAAGGCTAGTACAAAGTTTAAGCCAATGTAAAAATATAAATTAAATGAATGTCTCGTTTCAGAGCAAATTGCTCTTCTATACGATTATTTCATATATCAATTTAAAAACTAAGTTCGAAAATCTATTTTCTTTTTCATTTCGACGAAATGACCCTCGGCGAAACGTCCCAACACCCGGGCAAAGGACCAAGCTCTGCTCAGATTCGCGTTTGCGAAAAAGGACGCGCACAGTTCAGGAGAAAGAAGGTTGGGAATATCACGTTTTGTTTTTATCGTTTCCTGGCTGGCGCTAACGGGGGGGACTCTAAACTTCTAGCTCGCTCTATTCTTCGCGCGCTTTCAGGATTGGTTGGTTCGTTTGCATCCTGTTTTTTTCTCCTCTTCTTCTAAAACTAATCAAAAGGAAACTTTTTTTTTGCTTTCTCGATTTTTTGCTTTCTTTTGCTGCTAGCGCGCGCGCTTCTTTCAAGGTGGAAAATTTGCTCGCGACCGCGCTCCGCAAAAAAACTAAATAAACAACGATAATAATTATTAATTTAAAAATAATAATAGTAGTAGTAGTAATAGTAAAACATAGCTACTGAATCACAATTTAATTCTATCAAAAAAAAATAAACGAAAAAAAAACACTTTTTTCATTCTCGCGTGAGTTCACAACACGTTTACTGTCGTCGCTGCTGTGTGAGTGTGAAGTGAGGGGTTTCGCGGCCAGGACGCAGCGTCGTCGCCGGTTCCGGTTCCGACTCAATTGGAATTGGATTCTACGCCGCCGGTTGGAACTAGCGCGCGCACGCGCGCTGGCCGCATTGAACCTGTGTGTTTGTGTGTGCTATTGTTACCAGAGTGTTTTTTGCCTAGTGTTTGTTGGTTGTTCTAGCTTGTTACGAGCTCTCCCTTCTTTTGTTCGATTCTTGTAGTACAACTTTGTGTGTTTCTGCCACCACGATCTTCTCTCCCGTTCAGAGGGGCAGCAAGAGGGAAACGGGGAGATGTAGGAGGAGGGGAGGAGGATAAATCACATTTTGGTCAGAGATTGGTTTGGAGCGGTGGCAGCGCTGCCCCACAACACGCAGCCCCGCCCAGCAGGAACACGGTCCCGGCCCCGGCGCCCACACTAGCCGTCCAGCGTATCCACTATGCCGTCGTCTGGGTGTTGCTGCTCTGCTGCTGTGTCGCCGTACTTCCGGCCGCTCCGCTGCTGCTGCTGTACCCAACGCCACACCCAATCATTCCGACACTGCCGGTGCTGCTCCCGGTACTGCCCGTTCCCCCGGGACCGCACGTCTGCATCATTTGTTCTTTGTTACTACTAGTAGCGTTACTATGACTATTATTTACACTGCCCGATTCTAGCGGCTGCTTGCAGATCGGTTGCGCCGTCGCATCGCCGTCGATGAACGTGCTGCTGCTGCTATTATTGTTCTCCACCAGCATCCGCTCGGTCGCCGCATCTGTCCGCAGCAGGCACGAGTCGGACGCGGTCGTCGAGGTCGCGGAACCGCTGTCGGTCGTCGTCGTCGTTGTGGCTATTGCCGCGCAACTGCTGCTGCTGATGCTGCTGCTGTTAGGCTGCTGCTGGTTGGTGCTCGCGGAGCTTGTGGTGGTTGTGGTGTTGGTGGTGCTCGACGACGACGACGAGGACGTCGCACCGGAAGGTACTGGATCGTCGGTTAGGCGTAGGGCGATCTCCAGGTCACGCAACACTTCCGTCTCTTTGGGTTCTATAAGGTTGAAACGCCTGGAATGGAAAGGGGGAAATGTATGAGATAAGAGCGGAAACTTGCAACAGAGACCACAAAAGACCCGGGGGTCGTGAAAGTGGATGGTATGATTTTTTGATGAGATAAGATATCTTAACAAACTTTCAAAATATATAAAAATATGAGTGGAAAGAATATCTTGTTGACAAAGCTAAAGTAGCCAAAAGTAATTCATTTCCGATATATGTTAGGTCAGGGGTGCTCAAAGTTTTTGAATGGCGGGCCAAATTTGAAGTTCAGATAAGCTTGCGGGCCAAATGTGAAAATGGCAGACTTGAGAAATAAAAATTATTTCAATCCGTGTTTCAATCTATAAAATCAGTTGATTTTTTTTGCAATTTCATTTAGTTTTCTAAAATTTTCGTCATTAAAGTTATAGGAACAGAAAAGATTTTTTTCGACTGATTCTTTGAAAAAAGCCTTCAATCCAATTGGATCAAATTTAAAAAATATTATTCGAAGGTTCAAAAAATTTCAGCCAATATTAGCCGTTATGACTTTTGAATTATTAAGGGAAACTTTTTTTCTTTGCTATCGCTACAGTTTTCTACTTTGTCAAATTTGAACGTTTCATAACTCATTTCTTAAAATGGTTGATCGAAATTGGCCCAAAAAATCAGGGGGGCAAAAAAAATATTTTTACAATAAACTTCGAAATTTCAATGAAAATTCAAGTGCAACCCCCTGAAATCAAATTAAAATACATTGTCCTGCGTTAAAAATCATTTTTAGCATGTTTGGGTTTATTAAAAAACCTTAAGATTTTTTTGAAAATTTTCGATGCAAAATCTTTTTTTTCGATACAATTTTTGTTTTTGACAGATCTTAGATTTTTTGAAAACTTATGATTGCAAAACAACTGAACTAGTGTAAAATGCATTTTAAAACACTTTTTTTTATTTAAATGTGAAGACTATGGTTTGTTATTAAAATTTTTATTTTTTTTTATTTTTTTGCCCCCCCCTCCCCCCTCTTGACCTCGGCCAGGGCCGAGGGACAAAAACTTTTTTAAATATTTGCATCGGCCTTATTTAAACAACATGTTTGGAACAAAGTAGGTATGTCTAAATTATTCGTTTTATATTAACAACAAATAAAAAGGTTCGCAAAAAGCTTTAACCAAACCTTAATTTGTAAAAAAAACAAAATCACTTTGCAGATGATTCAAAGGGCCATTTTACTTGATCATTCAAAACGGGTCCGCGGGCCACAAAAAATCACCTCGCGGGCCATACTTTGGTCGGCCCTGTGTTAGGTTCATGTTCAATTTCCTCCCCTGTAACACCTATCACCTGCTGCCTATCCGGTCCGAGTCACTAACTCTGCACTGCTCCAGCAATTAGTTTCAAACAACTTTGTTATGTTTGCATTGTAAATTCACTTTTGCCATCTTTACCTAAACTTGCTATCTGGGCTTGAATTTCAGTTTTTTTAAGCAAACGAAAAGGAAAAACTTCAAACTACAATCTGTAAATTTATAATTGTTTTTTTTTAGTATATTTGACAATCGTGAGAAGGGTTTTATCTGGGTACTGAAAAGTGGTTCGCAAAACGGCCTCAATTTTGAACTTTCAATGTGGAATCAATTTACTGTTCGCCAAAAGCACAGAGTATTGCTATCGATAATTAAAAATTATTTTTTCGCAAGCATGAATAAGTAAAAAACTAGACAAAATAAAACACATACCACTGATTATAAAACAGCTCATTTATCAGTAAGAAAAAAGTCATGTTTGTGCTTGAACAGCCTCCTACTTTGTAGATGTAAACAAAGTGGGATCATTCGAAAATCACGTTACGCATTCTGTCTGTTCATCACCTAGGGTTTAATCAACATTGTTTTCATTTAGCTCAAACTTTTTGGGTCATTGTCTCTATACGAAAATAGCAAATAAGGCGATAATTTGTATCTTTTGAAGGAATTTTCTGATTGGCAAAAAAATCTCTATCCCATTTGACAAGTAGCAATAATAGGGCCCATTTCTATTATCGGCTTATCGGAACTTCGATCACGAATTACAGCTTTCAATAAGTCTAGAGTTTTTTTTTTTGTTTGAAAAAGTCCAATAAACAAAATTTCCATTTTTTTGTTTTTTGGGTGTTTTTAAACCGCCTTGAGTCAGGAGTCCAAAAAGCAGCCCCAGAAGCGTTTTGCCTATTTCAAAGTACTAAATAGTTCATATCTGGAGCAACATTTGAAAAAGGCGCAAAAGCATTTTGTCAGTTGGAACTACTTTGCAAATTCCGAGAAAACAGATAATTATTCAATAAAATCCGCAGTGTTAAAAGGTAGCTGGAGAGTCAGTTATTATTTTACATTTCGAGTTTTTTTTTGAAAAAGGTTACTTTTTGTCTTGGAATTTGCAAAACCGCTTAAAGACCATCCATAAATCTCAAACATCCCTTCCCCTCTCGTGGACAATTATCAACACAAAAAAAACTTTATTTAATGGAGCGCGGGCTATCGCCACGTGGTTTATGGTTGGCCCCTAAAGCGCCTTTCTCATGTTGTTCTAGAAATAAAAGTGACGAATTAACTCTCTATTGTTGATGTGTTTGAAAATGTTTTTAAAATAAACTGCAACAGTGACGAAAATTTTGAGCCAAAAAATTTGCGCCCGAGTTATGATTTTTTGAAAAAAAAAAATGTTGTTTGGAAATAAAGAAATTTCATCCTTTTTTTTAAGCAGTTTTTTTCTGAAAAAATGCATTTTTTTAAATAAAATCATATCTCGGCTTAAAAATTGCGAATCAAAAAAATATATAACGAGAATGGTTTTGGGATTGATTTTTGGTAAAAAAAAGTTAATTTAGAAATCAGCAAAATTTTTCCGTGCATTTATTTGTTTTAATAGGAAGCGCTTTTTTATTTAGTTACATTAAAATGTGGATTTTTGAATACATTAATACTTAAATAATCGAAAATCGCTAAATTTCAAAGGAATTTTCTGATCGTCTTCGAAGGACTATTGAGAAAGAAATGGGGCACAAAAAATCTGCTTTTTAACTTTTTTCACAATAAATCAATTTTCCAAAATACGTAATTTTTTAATTTTTGAAATTTTGTGATTTGTTTAAGGGGACTTTTAAAACATAGAGAAGTATGGAGAAAAAAGTTGGCACCGAGTTATGTTTTTTTGAAAAAAAAGTGTTTTTTTTTTAATATATATTTTTAACAAATTTACAATTTACAAGTGCACCGTGTTCAAGATATAGCAGCTTAAAGTTTAATTTTAGCAGAAAAAAAACGTTTTTTATTTGTTCAAATAGTATCCTTGATTGTCCACAATCCTGAAAATGTTTTTTCGAAGAGTTCACTAAATTTCCGTTCAAATTTTAGTTTTTTAACGGTGCACATCAACCAGAGCTTTTGCACCCAGATTTTTGTTACAGACATTTTAGTAAGTTTGACTTATTTGACAATCGCGTTATTGCAGGATTGGGTCCGTAAGTTTGACAATTTTGGAATAAGAAGACAATAACTTCCTTCGTTGCTGTGCACCCTTAAACCTTATTAAAACATTCCCACATTGTTTATAGACATTATTTAATGGTTCAATTATCATTGTTAAAAAAATATGTAACACTAGTGAAATTTTAGGAACTTTTTGAAAAAAATATTTTGAAATTTTCAAATCAATGGGCATAATGTGGACAGTTATGGGCACTATTTTAAAAATGCGAAAACCTTTAGTGGCTATATCTTGAAAACGGTGCATTTAATCAAAACATCTGTAGAGTATTTTTCGATTGCAAATTTGATTTTACATTAGAAATTAAAAAATGAATAAAACTTTTTTTTCAAAAATCATTAATCGGCAGACATTTGTTGGCCATATTCCTCTATAGCTCAAAAGAACCGGTTTTTTATTCCTCTAAAACATATAAAAACAAATCAAAAAATTTAAAAATACACATTTCGAGAAATTATTTTTTTGTAAATAGAAGGTAATTTTAAAATCCTCAAAAAATCATGTGCATATTTTTCTGAATAGTCTTCATCAATACCTTAAACCAGGCCTGCCCAACGTACGGCCCGCGGGCCGGATTTGGCCCGTGAAGCCATTTCATCCGGCCCGCGACGGGTTTTCAAAATAGTTCTATGACCGGCCCTTAAGGCTGTTCATGAAATATTACATATGTAAATTGATTGTCTGCATTTAAAAAAAGCTTGAGATCAAATTTGAACATATTATAAAATTATTCTTCATGTTTGAGTTTAATTCTTATAATTTCTATACTGATATTTTAAAACTGAAAAATGGTGCTAGAAAACAAAATTATCCATTTCGTAGAATTGTGAAATTTATTGAAAAACATGGATTTTTGTCTAGAAATTTACAAAAAGACACTAAATTTAAATATCTTTCAGTTTTATCTCTGTTTACTTCAAATAGATTTTTTTTATATTTCATATTTTTTGTTAATAAATAGTTAAGCAAAAACTAAAGTATATTTCCAGAACAACTTTTCAGTGATAAAGATAAAAAAAAACTATAAAAAGCAAATTATTCATACCGAAAATAGATCGCTGCATATATTTAAAAATAATAAAAATTGAATTTAGAAATTCGGGTGCAAAAAATATATTTTTTCATAAACTTTGAATTTTGAAGAATAACGAATTAATAATTTAGTATATATTTTTTCATTTTTTTAAATATTGTATGTGTTTAAAATCACAATAACACAAAAAGTTTTTTTTTGCAATGACTTTTGAAACTTGAATGTTTTTTTTTTTCAATAAAAAAATAAATCGAGGGTTTTAATTACAATCGTCAAAACAATAATTTAACAATTTTAAACAAACAAAAAAATAAAATAAGTCAACCAAACAAATTTTTGAAAGTCATCTGTGTATTTCATTCTTAATAGCAAGATATATGAATCTTTTTTGCAACACTAGTTCTTTTATTTATTTATTTTTAATGAACCCAATCATAACAAAAACATGAAAAAATGTGTTTATTTTTTCAACTTTTATCGAATATTAGTTCCGGCCCGCCACTGCTCCAGAAAAATAAGATCTGGCCCGCAGGGCCAAAAGGTTGGGCACCCCTGCTTCAACTTTGCCGAAGACACAAAATCGATCAGAAAAATTCTTTCAAAAGTTAAAATTTGTCGAGTATTATTATTATTCCAAAATTGTATGGAGCCTTTTATGGGTGAACCAATGACACAAAATGGCTTATTTGGTCATAGGAAAGAACCCCACAATGTTTGGGCCGAATAAAAGAAATAAAAAATAAAAATGCTCTAAATAGGCCTTTTTTGGGTTAACATGGTAGAAGATTATGTTGGAGTAGAGCGTCTAATTTCCCGTCGCGGGAACAAATTCCCCGGGAATTCCCGTAAAAAAATATTTCCCGTTTCCCGTGAAATTTATAAATTTCCCGGGAATTCCCGGAATTCAAACGGAAGTATACATTTTCTTAATTTTTTGGATCCATTTTTTTTCAAAATGCTCCAGAAAAAGTTAAGAAACTCAATTACTATCAAGATTTATTTCTGATAATATTAGTTTCTGAAGAAACTGGAAATAGACCTTGCTAAATGAAAATAAACATTTACAATCCAGGTAAACTTTTCAAAGAATAATTGGATATAGTATAAATAATATTTAAATCCATTAACGCCAAAGCAAAATTGAGATTTTTTACGTTTTTGTTTATTGATTAAATTTTATGATTTAATTAGATAAAAATTGAATTACTATCATAAAATATTTCAAATATGTTTTTGCAAGAAGAATTACTTCAATTCGTTCAAAAAATTTCAATTTAAAGTAAAAGTATTATGGAGCACTGTTGCAACAACGGGTGTTAGAAGGTTTAACATAAAAAAAAATCGAAGAGTGGTACTGGGATGATGACAATTTATCGTATAATTTGAATCATGTTTCCGTTCTATGAAAAAACGTTCAACAGAAGTCAATTATAAACCTGAAAACCAAATGTTAAAAACCGTTAAAAAATCATTGAAAAACTACTTTGTATTGATTAAGAGGTGCCTGAAAAATGCAAAAATTGTTTGAAAACTTGCTCCAAATATCTGAAAAAATTGAGTTGTTTAAAAAAAACAAAAGCGAGAAGTTAGATTTTTAAGGAAAAACTAACAAGCTTAACCATTTTGTTCAAGAGCTGAAACCAGTATTACTCGGTTTAGAAAAGTTATATGTTATGAAAAAAATAATTTTTGAATGATTTTATTCGTGTGCCAAACCATACTCTCACAAACTGGTCACAGAGGCAAGTTTTAAAGAAATTTTAAGATTGTGGAGTATGGATTCATTTTACAAAACACTTTGATGAAAAAATACTTCTCAGCAAAAAATACCAGAAATCATTTTTTGATTTATTGTACGATTTGATTTTATCAAATTAGAAAAATATACATTTTCTTGTAGTTGTATGAATTTTTTATGCAGTCAAGCAATTAGTTGATCTTTACACTTATTTTAAACATTTAAACAAGTCCCTGTCCTATTCAATTTATATGCAAAATATGATTCAGCACCAAAAATTAGAACAATTTTCAATAAATTTAAAATTTCCCGGGATTTCCCGGGAAATTGGTTGAAAATTTCCCGTTTCCCGGGAAATTTGTAACCCCGGGAAATTGGACGCACTAAGTTGGAGGATAAAATGCAAAAAAAAATCGTCGAAATCGGCTAGAAATTATCCGCAAGTGTTATCGACAGTAATGTGTATAGAAATGATTCGCACAAAAATTTTATTTTAATAAAGGATGTTAATCTTACCTGTGCAGCGCGGTCAGATGGGCGAAGGTGAGGTTGAGGTGCGCGTGCAGCCCGAGCAGGGCGACCTCGCGGAAGTGGGCCGCGTACAGGTGCGCGATCACATGGAACAGTAAACGTAAAATTTTTCTAGCAATACTCTCGAACGAACTAGGAAACTCATTGGCATATTTGGTGGGGAATATCGACTCGTCGCTGACCGTCTTCTGGGTGAACGTCATCACGTAGTCGATGTACTGGGGGGCGGCGACGCGCGTCTTCTTGCCCTTCTCGTCGAACCACAGATACATTCTGGAAAGAAAGGGGAAATGAGAACAAATGTGCGATTAGATTTTATGCCGACAGTTCAAACCGCCGTTATCTGGAGTATTTTGCAAATTTCGACACCCCCCTCCCAGGCTTAGTTTAATTGCTAAGCTGTTATGCGTATATATTTTCAAATAAGGCTTTGTTCAGTTTAGTTTAGTCTTGAAAAAGGGGGGCGTATTAAGACACCATCAAGACAAAGTGCTACTCGAGTTGATCCCCGACAAATGAGAGCAAGTGGATTATTTGGTTACCATCTTTGGGAGGGTGGTTTTTATCAAAATGGGGGTTTTGGCTTTGTTTTGACTTTGGAGAATAAAGGTCTGGACAGCGATGATGATGTCAACTCTACACACTGACACTGGAAGAAGTCAAAAACAAGAAGTCGTAAATTTGATTTAGAGAAGTAATTTGAGTGTTTTTATTATGTTTATCTGTTTTCGAAGCCAGAAGACAGTTCACAAATTATACTTGTTTCAATCATCAATTCCGCAAACATGGCCATCTCGCTCGCTCCGCCCATTACGGTCCTCAAAGGCTAGTCCGCATCAACCGCACCGCTAACATTCTGGTAAAGGGCACTAAAAATCTCCGCGTCCAATAAGTCGCATTTTACGAGCATGCCACTCATCACATAAACTATAAAGCAGCCAGCAGTACACTATAGGTAGGTACTCCCTGCACAAAGCCACCCCAAACGCGCTATGAAATGCCAAATATGAGTCATCGTAGTTCTGCACCACTTCAACCCGCCAACCGAACCGAAAGCCACGTGATCGTTCAGTTGCACAATTAAATCGAACCGTTTCGCCTTAGTGGTTCTCCGGCGACTTTCTCGACGCGGTCTACGACTTTGTTCGCGAAAGAGAGAGAGAGAGAAAAAAAAAAACGAATAAAATTAATGCAATTTCTCGCGATTAATATGGAAATCCTTAATAAATTTTTCATGACTCACGACGATTCACGGTGGTGGCGAGTGATGGTGGAGCGCAAAAGAAGGCAACTGTTAAGTGTCTTTTGGCACGCAGGATGAGGTGGAGGTGTGTGGTTGAGGGTGGAAGTAGAGTTGAAGTAGGATTAAGCTTAAGCCTATCATAGGTCTTCGTCAGGTAATGCGGTTCAGAAGATTTATGGCACTGTTGGCATTATCAAGAGCAAACGTATTTAAATTAGAAAATATTGATCCAAATTGTAATTAATAGTTTAAAAAAATCTACCTTTATTCAATTTCAATTCAATTTGTTTTAAGGTACGTTATCCATTAGTGGACCCCTTTCTGAAGGGTTTTTGATGAAAAATTCAATAAAATCACAATTTCAAGCGTGTTGTTGTCTGCAAATCTTTTATTTGGCATGTTCAGCGTCATTCAAATCAATGTTGATTGATATTGAATTGTCCTTTTCACCAAAGTAAGTGTTTTGAGTTCGACATCTGAAATCAGCCATGGCCACTAGCATTTTCACAACAAAACTGCATTTATATTTTATGATTGAATTAACCAGCCAATCATTTTTTGACTGATTATTTAACTTCAGCAAGTCGAAATAATGCAAGTTTAAGGAATTTTACTAAAATAAAGCGAAGAATTGCTCATTTTCGAGCAAAAATTAGGGGGGTCCAATACAAGACAACGAAAATCAAAACTTTTTCAGAAGTGTTAATTAAACCTTAAAAAATGAAGAAAACTGTGTATTTAAGCAAAAGTTTCTCTTAAACATATACAATAAATGCTTGTTGTTATCAACCTAAACGCATATTTTTTTCAATTATGAGTTTAAATATAGCTGTTTCATGTAAAAAGTATCAAAAATGCTGAAACCGTAGAAAATTATAATTAATCATATTTTAGAATAAAAAATTAAGAACAAAACATTTTTTTTTTCAATAAACATGCGTGATTTTATCAGCAACTGTAAACAAATCTATTGTTAAGTTTTTGTCAACCAATTATTACAGTTTACAGTGGTTTTTGAAACGTTTTTTCTGATCTATTTCAGAAATAAATGTGTTTTTTTGTTGTTTAAAGCCAAATTTATTAACAAAACATATTTGTTTATGATGAAAAGTGAGCAAAATCTATATTTTATTCATTATATCTATCATTAGACCTACACCATGCATGAAAACATCAAATATCGGTTAAATTTGGTATAACAATAACAGTTTGCCTATAATGGACCCTGGTCCACAATCGAATTATGGACCCGTGTCCACTATAGGAAAAAGGGGTCCATAACAGACAAAAATACTTTTTTTTTCAAATGGCTATTTTTCTGCTCAAAAACAAATAAACTGATGAAACAAATAGTCAAAATTGTTAAAAAAAACTTCAGTTTTCATTGTTTTGTACAAAGGATTATAAAAAAGTGCTTAAAATATTGAAAATTTGTGAAAAATGTGCTTCGGCTCTACTAGGGGGTCAACTAATGGTTAAAATACCCTATTGGTAAATAATCTGTTTACAATTCCGTACAATTGTCGTAACGTAATAGAACTTTGCAGTTCCTTTCATCTATGATTTATACTTTAGTTCATATTTTGATGTAATTGGATAATAAAAAAATGTAAAACACCTTCTAGTTTTGCCAAGGAAAAGTATAGAAATAGAAAAGCTTAAAACTAAATCGCAGTATAAATCTACCTTTCAATGTATTTTTTTAAACTGAAATTTTATTCGCGCAAGAGTGGATTAACTAAATAACACTCACTTCTTGATATGAGAAAAGAATGGAGAAACATTTTGACAGTATGAACTATTAAGCCAATTCTCAAGCTTCAGGAAACATTTCACATAAATCTAAGCATACAGCACAGCTGAATTACCCAACTAGCTTCTAATACTGCGCGGTTGTGTAGTGGCTTGTTGTCTCGGAATTTGCAAAAAAGTGTTAGCTTTTAAAATGCTTATGCACCCTTTTCAAATGTAGCACCAGACTGATTTATTTCAAATCGGTTGATTAAAAACAAAAAAAAAAAAAAAATCCAATTTTTGCGTCACGTAATAAAATAACGCTCCCTAATGTAGTGAAAATCGATGCAAAACGACATCGTTTGATATTTTAAATTACAATTAATCAAATTTTAGTTTTTTTTCACAATCTAAGGTATAAGTGAAAGTTTGAGTATTTTTCTTGGTAATGAAAATCATTGCAAAATTACGCATTACAATCCTGACTCGATTATCCGAAGACCTCGGAAAAATTTCACTTCAAATAATCGAATCACGAAATTTTTGGTTGTCGCGCTTAAGTATGTCCCATAAACTATATTTAAAATGATTTAGAATTTACAAATCCAAGATGGCGGCCAAAATGGCGGCGCTGAAATGGACGAGAAAATGATAGACACTGAAAAAATGATGGTAATATTACATATGGGAATGGTCACAGAATTTGTTTCAAAAAATGTGTAATTTTACATAAAGAACTGACATTTTCATCAGTTTCTGTTGAATTTAAAATGTTTTCACATTTTTTTATGTAAAATTACTCAAAAAAGAGATAATATTCAAACATCCACCTTTTTAACCTTCAAAAACTAACCTTTTTATGTGGAACTAATGTTGAAAAATTTGTTCATTGGTCATTGAAAAAGAACTAAGAAGTCCCAAAAATTCAGCCAAATAAAATAAAACAATAATAATTACCCAGCAAAAAAGTTGAATCCAGCTGCGTGTAAAAGGCTTGGGTGTTAAATAAATGTTGCATTATTTTATAAAATTGTATGTAATATTACACTGACATATGCAGTCCATCAGTATGGGAAACCTACTTGACCGAAATGTCAAGTTCATATATGAGCAATTCTCTCAGATTTCGGTTATTCGATTTTTTTGTATTTTTTTAATCAGGCTGAAACTTTTTTGGTGCCCTCGTTATGCTCAAAGAAGCCATTTTGCATCATTAGTTTGTCCATATAATTTTCCATACAAATTTGGCATCTGTCCATACAAAAATGATGCATGAAAATTCAAAAATCTGTATCTTTTGAAGGAATTTTTTGATCGATTTGGTATCTTCGGCAAAGTTGTAGGTACGGAAAAAGACTACACTAAAGAAAACGAGTCCAAAACATTGAAGATCTGGCAACCCTGTCTCGAGATACGGCCACTTAAGTGATATTGATGTACTTTTTGGAAGTCGGATCTCACTTAAATGTGTGTAAACTATGTCCGGATTCATCATCTGACCCATCGTTGGTTCGGTTATCAAAAGACCTTTCCAACGAGTCCAAAACATTGAAGTTCTGGCAACCCTGTCTCGAGATATGTACACTTAAGTGATATTGATGTACTTTTTGGAAACCAGACCTCACTTTAATGTATGTAAACTATGTCCGGATCCACCATCCAACCCATCGTTGGTTAGGTTATCAAAAAACCTTTCCAACGAGTCCAAAACATTGAAGATCTGGCAACCCTGTCTCGAGATATGGCCACTTAAGTGATATTGATGTACTTTTTGGAAGCCAGATCTCACTTAAATGTATGTATGCTATGTCCAGATCCACCATCCGACCCATCGTTGGTTAGGTTATCAAAAGAACTTTCCAACGAGTCCAAAACATTGATGATCTGGCAACCCTGTCTCGAGATATGTACACTTAAGTGACATTTATTTACTTTTTTGAAGCTGGATCTCATTTAAATGTATGTAAACTATGTCCGGATCCATCATCCGACCCATCGTTGGTAAGGTTATCAAAAGACCTTTCCAACGAGTCCAAAACATTGATGATCTGGCAACCCTGTCTCGAGGTATGGCCATTTATGTGATATTTGTGTACTTTTTTATTCCGGATCTAAAAAATAGATGAAATTTTTGTACAATTCCATCATATCAGCCATTGTTGGTAGTAGGCGAGGAAGGCTCCAACCACATAGGTGGATTAAGTTAGTTTTTTATCGAAATAATGGTCGCAAAAATTTTTCAACTTCGTTTTTCGATGTAAAATCAGTGAAATTTTGATAATGTGCACCGTTTTCAAGTTATAGCCATTTTAGGGTAAACTTAGGGTAACTTTTTTGAAAATAGTCGCAGTTTTTCATTTTTTTTAAATTAGTAAAATCTTTTCGAAAACAATATTTTCAAAATTTTCAAATCAAGACTAACATTTCAAAAGGACGTAATATTGAATGTTTGGCCCTTTAGAAAGTTGGCATTTGATGTACCCTTAAAACATATCAAAAATAAAAAAATAAAAATAGAGTTTTTTTTTGCAAATCAACTTTTAGTGACAAAAAGTTAAATAAAAAATCATACATTTTTTTACATTTTATTTGTTTCAGAGTAGTCCTTACCCATACCTACAACTTTGCTGAAGACACCAAATCGATCAAGAAATACCTTCAAAAGATACAGATTTTTTTAATCTTCATGCATCATTTTTGTATGGACAGCTGCCAAATTTGTATGGAAAATTATATGGACAAACTAATGATGCAAAATGGCTTCTTTGGGCATACCGAAAGCACCAAAAAAGTTTCAGTCGGATTAAAAAATACAAAAATTAAAATTAAAAAAAGATCGATTTCGTTGAGGACTGCTCATATGCGTTTATCCTTTCCATTCTTCATCGGTCTGATGGCCGAGCGGGCTAAGGCGCCAGTCTTTACTGTTGGTGCTGGGTCTGAATCCCGTTTGTTGCCATTTTTGTGTGTTTACAAGAATTGTACATGCAGTGTGTAATATTGTGAGTGTGTGTCTTTTTTCGCAATAGTTATTTGCATGCTTTTGCATCGGATTTTTTGCTGTGACCCAAATAAGTGCTTATTCTTTGAAGTATAGCTCTAGATTTTTGCTAAAAAAATATATCCTTTTTTGCACCTAAAATATACTTCCTTTCAAATGGAAAGAGGGCGTTCTTAAGGTGCTACAATGCGTGCGTGGTTGGAAAAAATAACCGCACTCATAACAAGCACCAGCTTGACCACCAAAAGGGGCCTACTACGACCACGATCACATGACAAATCAAGAAACGAAAGGCCCACGGTCACATGCTACCAACTACTTACCCAGGCTCTAATCACCTGACTCCACACACACACACCACCTTTGTGAATGGGCAATTTTTTCGCTAATTTTATGCAACCATAAATCTGGACAAAGAAATGGAAAAATTACGCGCCGGTAGTCGCTAGTGCACACCGCGGAAAATGGTCACACAGAATAATCGTTCACACTAAAAACCTTGAACTTTGCAGTGCGATGCAAAAACACTGATGGAAATTTGCACGTCAGCTTCAGTCAGTTTGTTTCTTTAATTGTAGCTCTACAATTACAAGTGACTACTTATAATTCAATGCGGTTTTGTCGCCTTAAGTGTATAAAAACCTCTCCCTTCTCGCAGCAATGTGACACCGAGGATTTTCAACGCGAGAGATAAACAAAAAGCCCAGTTTTGATTACCTATTCATTGGATTGTGATTGTGTGTCGTGACAGACAAACAACCGGCAGCTGAGGGAGGTTGATTTATGGGCAGGGGTTTACACCCGCTCACTACTGGGTTGATGCTAATTCGACTTACCTAGTTCCTGGTCCGGTCATGTCTGGACAGCCGGATGTGGTGCAGAATTCGCTAATCGTTCCGTACACTAGGTTGACGTGCTCGAAGAGCGCCAAGGCTGCAAAAAATGGGAGAGAAGAAGAAAGGGAGATAACTTTTAGAATAGGTCAAAACAATCACAGGGAAATTAAATGTTTTCAACCAATTTTATAGATTTTCACCATGTCAAAAAAAACTCTTTTATGAAAATATATTTTGTTAAATTCTCTGCCGTGAAAAAGTCGGAGAGAAGTCATTTAATGAGGAATTTTGTTTACTTTTCGAGTCAGCAGTAGATTTCGCCGTGCGTGTTATTTTTATAATATGTAGATACAGAACAGACTCGATTATCAGAAGATTTCATTATCCGAAGTTCGATTATCCGAAGGTATCGGACTTCGGATAATCTATGCTAATGCTGAACAAAAAGTTATTATTTTATTTCCTTGTTTTTAACATCAAATATGAGTTCTGCGACCCCATGTTAGTCAAATTTGACTAGTTAATTGCCCATTAAATAACAAAATGCATTTTTTTCAATATTTCGTCACCGCCATATTGGCCGCCATCTTGAATTTAAAAATTGTAAATTACGTTAGCGTAGTTTAGAGGTCATATTCAAGCTCAACAATAAAAAATTGGACAGCGAAAACACTTTTTTTCGTGATTCGATTATCCGAAGTAGAGGGTGACGATTCTCGAGATTTTCAATTTCCCGGGAATCGAGAGTTGAATTTGGCCATTTCCCAGGAATTCCCGGGAGCCGGGATTTTTTTTGACTATGCCAATAGTGCCAATAATTTTAAAAGGAAAGGTCATAAATTTGTTTGTTTTCAATAAATTCAGTTACAATTAATTCACACTTATTCAAAAAAATGTTAATTTAAGAAGCCTCATTATTTTTAGGAACTAGTTCAACCTTCAGAATTTTTCTTAGAATCTGTAAATACAAGATCGTTTTTTGAGCTTTTTGGGACTCCAAATTGTAGTTTAAAATTTTACGAATCTTAATTCGCACAGAGTGATTTTTCAAAAGTTGCACAAGCTTGTTGCATGAACTTGTTATTAGATTTTCGTGAAGTTAAAAAATAGCAAATATATAATCTCCCAGTATCGAGATTTTTGCAATATGATACATAACGACTCAAAACAACTATTTGAACTTTTTTTTTCTTTTTAAGGTAAACTGGAAATTTTCATTGAAGAAATATTTACATTTATCAGGAAATGCGAATGTTCACAAATATCGGACCTTAACAAAGATTAAGACAATCTTTTCTTTACAGAATATAATGAGGTTGATGAGAAACACAAAATGACTTAATGAGGATTTTTCCCGGGAATTCCAGCTCGTCACCCTCTAATCCGAAGTGATTTTTTTCCGAGGCATTCGGATAATCGAGTCTGAACTGTAGTTCGTCAAGATATGTAAAATATGACTAAAGAAGGCATCTTTTGAAGAGTTTAGAATAGTACAAAATCTTATATTAAAGATACAAAATCTTGTATTAAAGATGACACCCATTTTGTATGACCAGCCCCCAAGGTTGTATAGAAAAAATAATGATGCAGAATGACTTCTTTTGACATAAAAGACTTTTCACATGCATGGACAATGTTTCATCCAATGCAAAAAATTAAAATTCAAAAATAGATTGGGCAAATTTGTAGGTTCAATTAGGACTTTTCAGAAAAAAAGATACACGGAAAAATCCTTTTCTTTTTTAATTTAACTTTTTATTACTAAAAATCGAATTCTCGAAATATTTTTTTTTATTTTCTAAATTATTTTTTATATTTTAAGGTACTAAAACAGAAATCTTTTAAGCCAAAGAGAGTGATGGTGCAAAATCTTTTTAGGAGATACGAATTTAAAAAAAGGAAAATATCGGAAATCTGGATAAAATTATAAAAAAAATTTTCAAGTCAAAATCGAATTTGCAATCGAAAAGTACATCACATTTTTTATAAAGTGTACCGTTCTAAAGTTATAGCCACTTTTGGGAATTTCTTTTCGCTGCAAATGCAAAATATTTAAAAATATTTCGGACTCCTCCGATAAAAAAATGCTTGAAAAGCTGAGAAATTTTCTCTTTGGAAAAACGGAAATAGGGAAATTAGTTTCTGAGATATAGCCTCATGAATAATTCCAATCAATGAAAATAAATTTCTCTAAGTATCACCTAATAAGCCTGTGATAATCAACTGACGATAACTCAGAAACTATTGGTCCGATTATCAATGTTATAAATTGATTTTTTTTGTGAAATTTTCTAACCTTTTCAATAAAAATTTTAATTTCAGCAGTGCTTTTGACTTTAAAAATATCTTAAAATGTACAATTTTCATTATTTCATATTTAAAATCAAATTGTAAATTTGTAAATGATTGAAAAGATCGAAAATTTCGCAAATCGGACCAATACTTTCAGAGATATCGTCAGTTGAAAATTATAGGCTAATTAGATGACACTTAGAGAAATTCATTTTCATCGATTCGAACTCTTTGTGAGGCTGTATCTCAGAAACTAATTGGCCGATTTTTTAAGTTCCGTAAAAAGATAAAGAATTTTTTCTCAGGTTTAAAAAAAAAAGTTTTCAAGAAGTATTTTTTAAAATGTTTTATAAAACTAAAAAAAAATACCAAAAAATTGATATAGTATACCTAATTGTAGCTATAACTTCAAAACGATACATTTTATCAATAGAAAAATGTAAATACTTCACATCCGATTGCAAATATGATTTTGCTTTAATTTTTGTGTGCAGATTTTCGATATTCACTACGGCTCAAAATATAATTTTTGGCTATTTTTGGGAAAAACCTAACCATAACCTACAACTTTGCCGAAGACACCAAATCGATCGGAATACCCGTCCTCATGATTCCGATTTTTGCATTTCTGGGTTGCATTTTTGTAAGGAATGCTACCGAAATTGTATGAAGAGACGTATGGACGTATGATGCCAAATGCCCTCTTTGGTCATAGAAAAAGTACTCAGAAATTTTTAACTGAACTTTTGATTTATCTAGTTCAATTCTCATGGAACAATTATTCGACAAGTGTTTTTGATTAGAATAGGTATCGAAAAAGTATTAGTTAATTTCAAAATTTAGATTTGAAATGTGATAATTCCGCTGCGTTTATACAAAAAAAAAATGATTCAAACCCTTTACAATTTATAAGAAAACTTTTTCATAGAGTTTTATTTTTAAAAGATTCCCTTACAAAGGTGTTAGAAAATAAATTTAAAAATACTCAAAATCAGAATAAAGCTGCTCAAATAAAGCCTACTACCGCTGCTCAACGCCATAGCTTGAGCATGAGCTTGCGCTTGGGCTTGAGCTACAGCAGCAGCTTCACTTTCCATACGATTGTTGACAAATCTCAGGATTTCGGAGCCCGCATCGAGCCACGGTCCAATCCCTCGCTTTTGTTTGGTACTCGTCGTTTCCACCGGTGGAGGTGGTGTTGAATCCTTCAACTTTGACCACCATCTCGGGGCAGCTCGTACGGTTCGCGGCTTCCTCGCAGGAGTTGATGGTTTATCGTTGCACAAATCTTCCGAGCACTGGGCGCAGAAAATGGTCCATCTGCTGGTTTGTTCGATGGTTGCGCAGATGTCAACTGGAGCACATCCTTTCGCGATGTGCTCGTCACCTCGAACTTCATCTGTATGCGTTGGGAAATAATATTCTAAGAAATTTGAGGATGCAGAGTTGAATGTTACAAACCTCTGATTCGCAAATCGGTGCAGGTTGAATTCGCCTCCAAACACTCGGAAGTTCTTCGAGAACAGTCGGACAACTGAGGCGAACCGCAATCGTAACACCTTAGGCAATTTACATCGTAAAGAGCGAAAGTTGCAATGAGCAAAATTGAAGTTTTGATCTTCATGATTTGTGGTTTCAACTTTATGACTTGACCAGGTCAAGAACGTTCAGAAACTGACTTATAGCTTAGAAATTAGAAATTCTTATATAGCATAAAATTTTCTTTCTCTCTCTGTTATCCTTATCGAGGCAAGAATGCGCAGAGTTTGAACGTCACCACGAATGAGTCACTCATATAGCAGTTGTTTTGAGTATTGAGTAATCGAAACTAGTACATTGTTGTGATGGAAAACTATCTTTTTTGGTATCGCTGTATGATTCAAATTTATAAATAAAACATCTTAAAATATTATTCACGTCAAATTTTGATAAGAAATACTTTAAGCAGAAAAAACTACATACCAATAAATCCAATAGAGCCGTTCTCTACGAAATCGGTCTTTTTTTAATTTGAATTTTTGCATTTTTTAATCCGGCTGAAACATTATTGATGCCTTCGGTATGCCCAAAGAAGCCATTTTGCATTATTAGTTTGTCCATATAAATTTCCATACAAATTTGGCAGCTGTCCATACAAAAATGATATATGAAAATTAAAAAAATCTGTATCTTTTGAAGGGATTTTTTGATCGATTTGGTGTCTTCGGCAAAGTTGTAGGTATGTATAAGGACTACACTGAAAAAAATGATACACGGTAAAAAAATTGGTGATTTGTTATTTAACTTTTTGTCACTAAAACTTGATTTGCAAAAAAAAAAAAAAATTATATGTTTTAGGAGACATAAAATGCCAACTTTTCAGAAATTTCTAGAATGGGCAAAATATCTTTGACCGAGTTATGAATTTTTGAATGAATACTGATATTTTTTCAAAAAATCGAAATATTTTCAACTTCTTTTTTCGATGTAAAATCAAATTTTCCATCAAAAAGTACTTTAGTGAAATTTTCATAAAGTGCACCGTTTTCAAGTAATAGCCATTTTTAAGTAACTTTTTTGAAAATAGTCGCAGTTTTACATTTTTTAAACTAGTGCACATGTTTTGCCCAGCTTTGAAAAAATATTTTTGGAAAGCTGAGAAAATTCTCCATATTTTGCCTTTTTGAACTTTGTTGATCCGACCTTTAGTTGCTGAGATATTGCCATGCAAAGGTTTAAAAACAGGAAAATTGATGTTTTCTAAGTTTCACCCAAACAACCCACCATTTTCTTACGTCGATATGTCAGAAACTAATGGTTTGATTTACAATGTTAATATATGAAACATTCGTGAAATATTGAATATTGAAAGTTTGGTTCTTTTGAAATGTTAGGCTTGATTTGAAACTTTTGAAAATATTATTTTCGAAAAGATCGGAAATGGCCGAAATATGGGAGAATTGCTCAATAGTAGAATCACACTGCACATCACCTTCGTCAAAAATTACACTTAATATTACACACTAACAACCGACGAGATTCAAACCCAGCACCATCAGTAAGGACTAGCCTCTTAGCCCGCTCGACCATCAGACCGATGAAGAGTGGAAAGGATTAAGTAGGTTTCCCATACTGATGGGCTACATATTTCAGGGTGTAATATTACATAAAATTTAATTAAATATTTCAAAGTTTATTTTTCACCCAGGCCTTTTTACGTACACTATAAAAGTTGCATGAAATTGAAAGAAAATTTTCTCGTACTAAACTTATACAGAAAATCGATATCGGAAAAAGGACTAACACAACGATTACTCACTATCAAAATAGCTTCACTGCAGTGACTCAATTTAATCTTTGTTATGCGCACGAATAAACTGTTCAAAGCACCACCGAGAAAGATATCGAGACAGAAATTCCATTCTTGGCATAAAAGTACATCAAACTATGACCAAGTTGGGTCAGTTATCGTTAAGTACTGGCAGTGAGAAAGTGTGATCTCAAGCCATGAAGCTCAAAACTTCTTTATTGCTGATTCTAGCCTTCACTATTTTCGAAAGCAATTGTCTAAAGTGTTTCGATTGTGGTGTGCCAAATTTGATGGTGGTGAAATCTTTAAACTGCCTCAAAAGTGGAACTGAGTGTTTTGGCGAAAATTCAACTTGCATCGATTTTCGATTGAAAGGTTTGTTTGTCATAACAATTTATCAAATTACGAAATTTATATTTAAGAAACCTTTAATCGCAGATCAAAATCGGAATTCGGATTTCGTTATCAAGGGATGTGCACCCATTGGAGTATGCAAATCTCTTGGAAGGAAAATGTCCAATTTCAAGGCAATTTCCTGCTCGCAGTGCTCCGAAGATTGGTGCAATGATCAACACATCACCAAGCGGGGGCGCAGAGAAGCAACTCCAACTCCAACGAGGCCCAAACGTGGGCAAACACTGAAAGAATTAGTGAAAAAAGTTCAAAATGAACAAAAGGAATCCAACAAATTAACTAGGGAGAAATTTGAAGAAATTATATCAAAATATAAAAGTCTAAACGAGTCCAAAAGTGGCGGCAATGCATTAAGTTTTAGTCTTGTTTTCATTTTGGTTGTTCAATGCATTTCTTGGTTAGATATTCTGTGAAAATTTTTATTTAAATATTTTTTTTTAATAAACAGGAACAATCATATAACACAGCAGTTTATGGATCAATAAATTACAAAATATCTGTAAATAATGTGAAAACTGTGAAGATAAAATAAAACTTTACTAAAACGACTACCTAACCAAACTTTTTTGGGTCACTCATCCAAAACAAAAAACCTTCCTGCTGCAGTCCCTTCTCGCAGTTAATTAACCAAAATTAGGCATTGCAAATGGACTAATTTAAAAGTTGCTCAAGTCACCGCAAAAAAACCCAAGATATATCGCCGCAACGCACCATTAACCCTCACTGAGCCGTACCACCTCACCACCACAAAACTTTCACTCCAGTGCTGAGTTGGAGATTTCACTGCAACACAAGACATCGACAAAAAAAAGTTGTGAAATTAAATCACTCAGCTTGACAGCCCCCGAAAAATGCGCTCAAAGGCTGAACTAACTTTTGAAAGTGACTTGAAAAAAAAAGTTCAAACCGCTTCCAAACTGTTGAAAATACGTAATTTTACATAAATTTGCGTGCAAAAAAGGGAAAAATAAAAACAAATTTGTGTAATTTTACACAACTCAGTAAAATTAAATCGGAGAGCCAAATTTTACTGAACTTTATGTGCTTTTTTACACATAAATTTATGTAAAATTACATAAAAAAGAAATTGTTGTTTTTATTGTGAATCTTTCTCTAGACTTCTAACAAAGGAACCAAAAAAAAAAACTCATCTTCATAACTTTCGTCCACTTGGCACCGAAAAACGACCCCGCCCTGCTTCTTTTAATTAGGAGCATCCCCAGCGAAGCGGTTGCAAAAATTACTCCCAGACACGATGTCGCCAACTTGCATTTTTTGACACCTTCTTTTTTCGTTTTGTTTGCTTGATGACACACACACACACACCGAGAGAGAAATTTTCGCACTCGAAGAAAATATGCAAATCACGACATCCGCGCGGCCAACAAATAAAAAAAACGAGCAATTATAATAATGCAAAGCAGCTGCCGGTGATGAACTCACTAACTCAGCGTTTGCTGGTGCTGTTTGACAGCAGGTTCATTTGAGTCATTCGTCATTTTGAGGGGAACACATTCTTTGCAGATATCATTATTTTCGAGAAAGGTGTCGTCGGGGATGGTGTGACAGCTGGGTATTCTCTTTCATATTGATGGCAGCCATCTTTCGGAATCAGAAAACAAAGCAAATATCAGTGAGTCAAAACAAAAAAAAAAGATATTCATTATTTGCACTGCGTGATGAAGTGTTAATTTTTGGCGCAATTTTTGACGGTGTCATTAGCCTTAATTTGAGTGGCTGTGGAAACGTCCGCACGTCATGCATATGCGATGCGGGAGTTCGTCTTTTTTTATGGTGAGTCAGATAAGATTTTGACGTTATTTGCACAAGGAACTTATCGTTACAGTGCTAAAATTGTGGGCTTCTTGGTTGAGGGTAATTTGTGTAAATTATGTGCTATAAGATTATTAACTGAAGAATAAATTATTTTCAATCAATTAAACAAGATTATGTTGCAAACAAATTGTTGTTACTATTTACATTAATTTATAACACTTTGTCACAAAAACTATAATGACAACCTCATTCAAGATAACACTTTAGACATTTATAATTTAAAAGTTCCCGGAGTAAATAACAATAACATTCAATGATAGTTAAAATCCCATTAACATATTAATTTTACAAAAAAAATAACAACAAGCAACATATTTTTTCTTCCTATTAAAGAAAGGTAGAAGAGTAAATAAATGTTTCAAAATTCTGATACATTCATTCAAAACATTGCACGTTGATGAAATAAACAACAACATTTGAAACATTGAGCAATTAAAAACTGTTTGAATAGGTTTCCGAAAGTTTTGTCTGCTAAAACTAAAAAAAAAATGTTTATTCGAATTTACGGAAGAGCAATTCTCTACGAAATCGGTCTTTTTTCTTCAATTTTAATTTTTGTATTTTTTAATCCGACTGAAACTTTTTTGGTGCCTTCGGTATGCCCAAAGAAGCCATTTTGCATCATTAGTTTGTCCATATAATTTTCCATACAAATTTGGCAGCTGTCCATACAAAAATGATGTATGAAAATTCAAAAATCTGTATCTTTTGAAGGAATTTTTGATCGATTTGGTGTCTTCGGCAAAGTTGTAGGTATGGATACGGACTACACTGGAAAAAATAATACACGGTAAAAAAATTTGGTGATTTTTTATTTAACTTTATCACTAAAACTTGATTTACAAAAAAACACTATTTTTAATTTTTTTATTTTTGATATGTTTTAGGGGACATAAAATGCCAACTTTTCAGAAATTTCCAGGTTGTGCAAAAATCATTGACCGAGTTATGAATTTTTAATCAATACTGATTTTTCAAAAATCGAAATTTTGGTCGTAAAATTTTCAACTTCATTTTTCGATGTAAAATCAAATTTGCAATCAAAAGTACTTTAGTGAAATTTTGATAAAGTGCACCGTTTTCAAGTTATAGCCATATTTAAGTGACTTTTTGAAAATAGTCGCAGTTTTTATTTTTAAAATTAGTGCACATGTTTGCCCAGTTTTGAAAAAATATTTTTGAAAAGCTGAGAAAATTCTCTATATTTTGCTTATTCGGACTTTGTTGATACGACCTTTAGTTGCTGAGATATTGCAATGCAAGGTTTAAAAACAGGAAAATTGATGTTTTCTAAGTTTCACCCAAACAACCCACCATTTTCTATCGTCAATATCTCAGCAACTAATGGTCCGATTTTCAATGTTAATATATGAAACAATTGTGAAATTTTCCGATCTTTTCGAAAAAAATATTTTCAAAATTTTCAAATCAAGACAAACATTTTAAAAGGGCGTAATATTGAATGTTTGGCCTTTTTGAAATGTTAGTCTTGATTTGAAAATTTTGAAAATATTTTTTTCGAAAAGATCGGAAAATTTCACAAATGTTTCATATATTAACATTGAAAATCGGACCATTAGTTGCTAAGATATTGACGATAGAAAACGGTGGGTTGTTTGGGTGAGACTTAGAAATCATCAATTTTCCTGTTTTTAAACCTTTGCATTGCAATATCTCAGCAACTAAAGGTCGTATCAACAAAGTCCGAATAAGCAAAATATAGAGAATTTTCTCAGCTTTTCAAAAATATTTTTCAAAACTGGGCAAACATGTGCACTAATTTTAAAAATGAAAACTGCGACTATTTTCAAAAAGTCACTTAAATATGGCTATAACTTGAAAACGGTGCACTTTATCAAAATTTCACTAAAGTACTTTTTGATTGCAAATTTAATTTTACATCGAAAATGAAGTTAAAAATTTTACGACCAAAATTTCGATTTTTGAAAAATCAGTATTGATTAAAAATTCATAACTCGGTCAATGATTTTGCACAACCTGAAATTTCTGAAAAGTTGGCATTTTATGTCCTCTAAAACATATCAAAAAATAAAAAAATTAAAAATAGTGTTTTTTGTAAATCAAGTTTTAGTGACAAAAGTTAAATAAAAAATCACCAAATTTTTTACCGTATTATTTTTTCTAGTGTAGTCCGTATCCATACCTACAACTTTGCCGAAGACACCAAATCGATCAAAAATTCCTTCAAAAGATACAGATTTTTGAATTTTCATACATCATTTTGTATGGACAGCTGCCAAATTTGTATGGAAAATTATATGGACAAACTAATGATGCAAAATGGCTTCTTTGGGCATACCGAAGGCACCAAAAAAGTTTCAGTCGGATTAAAAAATACAAAAAAAATCGAATGACCGAAATCCTAGAGAACTGCTCGGAAAAGACACAATAGTTTAATTTTTCAACATTGAAAATTGGACAGATAATTTTGTCTAGGTATTACAGCTAAAAAATAAAAGCTCTTTCGGTGACAGTGAGAAAGACTCAAGGAGGTATTAGACTATGGCAAACAAACAAAATTGCACTTTTTCGTGTTTTACAGTTTGCCAAACTCACAAACAAAGCAAAATGTATGCAGGCTGATGCAAACAAACAAAGCAGGCAAACTGTCCAATAGTTCGAGTTTGTTTGTCAAAATCTAATACCTCCTTAAATTTTCTGAAAATAATTCTGTTCAATGTTTTAATTCTTTTCTTGTAATTTCGTCGTGAAACTACTTTCTTTTCCTGTTATTCTCGAATAACGAAACTGCCTACTTTTCACAATAAAAAAAAGAGAACCAAAAAGTAATACTTTTTGATACACTTAAAAATTGTATCGAAAAGTGATACTGTCTTGAATGGAACACGATGAATTCACTAACCACAATCTGATTTTGCAGCACTCGTCGAGATTATTAAACTCTGCGAAAACATCTTCTTTTTGCAGCTTGTTGCATAAATTTCTATTAGATGTTTGTTATTTTATTGTAAATTTTAAAATTTTGAATCTGAAAAAAGGAATATAAAAAAATATATTGAACGTGTCTTTGGCACTTAAAAAAAATAAACTGTGCTTTCTTTCAAAAAGGTTTTGAACAAATTATTTTCTTTTTTTATTTTCAATATTTGTCGTGGTTTTAAAACTTTTTACATTAATATTATTTTTTCAAATACCTGAGAAAACATTACAAAAGGTTAATTATTTGACATTCATAATCGGAAAAATAACTTCCAAGATATCGCCGATTAAAGAACGAGGACTGATTGAGCAGCAATCAGAAATATTTCTTAATTTTCTTTCTGCGAAATGTTATCTCAGTTAGCAGAGGCTGGATGAACAATTAAAAAAAAAAAGATAATTTTCTCAGCTTTTTGAAAATATATGTTTTCAGAGAGGATTATCAAAAATTCAATGATGTACTTTTTTAATGTTTTAAAAAAATTAAACAATTCAAAAAATTAAGCGGTAAAGATTGTCAAAATTGTGTTTTTGAGACAAAAAGTAAAATTTAAATTTTTTTTTGGTGTACAGTCATCCCACATATTCGGAACACCCACAAATTCGGAACACTTTTGTGGTAATTTGTCAATAGGATGCAAAATGCAACTTTTCTGTCGACCCTGCTATTTTTAGGACCTTTATTTGGACATTCTCTTGCTATTTTACTATTAAAAGTAGTACTTTTTGAACAAAAAACAGCATTTCAAGACTATTTCATTCAGAGCAGCAAAACACTGCCTCCAAATTACCTGTTCCATGATTGTGGGATGTTATTGTGCCTCCCATAATTGTGGAACACCTGTATTTAACTGATATTTTCCCAAAAAAAAGTTATCAGATCATTCATGAAACATTACTAAGAATGAGTTTTATTGGTTTCAGTGTGTGAAGTCATTATTTTGTATAAATTATGTACTCCTGGAGAGAAAAAAAGTTTGTTTACATCGTAAGAAAAAAGTGTTCCGAATTTGTGGTTTTCTAGGGTCAATGTTTTTCTTTAAAAACATGATATAAAACGTAAAATTTACAGCCGGTCTATACATCAATCAAAAGATCGCAAGAAAAGCTTTCACATGAAGGAAAAAACAAATCATTATGTTCAATTATCGATTTTCTATGATTTGTTGAACATTGGCCGATCTGTAAACCGTTCCGAATAAGTGGGATGACTGTATGTACTATTTTATTTTTATGGAGAACAAAAACATTTTTTTTCAGTATGGTTTCTTTTGGCACAGGGAAAAGGTATATTGTTAACAATTTTTTTCCAAAATTAGGCCGTAGCAAATATTTTTCAAAGTTTATGTTGGTTAGGTTTAGTTTAAAGGGTTTTTAATGGCTGGCAGCATAAAAAAAGTTCAATTAACATATGAAGTATTTGATACAAATATTAATTATTTTAAAATAAAATTTATTTCAATTTTAAACGGAATCATTTTAATCTATAAGGCCGTTGCAAAAAAAAAAAAAGTATAAAATTGAAATTACAAGCCATATTTTCAACATTTCAATGAAAACAGTGTTTTAAAAAGCATTTTAACTCATAAGTTATTAGTTCATAATATCTTAAGTATTCAAAAAATCTAAGTACCGACGATTTTTTTTTCGCGAAAAAAAAACTTTTTGCAGTACCGTACAATACAATATTACAAAAAATATGGTTGAGCCCTGGCATTCTAAATATGATTATTAATGCTGGAAAATGCAATTCAAAGTGTTTTGAGTTGATTTGACTTCTATATCCAATAAAATTTTGAAGTTTTTTTTTGAAAAATATTTTTTATGTCCTTTGATTTTTCGGGCCGATTTTGAAGGGGTGGCGACATAAACTTTGAAAAATATTTGCAATGGCCTAAAATCAATAAAATTAATTTATTTTCTTCGAAATTAAATTCAGTAGAACGTAGGTCTAAAAATGTTCAGAAATGCTTCAACAAGTAGTGTCAGGACTGAAGTTCGTATTAAAGACCCATCAAACAGGAATTTAAACATCCATTAAACACGTTTTCCCGGTGCTAATTGTGCACGATGAGGCATTCTTTAATCCCCCAGCAACACGCAAAAAAAAACGAATAAAAATTAATGCTGATTACAATTGCACTGTGCACTCCTCGAAAAAGAAGCGAAACGACAAACAACAATTAAACGGTAATGTTTACACTGTCCAGACGAAAAATAAAAACAAAAAATCTGCAGCGAGAAAAAAACTTTCAGTGAGTGGCGAAACGATCGAAAATAAAAGTTTATTTTGCTCGTGTGTTTGTGTGTGCACCGAAAAAAAAAGTATTTTCATTTTCTGGGAAGTTCGGTTTGTTACAGTTAGTTAGCTGCAACAGCTGCAGCACGTGTGAGCTTGCCAGTTTTGCAGATGTAAATGGTGCACCCCCCGGGAAGGAAACAGAGTATTTATTTAATTGGATTTTATTACCTTTTTGTTTAAATTGTTTGAAAGCGCACAATGCCATTTGATTAAGTTTAAAGGAAAGAGAGAAGTTTATTAAATTGAATTAGAACGAATGGATATAACAGTTTTATAAATTACACAGTCCAACAAGATTTTGTCTCTGAGACGAGTATATGTGTTCCTAGTAGAATTTTGCCTGCTGAATCCGTATCCGGGTCCAGAATTGCTCCAAATGGTCCCAATTTTGAGATACACCCGTTTAAAATGTTAGTTTAGGCCAAAATTAGCTACTTTGTCGACTATTTTACAAAAAAACTATTGAATAAACAAATAAACCAATACATGTATCTTAAAGTTCACGTTTTCCCCTTTCTGAAACACCCTGGTTTTAAAATTTGATTGTTTCTACGCATATTAATAGCCATTTTAAAATTATATTTTCAGTTGGTTGTCATTCAAGTTTTTCCAACTTGCATGCAAGTCAAATTCTAATTTTAAAATGGCTATAAATATACGTAGAAACAATCAAATTTTAAAAACCAGGGGTGTTTCAGAAAGGGGAGAACGTGAACTTCAAGATACATGTATTGGTTTATTTGTTTATTCAATAGTTCTTTTGTAAAATAGTCGACAAAGTAGCTAATTTTGGCCTAAACTAACATTTCAAACGGGTGTATCTCAAAATTGGGACCATTTGGAGCAATTCTGGGTTCAGATTCGGATTCAGCAGGCAAAAATCTACTAGGAACACATATTCTCGTCTCAGAGACAAGAAACATTTGATTTTTTGTTGAACTGTGTTATTAAAGTAACAAGTTTATTTTTATTTTATTCCGTAATAAAGGGTCAAAAAATAACCAATTGGTTTAATAAATGATGCAGGTCATTAACGATAATCACTTCAAACCACTTGCAGGAACAAAAATAAGCAAAACAAAACGCCACCATCATCACTTGAATATTTCACAATAACAGAGGTAAATTTAAGTGCCGACGTGGTACGTTATTATATTGTTGTTTCCCATCAAAAAGCACTCATGGTAGTAAGGTAGGAGCCCTGGAACAAATTACCCATGGGTGAAAGTAACTCTCGGCAGTACGCACGTGCTCGATGCAATCAGAACGAGACAAAAATAGGACCTACTTAAAGAGTTGAGGTCAGGGATGGGACTAAATAAGCACCCGAAACCTAAAAGTGACCAGTCCTACTGCGTGAATTTTACCGCAGAGATGATTCGTTGAATGGATTTAAATTTGAGCTTAAATCTTCTAAACAACAAATTTCTGATTTTTTTTTTCATCCCTCACAAACATTTCAAATTCTTTCGCGAATTCCTGCACCGCGCGACGGACACGTTTGAAGTCTGCCATTTAAGTTGACAACAGTGCGGGGCTTGCGAAAAATTGAACCGCGATGATTGATCACACATGACTGATGTCGCACGTTCGTTACGGGTCGACTGTGGTCGAACGGGGTAGGTACGTACCCATATATTTTTAAGCAAAAAAAAATGTTAACTCAGTGACCCGTTTCTTTCGTTTCCTTTTTTTCATAGGTCGACTGGCTTTTTTGAGGGCAATTTTTAGTGACACATGATGGATATTTTTGTGCAGAAAAAAATGTTACGCTTAATTTAGAATTATGCGTGTGGCCTGTGAAAGGTGTTGGCGGTAATGGGGTCGATTTGTAGAAGACTTTTTGAGAAAATGCCTAGGTCTTAGCCCAAAAGCCAAAACACAATTTTTGATTGTCATAGAATAACAAAATTTCAAATCCCAAGCAGAAATTTAAAAAGATTTAGCAAAAAAAAACAAAAATGAAAAAATTCCATTACTTAAAAAATAATTATTTTTCTAAAGATTAATATCATTTCCAGATTTTTGTTCCAAAGGTAGGATACTCATGAAAGAAATTAAGTAAATATATTTTTCCAGGAATTTTAGTTTTCTGAACTGAAATTTCTATTAAACATTTTTTTCTATAAATCAAGCATAACTTTTGTCCACAAGAAGATTATTTTCCTGATTTCATATTTAAGAACAATGTTTTTAAATTTTGAAATATTTTTTTTTCGAACCAATCGTTTTCGAGATGTAGTCAATTGAAAATTACAGACTAAATAGGTGAAACCTGAAAAAAAAATTTAGCCAGACTCAGTCATAGTCAGGGTGACCACTCAAATCCCATTTTCAAATTCCCGACTTTTTCCCGACTTTTCCAGAATGCTCAAATAATACGCATTTCTTATCTAAAGAATGATTTCAAACAAAAAACTTTCTATAAGAAAAGTCAATATTAACCAACGAAAAAAAATTAAATGAATTTAAAAATAATCCAAATATAGGCATCTTTTGTAAATACAGAAACTAAACAACAATTGAAAAAAACTTCACAAACTTCATTATTATGATTCAGAGTAGAAACACAAACAATTAGTCTTTGAAAAATTATCGAAAGTTCAACAATACTTATAACATTCATGTTATTTTTTAAATCGGCAAAAGTATAGTTTTTGATACTTCGTTTCAACTGGAAATGACAAAAAGTTAAAGATAACTGAACTTAAAATTTCGTTCCTCTTTTTTTAAACTTCATCATCATTTTAAATCAAAGAATGATTAAAACACAATTGCTGAAATTATTCATTCAAAGGATTTAGAAAAATGTCAGGAAATTCATAAAAAAATGGCCTGACTCCCTTTTTAATTTTGTAATTTTTGATATTGTTTTTTTAAATCAATGTTAATTTATGTAGTGGTCAGTATTAAACTGTTTTTTTTTCAATGAACATTCAGTTAGAAATGATTTTATGTTTTACGACTTATTTTAAGCAAAATGTTTGAAGAGACAATTTTTTAAACAGTCTTGCAATAACTCTAAATTTCTTGGATTATTTTTTGCAATTTTTAAAATTTTCTTTATGTTTTCAAAACGTAAACAAGTTTTTAAATTTTGGATTTTATTCGATATTTCCGAAAACTGAAAATCAAGCTTTATGTATAGTAGTAATTTAACCATACTCACAAAAAAGTTTAACGGCAACATTAAAAAAACATATTTTAATTACTTAAAGAATTTAGTTAAACAATTAAAAATATTTACCACAAAACCATTGCCAAACTCAAGTTGGAATCTGTTTTCAAATATTCAATCTATGTGACAAAATGAAATATAATCATAACTCTAAGCTGGCCATTAGGCTCTATTTTTATATTAGTGTTTCATTAACTTTACCTCTTGTATGATAAACAAATATTTATAGAGATCATACGAATCATGAAAAATATCATGAAGATCTGTGTCAAAGACTCCAATATTAATTAAGATTTTGAATGTCTTAAACAGCTTTTCCATACTCAAATATATTGAAATAGTGAAAAGAACCTTAAATTTAAAGTATGTTATTAAAGCAGAATTGAGTGAATTCAATTTGAGAATTGTACAAAATATTGCAAAATTATTCAAGAGTTAAAAAAATTAATTTTCAATCAAGCATGCTTATAATTCCCGACTTTTCCCGACTTTTTGACAAAAAATCATAAATTCCCGACTTTTTCCCGATTTTTGGCGGATTTTGGCGAATTCCCGACTTTTTCCCGACTTTCCCGATTTCCCGACTTGAGTGGCCACCCTGCATAGTGCGTGTTGGTGCAAATTCTAGTTTAGGAAATATGTTTTTTTGTAAAAATCGTTTTTTTGAAATGCAGAAAACCTGGAGAAAAAAAATATTGAAAATATTTTTTTAAAGCAAAATCTTATTTGTAATCGAAAATTTGGAAATCAAAATGTATTTTTCTAAGCGTTACCTAATTACCCCTTAATTTTCAACTAAGGATATCTCAGAAACAATTGCTCTGATTTCTAATGTTAAAAAATTGAACTATGTGAAATCAAGGGTCCTGATTGCTCAAAATCAACCACTCCATTCGCGAGCACAAATAGCAGGCGACGCGATACTGCCCTGATGAATTCCTACTGTTTGTCACTTTGAAACCATTCGCTCCCGAACTCTCTCTTTTCTACTCTCCTTCTCTCTCTGATCGGCTCAGTCTCCGAACGGTTCAGACAGGCCGATCGTCTCCGATCACTCTGAACTGAAAACATTTTTTTCTCTGATGCGCTGCGTTATACTCATTGATTTGGGTTGCCTAAAATCAATGTTATCAATTAAATTGTGCATTTATTTTGATTTAATAACATTATAGACACCATTCAAAGAAACTTCCACCAAGAAAAAATCAAATTGATGGCAAACTGAGGGCGTGAAGACAAAATGACTGCCGCGCTGGAATTTTGTGAGAGTGGCTCTTCGCTGAGCATGGTATTGTGTGAGTGTCGTCGAGCGACGGAGTAGGCAAATATTTTCACGATGTATTTGTTCGCTGAGTGAACAGTTCGGGCCACTCGCTGGCTGCTTGCCAGACTCATTCGCTCATGAATGCTAGCGGGTTAGAATAGGCGACGAATGGATAGGCGATGAGTGAGTGGTTTCTGTTCATTGAACCGAAAATCAGGACCCTTGTGTGAAATTTTCTAATGTTATCAATTCTTGTTTTAATCTAACTTTATTTTTAAAAGATCTACAAATAGATAATTTTCCCAATTCCATAGTTCTGACTAAATTATAAAAAAATGAAATATTTCTCAGCTTTTCAAAAACATTTTTTCAGGGGTACGTTTCTGTTTCGTTTTAAAAATCCAAAAAACGAAATGAAATCGAATATTTATACCTACATGAAGTAAAAAAATGGTACATTCAACAAAAAAATAGAACACTCATCGATTGCAAATCAGATTACACTTAAAAAAATATTTTACATTAGTTTTGTCCAGGCTTTCGATATTTTACAAAAAGCACGATTTTTTTCTAAAATACATATCTGCTAAGAAGATGTCTAAAAAAATCAAATTATTCGCTCTACAGCATTGCCTTGGCGTTTTCGATTGCGAGATTCCTACTCGAAACTAGGTGTCCGAAGGCTTGAATGTTGAGGCAATTGCAAACCTCTTTTTACACCTTAGCTTCCATCCACGCCGGGATTCGAACTGACGACCTTTGGATTGTGAGTCCAACTGCCTACCAGCGACTCCACCAGGACAGGACCCAGGGAGACGACTCCTACACCTGGACTGAGCTAACGACCTAACCTTGAAGATGTCTATTTCTCCTAAAACATATCAAAAATTTCGAAACATAAAAAATACGAATTTTAGAAGTAGAACTTTTGGTGATATTTTTTCTGTGTGTGTATTTTTTTCCTCGTCTTTATTATAACATACAACTTTGCCCAAGACACCAAATCGCTCAGAAAATCTCTGCTCTACACACACAAAAATATCCCCATCATTTATAATGTAACACTTTTACACGTCATAAAACATTTAAATTTCAATGCAATTTGATGCAAATTTGCAATAAATTATACGTAAAAACATGATTTTACGTGAGATCCGGATGTTTACGTCAACTCTCAATTTTACATCAACTGAGTTAACATGTGATTTATTTTTTGCGTGTCGAGTAAATTTACATTTTTTCTGTGTTGATACTGAATTTAATACACTTACATACCCTTTTTGTATGACCAAACCCCAAAAATGTATAGAGACTTGTATGGAAAAACTAATGATGCAAAATTGCTTCTATTGACGAATCCAAATGAAAAAAGAAAATAAAAAAATCGCAAATAAATTGCGTAATTGTGCAGAACTACTACTAAGAAAGAAAATTGTAGTAAATTTCTAAGCTTCTATTTTTTTCCAAAAGTGTTTTTGCTTTCAATTCGGTTTTTATAAACGTTTTTTAGATTTTTTTGTCAGTTTTTTTTTCTGACATTAAAAAACACATTTTTTTCAAAATTTCTTATATCCGAAACCATGATCATTTTTGGCTCAAGAGATGTCTTTTTAGTCTCCAAAAAAATATAAAAAAAATGTTTTTGTTTAAATACGAAACTCAAGCAATTGGAGATTCGGCTATAATTTGGCCAAATCAAGTATTCTGAGAAAATCGTGTTTTTTGTGTTCATCACCAAATCTTAACCAAGGCAATTCCAAAGGGGATTGGGATATTAGCTGTTTGGTTTTTCGATGATGGGTAGTAACATATAAGAATAAAACACAAAATAAGAGCAGCAAAGTTTTTCTTACAACAGAAGTGGCTCGTTTTGACCTCTATGGAAAAATAGTAAGCCAAAATGTCAAGAAGGTCATGCAAATTGTCACGAAATGCTACAATTCAACAGGGACAGTTGAAAAAATGCTACATCCTTTGTGGACGGAGTCTTATAATAAAGGTCGCAAAACGAAACCATTTCAAAACATGATGACCATGGCCTCAAATCGACATCTCTAATTGTCATTCTTAAACTTTGATGGCCTGACGTGCCGCACGTGACCTTTACAACTGGTCATGATCGGCCCCCGAAATAAAAAGAAACCCGAGTCCTTAAAACGCAAAACAAAACCATAACAAACAATACTCACTGTGCGAGGCAAGCCATTCATTATAGTCTAGGCCGGCGGGCAGGTCCACCAGTAACCTCAGATCAGCATCGGGCAATTTGCGCTCGAGCACTCCCTCCTCCAGGTATAGCTTTGTGTCGGCCTGATTCGCGTCTCCGTCTCGCTCCTTACGTCGGGCCTTTCTGTAATGGTGGAAAAGAAGTTAAGAATTTGATTAGTATGCGGTTGAAGAATCACTCTACCATGGTATTCGTTGAGATAGGTCATAAATCAGAGCTCAATTGCGAGGGGTTGGTTTGGTTCCGAAAAAAAAAAACCAGACGATGACCCAAATTTCTAGCGGGGTTTGGAAAAGGCCATCAAGTCTGACATCTCCAGCGGCAAAGGGAGTACGAACGTAGTGAACACACACAGTTCTTGGAGCATTGAGGTCAGATCGAAACAATTACGAAACTAAATGAAGCATAAAACGCGGCCTGGGGTTTCGAACGCCTAAGTTAGCTGCTTCAAGAGACTTTATGCTATATTTACAGCGGAGAACGCAATCGTCGCAATCCGGGAGTTGGAGAGTTGGAGTTTGCAACAGCAGAAGCTGGTTGGATAGCATAATGGCCATGCTATGGCACAATGGGGCTAATCTGATGCAGACTGACCTCTCCCGAAGCCAGAGAGTGTAGTACAGGGCTTTGGTGAAGATTTATGGTGCTCTTATCTGCTGTTGTTGGGGTAGTTCTACGGATTTGTAGCACTGCATCAAGCGACTTAAATTTGGCTTAAATTATGTTGGAACTCGATCAAAGTCCCTTAATCGATTATTGTACTTTAGAATTCTTCTCACAATATTCAAATGTTTACCAGTTCTACAAAATCAGAAACGGCTTTTTAATCTACCATGAAAAACGGTTACCATTTTTTCACAAATTTCCTAACTCAAAGACCCACTGACCTGTAGGTCAGCAGCAACATCTGAGGAAAAATCGCTCAATTTAAGCCAAACTTTTCAACTCTGGTCTGTTTAAATTTTGCTTTCGACATTCACCCCCCAAAAACATAATTAATTGGTGTTTCCCCGGTTTCCCGTTTAGCCACCACACACACACACTGGTTGGCCGCGTGGCGCTATAATATCGTCTAATTAGTTCCTCTCGCTAAGCCGCCGCCACCGGGGAAGAGAGTTTCGCCACTATGGTGAGACTGCAGCAGCACACACAAGTCTAGAAGCAGCTGTGCCAATTAGACTCTAGAGTCGTGAGGAAGAAGATTTTGGTTGAACGCAGTCAGTGGTTGTTGTTGGGAGGGGTTTTTATCATATTTCAAAATAGCACACACACAAAATTATAGTGTGCTATTTGGGGTTTGATTTATGTTGTAGCAATGGGCTGAAACACAGTTTCTATTTTTTTCCTAGGGGAAACATTTGCCCGGGATCAGTCGTAAAATGGTTGTTTTCGATTTGTTAATGGCTAGAATTTGAGGAAGTTGGGGATATTAAATTTGAATAAATATCTAAACAAGAGTGAGACATAATCACAGCAAATTCAAAGCTAAAGCAAGCTGTTGATCAAAATGTCACATTAAAACCATTAGATTTAAGATGAAATAAAGTCGTCGAACAAATCGTAAACATGCTCGAGTTTGAAAATCTAGGTTTTGTAGGATTTTTTTGGAATATGAAACCTTTTACTTGACTTTTACTCAAAACTGACTTATTTGGCATTTTAGCATTTGATGGAAAAATATTCTGAATCTGAATTTTGGTTTTGTTAATTATTATGTAAAAAGAGAATAGCCATGAAATGTTTGAACACATTTTTTCTTGAACTATTAACTAATTCGCACTCATTGTCCGTCAAAGTCGAAGGACAATTATTTAAAATTATCAATGAGATATTCTTGAAAAAGCCATCCAAATTTCGATGTTCGTCGTTTACATGAAGCAATTTTAATTTGTTTGGCTATTTATTGATAAAGGCTGATATTGATAAAGAACGATGACTCATAAAAATATGCATATGGGTAATTCTCTACCAACACGAAATTGGGAAAAGTTGCCCCGACCCCTCTTCGATTTGCGTGAAACTTTGTCCTAAGGGGTAACTTTTGTCCCTGATCACGAATCCGAGGTCCGTTTTTTGATATCTCGTGACGGAGGGGCGGTACGACCCTTCCATTTTTGAACATGCGAAAAAGAGGTGTTTTTCAATAATTTGCAGCCTGAAACGGTGATGAGATAGAAATTTGGTGTCAAAGGGACTTTTATGTAAAATTAGACGCCCGATTTGATGGCGTACTCAGAATTCCGAAAAACGTATTTTCATCGAAAAAACACTAAAAAGTTTTAAAATCCTCCCATTTTCCGTTACTCGACTGTAAAAAATTTTGGAACATGTCATTTTATGGGAAATTTAATGTACTTTTTGAATCTACATTGACGCAGAAGGGTCATTTTTTCATTTAGAACAAAATTTTTCATTTTAAAATTTCGTGTTTTTTCTGACTTTGCAGGGTTATTTTTTTTAGAGTGTAACAATGTTCTACAAAGTTGTAGAGCAGACAATTACAAAAATTTTGATGTATAGACATAAGGGGTTTGCTTACAAACATCACGAGTTATCGCGATTTTACCAAAAAAAGTTTTAAAAAAGTTACTTTTTGCGTTTCTCTTTGTTTCGTCGTCCGTGTCTGTCGCTGGTGACCATGAACGGCCATGATCGACGACGACCAACTTTTTAAAAACTTTTTTTCGTAAAATCGTGATAACTCGTGATGTTGATTAGCAAACCCCTTATGTCTATACATCAAAATTTTTGTATTTGTCTGCTCTACAACTTTGTAGAACATTGTTACACTCTAAAAAATAACCCTGCAAAGTTAGAAAAAACACGAAATTTTAAAATGAAAAATTTTGTTCTAAATGAAAAAATGACCTTTCTGGGTCAATGTAGATTCGAAAAGTACATTAAATTTCCCATAAAATTATATAATCCAAAAAAATTTACAGACGAGTAACGGAAAATGGGAGAATTTTTAAAACTTTTTTAGTGTTTTTTTCGATGAAAAATACGTTTTTTTCGGAATTTAGAGTACGCCATCAAATCGGGCGTCTAATTTTACATAAAAGTTCCTTTGACACCAAATTTCTATCTCATCACCGTTTCAGGCTGCAAATTATTGAAAAACACCTCTTTTTTCGCATGTTCAAAAATGGAAGGAGTCGTACCGCCCCTCCGTCACGAGATATCAAAAAACGGACCTCGGATTCGTGATCAGGGACAAAAGTTACCCCTTAGGACAAAGTTTCACGCAAATCGAAGAGGGGTCGGGGCAACTGCTGTGTGAGTTGGCAGAGAATTACCCATATGTAATGTATTTTTGCTAAAAATTTTAAGCTTTACTTTTTAAGCACAGCAAATATTTTGCAGGCCATCGTACAAAAATCTCTCCAAATAGGTGCCAGACTTTTTTAAACCTAATTTTTGAAAAGCTAAAAGAAAGTTTCACACAAAATAAAGACAAATTATCTCAAGCCCTATAATTACATTTTAATTGATTTCGGAAGGTTGTCCACATTTGAAGAAATTTTAAAATTTATGTTTTTCAGACGTTATTAAATTTGCTAAACAAATATTTATCAAATCTTAAGTATTTTGTTCATGCTCAGAAAAATCCTTAGTCACCATAAAATATTACATTTAACAAAAAATAGCTACGAAAACATTCGAAATATTTTTTCAGGATGGTCACTCAAATCTAGGGCGTCCAATTTTAATAAAAAAAATAATAAATTTTTAAATATTTTTCAAATCCCGGGATTTTTTCAAACAGTCATAAATTATATGTTTTCATAAAATTTGTTATGTTTTTCAAGCTTACAACCATAGCATTAGCTAAATACTGTTAATTGGTGATAATCTTTACTTCAATCTGAACAAGAACAGCAGTTTTTAGTTAGTTTAAAAAATATTTAAAAAATTGGTTTTTGTTCTTTGTTATGCTTTGGATTTTTAATGAATCGTAATTTTTAATCCAATGTGATTCAAATTATTTCATATTAATAATCATAAAATTCTAATTAATATATTTCTTTATTTTTTATATGAAATGATGACTACCAAAGCTAAAAAAAATCATTGAAACTGTAAAAAACCAAGAAACGAAAACAAATCAAATGAAACCATCCAATGTAAAATTTTAGAAAAGTTTAGAAATTCATGTTTAATATGAAACATATTTTACAAACTATCTTTAAGTCACTACCGCCAACTGGGAAAAATCGGGACTGCAGTATGAATAGGTGAATAGGTACAGGATATTTTAGAGCAAAAAAATTGAAAATTGGTGTACTAATTGTCTTGTTAATTAAAAAATATCAAAAATATGTCTTAATTCGTTTCTATTGTCCTAATTTGCTCCAGATGCCGATGTTTGATGAAAAATAATTCATTATGATTTTTTTCATGTTTACAATAAATAAAGCAATAAAACGTAAATATTTAAAAAATAAATAAAATTAAATGAAAAATAGGTTCAGTACTAGGCATTTTGCGGATCCGTAAACTAAAATTTTAATAATTTTCCCTTATAAGCCAAATAAATTTTTATACATGCCAAATACAAATTTGCTAATGCTTTATAACCAAATCTGAGTTTCCAGACCAAAAGTGATTTTTGTTTCAATTTCGTGAATTTCCGGGACAAAATAAAAAAATCCCGGGATTCGGGAATTCCCGGTATAAGGAAAATCTCAAGATTTTTGTCCCGGGAATTCCCGGGATGGACGCACTACTCAAATCCCATTTGAAAAGAAAGTAGCAAAAAGTTAAAGAACTGAATTAAAATTTAATGTTTTCGAAGAAAAAATCATTAGAATATGAATCAGTTATGTGTCATCACTTATGATTTAATCAAAAAATCAAACTTTCCAAGAGTTCATGTTGAAAATATGTTTGTAACAACATTGTAGATATGCCCAATATGCCTTCGGAATTTAATGGATTTTCAAGCTTGAATAAATTAAAATAATGAAATTTTATGTTATGTGCTTATGTAGATTTGAAGAAAATATTTTAGTAAAAAAGTTTGCTTGGGATTTTTTTTCGATTTTTTGACAAAAATTACAAGTTTCCGACTTTTCTGAATTTTTTTTTGCGATTTTTGACAAATTTTCTACTATTTCCCGATTTGGCCGATTCCGTGACTTGAATGACCACCATAAAAATACAGATAAAGCACCCATGACGCATACACCCTTTGCGAAAAGTTCTAAAATTTGGTCCAAAAACACGTGTTTATTTTTTTTCTCCCCTCCTTGAAAAAAAAAATGCTGAAAATTTATATTTTCATAAAAAACTTGTACAATCATTGTAAAATTATTGTTGATCCCTATTTTTTTGTGTTTTCAATGAAATAGTAGTAAGTGCAACCAGTTGAAAAAGATTTTTTCGGTAAGAGCCGTAAATTTATCCAACGAGGTTCACACCTAGTTAGATAAATACTACGATTGCTGAAAAAATCAAGTTTTGCAACGAGTTCCACACAACATTTTTTTCAATTCCTTTGAATGGAATTATAAGTAAAATTTGCATGTATTTAGTCAGTTCACCGTTAGAATCAAAATAATGTTTCATGTATTACTTCCCAAAAAAATGGTGAAAAGTTCAACTTTTCAGCATCCATTTCAGTGCTGAAAAGTAGAACTTTTCAGCATTGGTTTTGAAAAGTGTTTTTATTCGACTTTGTTATTCCTTGTAGAGAAAAGTAGATTGTTTCGTCGTTCGAGAATGACAGGAAAAGTAAGTAGTTTCAAAATGAAGTTGAAAAAAGGTTGAAATCTTTATTACTTTTTTTTAAATTGGTCAGATGTATACTCAAAAAAACACAATACAAAATCAACCTGTTTGCTTAACCGTACCGAAATCCACTTCAAAGATTTTTAGCAAATTGGATTCCTTCCTCAAACGGTCACTATGGCGGTGTGACTTAATTAGTTATGGCATCAGTTCCGGCTGCCACACGGAGAAAATCCCAAAATCGTGAACAAGCGTTCATGAAAATGAGAACCACGAACAAAGTGTTATAATTTCATGGTACGTTTTTCAAAATCGTACCATGGAATTTGAACAATTTGTTCGAGGTTCCCATTTTCATGAACGCTTGTTCACGATTTTAAGAACTCTTTTTTCTCCGTGCAGTCTATTAAATTCTCTCCGTTCTAGCAAAGCAAGCGAAAACAGACTAAGGTCATCCGAGAAGAACCACGCTGGATTAAAATCATAGCTTTATTTGCTTGACCTGCTTCCTTTACCGCAGAGCTCGAGTCGAGTGGTCCGACTCCTCCTAATTGAAAAATGCCCAATCTACGAGGCACAAACTACGCACTAATCATCACCGCACGGTAGGTAAATATTGCTCACCAGTAGAAAGGCCCTGTTGTACACACACTGGCTGTGATAAGACAACACACGAAAACAACCTCATCTCACGTACCGGCTACGTAGTATCTTTATCAAAATTAGAGCGGCCAGCGCAAAAAGTAAACAGTTTCATTTACATCATCGCCCGAGCTGTATAAACAACAGTCTGATTACTTGGAACGTAACAAAGTCAGGCGATGTCCACGATGGCCGTTCGTAGAGAGACAATCCCCCCGGTGTTAGAGAGGCGCGAGTCCGGACGAAAACAAGCGCACGTACGGTTCCACACAACTGCTGTGGAAGGTCACGGAACTACGCGAGAGGCTCAATCAACGCGAAACGAGACGCGGTCCTTCTTGCCGGATCACGCGAGTATTTGCACTATCATCGATCGAGGTGGTGTGGTCCGATGTTTTTGGTACGACGTAGAACGTCATGCGTGGCTGTGACGTAGCAGAAGGGGAGTGTTCTCGGACTTTGCTGGCCAGGTCAGACGGCTGACTTGCAGCTTTTGTGGGCATCAAGGTCTTCGGAATACCTCTTGAAGTTATTGGATCACGATGGATTGCGAAGGTTTCCGGGTAGATCTGTCTGGTTGTTTTAAGAAGTTATTTTCAGTGAGTCATGCGCTTGTTCTGGATGATGCAACTAACATCAGTTTTTTATGTTACTTTGCGTTGGAGTGATGATAGATGACCTAATCCAAGTGGTGTTCAAATCAAAGCCAAGTGTGCGGCTTGTCAGCTGACTATCCTTGTGCAATCACCATACAATCAGTACACGTCGATCAGGCATCACCCTGACACAGGGTTGACATCACGCGTTGCGGCAGATACTCGCACTCAAACTGAAACAGTCCTGTAGATCTGCAACTCATGACTTCACTCACGAGGTCCAACAGTTACTAACCAGCAGCGGATTCTTCCAGATCTGCGAACACGGAAAGCAATTGAGTCGACGAAATCGCAATCATATCTGGACGAATCATCACACCTTATTCTTTCCGTGTCTCCAGTTCAAATCAATATCCAGCCGTCTAGTGCGCGACTTGCGCGCAAAATCGCGTCATCTTCGACAAGTCACGTTTTGCGAGCAAGTGCGCGCGCAGATCTACATGCAAAGTCAGCAGCGGTTTGTTCTGAGATTGCGCCCACCAGCTGTCGGGGTTGTTATCGCAGCGCGATTGAATAATTAAGGCGTTACAAGTTTTGTAATGAGCACTTTGGTTGGACGAGCAGCAGCCGGGATGACCCGGCGAGATGAACTTCGTGTGAATTAACTCTCTGCTGTCGGTTGTGCATTTTATTTTATTTTAATTTTTTTTATTTGGCACTAAATTTAATGTTTTGTGGCAGCTTTCCGTACAATAATGGTACGTACATTTCCGAAAATCTGTGTTTTTTGAAGAAATTTATTGATCGGTTTAATGTACTCGGCAAAGTTGTTAGTATTTCCGGGCAAATACTGTTAAAATAACAAAAAGTGTTATGGAATCTTCTTGAAAAATCATTTTTTGCATAAGGGTTTAATAACAGTTTATGTTATCATAACAAAATTTGTTATTGGTCTGATATTGGTTGAAAGCCAAAACAACTTTGGAATAACATTTTTTGTTATGGAAGAATACCTCAAAATGTTATTGGGAAGATCGGATTAGTTGTTAAAATAACAAAAAATAATAACAAAGATTTGTTCGAAGAATAACTAATAATGTTATTAATCTGTTATCACAATAACAATCCAATAACAAAAAAATCATAATGACGAATAACAAATTTTGTTATAAATAACGTAAAATGTTATTGGCCTAGTATTTTAAAATATCAAAAAAAGTTATTTTCAAGTTATTTCCGTCTGCTCGGGTTGAGTAGGACTGTTGAGATATAAATTGGCACGCGGAAAAACATTGCCTATAATTTAATTTACTTTATTCTCAAAAAATATTTTTTAAAAATCCATATTTTTCAATTTTTGATATTATTTCATATGTTTTGGAGGACAAAAAAACGTTTGAGCCATGGAAAAATATGGACAAACATTTGCCGCCGAGTTATATATTTTTTTTAAAAAGGTAAAATATTAAAAAACCGTTTTAAAATGCCGGTCATAATTTCAAAATTTCAATATTTTTTTTGGAAAAGATGAGAAAATTTCAAAATTGATTCATTTTTTAACATTGTAAAAAGGATCTTTGGGGGAAATTCTCGTATGTTTGGCAGGGTAAGCACTCGCTTCTCCAATTTGATAATTTTCACTATTTAAACAACTTATTAAAGTACTTTTTGATAGCAAATTTTATTTTACATTAAAAACTGAGGTTAAAAAATCCAGCTAAATTTCCGTTAAAAAAAAGAAACATAAAAAAAATCTTAACTCGGTGGCAACATTTTTATCCATAATTTTCTATGACGCGATGTTGCAGTTTTTGTCCCCTAAAACATCCCGAGCAGACGGAAATAACCTGGGAATAACATTTATTGATATTTGAAAATACTAGTTCAATAACATTTTATGTTATTTATAACAAGATTTGGTATTCGTCGCTATGATGTTTTTTTGTAATGGATTATTATTGTAATAACAGACTAATAACATTTTGAGTTATTCTTCGAACAAATCGTTGTTATTACTTTATGTTATTTTAACAACTAATCCGATCATCTCAATAACAGTTGGAGGTATTCTTCCATAACAAAAAATGTTATTCCAAAAATAATTTGGCTTTCAACCAATATCAGACAAATAACAAATTTTGTAATGATAACATTAACTGTTATTAAACTCTTATGTAAAAATGGATTTTTCAAGAAGATTCCATAACACTTTCTGTTATTTTAACAATATTTGTTATTGAAATGGCATGAATTTTGTTATTACCGTCTGCCCGGGATATCATTTTTTTTAAGTGGAGTAAATTGTTTTTTAATCAAAAAAGTTTATTTGAAAGTCGGCAATTTTTTTTACGCGATTATTTTTTTTCTGTTCCGAAAAAAAAGGTAAGACTCAAAATTGACAAAAAAATTAACAATACTTCAAAATATTGATTTTTGGTTTTAAATTAATGGTTGAAAGAATGATTTTTTTAAAATATAAACCTTAAAAATGATTAAAAATCTGTTTTTTGACGAACTGGCTCAATTCTGTGGGTAGATTCGGGTTCAGCAGGAAAAACATGATTTTTTTTTTGTTAGGGTGATACCATACACCTTTTTTTAATTCATCAAAAAATATCTCGAGTTTGAAGAAAAATACCCCTGAGATTTGTTTAGCGATTGTTAGGATAGAATTTTCTTTTCGAATGCAACATTGTTTATATCAATTTACTTGTACTCTCTGATATTTTTTGGTTAAAAAATATAGTTTATTTTAAAAAGACTCTTAATTTTTGTCAATTTTAAAGCTTGAAAATTGTTCCCTATAAGTTGACCCTGAATTACCTGAACTTATTTTTGAAGATTTGCTTTTGGTAAATTTTAATGTAGGAAATTACAGTTAATTGCAGTTTTCAGTAAACACTAACCTTAGAATTGGGATTTTTGATTACAAAATTAAATGTAAATATGTTTTTAAAAAGATGCTTGGATCAATATGCCAAAAACTTTCTTGAAGTGATTTTTTTTTTCTTAGAAATGAAAGTTTCTTTAAAATCCCTCATACGAACAACTCTAGTTTTAATGCAAAATTTATCTGAAAATTGGAGATTTAAAAAAATGATCTTAATACAATAATTCTTTTTTATATATTTTTTTTCCATATCTGGTCTAAATTTTTTCAGTGCGACAAGTTTTAAGACCAAAAACATTTTTTAGATATTTCAATCACTGTTCTTTACTTGAAAAAAAAAAAAAAAACTACTCTCTATAACAAAATGATGAAAAAATAGAATGAATTAAGAATAAAATTAAAATAAGTCTTTGAGGGTTAATAATAGCGATCTGGATCCCTTTACGAGCTTCTGGGATTGATTTGATTGATTGCTCCAAAGCAATAGTAGTAGCCCCAATAGATTCGTCTAATTATCGATTTCCTGCTTTTGGTAGACATCGTCGCCACCCCTTATCAGTTCAATTGACGCTTTACCATCCGATAGGGAGGCAGAGCCGAGATAAGGTTGCTTACCAAGGGCTGTTATCGACGAAAAAGTTGTTTTTTTTCGGAAAGGTGGCAATGTTTTCGTTGTTGTCAAATTGGCAAGTTTGACCGTGGTCGGGTGATTTTGTCTTGATGTTATTTTGCTTGGTTTGCTAGCTGGAGATAATATTAATAGGAATGTACTGGACATTTGGAATTTGTTTGGATGAAACGCACTTTTGGCACACGTGATGATTGTTTTTTTTTTCACGCTGATTCATTCAGGAAACAATTAATTTGTTAGATAAGATTAGAGATTTATACATCAGATTCAAGAATTAAATCTAATTAATTTAAAAGAGAACGAATTCCTCTTCACTTTGGCGCGTAATATCGATAAAATGAAACTTGAACAATCGATTTGAGTTTCAATGAACCAATTTAAAAAAAATGTGGAAATAAACAAAATAAACAAAATTATGTCCTGAAAATATTGTTAACATATTCATGTATTTTTTAAAGGTTGAAACGTTATTTTCTTCGTTACTATTGTCGAAACCCATTTCGTTTTTCCCTTGATTTTCGATATTTTTATTACAGGCAAACAGACGTGAATAATGGAACATTTTTAGAAAAAAATATCTATCACTTCACACTAGAGCCATCTATTTGTGAACTTACGTGAATCTCAAACAACTGTCAAAAGCGTGTGGTGAATTCCAACATTCTCGTGGTGAGTTCCCGATAATTTCAAATCAAACAATGAATAGCTAATTGGTGGATTTTAAAAGCAATAACGTCCGTTTATCTGTGTTTACACGTTCATAACCTTGAAATTAGACTAGAAATTGTGCCTAAACCAGAAAACAGTTTCTCCAACCTCCATCAACATTTGCACGATCGATTGAAGCTAGAATTAGACGCCCAACCGTAGACAATCGATGATGCCCACCTCCCCCCTCCCTCTAGCTAGTCCCCAAGGTCGTCATCACCACCCATAGTTAATTTGGGGGGCGCTAACGGCTCGCCCGCGAGTCTCGCCTCTAATTGGTCCAAATTATGGCAACTCATGCCCGGCAAACTTACGTGGGACAGAAAAACACATTGAGCGACTCCTGGGCGTACCGCACCAGCGATCCGATCGCATCACTCAGCTTGGCCGGTACGATGCCCACCTGCCACATGGGCTTGCGCAGGATCAGGATGCACTCGATTAAACCCAGCCTGCCGGATTTTTCGCACACACTTTTCATACGGACTAGACCCCCGACGACGTCGATGGCACTTTGTTCACTGGCGTTGAACACCTGACCGTTCGCGGACACTACACTTCTATCTTTATCAATATGATAACTGCGCGGATTCACCGATTTCGATTCACACTCAAGCCCCCTTTTTTCTAGACTGGGAGGGACTGCTGCGGACTCTTCAGCTAATAATAGCACTTAAACTTCGACTTAAACCACGTAGATTTGGTACGAATTTGCACTTTTTGAAGCTCGCGCTCACTCACACTTTACGCTTACGTTACTATCACAGATAACACCTTCGCCTGCACTCTGTACTTGTTTGTTTCTTTACTTTCTCTTCTTGGATTTGAACGTCGAGTGCAGATACTTGGAGCTGGACACCGGACAGCGGCAGTTGCACTGGTTTCGATGATGACTACGACGACGAGGACTCGGACAGGAGGACATCCTTCGACGCCAAACTTCGCGGATTCAACGACTTCTTGGTGCGGCACTTCCTGTTGACCACCAACTAAGCTGAACAAATCCGGACAGATTTATGGTACCATTCTCCGATGGAAACGAGTTTTCGCGACGCGCGTGACTTGGATTGTAACTTCCTCGAGAGTGACATCGGTACTGAGCGGCGAGCGATTCTTGAGGGGATGAGTAGTACCCGCACACTGTTTCACCTGCTGATAAGGTTTTGCGAGCGCGTATTGGGTAGGTCTTATTTGGGATTCGCTGGCGTAGAGCATTGTGGATGGAAGGTGCTTTGAAACATAAGATTGAATCTCGACTGAGAGACTCAACGAATCTAACTTGTCTAAAGTCACCCAAATTTACAGTTCATGACAACACAGGCAAGTCCCCTCAGTTATTGCGAATCATGTTTTAATCAGGGTCCGCGTCAAAGTGTCCAGATAAGGAACGGGTACCCGAGTAAAAAAGCTTCCCTGAAATCCCAACTTTTCATGATTCTTGTAACGGCCCACCCAGGAGTATCCCACGTGGAGTCCCAAAGAGGCGGTAGCTGCTCCTCGCGATCGATACATATCGTTCAAGAGTGCCATACTGTGCGAACGATGCCATAACACACCCGTGCACGGGGGCTAAAGAGGTGTTATTAAATGGCAAACCCAAGTGGAAACACATGTTGTGCACTCGAAATCCACCTTCGAAAACCGAACGCTTCCCATCGACGCCCGCTATCGACGAACTATAATTACAGAGCGTCGATGAATTGAACAGCTATGGAGGAGAAGGCATGACGCATCGCGCGGCTCACGCCATATCGCGCAAGTGTTGTGCAATTATCAGCCCGATATCACAACGCTTTGGGTGAATTTGCGAAACCCGTCGTGGGGAAAACTGCATTGTTTGTACGTATCCGTGATGTGCTACCGATTCGGAGGTGTTCGAGGGTGTAGACCAGCGCAATCGAACACGCCATCAATCGATTGGACGTTGTTTGCTCGAGTTCTGGAGGTGTGATTGATTCTGGTAACCGACGTAGTACGTAGAGAAGTCTTGAATGACACCCATTTAGCTAATTAACATCAACACTTCCTTCAGCCGAAGTCAAAGTCCATCGAACTCCCAGCTCCTATCTCAATCCAACCGTCCAACTTTGGCCTGCGGCCACTGCCAAACAGGTCGTCGTAAACCGACCTGTCAATGCCAGCGCAGCGCTTTGTAAGTCACCTTCCAGCGTCGTCCAAAGACTCCCGGGTGGAGGCCATCAAGTTGCGATTCAACTCGTACGGAGATTTTTATGATCCTTCCCACGCTTATCTCGGCGCTCTATGTAGGTAAACCCCACTCCTACCATCTTTGGCAAGCGCGACCTCGAACTTGTCATGACGCGGCTAGCAAGGTAAGCTCTTCAGAGTGGGTTAATCATTCAAATTCATGTGGTGGAAGGATGGAATCCTTCCCACATTAGTTGTGGGAGAATCCAGGATTACCTCTCGGGCGTATGATGTAATTAGGAACGCCAACCTTGGCTTTGAAGTCATCTTCGCGCGTGGGTTTGGTCGCAGAGCTCGTGAACGCGTGCCGATTTAATTAGCTAATAGAATTGAGATAAATTACGAGAGGTTACGCGGAATTTGGAATGGATTATCTTTTTGGGATTCTTCAGAGCAGGTTAAGGAGGTATTACACTGCATCAAGCTTTATTCTAAAGCTAGTCAAGACACGCACCTTGTTCTGTTTGACAGTTTGGCAACAACAAAATAAAGGTAGTATTCGACTAACTTTGCCAGTCTAGACTCAAACCTTTAACGCTTTGATAGCTTCCAAAGTTTAAAAATTTTGAATTTTGGAATTTTGGATGAATCTTCCAAAGAAACTTTTCATCCAGTTTGCAATGTAAAAAATAATCTTTCGGAAATTTCCTTTAAAAATCAGTGTGCAAAAAAGACTAATATTGACATTTTTACCAAACAAAAACTTCTAAATCGATTGTATACTATTCAGAACACATTGAATTATGCTTATTTATGTAATTTCAATCAAATAAAGACTTTTTATCTTTCCCAAATTTTAAATATTGGGACCAAAGACGAAAAAGTAAAAAAAAGAGAATAATTTCAAAAATTCATTGGCATTTTATAAAACTTTATTGTTATAAATTTCAATCTTTGCAAGGCTATATTTTTCAGCAATCAATGGTAGGATCAAAAATGTTCTTGAAAGAAAATTGACGATCTTTCGCAAATATGCCTTTCACGCAAGGTTGACACACTCACAACAATTAATTTCCCTTGAAAATTGGATTTATATCTAAATATGAGTTTTAGATTTGATGTAGAATGTTATTCTGAAATTGTTTTATTTTTTCAAAAATTGAAAACTTATCAAAATATAATTCGGCAGGGTGGCCACAAAAATCCCATTTTCGAATTTCCGATTTTTTAGCGGACTTTTCAGATCTTCAAATGATAGGTATTTCTTACAACAATACAAAAATGATTGCAAATAAAAAACTGTTTAGATTAGTCCATCGAACAACATTTCTTCACAAAAAGTAAAACATCAGACAGTTGACAACTTTGTAAAAAAGTATATATAAAAGAGAAAACAAACTTAGCAAAATATTTATAGAAAAGTATATTTCAAAATAAAGCATTCATGATTTCGATTTGGAGAAAAATCAGTATTTAGGAAAAAACAGTATTTAAAAACAATGCATAAAATTCTTAAAATTTCTTTCAAATCATAAAGTTTTTTACTTGCAATGACTTAAAGTTAAAAAAATCAAATGTTATTCCTATTTTTTAAATCAAAAAACGTTTAAACACGTTCAAAGTTTAATTCTTAAAAAAAGGGAGCGTTATTTTATTACGTAACGCAAAAAAAAAAGATTTTTAGACCCTCTCCGGCCCCTCGTAACAAAATTTCTATTCATTTTTTTTTAATACCTCCTCCCAAACTGCGTTAAGTAATCAAAGAACGCTCCCTAAAGTTAACAAGCTTTTATTTTTTTGATTTCTATATAAAATTCTAAGAATCAAAATTGATTTGTCATGTTGTCAGAATTTTAAGGCTTTCAATTTCATTTCTTAAGAATTTATGCTTTAACTTTAACTTTTTTATGAGAAATTTTTGAAGAGACGAAATCATTTAAAAAAGTTAAAAGGAATTTTATTTGATATTTTAGTTTTTTTGATACTGAAAATCAAACTTTATCTAAATTTGTTTACGTACTTACGGAAATCAATAATTAGGATAACAAAAAAAAAATGCAATGTCTTAAACAAAGCAGTTTGACTTTTATCAAATAAAAAAAAATACAAACGATTGCCTTCTATGACATTGTAAAAAGCATTTTTTCTCAAATAAAAAAGGTGAGAAAAAAATACAAATTAATTACAATTATAAGAGAGCAATTCTCTTCGATTTCGGTCATTCGATTTTTTTTATTCTTTAATCTGGCTGAAATTTTTTAGTGCCTTCGGTATGCCCGAAGAAGCCATTTTGCATCATTAGTTTGTCCATAGAATTTTCCATACAAATTTGGCAGCTGTCCATACAAAAATGATGTATGAAAACTCAAAAATCTGTATCTTTTTAAGGATGTTTTTGATCGATTTGGTGTCTTCGGAATAGGTGTAGGTATGGATAAAGAGTACACTGAAAAAAATTATACATGGTAAAAAAAATTGGTGATTTTTTATTAAATTTTTTGTCACAATATTTTAATTTTGTTTTATTTTTTATATGTTTTAGGGGACATAAAAACTTTTCAGAAATTTCCAGGTTGTGCAAAAAATCATTGACCGAGTTATGAACTTTTGAATCAATAAAAGAAAAAGACCGATTTCGTAGAGAATTGCTCAAGAGTGAGAACATATTTTTCAAGCAAGTATGCTTGGAATTCCCGACTTTTTGACAAAAAAAAAAATCCAAAATTTCTGACTTTTTCTTGATTTTTGGCGAATTACCGACTTTTCTGATTTTCCGACTTGAGTGGACACCTGGGATCGAAACTTTGTCATTTGTTGTCCATGAAAACATGTTGATAAAAGACAAAGAACCAAAGGGAGTAAAATTTGGCAAAATTGACTATTTTCGTGATAAAAAGTGAAAAACCCAATATTGCAAAATGAAAAATTGAAAATGAAGAAATTTTTTTTTGAGGGAAATTCGAATGAGACTGAGTTTTTCAATCTTCTCTCTTTCGTTCAAAAGAATCAAAACTCAATTTTAAGATTTTCGAGAGAAAGTTCGGTCTTGCTAAGATATAATTTGTAGATGACTTTTTTGTTAGTTTTCGCAGTGCTGAGGAATATCAGAGAGCTATTCATGAGAATGTTGTTTACCCATTGATATTCTTTAAAGAGTTCAGGGGGGATTTTCTTTATCGTAAATAGATTGAACAAAGCTCTCAGAGTTGCTATAGGCAAGTGAAAAGCCCAATAGCATGATATTTATAGACAATAAAATTATTCAACTAGCTTTCAGAATTGCGATGAAGTACAAACGGTTTCAGGAAATGCTAATCGCTCGTCTATTAAAAGCCAATCTACCAAAGTTTCGCAATTCTCATCGACGAAAACGGCTTCTGGTGAATAATTTCCCTCTTCATTGTTGTCAGCGCCGTGCAACCTGTTGCTCATTTAACTACCTCTGTGAGCGCCAGATATCCATCTGTAACAAACCCCGTGAAAAAGTGATACGTTTTATTCTGCTCCGGGCTGGGGTGACCTGCCGGGGCCTACCAATTACTCAATTATTCATCTTGCCGTAATTGAATGTGCTCTCTGCAATTATTCTGCAGCTGGATGGTGGCCCCCCAAGGTGGCGGCCCATAGTTCGACCGCAATAAATGGATCGATTCGACACGCCAAACTGGCCAATGCGCTGCTGCTGGGCATTATTGGCATTGTGTAACTTTAATTATCACTTTGTGTCACTTGGGGAGGATCCAACTTTGGGACGGGGTTGAAGGTTTTGGCAAAACTGGTCGTTGAAGTCAGGGTTGTCAACTTCAATTTTGAGCTGTCGAATTTTTTCATCAAACACAAATTAAAGAATACAATATTTGAGGAAAAAATGGTCAAATCGTTACAATGTTTCACAGCAGCACTTTGTGCGATGTTCAAGGTCGTAGACTTGAACGTGATCCAACCCACAATTCCTCATGACCAAGCCGTTCCGATGGTCTCAATTTGGTGCGGGAGTTCAGCGCAGCAGAGGAAGTGAGATTTATTGCGTCGTGGGAAATTAGCAACTTCTTGGTGCTCTGCAGAGTGCGGTGTTTGCTGAATACGGAATGAGTTTGCCGCTGCGATGTTTGGGCGGAGGTGTGAAATCGGAAGATCTGCACTAAATTTTCTACCGGTAATCCCGAGACAACTTCTTCGCGCGTGCACAGACACACTAACCGGTCGTCCTAGCCGGCTGACCTAGCTCGCTTCGTTCGTCTTGGAGACTTGCCCCCAAAACAACGACAATGTTGTGACGCCCCAGAACGAGTTTCGCTCGTCTTGTTGCAGAGGATATCTCCGCTGAAATTTGTCGATGCAGAGAGTACCTGGGTCCGCTCTCCCGAATCTGACACCGAATTGAATATTTAACAACCGTTTTATTGCCGCATTATTATTCGAGTCAGGCCAGTCTACATACGGCAATAATGGTTCTGGGGGGGTTCCCCCCTCCACTCCTCCCATGGGGGGTCGCCGTCGGTCAGGCCCCGCGAGACCTGTACTGTTTGTGGCGTTGCAGCAGAAGCCAGCTGGCTCGAGTCGATACTGGCGCAACGTGGGGAAGAGCTCACGATAGTGTGACCACAATTTTGGAAGACACTGTAACTACTTAGAACAGTATCGAGTTGTGATCTTAGAGAAATTTTTCCTGCAAACCGCGACTTCTGACTAATACATGGCGTTGAACGTTGACTTAAAGTGAGGTCACCCTAGCGCATCGTGTTCGGAAATTCACCGGGGGATTTTTGTTTAGTTGCTGCTGTGGTGGGGACACTATTAGTCACTGTTCCAAGTTCCGAAACCACACGCAAGCAAACACTAACCCCCAGCGGCAGCGGCAGATGGCGCTACCAGCAAAATATGCGGTTTTAGCGTCTTGGGCATCGTGTTTTTCGGAATAACCACCAGGTCTGAATGAAAAATGTGGAGCACATTTTCCGAAAGGGGCAAAAAGGAGCACAACATGACCAAACGAAATGAAGGGGGGAAACGCTTTCGTTCTGGGTGCAGCAAAAGGGCCACCCCAAAAGCGCAAGGTCGTCCAAGTTTTGGTGTTAGTTTGGGGCACACTGCTGGTTTTCATATCTGCAGAGTGGACGCAGACGCAGGGGTGACCAAGTTTAGTTCTGAATATTTACAATTTTGACATTTATACCGCACTGTATAAACGGCCTCAAAATTCGAGTTTTGAAACTAGAACTTTTAGAATATCTGTTCTTGCAATATTCTAAAATATTACAAATAAAAAAAAAGTAAGTGATTTCAGTGATTCAAATCAATATTCGAATCAATAAACCAATCCACAACAAAAAGCATGTTGTTGTTGATATTATTTAACCCTATGAATCATTCGCTCCCGTAACAAGAAACAAATAACATTGGTATCTTGAAGGTTAAAATGGAGCATTCTCACAATTTTTTGACATAGGACTATGTCTCTACTTACTATATTGGGGGCCAGTTCAGAAATTCGATCCAAAGCGTCACTTTTAAGCGTTAAAAAAGGGGACATTTTGAACGCTTATATCTTTTTTCCCTGTGAATCAATCCAGACGGTTGGACCACCAATCGAAAGAGGAAGACTTCAGCTATCGTTTAACTACATAGATAGTTTGACTAAACATAGTTAAAGCACTTAAAACATGCAATCAAAATGAGTAATTTTTTAGTACAAATCGGACAGATGACCAATCAGAGTCACATTGGAACGAGCACTCGAACTGCGAGCAGCAGCAGCAGCAGCGGCCAATAGAAGAAGAGGACCAGCAACCAGAAGGAAGAACCACCAGCAGCAGAAGGAGGAAATTTGAGCGAAGCGGACCGATGGAAGTCGCTATGATGCGGCGGTTCTCATGAAAAATGGCCAATTCGACAGTGGTGGAAAAAACCTGGAGTGGCCGGTGCCCTCGAAGCAGGTTCCCTCGGGACGGAGGGGGGGGGGGGACATTTACAGAAACATACGAGTTGTGGCAATATGGGTATCAAAATTCATGATTTTTGATACTGAACATAATAATGGCCATTTCGACAGTAGTGGCCACAACCTGGAGTGGCCGGTGCCCTCAAAGAAGGTTCCCCCGGGGCTTGGGGGGACATTTACAGAAACATACGGGTTGTGGCAATATGGGTATCAAAATTCATGCTTTTTTATACTGAACATAATAATGGCCATTTCGACAGTAGTGGCCACAACCTGGAGTGGCCGGTGCCCTCAAAGAAGGTTCCCTCGGGGCCCGGGGGGACATTTACAGAACCATACGAGTTGTGACAATATGGGTATCAAAATTCATGCTTTTTTATACTGAACATAATAATGGCCATTTCGACAGTAGTGGCCACAACTTGGAGTGGCCGGTGCCCTCGAAGAAGGTTCCCTCGGGGCCCGGGGGAACTTTTACAGAACCATACGAGTTGTGGCAATATGGGTATCAAAATTCATGGTTTTTGATACTGAACATGAAAATTGACATTTCGACCGTAGTGGCCACAACCTGGAGTTGCCGGTGCCCTTATGAAAGGTTCACCTTGGGAGAACATTTATGACAATTTTGCCGACAAATCCATGAAACAAAATAAAATAAACTTATTCCAGATTTCACTAGCAATCCAACAACACATTCAAATTGTTTGGTCCTATGTCTTTCGGTTATGTCTCTGACATACCATCTTGAACTTTTTTTAAATATTTTTCATATTTGTTTTTTTTTTGAGTAAAACATTCTTCAATATAACCTTCTTCCCTATTTGTCTATTTTCTCCAGTCAAATTCACCTTTTTTATGTACTTATGTTTTTTTTTTATTTACACATCTGTACACTGTTGTCTAGTTATATCACGGACGAACGGACATGACACCAGTAATAAATTTTCTTCAAATTTCTGAAGCAAACTATCATTTGCGCCATCTACATTCAAGTTGTCGAAGTAGCATCGCGCGATTAAGCATGATTTCTCAAAATGTCTTATGCAATAATTAATTGAAACATTTAGCATTAGTATGGTGTTAGAAACAGTTTTTTGGCATTAAGTTTGTCTTTATGATTCTATGTAATTTATCATGGACCCTAAACTTGCCGAAAAAATTACAGAAATGGTATTTTTAATATAAATTCATACGACCATTTCAAAAAATTCCCATGAGTTTGCTTCATCAGCTGGCTTTGTTTTCGTTTTAAACCACGCGGCGCGAAGATTTTGACATAAGCGATCTCGCTTGCACTGGTTTTCGCCAAGAAGAAGTAAAAGAAAACCTGCTTCACTTTTTGAAACCCCGTGTCATGTCCGTTCGTCCGTGGTTATATCATAATTATTGTTTATTCTCTGCTCTACAACAGCATTGTTACACTCAAAAAATAACTCTAAAATTAGAATTTTTTTTTTCATTCCTTTCAAAAACAATTATGCAAAATCTTTCACAAAATGTCTTATATATTATGACAGTTATGTCACAAATGGGCTAAATATTAAAAAAGATATTTAAATATTTTTTCCCTAAAGTTTTGCGTCTTTTTTCGATCTGTGGTCTCAAAATTAAAAAAAAAATAGAATTAAAAGTTTTTATTGGATTAAAAATGCATGAAAAAACGTTTAAACAAGTATTACAATATTTTACGATCGATTTAACATGTTTCATCATTAAAAAAATAATGGTAGCTGATTCCTCAGATTTTTTTTAAAACAAAAACAGACTCCAGGAAACAAAATGAAATTTACACAAACCGAATATTTGTAAACGTTTGAAAAGACCATAAATGCAAATTTTCAGTCACATAGAAATGTAATTTTTTTTAAAAAGAGATATGAATTTTGGAACATTTTTTTCAAAAATACTTAAAAATTGCTCTAAAAAACGTTTTAAAAGGAAAAATGAATTTGCTTTTAAAAAAATACTTTATAACAGCCCTTTTGAAATGTTATTTTTGATTTTAAAAAATATTTGGATGATTGTAAAATTTCGATTTATATTTTTACATTTAGATCCGACTAGCAGTTGCCAAGATATCGTCAGATAAAAATCAGGCATCAGGAAAAATCTAAATTTTCTTTAATAATGCTCTATTTCAGTTTTCGATGCCTAAAAAGAAAATTGTAGAGATTTTTTTCAGCTACAAATAGACATCAAATAGCAATCACTTGATAACTGTATCTTTTATCGAAAAATAGGTACTTTTCAATAACAAAGTTGATTTTGCTTATATTTTTTTTTTGAATTTCGTTTACCGTATGTTACATATTTAAGAAAAGTAATGATTTTTAAATAAATCACATTTTTGTAAATCACAGTAAAAAACATAGGTAATATAACATCTGTTAAGGGGTTCATCTTTCGTCAGAAAAAAGTGTAATTTTACCTTGGAAAATGTGTAATTTTACCACTGGGTAATTCTCTACCAACTCACACGAAATCGGGAAAAGTTGCCCCGACCCCTCTTCGATTTGCGTGAAACTTTGTCCTAAGGGGTAACTTTTGTCCCTGATCACGAATCCGAGGTCCGTTTTTTGATATCTCGTGACGGAGGGGCGGTACGAGGTGTTTTTCAATAATTTGCAGCCTGAAACGGTGATGAGATAGAAATTTGGTGTCAAAGGGACTTTTATGTAAAATTAGACGCCCGATTTGATGGCGTATTCAGAATTCCGAAAAAACGTATTTTTCATCGAAAAAAACACTAAAAAAGTTTTAAAAAATCTCCCATTTTCCGTTACTCGACTGTAAAAATTTTTGGAACATGTCATTTTATGGGAAATTTAATGTACTTTTCGAATCTACATTGACCCAGAAGGGTCATTTTTCGTTAGAACAAAATTTTCATTTTAAAATTTCGTGTTTTTCTAACTTTGCAGGGTTATTTTTAGAGTGTAACAATGTTCTACAAAGTTGTAGAGCAGACAATTACAAAAATTTTAGTATATAGACATCAGGGTTTGCTTATAAACATCAAGAGTTATCGCGATTTTACGAAAAAAAAGTTTTGAAAAAGTTACTTTTTGCGTTTCTCTTTGTTTCGTCGTCCGTGTCTGTCGCGGGTGACCATGAACGGCCATGATCGATGACGACCAACTTTTTCAAAACTTTTTTTCGTAAAATCGCGATAACTCGTGATGTTTATAAGCAAACCCCTTATGTCTGTATATCAAAATTTTTGTAATTGTCTGCTCTACAACTTTGTAGAACACTGTTACACTCTAAAAAATAACCCTGCATAGTTAGAAAAAACACGAAATTTTAAAATGAAAAATTTTGTTCTAAATGAAAAAATGACCCTTCTGCGTCAATGTAGATTCGAAAAGTACATTAAATTTCCCATAAAATGACATGTTCCAAAAATTTTTACAGTCGAGTAACGGAAAATGGGAGATTTTTTTAGTGTTTTTTTCGATGAAAAATACGTTTTTTCGGAATTCTGAATACGCCATCAAATCGGGCGTCTAATTTTACATAAAAGTCCCTTTGACACCAAATTTCTATCTCATCACCGTTTCAGGCTGCAAATTATTGAAAAACTCTTTTTCGCATGTTCAAAATGGAAGGGTCGTACCGCCCTCCGTCACGAGATATCAAAAAACGGACCTCGGATTCGTGATCAGGGACAAAAGTTACCCCTTAGGACAAAGTTTCACGCAAATCGAAGAGGGGTCGGGGCAACTGCTGTGTGAGTTGGCGGAGAATTACCCCACTTTTTTGGAGTAATATTACTTTTTCAGTCTAAATTTAGGTAAAATAACATCATAAAAGAGGTAATATTCAATTTTCCAAAATTACAACTTAAAAAATTCACACCATTTTTTATTATGTAAAATGGTACTTCCTTGTGGCTTAAAATATGCAAAAATAGTTTTTTTTTTGCAGAGTTTAACTATATTTTTTATGATTTGACACCAAATCGATAAAAAAATGCATCAAAAAGCTTCAGCCAAATCAGCAAATGTTAAAAATTTATATGTTATAAAATCGGCCGATTTTCAAATCAAAATTTCACGAAATCTGCTGATTTTATAAAAGATTGCTCTGATGTTGAAAAATAACCAAAAATATCAAAAATTCATAATACATAGTTTTTTTTTTCAAAAATTTTACATCTAGTGGTCACAAAAAAAATATGAAGCTTGAAACTTTGAATTAAAAGTCAATAAATAAAGTTTTCTACATAGTTTTTCCATGGATATTTCTATTTAACAACATATTCTATTGCCTCGTGATTTTCTGATGTAGGTATGGAGACAAAAAAAATGTGTTGGCCTAATGATTATATATTTTTTTTTAATAAGCTTACAAAAGTATTTTTTGTGTAAGCTGTGTTTATATTCTGTAGTTAAGTATAAATTCATTTAAAAATCAATATTGTTATCACCAAGAATGCGTAACATCTTCATAGCATGTTCTACTTTCGACGTGTCACGTTACATTTGACGACCCAAAAGATCAACCTTGAATTTGTGATAGCAACATTTCACACAATAAAAGTCACATATTTAAAAGGCTTTAATCATCGCTACGTGACTAAACGAAAAAATAATCACATTTCGCAACAGCAAACGTAACAAAAGCCCGAAAAGGTCCCATAAAATCCCTTTTTTCACGCATGATTTCTTCAGGTGCACAAACGGCACTTTTTCCCCCGGAACCCAACCCAATTTTTAATACACCTACAATGTAATGACTCAGCGCGTCAGAGTATCCCTTAGCGTTATACCCAGCCTGGATTACATCGCTGGATTATTTCGCAAAAAAAAATCAACAACACCTTCCCTAACCCTAACCCGTCATCCACCGCGTTTACACCGCGAATCCACCGTGCTTTTTTTTGCTGTTGCTCTCTCTCTCTCTCTCTCTCGCTGAGTGTATTATTTTCATTTTCGACGACCGTCCAAATTCGCTTTCACGCGTCAATTCACTTTCACGCATGATTTACACTTTCGCCAGGCGCGGACTTTGATGCCGGGTCCCCGGATCCGGGTTCAGGTTGGGTGTTTATGATTCACTGCCAAATTTGAGGTTATGGCTGCGCGTGGGGGACTCTAGCGGTGACCTCCGACCTTTTGAGGAAGTTGACACAATCCACATTTTTTCGACAAACCTTAAAATTTTACTTTAGAAAACCTTTCGGAACTTCTGGAACCTCACGGACATTGCGGCGTTAAACCGGCGTCAGGTCCAGAACTTGACCTTTAGAACAACAAAACTCGCGCGAGATTTTGGCCGCGGTCCAGCGCGCGTGAACTCGTGTGTTCGACTACTGGCGCGTTGGCCGTGCTCAATTACCGTTAATACAAAACAGCCCCAACGACGACGACGACGACCATTCACAATACGGTTCTCCTCTCCCGAGACCCAAGTGTCTCTCAGTACTGAAGTGCCTGAACGGCGACTAGTGGTCAAGCCGTTTGCTCTCTTCTCACTAGTAGCTGGAGGGAACGGCGAAACTTCCTTGAGTCTCTCGGCATCCTTGTGGCGGTAAATTGCTAGGGGAGGTTGGAGGTCATCGATTGGATTAAAATTGTTTTTTTTTCTAGAAGCTGAATTTGATAGACTTATTTGCTTTCTTAAAACATTTAATTTAAAGATGACTCAAAATCAAATGATAGATTTTTTGGAAAATATAATGAAACATTTTTTTAAAGATTTTTATATTATTTTCCAGACGTCAATAATTTTCAAACTGGTAGAAGGTAAGCATTTTCTCTACACAACTGTTTAATTGGATATTTAAAAAAAAATCCTAGAATATAAAAAAACTTTGTTTTAATTTGTCAAAAAATTATAAAAGTAGTTGAGCTTGAGTCCCAGTTCAATTAAACGTACACACGAAAAAAATCATTTCTCAAAATCGTGAACTAAATTCATGAATGCAAGAACCACGAAGGAATAAATTCACGTTTATAGTGCAAATGCACCATACTCATGAATAAATTCCTTCGTGGTTCTCATATTCGTGAACTTAATTCACGGTAACGAGAATTGATTTTTTCTGTGCAGTTAATTTTACCAAAAATTTAATCTCAATAAAATTAAACAATGTGTTATCAAATGCAATAAAAAGGCACACAACAAAAAATCACGGTAATATTATATCTGGGAAAGGGTACATCTTTTATGTCAGAAAAAATCTGTAATTTTTCCTCTGAAAATGTGTAATTTTACCACTTTTCTGGTGTAATGTCACTTTTTCAGTCTTAATTGAAATAAAATTACATCATTAAAGAGGTAGGCATCATTAAAGAGGTAATATACACCTTTCAAATTGACATAAATTTTTACCATGTATGTAAAAATTAAATAAACACAACAATTTGTTTGAAAATACATTTCGAAAGCATAACAAGATTTACGCATCAAAATAGATCCCTCTAAAAGAAATCATCAGAATTAGGGCGTCCAATTTTCCCGGGTTTTGAATTTCCCGGGAAACGGGAAAAATATTTTTTAAATCCCGGGAATTCCCGGGATCCCGGGAAATTTTTGCAACAGTCATAAAATCTATGTTTTCATTATATTTGTTACGTTTTTCTAGCTTAAATCATAGAATTAGCTCAAAACTGTTAATGGTGATAAGCTACACTTCAATCTGAACATGGACAGCAGTCTTTAGATAGTGTAAAACACAATTTAAAAAAATGTGTTCTTTGATGTGCTTTGGAATTTAATTGAACCAGAATTTTGAATATATTTCTTTTATTTTTTTATTTATATAATATAACTACAAAAGCTTATACAATTTCATTGAAAGTGTCTAAAACAACAAGAAATAAAATTATACCAGACAATGCAACACTTTGGATAAGTTTCGAATTTTATGTTTTATATTTAAAAACATATTTTAAAAATTATCTTTAAGTCACTACCAATCAACTACCAACTGGGGATAATCGGGACTACAGTCTGAATAGGTACAGGAGATTTTAGAGCAATAAATTTGGAAATTTGTGTACTAATTGTTTTGATCTGTTCCTGTTGTAATCGAAATCAATCAAAACAATCAGAACATTATTCAAAAACAAATTAGCTTAAACAGCTGTCTTAATTCGTTACTTTTTCCTGATTTGCTCCAGATGCCGGTTTATGATGAAAAGTTAAATAATTTTTAAAATATTATGCTTTTTTCAAGTTTAAAGTCCTAAATGAACGTGAATATAATAATAAGTCTTTTTTAAATAAATAAAATTTAGTAGAAAATATCTAAGGCGCAAAGCATTTTGCGGATCTGTAAACAAAAATTTTAACAATTTTCCCTGCCAAATTAATGTTGTCATATGCCGAATAAAAATTTTAATGCTTTAAAATGCTTATCGATTACTAATTTCCACAACCAAATCTGAATTTCTAGACCAAAATTTGATATGTTTTCAATTTCGGGAATTCCCGGGACAAAATATGAAAAATCCCGGGATTCGGGAATTCCCGGTTTTGGAAAAATCCCGGGATTTTTGTCCCGGGAATTCCCGGGATGGACGCACTAATCAGAATGCTGGATATTTTTAAAATCTGTTATGTTTTCCACAATTGAAATAAACATGCTTAAAATTATTTTTAATATCAAAATATGTTCGAACTTTATGATTTTTTTCTTTGCATCCATGGTTAATGTTTTGGTGTAAGTAATTTTAAATTTAGTATCTAATCTAATCTAATCTAATCTAACACAAACGCAGCCAGTCCGATGAAAGCATGCTGGAAAGTCTTGTGATTAGATTACGCCCCAAGCACTTTTCTTGTCAATATTAATAATTGCATTACATCCGAGAACACCCGAAAATGTAATACAAATATTAAAACGGCCAGCCCTACTGCGTTGTGTTTACCGCAGAGAGGATTCTGAGAACGGATCACATTTCACAGAATCTACAGGGGAGGAAGGATGCGTGGACATACCGTACCAAACGCTCCGGATCAGTTTTGATGTGGTGTGTTTTGTGTGTGCAATTTTTGTAAGTGTCGTGAGTTTTCGCAATTCGATTATATATGGTATGGGGGAATGATAAGAAAAAGGAATAGGGTAAAGAATTATATAGAAATTAAAATAAATTATAAAGTGAACAGATAAATACATATAAGCAATAAATTTAAAGATGATTCCAGGAAGCTGTAAAATGAATAACTATTTTTTTAAGCACAATCACTCCAGATGGTTCTATTGCTGATTTTTAAGTGTCATGGGTTTATGAAAAGTAGGAAAAAGGAAAGGAAAATAGGAGAAGGAATTATATAGAAATATAAATAAATTATATGGTGTACAGATAAATATAGATACAGTGGACTCTCTGGCTGTCGATCTTCTCGATATCAATATTGCTCCAGCTGTCAATAAATTGTTCAGTCCCTTCAAATAGATTTCTTTGATTTTTCGTTCTATAATTTGACAACTCCCGACGGTCCCTTTAATATCGACAACGAGAGAGTCCACTGTATATACAAATATAAGCAGTAAGTTTAAAGATGATTCCAGGAAGCTGTAAAATAAATAATATAATTTAAAGCGCAATGCTTTAAATGGTTCCATTGCTGATTTTGTTAGTGTCATGAGTTTATGTAGTTTGATCATATATGATATGGAGGAATGGTAGGATAAAGGAAGAGGAATGGAGTAAAGAATGAAATGGGAAATAAGGTAAAATATAGTGAATATAAAAATACATATGAGCAATAAATTTCAAGATGATTCTTGGAAGGATGGTAGGATGGAAAAAAATGTATAAAGAATAAAATGAAAATATAAAATCATGTAGTGAATGAATAAAATCATATAAGCAGTTCATTTAAAGTTATTCCACTGTCCATGTTCGCATAAATGCCCATATGCAAAAACAACAAGCTGAGAAAAACACGTTTGAAGTTTGTCCCTCACACGTGTTACGTGTAAGTAATTTTAAATTTAGTATTTAATAAAACTAATATTGTTTCCATTAAAACTCGATTTCCCTCTAGACAGGCTTCGATCTGAAAATTCGACCAAAATCCTTATCCAAACAATTTGATGATTTTGCCAATGATTTAAAAAAACAAAAGTTTTGTAGGTGCTAGGTAATTTGTCATTCAAAATAATAAAAATCTCCTAATTTTCATTAAAAATAAATATGCAGTAATGTTGTGACTTGAAAGCTTACGATAAATGTGACAAATACTAAAAAAATCGAATGGGTTACTGGAAATGTATGAAGAATAGGCAAAAATAATATTGAAACTTGTAGAATGATCTTAAAACTACAAAAGCAAACTAATCAGAAACATCACAAGATAAAGTTATGTAAAAATACAAAAAAAAGTAATTAAAAACATAAAACAAGAGGAGTAAAGTTATGTGAAGACTTAAGTTGCTCAAAATGACCTCCTTACATGAGAATAATAAAGTTTCGAAAAAAAAATATAAAGGTAGAGAAGTAATGGTCCCAATTTTGGTTAAAATCCAGCTAAATTGCCTTAATATGGACATTTAAGTATAATTATTGGTATTTTTGAAGATCATTTGAGAATAATAAACTCATTTTCATTACAAATTAAATATATAAATAATAAAATAATCTAAAAATCGGTAGAAGTTTGAAAATACTTTTTGACTGGCTTCTTCAAGCACAAATTTAATAAAAATCTTAGGTTAGGAAAATTTGGGCTTCTTTTAAATATTTTTGAATGTTGAACTTTATATGAAACTTAAAAATAAAAATGAACAAAAACAGGATTGTCTTTCTGGTCATTCTCAAAATGTTACGTTTGAAAAAAGTCAAGAATGCGTCAAAACCAAACTAAATTTTGTTGATTATTTTTCATTTCCGAAATATTTAAAGAGTTTAAGGAAAATTTAGGCTTCTTTCAATATTTTTGTTTTTTTTTCTGTTGGTTTAGTTGTTATCCATTTGTGAGCTTTATTTAAAACTTAAAAATATATAAAAAACATGTATTTTTTGTTGTTCTTGTCTCAAAATGATGCTATTGAAAACAAGTTAACCCCAACTCTCCCTATCATTAAACAAACACTTTGCATACAATTTGTAGCTCCACGACAGGCCTCCCAACTTTTTCGCTATTATTATTGCTACTTTGCTGTTCGGCTGGCGGTTTCGCTGTCATTTTTAGTTCCGCGGTCGCAGATTCTCTCCCTCTCTCTCGCTCACTAATTCTCTCACGTGGTTGAATAAAAGAGAAGGAGCAGCAGCAGCAACTTCAAAGCGTTTCACGTTTTTGCGAATCAAAAGTTAATCACTCACGAGCAGTGGGTGTGTGTGTGCGTGCGTTGTTTTGCTTAACTTTTTGACAGCCCGTGCGCGTTCTTTGTGTCTCGCATGTTTACTGTTAGTTTCTGTCGTTGATTAGCAGCCCTGCCCTCGGTTGTGGTTGTTGTTTTTGTTGTTGATTAGTGGTGCGAGTGTATACTTTCAGGGTTGCGCGTACCGATTGTTGTTGCTGATGTTTTGATTTAATTGTGCGCACATTTTAAATTCAAATGCAACTAAATAGAGAAAGAAAACTTGTTTTGATTATCACAGTATGCGGCGGGAAAGGAAGTCGCCACCCTTTTTGTGATAAACAATAACAAAGAGATTAACAAGTGAGAAAGGCCTAACGCTTATTATAAAAGTTAAGTCTAATGCTTCGTTATAAAATTACGATCAATTTGTTTATTGTTCTGCATCATACAGTTGAGGGTTTCCCGATCAACGACTGTGACACACGCCATTAGAGATTGGTGGCGATTTCGTAAACTCTGTCGAGTTAGAAATAAAAAACGAGTGCGCGCAGTAGAAAGTTTTGAAGCAATCGATTAATCACGATTCGAGTATTATTGATTGCGATTGCGGTGATCGTAACAGTTTCCCAACTGGTTTTGTCAAAGCGCACTGGGAAAAAGCATGGGCACGATTTTTTGTCTTTAGCTGCTTTCGGGTCCAATTATGGTAAATTGAAGTAAATTAACTCTTTGCTGGGTCCTAAATGAGCAATTGTATGGATTTTCACAATTTTAAAATTTGTATTTTTTTATGGGTTAAACTTCGTCCATAAGGCTTTCTAAAAAAACTGTGACAAAAAATAATATTTATACCTTTTTTCAATATATTAAGTTGTTTAGTTTTTTTTGTTAAATTATTTTATATTCATAATTAAAAACAAGTGCAGTTTAACAAACCGTTCCTGTGAGAATGTCTGGATATTTAGTGAAACTTACCTGAAAGAAAAAGAAAAAAAATGGTAAAATTAGTAATCTTCAACATTCATAGAGCAGTTTTTTTAAAAGGTCCTATAAACATATAAAACACAATAGTTTATAGGACTTTTTCAAAAAAAAAATAAGATTTGATTATTTTACACAGAAAAAAAAATCATGGTAATATTACATCTGGGAAGGGGTACATCTTTTATGGCAGAAAAAAATGTGTAATTTTACCTCTGAAAATATGTAATTTTACCACTATTCTGGTGTAATGTCGCTTTTTCAGTCTAAATTCAGGTAACATCACATCATTAAAGAGGTAATATTAAACCTACCAACATTACACCTTCCAAGTTTAAACATTTTTTACTGTATAGATAAAATGTTTTTTGTTTCAATTTTGCTACCCGGCAGATCATGTTGAAACATGTTCGCATGTAACAACCCTAACCTAACGTAATCGTGTTCGCTAATTTTTGTCACGAACATCATCGTCGTTTGTTTATTCACGCCCGGCTGGGCATCGGATCGATGGGCTACTTTTTTGATGGGCTTGCAAATCGTTGTGAAACTTGACAGTCACGGCACTACATTGACACCATTTTTCAGGCAAATTTTCAACCTCCACAGACCTGTTAGAATTGTTCAATATTTATCAGTTCTGAAGTTTGAACTGCTTTGCCTAAACAAACAGCACATTAAAGCATAAACATTTATAGCTTTTGTATCAGGGGCATTGCTAATTTTGAACGCAAATATAAGGCACGAACCGATTATAATTTGTTTGATTAATCAATGTGGTGTCGACTGAAACAAGCTTCGACAAAGAACATCGTCTGCTCACGGAAAATTGTTCAACGCAAGTTGGATCAAACAAAGCGATTGGGAGTCATTCGCAAATAACGTAAACATTTAAAAAGTTTAGTTTCGGAAAGTATAGAAATACACAAAAAAAATATGTAAATTTACAATTTTTGTATGTAAAAATACTAAGATTTTTACTTCGTTAAATGTCAAGCCTAAATCCAAGATTATACTTGGTTGAAGCAAAACATACGTAATTTATGAAAGGTCCTTCAACGATTTGTTTACTTTCCACGGTCCAACATCCGATTTGAGGTTATGTAAACCATCATCATCGACCGATGGATTGACATCATCGCGAATGGGCCCGTCAAAATTACTTCATCGTCGACCGAACAAGATGTGTGCAACTGCTGATGTGATCATCAAGAGCTTCTGTCTATTCCGAAAATCTAAGATTGGTTCCACGCGAGATTTCTGGCCGCCAAAGCCAGCTTATAACCTGGTTGACCTTGCCCTTCTTCGGCTGGAGGGAGCTTTCTTAGTCTGGCTACTTTTTTGTACTGAAAGTTTTTCAGTCGTTTGTGTTTTTTTTTTGTCGAAATCAAACCGGTCGATGACATTCATCCAAACACCGAGAGAGGTGAGACGTGACTTGAGTGCCGCCAAAAGTCGTCGTTGAAAAAGTTCACCTCTGAGTCATGGCGGTTCACGCGGGTTATTTAAATTTCACTTATTTAAACAGGCAGCACTTGTCGAGTCATTAGCACTTCTTTGCAAACGTTGAAGGGGAGCCGACCGGACCAACCATCGTTGGTTGACAAGTGGAGATGTCAATCGGACAAGTGTCATTCAGGAGGGGAACTGTGCCGTGGTGAAGGGTTTGTGTGGGACGAGACCGGGCTTTTGTGACGTCAATTGGTATGGTTTTTGGATTTTTGAGAGAAAATGAGCTTTAGTTTATTTGAAATTCATAAATTGAATCGCTGAACGATTGAAATAAACTGATTCACTTTCAATTTCAAAAAATCTCAATTTCAAGATTTTCAAGTTGAATTTCAGCCGTCGTTAAATATTTTGCAATTTGTAGCAGACGGCCAATAATTTTAAACAATCTGCAAATAATCCAATCTAATGGTGCTACGATAAACAACAAAAAATCATGAAAATATCGTTTACTCTTTGATATTCTTTTGAAAATTCGAAAGAGATTTTCACCATTGACTCACTTTCTTCGACAAGAAAGTTTTTTTATTTTGTTTAGAATGTTATTGCTGTTATTCACTCAACATCAAGATTTTTTTTTTTGAATTTTGAATTTAAACAAATATAATTCAATTAATTGATTTATTGATTCACTCATGTAAATCCAGTTACCGTGACTGCCAACTATCATTCTGCTGATTTCTTCGAATATACTTACCCACGAAAGCCATTCCACTACCCGTTCATGGCTGAGTAAATAGTTTGCGATTATTATTTTTGGCAAAGTGCACCTCGCGAGTCAACGCTCCAATGAGATCACGCCCAAGAAATAATAAACTCACTAAACATTGACATCGCAGATTGCTTCGAAAAGACAAATGTTTATTTAAGCTCGCGAGATTGGCGATAACTGTCCAACAAAGAGTTGGACAAACTACCGAAATAGGTCAACCCACTGCTGGAGGCACCACTCGCTAAACGTCAGAATGATTGATCGTTCCCCCCGAAGTGGAGTTGAAGCCACAATAAACGCAACCACCACGATGACCGTCGTTAATTTGATGCCGTGATTTACATTTTTAATTTAGAAACCTTTGCTGGGGCACATGCATCACCTATCCGGCAAACGGCAACCGTACCACACGTGAGGACGTGCCCCTAAAACGAGGAAAATTTCCATTTTCCACCACACATATGCAAATTTCACTGCTTTTGGAATGGGAATATTTGTAGATTTTATCAACCGCTTTATTTGCCAGCAAACATCGTTGAGCTGTTTGAAGTGATTAGTTTACAATGATTTCTCAGAAAATGTGTGAGTTTACATATTTATCTGTGTAATTGTACTTTTTTTTATATAAATTTGGTTAAAATTACAGTAAATATGAAGTAATTTTACATCGTCCACATTTACACATGTAAAAGGTCCTGGTGTAAAAATGTTTATCCTCTTTTTTCATATTACACTCTGAAATATGTAGTCTATCTGTTTGGGAAATTTACATGGATAAAAAAAACATGGTCATATTACATCTGGGAAAGAGTACATATCTGGAGTTTTTTTTTTTGAAAAGGACCAATAAACCAAATTTTCAGGTTTTGCTTTTTGGGTGTTTTTTAATACCCCTGACTCAAGGCGGTTCTAAAAACACCCAAAAAGCAAAAACTGGAAATTTGGTTTATTGGACCTTTTAAAAAAAACTCCAGGTATGTTATGTAAGAATTTACATATTTCTACATCTAAAAATGTGTAAATTTACCATTCATTTGTGGTAATGCCACTTATTCAGTCAAATTTGAGTTAATATTACATCATGAAAAAGGTAATATTAAACCTTCCATTCTACACCTTCCAAATTTACAACAAAACAAAAATCCCGGGATTTTTCCAAAACCGGGAATTCCCGGAACAAAAATCCCGGGATTTTTCCAAAACCGGGAATTTCCGAATCCCAGAATTTTTTATATTTTGTCCCAGGATTTTCCGAAATTGAAAACAAATCAAATTTTGGTCTAGAAATTCAGATTTGGCTGTGGCTATGAACAGTTGAAAACATAGTAATCGTTAAGAATTTTATAGTATTAAAATTTGTTTTCGGCATATATCTGTATTGATTTGGCTTGTAAGAGAAAATTGTTCAAATTTTAATTTACAAGTCCACAAAATGCTTTGCGCCTAAAATATTTTCTATGAAATTTTATTTATTTTAAAAAAGACTTTTTAATTTTGACTTAGTGTTATATTCACTTATGTTTATGACTTTAAACTTGAAAAAAATATAACATTAAAAAAATAATTCAATTATTCACCTAAAACCGGAATCTGGAGCAAATCATGATAAAAGTAGCAAGTTTGGGCAGCTGTCCAAGATAATTATTTTTGCATAATGTTCTGATTGTTTTGTTAAAACAATGCAATTACATAGTACATCGATTTCCAAACGTTTTGCTCTAAAATCTCCTGTACCTACTTAGACTGCAGTTCCGTTTATCTCCAGTTGGCGGTAGTGACTTAAGGATAATTTTTAAAATATTTTTTTAATATATAGCATAAAATTATAAACTTATCAAGTGTGATACATTGTCTGGTATAATTTTATTTGTTTTCGTTTCTTGTTTTTTAGACAGTGAAATTGTTTTAGCTTTTGTAGTCATGTTATAAAAAACATAGGAAAATATATAAAAAATTGGTTTATTAAAATTCAAAACCATCCTGACTTTCAAAAATCGAATTTTCGGTCCGTTTTTGAAAATCTGTGTATATCTGTGTCTGATTTAAAAAGTCTGTGTTTGTCTGTGCATCACAAAATGTCTGGACACAACTTCAAAAGTCTGTTAAACACCAAATCTGTGTACCTAGCATCCCTGATCGACCGGGCTAAGGCGCTAGTCCTTACTGTGAGTGCTACACAGCAAAAAATCCGATGGTAAAATCGCATGAAAAAGCATGCACATCACACCTTCGACAAAAAAGACACTTAATATTACACGCTGCATGTATATTTTTTGTAAACACAAAAAAAAAGTTGCGATCGATGGGACTCAAACCCAGCACCTACAGTAAGGACTGGCGCCTGAGCCCGCTCGGCCATCAGACCGATGAAAAATGGAAAGGATAAACGTATATGTGAGCTTGACATTTCGGTCAAGTAGGTTTTTCATCTGATGGGCTTAATATTTTAGGGTGTAATATGACACAGAATTTCATAAAATAATACAAAATTTATTTTACACCCAGACCTTTTACACGCAGCTGGATTACTACACAGAAAAAAATAATGTAAATTTGGAAGCTGTAATTTTGGAAGGTTGAATATTACCTCTTTTATGATGTAATTTTACCTCAATTTAGACAGAAAAAGTGACATTACACCAGAAAGTGGTAAAATTACACATTTCTAGAGGTAAAATTACACCTTTTTCTGACATAAAAGATGTACCCCTTCCCAGATGTAATATTACCATGATTTTTTTTTCTGTGTACTTTATTTGCCGTGTAGGTATGAATCATGCAGTGTGTACTATTAAGTGACTTTTCTCACAAAGATGATGTGCATTCTTTTGAAAGCGATTTTACCATCGCATTTTTATGCCGTGTACGTTAGACGGTAAAAAATTGTGAAAAAATGGAAGGCGTAATTTTGGAAGGTTGAATATTACCTCTTTTATGATGTTATTTTACCTCAATTTAGACTGAATAAGTGACATTACATCAGAAAAGAGGTAAAATTCCACATTTTCAGAGGTAAAATTACACTTTTTTTTATAACTTCCAGATGAAAAATTTAATATTTTCTTTACTTTGCATGATCATAATATTACAGGATATGGTCATGAAAAGACCGAAAAAAAATTACGTGGTTTAAAAATAGCCCCGTCACCCTTTGTCTGCGAGCAGTCTCAAACAACAGCTCAGCTTCGGTTTGTTGCCGATATTTAATTATGACAGACCGTCTGCGGTCGGGGAACCACAAACCGAAATCGAAAGTCACCGATCTAGTTGATAGGCCATTGCACAAAATAGACACCGTGTCCAGCTGAGCGAGCGCCTGTCCATGACTTGATCAAACGAGCTGTCAAGCGAAATCTGAGGTGTCCTTATCGCCCAGTACAGATTTGACGATTCATTGTGATGGCGATATGGGCCACCAAATTGGGACCAAAATGGGAAAATGGGAACACACGCCCGGCTTGTTGACATGGGTCCATTTCGTATATTGCACCACCACGTATAGCAGAGCTCTCTCCTCCAACAGGGTCGTGATTTGGAACATCGATTACTTATTCCGTGTGTGCAGATTAGTGGGACACAGCATTGTTTACAATTCGAGCTTTCTAATTGGGACGTGATCGAACTTTTTTTTTGTTTTGGGCGTTCGTGTATTGTTTGTTTTGATTAATTTTGTTGTCAGTCGGACAGACTGAATATCTAGAGTATAGTAGAGTAGAGTAGAGTAGAGTAGAGTAGAGTAGAGTAGAGTAGAGTAGAGTAGAGTAGAGTAGAGTAGAGTAGAGAAGAGTAGAGTAGAGTAGAGTAGAGTAGAGTAGAGTAGAGTAGAGTAGAGTAGAGTAGAGTAGAGTAGAGTAGAGTAGAGTAGAGTAGAGTAGAGTAGAGTAGAGTAGAGTAGAATAGCTCTCATACGACTACTTTTTACTTCCATTCTGTGGGCGTTTCTCACTCAAATGGGAGCTGCGCTGCTTTCGATGCAAGAAAATGCTCTTGTCGTTTAGGTAACATGTCACATCTTTCGATAAACACTCTAACCTTTAGGCTAAAACAAGTACTAATTTGAGCTATTTACTCAACCCGTAACCAAGCAAGTAACCACCATCATCTTGCTGTGCAGAGTCTATCTTAATTAGGCTAATTACCACCGTAGGTCATTAAATGCTGCAACGGCATTCAACACTGAGTAGATTATTATAGCTATTGCCACGTGCATGGCATATTATTAGTACTAATTTAATTAGCTACAGCAGCCCAACTAGAAGTCGATCAAAATTGGCATTTGAACCTACTTTTAAAAATATAATAATTTCCCAGTCCGACGACCTTCGCCGCGACGTTCCAAAATAACCAATTAATTAATCGTGCAAGCCCGAAGAAAGTGCAGTCGTCATCTCAAAAAATTTAGACAAACAAATTAATCATCGGTCGTTGCCGCTGATATTTGGCCGAGCCAAGAAGACGCTTTCTAAAATTATAGCGCACCACCGGTCGGCAGCGGCCAAAAATAGCCCCCAAAATAGCAGCAGCGAACCCTATTAGACGAGCTGATGTTGCCGGTAGTCTCGGCCAAAATATGAAAGGTCAAGTTCAAGCATAGCTGCTGCTCTGAGATGTCCGGACGAGGCGGAACGGAACGGGGGCCTGATCCAATCCCAATGTCACCGCTTCCACGTTGGAGCGCTGCCCTTTCGCGGCTGGCAGTAAATTTAGACAAAGCGATTCGGCAGAAATTCGAGTCTCGACATTTATGGCCGCTAGCGCGAAATTGCCCTTAATTTGAATTCGAAAGATTGAGTCCTGGCAACATCGGCTACACCACAATTATCATTCTGAATGTCAATCCAATTGAATGCGAGCCAAGAACGCGCGCTGCACTGATTGCTTTCTATAAAATCTCAATTATTCTCGGGTTGGTTTCTACTGGTTGGTGTGCAGTTTCGATCCAATTCGATGCGCTTTTCAATCAGCTGATATTTGAATGTATCACTTGGGGATGGGGCGAGAAAGAGGGATAACGATTGATTCCACTTGAACTGCTATGAGCGCAGCAGACGCTCGGGAGTAAAATCTTCTCGGTTTGTTTTTGACACCTCTCAATCCAAATCGATAGCGTTATGCTCAAGACCGCCAGCTTCTTATACTACAACTTCTTTCAACATTAATTGTTCGTTTTCGTTCAAAATAGTCGCCAGTAAAGTCCGCTCCCCTCTCGGCGATCCCAGCTGTCAGATAATCCACCGCTGCTGGACGTCACTGCCGGAGATCCAATCTCTGCGCTGCACTAAGAGCGGCTGCATCAAGCGCCACCAAGACGACGTGTTAATTACGTTCTGATTGATCCACTGGGTCGACTCGTTGGACACTATCTCGATTTGTTTGTGTTTTTTTTTTCAAGCCATGAGTTGCACGGGATTCCGACCTTTGCCAACTTCCCCAACTATGCCGCTGCTACATGTTGTGATTTATGAGGAGAAAGAGAAACACTCCGGGGGCATTCCCAAGTTGAAGCTACCAGAGCTCATCTGTGGAATCGATAAAGCGACTGACCGCCATCAACAAACGATCCATTGTGCGATGATCGTCGCGCGCTTAGCGCCATGAATAGATTAACTGTGCGTTCAACGAAAGGGATCAATCTCCCCGCAGGGCAGCTAATTGCAATTGCAACCGTTTTCAGAAGCTCGGCGGCTTCTTGTCGGGCGGCGGTGTCAATTAAGGGTGCACTTTGAGCGGATCGGCGACTTGAAACATTGTACGCCGAGCATAGCCAGATAAGCGTCGCAAGTGGCGCCTTGTGGCGAGGGAGTTGAAGAAGCGACTGTGTCTTACTGATCCCGTGAACTAGTTTCGCCAGCGCGACGCGGAAGTTAATGTACCGTGGAGAGCGCGCCATAAGGTAAACGCATTGTGCATGGAGAGAGTGTACCGGGAGTGCGGTGTTGGGTCATTAAGTTGAAGGGATAATAAAGTTGGTTTGTAATTTTACGACTTTGAGCGGTAAAAGTAGGTCGCCGGCGATGACCTGATACACTTGCGTACACCGTTACGCGTTGAACTGCTTAGAATGTTAATCGTTACGGCGGCGATCTAACGGCTTTACGCAGGAGTTGAGATTTCGGAACAATCAGGACAACCCGTTGTAAACCTGCAAAATGAACTTCAAATTTGTAGCTAAATCAGGGTGTCAAGTGCGCAAACTGTCATAGTAAGCTTACGTCGAATTCGTTGTCACAATTTGCTTTCTGTTTCAACACGACTCGCTCATCGCAATCTTTTTACGATGTATACCTTCATATGTGTATACTTTGCAAAAATCTGACCCAAACGGCACAAAGGTACCCCTGAACCTCGCATAAACGTTTACTACACGCCGGCGGACACGAGCCCAAGTTCACCCAAACATCATGTTTCGCAGTCGTTCGGAGTTATGTCTTGGCACGTGCCCCATATAAATGTTTTACTTTTTGGGAAATGCCACATGTGTCACAACCCCACCGCCAGCTGTTTTGACGCTGCTGTAGAGAACCTGTGGATGGTTTATAACTGCTGCATGATGCGGCTTTCGAGTGCAGTCGAAACCTCCGCGCAGTCTGGTGAAACGATATTTGCTTTGATTTCTCTGTTATATTTATGGCTCGCAAGAGTCGCCGTTGAGCAATATCTCGATCTGTTGAACCAAGTCGACGCACTTTCGAGGTGTGACACCCGGTTCGGTGTAGTCATCGAGTGCTGAACTGCATTGCGCTCGAGCAGCTGCACTGACGCTATAAAAACGAATTACTGAATTTTATTGTTCTCAATCATCAACAAACGCGCAACTCCGTACTCCCTGCAGGGGACACACCAGCGTAGAGTTTGTATTCCTGAAAGTTTTATTTGCTTTGATTTGCCCTCCCGTCCCTTCTCCAGACTTTGGCATCATGTGGCGTTGGATGTGTGGCCCAATTTCCACTAGGTCAATCGACTAGATCAAAGAGTACGGGACTGGATATCAAAGCTTCACCGGGAGAGGGGAAGACCTTTTATCTAGTGGCCAGATGTGGCCGTCGGTGTGTTCTGTAATCGAATGCCCCCAAAAGTAAAGGAAACTCCATAAAACGGGGATACACACTCTGGGAGATTAGGAAATGTGAGACCTTTCATGTTTACAGGGGTTTTAGGAAACCTTTCTGGAGATGATTTACGAGGGGGCACACGAGGCAGCGAAGACGTGCCCTCCGGATATTGCGCGATACGGTCGTTTGACCTACTGACTTTAGGGCGAGAGAGGACGTGCTGTACAAAGACAACTGCGTATTAAGGCGCGCAGCTGTTACCTTCCATTTTGTGGGGACGTTTGCAACAGTATTTTAGACTTTGTATTGTTTTGGTACAGTGGACTACAAATTTAATAATCTCACAACATCGATTTGAGTTACGAAACAAGAACAATGGACTAATTGAACATGATAAATTTGTTGAATTAGAAATATCAACGAGATGAGTACTGGAGAAAGCTTGAACGATGTATTAACCAAGGTTGTTAACGATAAAATTATCGAGGCCTGATAACGATAACGATAGTTCCATCGTTATCGTCGGGACGATAACTCATTTTTTAAATCTTTCTAAAATCGACTTAATTGAACCATATCATGTTAAATTTTCGATGCTTGTGAGTTTCAAAGTAAAATATGCACTCAACATGTTTACAAAATACCATATTTTTTCGAAAGTACTTAAATTTTCTTAATTTGCAATATAGGTACCAAACGAAGCAAACTTTGTTTGCTTTTGCACATTAATAAAATTTTTATAGATTTTTTTTTTCACAAAATACCGTATTTTTTCGAAAGTACTCAAATTTTGTAAAGTTGCAATATGGGTATCAAACGAATTGAAATTTGGTATGCTTTTTTAATTCAATTGGGTTTTTTGGGAAATACTAAAATTTTCACAAATTACCTTAATTTTCCGAAAATACACAATTTTCAAATAATGCAATAAGATAATTAAATGAAGCGAAATGTTGTATGCTTTTTACATTATTTATGCTTTTTTTTAAATACAAAAAATCACAAAACACCGTATTTATTGAAAATACTCAAATTTTCTAAATTTGCAATATGGGAAGCGAAGCGAAATTTTGTCCTTTTTCACTTTATTAGAGTTTTGTTTTGTATAATACTAAAATTTTCACAAAATACTGTATTTTTTGGAAAATACTCAATGTTTTTAAATTTACAAGCGATGCAAAATTTTGTATGTATTCTAAATTTTGCTTCGTTTGATACCCATATTGCATATTTAAAAAATTTGAGTATTTCCGAAAAATAAGGTAATTTGTGAAAATTTAAGTATTTTCCGAAACTGTTATAAATATAAAAAACATGCGAAATTTTACATCGTTTGATATCTTTATTGCATATTTTGAATAAATTTAGTATTTTTGAAAAAGTACCATATTTTGTGAAAAATTGTTGTATTTTCCAAAAAAAAAAGCTCTAATGAATTGAAAAAGCATACATTTCAATTCGTTTGATACCCATATTGCAAATTTGAAAATCTGTGTATTTCAGAAAAAATTGTGGTAATTTGTGAAAAAATAGTATTTTCAAAAAAAACTTTAATAAAGTGAAAAAACCATTTTTTTTTTCGTTTGATACTCACATTGCATATTTTGAAAATTTTAGTATTTTCGAAAAAATACGGTAATTTGTGAAAATTTTGGTAATTCAAAAAAAACTCAAATAAATTGAACAAAAGCATACAAAATTTTAATTCGTTTGATACCCATATTGCAAATTATGAAACTTTGAGCATTTGCCAAAAATACGGTATTGTGTGAAAATTTTAGTATTTAAAAAAAATACTTTATTAATGTGAGAAAAACAAATAAAAATTTCGCTTCGTTTGATACCCATATTGCGCATTATAAAAATTTTAGTATTTCCGAAAAAATACAGTAATTTGTGAAAATTTTGGTATTTTCCAAAAAAAAACTCTAATAAATTGAAAAAGCATAAAACTATTTCAATTCGTTTGATACCCATATTACAAATTATGAAAAATATTTCGGGAATATTTTATTATTTTACAAAAATAATAATAGACTTTAATTAAGTGAGAAAAACAAACAAAATTTCGCTTCGTTTGGTACCCATTATGCAAATTATGAAAATTAGAGTATTTTCGAAAAATGCGGTATTTTGTGAACAATTTTAGGTACACATCTGGAGTTTTTTTTAAAGGTCCTGTTGCGTATAAACGCAGAGTGACGCGCCCCTCGGACACTGCTGCTGAAGATCTTTGTGTTCTGTCCTATTGTGTGTGCTTGCAACTCTCGGTGCCCGTGCTACTGCTCAAAGTAGAGTCAAATAAAAACAACAATTCGAAGCGAGCGGTAGTGCGGGCGCAGCTGATGGATTGATTATCCTGGCCTCAGCTGCGTAAAACACCGAAGTTGTAAGTAGTTGTAATTTTGTGAACCTTTGTGTATTTTAATTGTAATAAATTTTACAGTTTCAACGTGCCTAAATTAAGGACTTTTTCTTTGGGCCGTTCGAGAACCCGGTGCCCGGTTCTCCCGACTTTCGCCGTTCGCAACATTGAAAAACTTCGGCGAACATTGCGAAATCGGTGCCCACAGAACCACGGAGCAGGTTGCAGATGTGCGTGGCAGCCGAAATCAATTCCTTCCAGACGTAGCAACGGTGAAGTCAGCTGATCGAAGGAAACCGATGGCGGACGATGAGGCGTCCAAAATGGAGTTCAACGGGCAGGACTGCACGTCACTCAAGCCGCTTCTTCTAATCCGTCATCTCCACGTAAGCAGCTTACACACGGAAGCCCGGCGGAGGAACGTTTCGGGACTGTGTTCACGGCCGACAGCTAGCGGGTCTGCGCTGCGCCGAATGTGGTTCGTGTGGGATCCGTCAAGGTGCATTCGTCATGAATAGGAGCGAGGGAGCAGACACTGGCGGCGGAAATAGCAGAGCAACTAAAGAGCGACATAATGGACGTCGCTAGTAAGTTCAACTCATGCAACGACGACCCAGTTCAGCAGCTCCGGAACGCGCCACTGGTAGTTGCGAAAAACTCCAACTTCAACGAAGCAGGAGTGTTACGGGGGGGAGTGTTGCGTATAAACGCAGAGTGACGCGCCCCTCGGACACTGCTGCTGAAGATCTTTGTGTTCTGTCCTATTGTGTGTGCTTGCAACTCTCGGTGCCCGTGCTACTGCTCAAAGTAGAGTCAAATAAAAACAACAATTCGAAGCGAGCGGTAGTGCGGGCGCAGCTGATGGATTGATTATCCTGGCCTCAGCTGCGTAAAACACCGAAGTTGTAAGTAGTTGTAATTTTGTGAACCTTTGTGTATTTTAATTGTAATAAATTTTACAGTTTCAACGTGCCTAAATTAAGGACTTTTTCTTTGGGCCGTTCGAGAACCCGGTGCCCGGTTCTCCCGACTTTCGCCGTTCGCAACAGGTCCAATAAACCTTATTTTTAGTTTCTGCATTTTGGGTTTGTTTAATGCCCCTGACTCAAGGCGGTTTCAAAAACACCCAAAAAGCAAAAACTGGAAATTTGGTTTATTGGACCTTTTCAAAAAAAAAAAAACTCCAGATATTTATACTTTGAAACTTACAAGATTTAAAAAAAACAATTGCTTAGTGAAAGTATTGAAAATTTAACATTATATGGTTGAATTATTAGGGTAATTCTCTACCAACTTACACGAAATCGGGAAAAGTTGCCCCGACCCCTTTTCGATTTGCGTGAAACATTGTCCTAAGGGGTAACTTTTGTCCCTGATCACGATTCCGAGGTCCGTTTTTTGATATCTCGTGACGGAGGGGCGGTACGACCCCTTCCATTTTTGAACATGCGAAAAAAGAGGTGTTTTCAATAATTTGCAGCCTGAAACGGTGATGAGATAGAAATTTGGTGTAAAAGGGACTTTTATGTAAAATGAGACGCCCGATTTGATGGCGTACTCAGAATTACGAAAAAACGTATTTTTGATCGAAAAAAACACTAAAAAAGTTTTGAAAATTCTTCCATTTTCCGTTACTCGACTGTAAAAAAATTGGAACGTGTCATTTTATGGGAAATTTAATGTACTTTTCGAATCTACATTGACCCAGTACATATTAGGGTGTTTATTTATTCCTCAACAGGCACTTTTTGCCCAAATGAACCTAATACTAAAACTACCAACTAATACAATCGTCTCAACACTGATAAAAACTTAGACTTTAACACATCGCGGGACAAACTAACATCAAAAACAGTGGACACTTTATTGAAGGCTCGCTTCAGTCCGACTACAGCTCCATTGGCGCTATAGTTTGTACGTCGAAAAGGGATCTGCACGATTGGCGTATGGCGTAGCTGGCGGCAGGTGTTGTTACGTTGATCTTTTCGCGAAGAGAGGGGCAGTCAATTCTATCAGTTAGTACATCTTAGGCAGTCAATGCACGGGCCAGGTCACGACGCAGCTGAAGTGAGTCGAGGTGCATGAGCTGACAGCGGTCTTCGTATGGCGGAAGCTGCTGGGGATTTCTCCAGGGCAGTGATCTCAGGGCGTAGCGGACGAACCTTCTCTGGATACTCTCGAGCCGGTAAACAGCGTTGTTGTAGTGCGGAGTCCAGACCGCGGAACAGTATTCCAGCGGGGAGCGAACTATGGAGCAAAAAAGAGTTTTAAGGCAGTGGATGTCTGTAAAGTGGCGTGTCATGCGGATCACCAAACCGAGCTGACCCAGAAGGGTAATTTTTCCATTTAGAACAAAAATTTTCATTTTAAGATTTCATATTTTTTCTAACTTTGCTGGGTTATTTTTTAGAGTGTAACAATGTTCTACAAAGTTGTAGAGCAAACAATTACAAAAATTTTAATATATGGACATAAGGGGTTTGCTCATAAACATCACGAGTTATTGCGATTTTACGAAAAAAACGTATTTTTCATCGAAAAAAACACTAAATAAGTTTTGAAAATTCTCCCATTTTCCGTTACTCGACTGTAAAAAACTTTGGAACAAGTCATTTTATGGGATATTTAATGTACTTTTTGAATTACATTGACCCAACCGGGTCATTTTTTCATGTAGAGCTAAAATTTTCATTTTGAAATTTCGTGTTATTTCTAACTTTGCAGGGTTATTTTTTACGTTTTTTCGGAAATCAAACGCCATCAAATTGGGCGTTTAATTTTACATAAAAGTCCCTTTGACACCAAATTTCTATCTCATCACCGTTTAAAGCTGCAAATTATTGAAAACACCTCTTTTTTCGCATGTTCAAAAATGGTAGGAGTCGTACCGCCCCTCCGTAACGGACCTCGGATTCGTGATCAGGAACAAAAGTTACCCTTATTAATGTGAGAAAAACAAACAAAATTTCGCTTCGTTTGATACCCATATTGCGCATTATGAAAATTTTGGTATTTTCGAAAAAAATACGGTAATTTGTGAAAATTTTGTTTTTTTCCAAAAAAAAGACTCTAATAAATTGCAAAAGCATAAAACTATTTCAATTCGTTTGATACCCATATTACAAATTATGAAAATTTGAGTATTTGTCAAAAATACGGTATTTCGGGAATATTTTAGTATTTTTCAAAAATAATAATAGACTTTAATTAATTGAGAAAAACAATCAAAATTTCGCTTCGTTTGATACCCATTTTGCAATATATGAAAATTAGAGTATTTTCGAAAAATGCGGTATTTTGTGAACATTTTTAGGTACATATCTGGAGTTTTTTTAAAGGTCCAATAAACCAAACCACGTCCGTCAGTAGTCTTGTCGTAAATTAGAACTAGAATCAGATCTGCCAATGAATTAGTACACTTCGACCAAATAAACACTGACGCTGTATGGATCTGACTCTAGAATAAATGCACAGTTGTGTGTTATTCATAAGTCCAAAATGTTCAATTCTCGGGTGAGTTTTCAAAAAGCCGTAAGAGCCACTGTGACCTCTTACACTAATTTTCGTTTTTCTCGAAAATGAGACAAAATTTCAATTATTTTTAGTTTGGGGCACTTGAAGGACGTGTAGATGAACAATCTCGAGCGTTTTTGATATTAATTTTTCATAAGTAGGTCGAATACCAATGTAAAAAGGACTTTGTTTACCAATGGCCCTTACGGCTTTTTGAAAACTAATCCGAGAATTATTCATTTAAGTCCAAATATTCATTTGCTAACTAACTTGAATTGAAAATCTAAACTTTAATATAAAATCCTCTAAACTGACTTTCAAAGCTAAACATTCCTTTAACTGTTGTAGTACTATTTCTAACAAAAACAATACAAATTTATAAAAAGTCACTGATATACTGAGTTCCCAAAATCGTGAACAAGCGTTCATGAAAATGGAAACCACGAACAAAGTGTTCAAATTTCATGGTACGTTTTTCAAAATCGTACCATGGGATTTGATCACTTTGTTCGAGGTTCCCATTTTCATGTTCACGATTTTGTGAACTCTTTTTTCTCCGTGTGTATCGCTATTTCGGTTGTTTTTAGGAAACCCCAAAGCCAACGTTTTAATCTTGTCGACCAGTGTACCCAACTTCTGCCAACTCCCCACCACACCATCCCTCAGACTCATCAGCTTGATAGCTGTCGCAGAGTACAAGCGCCGCTGGCAGCTGCCCAAACTACTCTGTAAGTTGCTGTTTGTGATGCACACTGTACAAGAGTACTGCAGCACTGGCGCGGTTTCCCCGATAAAACTCATCGATAAATTAGCATAATTAAAACGAAGTTGTGCGCAACCTTATCGGGCCCGGTGCCGCACTGGCCCTAATATGTAATGTTTGTTTGTGCTCCGAAATGAGCAAGGCTGGCGAGATTCTAATTTGCAACTGCATGTTGGTCGACGTTCCGATATTTACGGCAAGTTTGTAGTCTGGCTCACTTTGTTATTATTCATGCCAATTGTTGTGCTGGAAGTTGGTCAGCACGGTTGATATCGGTGACATTGCCTATACCTGCATCATTTCATATTAATGGTAGATTAATTGACCGTGCACAATGCTGGGGGCCAGGGGAAGGGCCAGAGCATGTTTGCATAATCTATGAGCGTCATTTAACCGCGCTTGTGGTATTGACGCACTTGGCACTGATGATTCAGGTGCGCTCCGATAGGCAAATCCCCGGCCTCAAACACAACTGTTGGTGACTCAATTACACCTTATCTGGGGGGAGGCGCTGGTGACCATCTGTGACAACTGAATGGGGAGTTATCGGCGGCCAACTGATGAGAAAATGGTAATTGTTTTGAACAAATGAGATTACTTTGAATCTGAATTTACATTTTTTTTAACGTTTTAGGCAGTGACTCGTCTTGCAAAAAATAATATTTTGTAAGAAAAATTAAAATATTTCAAATTTTAAAGTATTCGAACACTGCGCATTGAGTTAGTCTAAATTTGAAGTAATACTTATTGTAAAATCGACTGATAATCTGTCACTTCATGGGACTTGTTGACTCGAATCGTGTATCCTTGTTGCTGCATTCAGCAGACACTTACCTGGAAAGAAACAAGAGAAAATATAACGATTAAACGATTATCATTATGTCTCGCAACGAACAAATGACTCGAAGCATGTCTTCCAAGTGAGTACGGAAAGTCTAATGCGAAATTATTTAAAATAGCAGATAAATTGAATAAATTTCTCTTTTTTACATAAATAAAACATAATATTAAATTTAAACTTCTTTAAATGTAACACTCCGCATTTTCCGTGCAAAACTTCCCCCTAGTCCAATCAAGCGACTCCTTCAGCGGAGAGAGCACAAGATGTCCCCCCCCCCCCTTAATTGGATTCGAAAGTGGGATCGATCGGTTTTAAAAGCGTCTCATTAGGCACCAATTGGTCGCAACGCCGTGACCTCGGGGACGAGACGGTCGTCCTTGGTGATGTCCTCTGGCGCGACTTGAAAAGGAAACAATTTTGTGACAACCCCACTTCCCTCCACCGAAGTTTTTCGGGTCATTAGATGTCAAAAGGGTCGTCAACACTTCTAATCCGGTGTAGCTTAATTGATGTTCTGTTTAGGATTACGTGCTCCGAACTTGTCAGAGTGTTCAGATCTTTTCTCATAAATCCGTAATGGGGGGATAACCACCGACTGGGCATCACTTGCTTCGCATAAGCCTCGCCGTAACTCAAATTCTACTAAATGCAATAAATTTGACACCACCCGGTAATGAATTGCTATTGTCCGATGGCCAAATCCCGCAAGGTCAGCTCTCGACCGAACCGTCCGGGAAAATCCTGGCACTTCATCTTCCATTTGCAGCTACTTTTTTTTCGACAGGGTGACGACTGAAATTATTTTTTTTTTGTAAAGAAACATACTAAAATTATTTTTTAACGTAAAATTTTAAAAAATATCTAATAAAAACAGGTTAAAAATTCAAAATTATATATCTTAATAACTGAATTTTCGAACGATTTGGCATCTTCAGTAAAAAGAATCCAGATTTTTTTTACATTTTTTAACACAAAAAATCGATTTTAGCAAATACAGATTGAACACTAGCGTCTCCTGGCCTGATCCGACAAAATTAAGCGACGAGAAAGGCTTTTAGAATTTTTCCCGGAAGGTGATGTTTATTTATTGTGTGAAAATTTAACAATAATTAGAGTGAAATTTAACATTCTAAAATTTTGTCGAAGAGTGCAAAGCGATTCAAGTTGATCCTGAAAACCTAGTAGCGATTTAAAAAAAAAAGATTTTTCATGAAAAGATTTTTAACACCGACTTTAACGTTATTCAGTAATCCCTAAATCTCAGCTAAATTGGTTAAAAGATACTTAATTTGCCTAATGAATCGAGCCAGGAAGTGAGTCTTAAAAGGTGTTTATTATTGCCGCCCTATTGAACACTTATTTTTGAAGGTTTAGGAAGAGTAAAGAGCAATTGCTTTTAAAGCGCAAACCAATACTAAAAGCGATACCGATTTTTGACAAAGGAATGAATTTTGGATTAAAAAACAGTATTTTGAGAAGAAAAATGTAATTTGCAGTTTAAAACAACTTCAATTTTATAAAATATACAGTTTTCAGGTTAATAAAAGGTATAAATACACAGCAAAAAAAAAAAACATTAATAAATTGTGACTGATTTTGTTTAAAAAAATAAATAATTAAACTTGATGTGAAATTGGTGAAATTTTCATCATTTTTACTTTTACACATTTAGGTAAAACCAATTAAAAAAAGAGAGAATAATCAAAAATCCAATTTCCAACCTACCAACAACTATTTAAGGCCATACGAAAATTATAAGCTGATTTAGAAAAAAAATTATTTGTGGGAGGGAGCTACATAAACCATGAAAAATGAGCTAAATGCCGATATTTCTAAAAAAATAAATTCGATTTTTAAAGGGTTTCTCTACCAACTCACAAGAAATCGGGAAAAGTTGCCCAGACCCCTCTTCGATTTGCGTGAAACTTTGTTTTAAGGGGTAACTTTTGTCCCTGATCACGAATCCGAGGTCCGTTTTTTGATATCTCGTGACGGAGAGGCGGTACGACCCCTTTCATTTTTAAACATGAGAAAAAGAGGTGTTTTTCAATAATTTGCAGCCTGAAACGGTGATGAGATAGAAATTTGGTATCAAAGGGACTTTATGTAAAATTGTACGCCCGATTTGATGGCATGCTCAGAATTACGAACATTTTTTTTTGTAATTGTCTGCTCTACAACTTTGTTAAACATTATTACACTCTAAAAATTAACCCCACAAAGTTAGAAAAAACACGAAAATTTAAAATGAAAAATTTGGTTCTAAAGGAAGAAATTACTCTTCTTGGTCAATATAGATTCAAAAAATACATTAAATTTCCCTTAAAATGGCATGCTCCAAAAAAATTTACAGTCAAGTAACGGAAAATGGGAGATTTTTTCATCTTTTTAGTGTTTTTTCAATGAAAAATACGTTTTTTCGTAATTCTGAGTACGCCGTTAAATCGAGCGTCTAATTTTACATAAAAGTCCCTTTGACACCAAATTTCTATCTCATCACCGTTTCAGGCTGCAAATTATTGAAAAACACCTCTTTTTTCGCATGTTCAAAAATGAAAGGGGTCGTACCGCCAAAAAATGGACATCGGATTTGTGATCAGAGACAAATGTTACCGCTTAGAACAAAGGGGTCGGGGCAACTGCTGTGTGAGTTGGCGGAGAATCACCCCAATGTGAAAGGAATACATTTACTAGAATTTTTATGATATTTTTGATAATTATATTAAAGTAAGTCTAGGTTAAGAAAAGTAAGAAAAGGTTAAGCAATAAAAAATTTGATGTCGTTAATTCATAAACAAATGATTTGATTTGAAATGTCAAGAATTACTATTTACGATATTTTTCGATGTTATATCTGCTTTATTTTTTTTCATTGGAGATAAATTTTGAAAAAAAAAAAAAGAATCAAATATGCAAAATTATGTTTTTGCTATAAGAAATACGTAAATAAAAAAAATACAAATATTTTTTTTAATATTTCTAAACATTCCTGAAGCTTGTTTAAAGGTCCTATAAACAAAATTCTATTTTTTTTTTGCTTTTTGGGTGTTTTGAAAATCCTTGACTCAAGGCGGTTTTAAATCACCCAAAAAGCAAAAAATTGATATTTTGTTTATAGGACTTTTATAAAAAAAAACTCTAGATTTCTGCAAATATCTTCTAAAATGAGAAGCAGAAAATTCCCATGCTTTTGCCTTTTATTTCTTTTAGTCGAAATTTAAGATGACAAGCATCGGTCGACACTTGACACCCTGTCCAAAACGTCTCCGAATCGATCGTTTGCCGTTTATGACTTGGCACCATCGGGAAACATTTCCGTTCCCTTCCCTTCTCACCGCAGACCACGTCTCCGAGGACGGGACACTGGTTGGTCCAATGGCCAATAAATTTATTGGCTCTGATTTGGGATCAATAAAGGCGACTCGATTTCGGTAGCTGGAACAAACATGAAGAGTGAAAAAAAGTCCGCCAATTTATATCGATGGTGATTTCTTTGGACCGTCTCCTCGACCATGAAGTTTGGCACAGTGTTTTTGTACGCAAAATTTATGTTATTTCGCCTTCAAATGGGTTCCGTTGGCGAAAGTGTGATGAATATTTGGCTGCTCGATGATAATTTATCGCCAACTTTAATTTGTTTGGACTCATTCGCGACAAGACGACATAGGGAGAGCTGATAAAAACTGTTTCATTTTCATTTTTTTTTCTTAAGGCGTACACAAGTTTTGCTGCAAACTGGGTCACTCGAGTATGCAAGGCCCGTCGTCGTCGTCGTACGTGGTACACCTGCAGGCAGGAAAAACTTCTTAAGAGTGTGTGCAGGTAGTCCCGTTCCCGGGTGGATTTCCTCATTGCCACCGCTACCATTGCGTTGCGACGACGACGACAAGTGCCGGCGATGGCATCTCGCATTGAGAGAGAGAGCCCCGTTATGCCACAGGGGAACAACACGCCACATCAAGGTAAGAACATTGGGACATCGAGCTTTGTCTGGCAATGCAACGGAACGGGAAGACGCTGTCGGAACGCTCGAACCCGTTTGGGGACAGCTGGCACAATATTTTTAATTTAAATTTGGATGGATCGATTCTTGCTACATCCGAAAACATCGGAAAATGTCATAAAAAATAAAAGCGGCCAGCCCTACCTTGTTGGTTTTGTCGCAGAGATGATTCTGAGAACGGATTACTTTTTGCATGATCTACAGGGGAAGAATAATGCATTTGACGTCAAGCAATATATTTAGAAAAATATTTTTTATGTTGCCTCTTAAAGGGTCACCACTTCACTACCAAGGCGACAACGTAATACCTGGAAACTCACCGGGAAGAAAACCACCACCATCGAAGGAAACAAGTTCACGCAGATCGGCAAAAAAAACAACGTCTGTGCGAATACGTTATGAGGTTCTCCCAGGTTCGCCGGTGCAGCACCACGCCAGTGCATCTCCCCCCGTGGGACCGTGAAACCTGTTCTGCAATCGACCGGCACAAGGACCCCATAAATCTTGGTTCGACCTGGGGTGCTCCAGTTGCCGGTCTCGAATCGTAAATTACGTCACGTTATTTTGATACCTTCGGGAGTTTCGAAAGGAAGGACATAACGGTATCATCATCATCTTTTGTATTGGTCTTGGGTGGATTTTTTTAAAGGAAAGCAAAACGATTGCAACAATTTCACGGCGTGAGCTGGATTGGCGAAAGGTCGAAAGTTGGAGTCCGTCGGTCAGATAGCTTATGGCGGATATCGCAAATTGGTAACGTTTTCGCCATAATTTATATATGGGTTTGGAAGATCCATAAATCATCTGCCCAGGATGCTTCTATTCTGGAAGGCGGTTTTTGAACACTTTGTAGCCTGCAGTTGACCTAGTTGAAACCGGCTGTTAAAACATTTACAACCTAACACTACTGGCGGCTACCTGTTAAGCAAACTTCATGTAAAGTAATGGTAAACAATTGCCGAACATCGAAGGGGTTCGCCATGGAGATCCAACACCCAACGGGAGGTACTCTTCGAGGTTCAATATTTGCCCACCATCGATGGCACAGTTTTACGCGGAACCATGAATAACTCACAAAGAAAAGCCCATGTTGATCTACGTCAACAGGCATCTTCTGTTGCACTAAATAGCCTCGACAATGTTCAAATTACTTGCAATGCAACAAAGAGAAACAAGCCCCAACTACCTGTATAATTACATGTTTAGGCGCAGCTTTTGGGGGGTTTTCCCACACCATTAACAAACCTGAGTAAATCCTAGCCGGCCCGCGAAACAAGGTCAGACTTAATTTTCACGCACGTTTCCGTTACCTTCACGCCATAATCTACCCCAAACTCATTCACTCCGCGCGCGTGTTTGCTGGATTTAGAGCTCAAAAGTTGAAGTTGGTGGGCTACACATTTTAATTGTTAGTTCCTTCTTCGAGGGGCGCTGAAAAGGTTTAATGATCCACCTAGTGAAGGTTTGCTCAGAATTAACCCTCTACTGTCATTTTTCCCCATGTTTTAGGGTGGTCAAGAATAAATATGTTGAAACAAGTCAATCGAATTCAAAATATTGAAAAAAAAAAACAAATTTAGTTGTCTTTCTCGATTCTTGATTCATCTTTTATTATGGTTACCATTTTGTGCCTGTAACTTTACTCTTCCTTATGTAATTATACCTAAATCTTTGGACAAAAGGAAATTACAGTTTAAATCATGTAAATTAAACCTTGTACGAAAAATATGTAATTTTACCAGTAAACTTGTGTAAAATTGCATAAGCTGTGATTTACATCATTCTACCCGTAATTACTTTTCTTACATACAAAGTCAAGGTAAATTACATGGAACAAATCATACAGATTATCAATATTTTTGATTGTGCAGTTTTGATGCAAGAAAATATTTAGATTTCAGATATTTCATGTAAGATTTATTTTTATTTTTTAGAGTATTTTTCCATGATAAGAATCCTGTAAAGTTATCTTTTTTATTAATATTTAAGCACTGTTCTACAATCTTAAACCAGCGCTTTTGTCCATTTGGCAAAAAGAACATCGTTTTTTTAATATTTTTATCCGAGAATTTTAAGATTTAAAGATATGGTTAACTAAAAAAGACTAATAAGAAAGTTCTTTTCCAAATTTTCAAAAGGAGAGTCCACTTTTGATACAACAATAACAGAATGGTGGGTATCATAACTTAAAGGTCACCGCGGTTTGACAGCAACAACGACCACACAATAACAATAACACAAAAAGGCACAACTTTAAAGCGCAGCTAAACAGATAAAAAGAAACAAAAACACGCTAAATGTGAGAAAAAATAAATCGCAAAAAGAAAACAAGGCTGAAAACAAACCCAAAAAATGAATGGGAAAATAATAACATATTTTTCCACGGACCGCAGCCGCAGCGATGCAAAAACAATGGGAAATAAAATAATATTCCACACCCGTATATTTACACGCTCAACTTTACCGAAACCGAGCCCCCCCGAAGGCCAGCAGGGCCTTGCCTCGGACCTCCCAGTGCACACCCAGTCTTTGGTGGAATCAGGTTACAGCTTTTGGCTAAACGAGTGCAGTTGAGATATTGAGTTGAAAAAAAAACTAAAATCTATGATTTTAATTAAAAGTTTTTGTTTGAAACCAATTTTAATTTCATTAAAAAAAATGGCACGATTTAATATTTTGACGTTTTTAAGGGTTTTCACTGTGATTTTAGAAAAAAAAAAACGTTTCAACCGCTCAAAACAATACCCCATTATCTGCCGGTTCAGTTTTCTACTTTTGTTGTTCGAATCACCTCAAGTCGGTGCCTTTTTCCAGCCTTCCTAGCAATGAAAAACCACCCAATCTTTGTTTTCATTTCCTTCGCAAAAGAGGTTCGCCACTTTCGCCCTCTTGGTGATGATGGCGGTGGGCCGAGATTTGACCATCATTTTTGAAGCCAGCGGACGCCCGGTAACGAGACTGACCTTTGGGAGGGTGCTTTCACAAGTGCGGGATTGACTTAATTTTCGAGGTGAAAGACTCTTCTTTTTTTGAGGGCCTCAAGTATTATGACCCGACGAAAAGGGGCGGTTGAGGGCAGTCGCATAAATCAAGTGTTGGACAGCCAAGAGGGCTTAAGAGGGGGAAAGACAAAAGAGGGACAAGAAAAGGTACTTAACTGAAATGAAAGTAACGAGTCGTTTAACGGTGATTTACATCACTTAAGTTGACATAATTCGGTTGTAAATTGGTTTAATAGTGTTGCACATTAGTGTGGTAAAAAAGATGTTATTTCATAGAATTTGATCACAGAAGCATGTAGGAAATTTTAATTTTTTTTTAATATGATTTAGTGTGTCCACCTCGTTTTAAGTCAGCAACATTGAGGTAAAAGGAATTTTGCAAACATATAATAAGCAAACTGAATACAACTCAATATTTAGTGGTGAAATGCAATATTTTTTTCAAACGTTCAACACAGTGAAAAAAAAATCATGATGATATTACAACAGGGAATAAGTAAATCTTTTACGCCATAAAAAAGTGTTACATCTACAAATGTGTTTCACCACTTTTTTGTTGTTATACCACT